>NW_020949613.1:24043030-24364838 GCF_900497805.2 Vombatus ursinus
TAATTTGGGTGGAATCTTGACTACATGAAGGGAAGAACAATGATATAAGGCTAAAAAGATAAGGTAGAACAAGATTTTGGAGGACCTTGATTTCAAGGCTAAAAAGTTTAAACTTTGGTAGGCAATAAAGAAACACTGCAGAGTTTTGAGCGGGCAAGTGGAATGTTAGATTAGTCTTTCCATGAATGGAAAGGTTAGAATGGAGGGAGAAAAAGGTGCAATTGGGACAAGCAGCAAACATTGTTGCTAGGACAAGGGCATCAAGATTTTACTCCAGACCACAGAAATTTAGAAGGCATAAAAATTTAACACATTAAGTCCTTCAGCATCTAGAAACAACTGAATTTAGCACCGAGTTAACAATTAGCTAAAATTGAAAGCTAACAAATGATCACATTTTAATATGGATGAGCCACTACAGAAATTAATTATGTATTGTGACATTTCTAGTTATACATGGTTAATTACACATAGCTAATTTGTTCTTTCTTTTATTAACTGAAGCTTATCTAGCTAGCCAAGAAGTACTGCAAGGTAAAAGTCACCAGAGTTTCAGACCTGCACCCCCATATGTCTCCCCCAAAATCCTGAGTTATGTGATCACTGTACATTTCCATACTTACTTCAGTGTTTTGATGGATCTAAGCAGAGGTTCTTAACCATTTTGGAGGCAAATTGCTGGCATAGTAGCTAGAGTGTAGGCATTAGAGTCAGGAAAACCTGAGCTCAAAACCTGCCTCAGACATTTACTAGCTCTATAACCCTGGGCAAATCACTTAACTGCCCTGTTCCTCAGTTTCCTCATCTATAAAATAGGGATGATAATGGTACCTATCTTACAGGTTTGTTGTGAGGATTAAATGAGCTAATATATAAAGTAATTTGCAAACCTTTAGATGCTATATAAATGTTAACTATAATTGTCATTGTCATCATCATCATCATTATGTCATGTGGGTAACTAGGTGGCACAATGGATAGAGTGCTGGGACTGGTTTTAGAAAGACTGAGCTTACTGAGTTCAAATCTGTCCTGGGATGCTTATTAGCTATGTTACGCTGGGCAAGTCACTTAACCTTATTTGCCTCAGTTCTTATCCATAAAATTAGCTGGAGAATGAAATGGCAAACCACTCTAGTATCTTTGCCAAGAAAACCCAAAATGGAGTCGTGAAGAGTCAGACAAACTGAAAAATTACTGAACAACAATTGTGTCATGTAGTTGTCTGGTGAAGCCTATGGATCCCTTCTCAGAATAACATTCTTAAATGCCTGACATGAAACATGTAGCATTACCAAAAATAACAATAATTATTATATTGAAATACAGTTCTCGAAAAAAATTTAAATAATCTAATGTACCCCAGGTTAAGAACCAATGAAAAAGGTGGCATCAAAAAGAACACTAGCTCTAGAGTCTGGGAACTTGAGATCAAATTTTATTTCTGATGACTACTTAATATTATTGTTTCTTATGTGACATTATGCAAATCATTTCACTTCCCTATCTGGGCCTTCTCCAGTTGTCCTGATCTGTATCTGGCCACTGGACTCAGATGGCTCCAGAGGCAAAAGTGAAGTTGGTGACTTTGCACAGCCCACCCTCACTTAAATCCAATTCACTTTCAAGTCATGGCATCCTCTTCCTGATGTCATGGTCCTCTTCAAGAACAAACCACACAACCACCTCCCCATGCCTCAGTTTCCTCATCTGTAAAATGAGAGGGTGGGAGAAGATGGTCTCTGAGTTCTCCTTCAATTCTAAACATATGATCCTGTGCATCTCTGATTGTCCATGTAGGCATCCTATTCTACAATGTAGATTATAATTCATCTACACCTTCTCATCCTGTATCTTTTGTCCATGTCCTTCCCTACAGGTTCACTAATGTACTAGAATCCTTTCCAAATCAACTGAAATTCCATGGGTACTAAAGGCACGTGAAGGCTGTCTGCCCATTAGTTGCCCTCGCTCTCATCATCTAACTGTCCTGACTTCTTTTCAGGTCGCAGGCATCTCTAGACCTTTTAGAAAAATGTGAGAATCATGACATGTGAACCAGAACAACATAAACAATTATTACAACAGATAAATATTAAGGTTGGTCCATTAACCCATGGTAGCAAAGTAGAATTCTAGTTCTAGAGCTTGAAGGAAACTTACAGGCCATCTAGTTGAACCTCTCCATTTTATAGATGAGAAAACTAAGGCCCAGGGACATTAAATGACCTGAACAAGTAATAGCAATTTGAACCCAAGTCTTCTTATTCTAGAGTCAAATCTCTAAATATAGGTGGTAGTTCAGGCATTATATATGGATTTAAAAAAATTAATTATAGAGTAAACCTGGTCTTAAGCCTTACTTGTGTAGCCTCTCTTTGTGCAGTTAACAAGGGAGCTTAAATACAAAGGACTTAAATCAAAGGCAACTGGACATAAATTCCGTTTTTAAAATTTTTTTAAATATTTTATTTTTCCCAATTATGTGTAAAAACAATTTTTAACATTCATTTTTTAAAATGTTGAATTGCAAATTCTCTCCTTCCCTTCTTCCCATCCCCCATTTCTGAGATGGTAAGCAATTTGATGTATGTTATACATGTGCAATCATGCAAAACATTTTCATATTAGTCACATTGTGAAAGAAGACACTGTACAAAAAAATTTTTAAAAAAATGAAAAATAGTATGCTTCAAACTGCATTCAGATGCCATCAGTTCTTTCTCTAGAGGTGGATAGCATTTTCTGTCATGAGTCCTTTGGCATTGTCTTGAATCATTGATTGTATTGCTGAGAATAGCTAAGTCATTCACAGTCAATCATACAATATTGCTGTTACTGTGTACACTGTTCTGGTTCTGCTCTCTTCACCTTGCATCAGTTCATGTTAGTCTTTCCAAGTTTTTTTTCTGAAATCATCCTGCTCATCATTTCTTATAGCACAATAGTATTCCATTACTATCATATACCTCAATTTGTTCAGCCATTCCAAAACTGAAGGACAACCCCTCAATTTCCAATTGTTTGCCACTACAAAAAAGCTGCTATAATTATTTTGTACAAATATGTCCTTTTATTTTTAAATCCCTTTTTGATACAGACTTAGTTGTGGTATTGCTGTATCTAAGGGTATGCACAATTTAATAGTCATTTGGGCATAGTTTTAAATTGTTCTTCAGAATGGTTAGATCAGTTCACAATCCACCAACAGTGAATTAGTGTCCCAATTTTCCCACATCCTCTTCGACATTTATCATTTTCCTTTTCTGTCATATTAGCCAATCTGATAGGTGTGAGGTGGTACCTCAGAGTTGTTTTAATTTGCATTTCTCTAATTAATAGTGATTTAGAGAATTTTTATATGACAACAAATATATTGATTTCTTCATCTGAAAACTTCCTGTTCATATCCTTTGACCATTTATCAATTGAGGAATGATATATACTCCTATAAATTTGACTCCTTTCTCTGTATATTTGAGAAATGAGGCATTTATCAAAAACACTTGCTGCAAAAAAATTCTCCCAGCTTTCTTTTTTCTTTCTAATCTTGGTTGCATTGCTTTTACTTGTGCAAAAACTTTTAATTTAATACAATCAAAATTATCCATTTTACATCTCATAATGACATGTCTTGTGTGGTCATAAATTCTTCCCTCATCCATAGACCTGAGAGGTAAAACATTCCATGCTCAGGGGAATTTATGGTATCACCCTGTATGTCTAAATAATGTACCCATTTTGACTTTATCTTGGTATATGATATAAGATGTTCGTCTAGACCTAGTTTTTTCCATATTGTTTTCCAGTTTTCCCAGCAGTTTTTGTCAAATGGTGAGTTCTTATCCCAAAAGTTTGGATCTTTGGATTTATCAAACATCAGATTCCATTTGACTTACCCTCCCTCACTTGATCCACACTTGCTCAGAATGCAACAAAAACAGCTTATCTTTACTTGGAAACAAACCCCTTTCTAGAAGTACAGATAGCAAAGAAACAAAGTTTAATGTGGGAAAAATCCTACTATCAATTGGTCTAGTAACAATAACACAAGGAAGAAAGAGAAGAGACAGGACAAATTCGTTATATCTCACAGCATGGCAAACATATATTCAGGCAAACAGCAAATTCTGTGCAGGCAGAAAACTTCTTAAGTGGGTTGATGAGCCATACGAGGCTCCAGCTGTTCATGATTACATTCAATTTGGGTTAATAAGACCCTTCCTTGCCATTGGCTGACTGCTGGTGCATCTGCCCAAAAGAAAGCAAAAGTTCCTGGACTTCCCCTGTCAAGCAAGGCCTCTGCCTCCCAAAACCTTTGAGTCACTCCTTCTACCTGGGAAAAAATTCACTATCAACCCTTTTGCCAATTAGATGATGCACTTGAAAGGTCTTAGGAGAATGGGGACCTGAAGAGGAGTACCAAGTGAAAGCTGAAAGCAGGATGTTGTGTGCCCCAGACGTCACATCCCCTATAATAATGGTGCTGAAGAAACCCACAACTTAGTGAGGTCCTTCTGCTTCCCTACATCAATATGTTCCAGATGCAAACCAGTAATGAGTTCTGGAGAAATGCCTTTCCTAGAAGAACTGGAAAGACACCAGGTAAGCCTGTTGTGTCAAGTTTCTTTATTCACATAGTTACAAAACTAAAAATCATCATTGTGGTAATTATATGCTAATTGGCTTAATTTGAGGTAAAGTATGTTTCAAACTTCATGTTAAAATGCATACATAAACAAACTTTGATAATATTGGCTCAATTTATTGTGACTTCTGTGGCTTGGGGCTCACAGAGGGCTTTTGTGAGGAAATTTCCCTGCCGTGATCCCCCATGAAAATTCTCTACTGCATGATTCCAACTATCCAATTGATGGACAACTTTAATAAGGAGTATGAAAATGATGAAGGATTCTACATTTCATATCTCATTTTAGTGAGTCCTATAGAGTAAAGGCTTGATGTAAAATTACATGTCAAGCAAAAAGAAGATGGCTTCCTGATTGTCATCATGGAAGGTCTTCAATAAAGAACAAAATGTACACTCTCTCATCAAATGTATATTTACTGAGTCACAGAGTACATCAATGTTCA
The DNA here is from genome assembly GCF_900497805.2 of Vombatus ursinus. Lineage (NCBI taxonomy): Eukaryota > Metazoa > Chordata > Mammalia > Diprotodontia > Vombatidae > Vombatus > Vombatus ursinus. Next base: position 24,048,125 of record NW_020949613.1, read on the forward strand.
TTTAGTGCAACACATTACGGATTAAGGATCCCTCCTGTAACATATTTAATATGTGGCCACCTGGCATTGACTTGAAGACCTCAGATTGAAGGCAAACCTATATCCCAAAGTATATCATTCCATTCTTGGAGAACTGTAATTACAAGGAAGTTTTTCCTGATATCAAGCCCAAATTTTCATCTTTACAACTTCCATCCACTGCTCCTACTTCTGCCTTCCGGGACCAAAGTAAGTTTCATCCTTCTCCCATATAAAGCACTCCATACCTGAAGATAGCTATTATTTCCATCTTTCCATCCCCAAGTTTTCTCTTCTTTAGACTAAATAGCTCTAATCTCCAGTTCCTTCAACCAATCTTCATATGAGATGAAATAGAGGGGCCTCACTATCCTCTTTGCCCTCCTTTGTATCATCTCCAGTTATCAATGCCCTTCTTAAAATGTAGCCTCCAGAAATGAACACAGTATTTTAGATGTGGCCTAAGAAACTAAAGGGAAAAGATATTGTTCAATGAGCTGCTAGTATTCAGTTTCCTCAGCTATAAAATGTGAGAATTTAATTAAATTAATTCTAAGATCCCACAGTTCTCACACTCTATGGTCCTGTGGGATGAGCTGAGTCTCATAATGTTTACTTTCTGCTTCAGTTCATGGCTATGATACCAAAAGAATCCATCAAATTTTTAGGAGTAGGAGTGAGCTCCTGGAGAGCAAGGATTGTTTGGAGTTTTTTACCTTACTTTGAATCCCCAGCACTTAGCATATAGTAGGAGCTTAATAAATGCTAGTTGAGTAAACTAGCTGGTCCAATGAGTACTTATTAAGCACCTACTACGTGCCAAACACTGTGCTAGACTTTGAGGATGGTAAAAGTGAACAGTCCCTGCCTCAAGGAGCTTACAATCTATGAGAGGAAACAGCATATGCACATACAAATATACAGATCATATACAAAATAAATACAAGGCAGTTTTGGAAGGAGTTCATTAGAAGATGGGGGATTAGGAAAGATTTTCCCATAGAATATGGTACTTGCGCTGACTATGTTAGTAATGAGAAGAGGTCAAGAAACAAAAAATGTTATGGAGGTAGAAACTACAAAATCTGGCAACTAATTGGATGTGCAGGGTCTGTGAAAGTGAAGAGTCAGGGCTAACAACAAGGTTTCAAAGGTAGATAACTGTAACAGTGGTAGTGGCCAGGAACAGGAAAGCCCAGAAATGAAGAAATGATAATGAGTTCTGTTTTGATGATTATCAGACATCCACTTGGAAACTCCAATGGTCAGTTTCTGGAATGAGACTAGAGCTCAGGAGATATTACAGTTGAATATATAGATCTAGGAGTCACCAATACAGAGATGGTAATTAAATCTATGAGAGGTAATGAGCTCACCAAGTGAGAGATAAAAAGTATACACATTATTAAATGATAAACCTGGGACTTGAACCCAGATCCCCTGGCTTCAAATCCAGTATACTTTTCACTGCACCAAATTGTCAAGCCCAAAGTTCTTTCAGTTGATCTCTATCTGATCTTTTTGGGGGATGTGTGCGGTGTTCAGGGAGAACTAACACCTCTGATGTGAGGGCTTGCTAAACCTTTTTCAGGGCTGTTCATCTACTTTTGTTGCCCACCTTCCACCCAACTCTCATCTGTGGCTCCAAGAAGTTGTAGCACACACAGCAGCCATACACTGGTAAAACTGTCTTGGCAGACCAGCTAAACCAGGTTGAGGGTAACTAACAGGCCTCAAATCCCAAGCATGTGAAGACTTCCCCCAACTGAATGGGCAGATGAGAACAATTTGTTCCAACGGCCATGAAGGCAGTTGACGCAGGTGCTGTGGAGCCCTTAGAATTTGGTTAGATATAGAAAATGCCAAGGTCATCCACTGCAACCTTGGGCCATTGACAGTCATCCTAACTTTTGTCTTACCGCTGGATAACTCCAGAAGAGAGGGTGAGGCAGACAACTCTGTGCAACTCTACCTCACTTAGATTCAATTCATTTGTAAGTCAAAACAATCACCCATGATGTCGTCGGTCCTCTTCAAAACAAAGGACAAACAACAATCCGATCCTTTATTTTTTGCCACCAGGTACTTTAATGACTCCATCAGTATTAGTTCTTCCCTCTCTGATGTACCTTCCCATCTTTATAATTCTTATCCTTACCTCTCTAAATCCCCCAAAAGAGATCAGCCCATTGGGCTAAAGATCTTTTCCTGGTTCTTTTAATAATCCACCAGATAATACTTGGTGGTAACATAGAGAATGATGAGTTCAATAAATACCTACTACATTGACAGTCATTATTAGTATTATTATTATTATATTATTATGTATTATTATTATATTATATATTATTAGTGATTATTACATTATATATTATTAGTAAATATGATATAAATACTAAATAAATAAAAACATCCCATAAGGGTCTAATTCTCTAAGCTGTTATGGGAAAAAAACTTCTTAAGCCTATCAATTAGTATTTGAGAAATGTAGTGTCAAATCTGAGAAATGTAGCATACAGTTGGACTAGCATGATGTCATCATTTAAAACTAACCTTCTATATACTCAGAAATTTATAACAGTGTCTGTATCTGTAATCTCACCAAAATTTATATGATCAGTATTTCCAGAAAAAAGAAATATACTTATTTAACTAATATCTTTATGAATATTACAGAGAAATTCATATAAAACTATTTAAAGTCCTTTATTTTTGTAACTAAAAATGAAATGATAATGATGATATTGATGATGATGCTGGTGATAAAAATAATGACCCACATTCATCTAGTACCTTAAAGTTCCCAAATTTCTTTCCTCCTTTTTGTGGAAAAATAAACTGAGTTTCAGAAAAAGTTAAATGACCTACCTAGAGTAATTTTACTAGGAAATATTGGACTTGAACCCAGGTCTTAAGACTATGGACACAGTAATCATTTAGTATTCTTCTTTTCCATGGCTGTACTATGCTGTTGCTTGCTTGCTTCCCTAAAAATGAAAGAGAGCTGTATCAAAAGAAGCCTTTCATTTGGATTTTGACAATCTATATGAGAAAATGATCCTTCAATCAAATCAAACATTTGATTCACACCTCAATCACTGAAGCATAGAACTCGGGCCATACGATAGAAAATAAACTGTATCCCTAAATAGCTATTATTTTTGGCCAAATAACATGAAAAACACTTAAATAAGGTTTATGTTTTGTTGATTATGGGATCAGGAAAACTCAGCTAAAAATCTCAATAAAAATAATCAAGACTTGGAGAGTAAGTCAAAAATTTAAACAAAATCTACTGAGGTGAATTAAAGTAAATACAATGGTTCCAAAAACAGCACAAGGCACTATGAATAAAAGAAAGAATCATTTCAGTGTCAAGCTTAGAATACAGTCATAAGTGAGGAAGGAAGAGAGGAAGGAAGGGAGGGAGGAAAGAAGGGAGGAAGGAAGGAAGAGAAGAGAAGTGAAGAAGAGAAGGAAAGAAAGGAGGGACTTGGCTTTTTTTCTATATGGATGGATAAAAGAGCCTTCTAATATCTATTTTTGTTTTTAATCAAGTCAATTTTGCCTCAGAACACCTAAGTGAAGGATTTGATTAAGTACTTCCACTCACATCCAAAACTTCTTTCAAATTCCACCCCATCCAAGAAAGCCACCCAAACAAGTTGGATCGAGGATTAGATACTGAATTTCCACAACCCTCAGATTCAAATATCCATACTTCATAAGAAACTTATGTTAAATTTTAAACCTCACACATGCAAAACAGAACTATTATATTTGGCAACTCTCTTAAAATGCCAGGTTGTCTTTTGCCTATTAGATACTATCATCTTGTCAATAGAGACCTCTATGTCAAAAATATAGTGAGTAAATAGAGTTAGGGAATCACAGACTTTGAGCACTGGGGGTGATCCTACAGATCATCTTGAGCAGTTTCCTCATATCATAGATAGAAAAAAACAATGAAACTCAGAGATGAAGTGACTTCCTGAAGCTAGACCTTCACTAAGTGTCAGTGCCAGGACTACAAGTTGGGTCTCTGTTTTCAAATCCATTATTCTTTCCATGACATCATAACTAAATCTAACAGATGCTTTCATTTTCTAATATAGCTGATCTCCCATGTTAAAAAGTCAGTTAGTGAGAGTAAATAGATTTGTGCTGAAGGGAAGATAACAGGTATAAGAAAGCTAATTGTGAGCCAGTTGTAGTTCCTACTCTGTCCCTAATCTGCCGTATGACCTTGGCCTGGTCACTTAGAGCACTAGTGTCAAATTTAAGTAGAATTGGAAACCACTAAGCCATACATAAGGATCTCCGTGAAGCATATTGACTTAGAAAACCACATATTAACATCATTTATGTTCTATTCTATTTTTATTTATTTTGTTACATATTTCCCAATTATATTTTAATCTAGCTCAGCGACACTCAGGAGTGTTGTTGGCCTCATGCTGCCATGGGCCTTGTATTTGATAACTTTAATTTAGAGAATCTCAGAGTTAGTTTGTTTTTTGCCATATTGATTACAAAAGGTTGCTGTTGTTGTTTTCACAAGGAGGAAGGAGGAAATGGAAGGTAGAGAAAATAAATGCCCATTAAGAAAAAACAATAAAAATAATAATGAAATATTACTGTGCTATAAACAATAAATATGATTAATACATAGAAACATCGAAAGACTTACATCGCCTGTTGCAGAGTGAGGTAAGCAGAAACAACAAAACAAAATGAACAATGCAATCACAAAAATAATGAAGAGTGAAATGACCAGAAGCAAGAGAATGTTGTATATAGTAACAAGCAATATTGTTTTAAGAACAACTTTGAGCAACTAAGTCAATTTGACTATTATAATTACCCAAATTAAGTATGAAGGAAGACACTATCTGCAACCAGAGAAAGAACTGATAAATAGAATTATGTATAGAATGATACATATTTTCACATATATAGTATATGTGTATATATATGTTTTATATATGTATGTATATATATATATTTGTGTATAATGGTAGCCATTGATAGGGTTGGTGGGAGAAAAAAAAGGAAAAAAGATATCTACATGGTAGTTTTATTATAGATTTAAAAGGATCAGTGGATTGCACATCATAGATTTGCAGTTTCATGTGCAATCTTTTTTATTATACTGTTATAGAAATGTCTTTTAATTCCATAAATTAAAAATAAATATTTTTTTAAAAAACTGAATGTCAGGAAATTACAAAAAACAAGCATGGGCCCTAAAGAAGAAATATTCAAAAAACAACCCCACCTCACTCCTTTGCAGATCTGAGAAGTTTACAAGTATAGAACATTGCATATATTTTCAGATTTTTTTCTTTCAAGGGATTGATTGGTTTTGCTATCTTTTTTCTGTTCTTCCTCCTTCTTTTCTTTTAAAAAATTGTTATATTGGATGGCTCTCTGGAACAGAGAAGGAAGATGGATACTGGGAGAAATTCTGGTGATGTAAAAACAAGCTACTCAAAAATTTTAATAAAAGTTGCATTAAAAATTATATCAGAAGGGGCAGCTAGGTGGCGCAGTGGATAGAGCACTGGCCCTGAAGTCAGGAGAGCCTGAGTTCAAATCCAACCTCAGACCAAACACTTGACACTTACTAGCTATGTGACCCTGGACATTTGTAACCCCAGTTGCCTAAAAAAAAAAAATTATATCAGAGTTGGAAGGCACTTGAGATATTGATTCAATTAATACCAACAGTATTGATTGCATACCTACTATGTTCAAAGAATTGTGGTAGGCACTAGGAATCAAAAAAAAAAAAGGTCTTGCCATGTAGTCCACTTTACAGAAGAGGAAACTGAGGACTGAAGAAAGGATATGACATTCTGTTGGGATCTCAGTTTCCTCATCTATTTAAAAAAAAAAAGGCGAGGTAGGAGGTGGGGTTTCTAGACTATATAATCTCTAAAGTCCCTTCTGGCTCTAACGCTATGTTTCTAAAACTAGGCCATTAACCAGGTAGCTGGGCCCCAGAAAAAGATCTTTGATCTGCATTTAACATCACGGAATAATAATAATCCAGATAACCTTGCTTCTTAATCCTCCTCTTCCTAGTATATCATGTTCATTTGTTGTTAATCTCCCTAGTGACTTTTACCTCTTAGGGTAAAACACAAATCCTTTATGTTTGACTACAGTTGGTTGTACTTACTTTAAGGAAGAGAAATTATTGCTAGTCTATTGTAGCCAGCTTTCTTTGGGGCTTAGCTTTTTGCAAAGCCCCTAAAACTAAACTAACTAGGAAATAGATCTGCACCCAAGTATCATTACTAGATACTAGATAGGGATGAAAAAGGCGGTGAGGCCAATCCACCAGTACTAGGGATCACCTCCTCATCAGGGCTGGAATGGAAACTTCTGATTTCTCTATGACACGTGCAATTGACTAGACTGGTCATGGTGAGTTTAACCCTTTGATGTGTTAAACTACTCATGCTCCTCACAGGTAGATCCAAAAATAAATAACACCTAGCACAGTACCTAACCCATACGACATACTTAATAAACGCTTCTGTGTTTATCAAATGGAAACAACCTTTTAAAAAAAATTCATAGCCAAAAATAAGACAATTAGGAATTTTAGAAGAAAAGAAAATAGGACAAAACAAAACAAAAAATCTCTCTATCATCAGGCACAAATGGCCTTGGGCTACTCTTCTCCTTGCAGAGAGCAAACTATAAAGTATTCACTAAGTACTTCAGACACCAGCCTCACTTCAAGTTCTTATCTTATAAAGCAACTATTTTAATGAAATGCAGAGTCTTCTTCCACCGACTTGAGTTCTCCGAGTTATTTAAAACAAAAAAAAAGGACATTAAAATGGTATTAATAAAGATGCTGACAAACTCATGAGCACAAAGCCCAGAAAATGAGTTTGCAATAAAAGTGAGGGTGGCTGGTGCCCATTGTCATAAACTAGGCACTGTAATTAGGAAGGTCTGTGCTTTTCTCCCATCCTGTTTAAATTAATCTGCAAAACCCCTTGCATGTGCAGTTTGTTCCACACACACCCTGAAATGAAATGCTAATGCAAACAACAACTTAATTCCATATGTCTGCTAATAGTTAGGAGCCCCACTTCACTAAGGCAAGCAAGCTTCCTACTCTAGGCAGAAGAAGGTCTGCAAGGTTAAGACAGGGTGTTAAGCAACCATAAAGCCATGCAGAGAGAAAAGCTTTAGAACATTCAATGCCATAAGCCTTTGAGCTCAAAATTTTTCCGTTTCCAATTGCTCAGAGGCTGAAGAAGACAGGAGACATTTATTGGAAGGGATGTGGCAGTACCACACAGAAAGGATCTTCCTGTTGGTAGATGTAGTTCTGCCTTCTTCCCCATCACGTCCTCAAAGCCCACATCCCACAGAAAAGGCTTCCTAAAGCATTTAAGGGACACCTCCCACCCAAAGTGATGAAAGAAGGAATGCAGAGAAAGTACAGGAACTACAAAGAAACGCAAGTTCCAAGTTCTATCAATCAACATTCACTAAGTACCTAAGCATTTATTAAGATCACAATGGGTGGCCAAGAGCCCAAGCAGGTAAGGAGGGCCTCAGTCCCCATTGGCTCTGGATGGCTCCTCCTAGCTGAATGCTATGCTCCCCCAACCCCATCCCCACCAGAGATAGCCCAGAGCCCAGATCCACTCTGACCTTTGAGCCCACTACCCTTTTCCCAATAGGGATTAGTTGGGGATACAGCTACTGCCATCATTTGGATGAGCAGGAAGACATCAGCTATAACTTCCTGGTGTGATGGTGAACCACTTGGCCTTACTCTCTACTGTCATTACTCCCTAAAATCCATAAGATCTTTCCATTTTCCCTGCCATTCAATTTTCATGATCTCCATCTGACTTTCTTTTATATCCTATGGCCCACTGAGTTTTGTTATTCCCTCTTTTGCTATACCCTAAAAACTATTTCCATTTGCTCTTCAGTTCAATCTTCCAGTAATTCTTGTCTTCACTGATTAGAATATGAACTCCTTGAGAGCAGATTTTGCCTTGGGGGGAAGGGGAGGAGGAGGGAAGGGGACAAGTATTTATTAAGTGCCTACTACATGTCAGGCATTGTGCTAAGTGCTTTACAAATATTTTCTCAGATAATGAATTTTGAATGCAAACTGAAATATAATTTTTTCACTTTATTTTCCTTGCTTTTTTTTTCAACATGGCTAATATTGAAATATGTTTTGCATGATTTCACATGTATAATTGATATAATATTGTTTGCCTTCTCAATGGGTAGAGGAGGGAAAGAATTTGGACCTCAAGTTTTTTTAAATGAATGTTAATAGTAAATATTTTTTTTGAAAACAAGAAAAAAAATTTAAAAGAAATATTAACTCATTTGATCTTTTTTTCTTTATACCCCCTGGCAAATAGTAAGTGTTTAAGAAATGCTTTACCAATTCAATTCCATTTCACCTATTGTTTGACACCATTGTGATAATTTTTGGAGTCACAAAAGTGAGACAACCTCTGCCCTCAGGGATTTACTGGAAGATACATTTTCACAGATAGGTAAATGCAAGAAGATAGATATGTATATATAGATAGATATAGATATAATTTTTTGTGTGTGTATCACTAAATGATAGGAAATGAGGGAGAAACTAACAACAGGAGAGCCAGAAAAGGCCTCTTGAAGGAAATGGCGATTGAACTGAGCCTTGAGAGAGACTAGGGGTTTGAAGATATCAAGGTAAGAAAGGATAGCATTCCTGGCAGGGGAAAAGTCAGATGTGAAATGGCATATACAGGGAGGAGAAAGTAGGTCAGTTCAGCATAGAATATATTAAGGGTAAATAATATGTAATCAATGAAAAGATGGGCTAGAGTCAGACTGTGAAAAGCTTTAAATAACAAACTGAGGGGTTGATATTTTATTCTAAGGTAACAGAAGCCACTGAAGCTTCTTAAGCAAGGGATGACACAGTTAGACCTGTCCTGATTTTTGCTTTACATTCCAAATACCATGGCCTAGTGGATATAGAACCAGCATAAGGCCCTGGGTTCAATTCCTGCTTCCATGACCCTGGACAACTCATTTAATTTTTCTGTGCTCTAACCTACTGTCTAAAATTATAAATTACAGATTAAGTGACAGCTTGCATTAATAGAGGGAGATTCCTCCTTCAGGAATTTCTCATACCCAGGAATTCAGAGGTCCAGTACTGACACTTCTTGCTATTCCTGTTGTAAATGTTAATATCAACATGTTCTGCCATTAGATGGAAGCTCTCTATATCCAGTGTGAACTGGTCAATTAATAGGAGATGTTGCTTTTTCACAAACACCCTAGCCCAGGGGTGGGTAACCTGTGGCCTCAAGGCCACATGTGGCCCTCTAGGTCCTTAGGTATGGCCTTTTGACTGAGTCCAAGTTTTACAGAACAAATTCTTTTATTAAGGGCATTTGTTCTGTAAAACTTGGACTCAACCAAAGGGCTGTACTTGAGGACCTAGAGGGCCACACATGGCCTCAAGGCTGCAGGTTACTCACCCCAGCCTTAGCCCCTGATCTCAACACGTGACAACCAAAAAGGAGAAAATCCTATTTTAAAGGATTAGCTTGAAAGAAATCTCTTTTACATCCAACTAATATGTATCAGAAGTAGGCACTCCACAAACCTGAAGTAATACACAGGTTCTTATGAGAATTGAACATAGTAATATTTCCACCCAATAAATACGTTTCTGTTTCTAATCAATTGCCTGATGTGAATGACTCCCAGATCAGTTATTCTAATCCTGGCCTCTCTCTTGAGTTCCAAACCTTTATTTTCAATTGTCATTGTTAGGATCTTGCCTATTCATCCATCTGCAGCAATATCATAGTTTCATCTCATACCAAGTTATTTTCTAGTTGTTTGGAATTAGAGCCATGATAATTTGCCCCTCCCTCCATCGGCTCCAGCTAAAATCTCAGGTCCCAACAAAGTATGTCGGGGCTTTGTGTTGCCCACAAAGGAAAGTGAGCCTCCTTCTCCACCCTGCCACCAATTCAAAACTGATTTGGCCCTTGAAGGCTCTCGGATCTAGCCTGGAGCCTAGAATGCATAGAAGGTATGCTGTCACCACCAATCCGCCCAGAGATCATCTTAGCAAGTAGAAACCTGTCATGTGACCTGACTAGACTAAAAGTTGTGGGTGGAGATTAATGACACAGATCTCATAAGGATCTCTTCTCATCACTCCCTCTTTTTTCCCCTTCTTTCTTTCTCTTGGCCCTTTTCCTAGTAGGTGGAACAGCAGCTGGTTTCCTCTAGCAGAACAGAGGAAGACCGAATGCGGACCCTTTCCTCTTTCTCTCCCTCACTCCCCTCTGCCTCCACTCATCCCACTAGCTATCCAGCCCACATGGTCCAGTGTTAAGGCAGACTCATCTAGGCCCTGTGAGAGCAACCCAATTCCAACCTCTTTGCAAGACGGCCTGTGGAGTCTCATATCTTTGCTGTTAAGAATTACAAAAGGTGTTACACTAAAACTTTAAACTGCATTAAGAATTTTGGGACACCCTGTACTCTCAATTTATGGGTATAATCACAAAAGATTTGTATGTTTGTTACTGAGCTACAGATTTCCCTAAAAGTTCATGTCTTTACTATTTCTCACTAGTAGTTTCACTTTACTAGTTATCTCTCTTTCTCTCATGCAAATATATTTATATGTATATTCAGTCATTTTAGTATATATGTATATATATACATACACAACATCACACATGTATGACATGTGTTACATCTGTGATAAAAAACCAACAAATCTTTAACAGAATGGAAGAAAGAATTCCCAGAGTTTTAAAAAGAAGGGTACTCTTAACATCTCTAACTGGACAGTGTACTAGCCATTCAAATTAACAGTTTCCAAATTAAATTCCTCTCTTCTGCCCCATCTTCCTCAATGATCTCCTGCTCCTTACTTCTCCATTTCTGTTGATTATGTCACCAAAACTGTCGAACAATCTTTAACTTTGGCTTTTCCTTTAACCACACATCCAATCAGGTCCTAGGCCCTGAAGAGTCTGCCTACAAAATACCTCTCTCATGAGTTTCTACCTCTCTGCCCACACTCTCCATTAGTCTGTGAGCTCCTGGAAAACAGGGACTTGTCTTTATTTGTATGCTAGTACTTAGTACAGTACCTTGGCATATAGTCAGTACTTAATAAGTATTCATTGACTGACTAACTGCCCTCTTTATGTCTCACATAGACTGATATGATGGCCTTCCAACTGTTCTTCCTGCTTCCAGGTTCTCTCCCATCCAATCAATTCTCTATAGTCACAAGATCAACCTTCCTAATGTATAGGTCTGATCATGTCACTCGCTCACCCAGGGCCATGTCTCAGCAGCACAGATGGATCTGGCATCCCTTATCTGCAGAAGTTCCCTCAATCTCCCCCAAATTTCACTTGGCTCCCCATTACTCACAAAATAAAGTCCAAATTCCTTGGCAAATAGATTAGCATTCAAAGCCCTCCATGATCTGTCTGCAACCTGTCTTTCCAGACTTATCTGTCATTCCCTTTATGCTGGGCTCTAGTCAAGCTAGACTATTTTATAGAACTTTAGAATTGGCCATCTATTGGCCAATCCAGTGGTCATCTAGTGACCGTCTCAGTGGCCATCTAGTCCAATCCATACACAAAAGAAATCTTCACTATATCATACCCAAGGAAACCATGACATTTGGAGGCATTCCATTCCACAAATATACAGCTCTAATTTTTCAGAGTTTTTCCTTATACCAAACCTAAATTCACCTCTTTGAACCTTCCACCCCATTACTCCTCATTCTGCCCTTTGGTGCCAAACAAATTAGAATAAATCTGGTCCCTTCTCCTCCACATGATAGTCTTCTGATATTAAAAGGCAACTATGGCAGATTGAAACATTCTATTTGCTCTTTTTTTCTCTTCTATTTTGTTTTGTTTCTTCTTTTTTGTGGTTCCTCCTTTTGGTTCTAATTCTTCTTTACAACATGACTAATGTGAAAATATGTTTAAAAGAATGTTTATATAGAGCCTATATCATATTGCATGCTGTCTTGGGGAGGGAGGGGGAGAAAATTTAAAACTCAAAAGCTTATACAAATAATTGTTGAAAACTTAAATTAATTAATTAGAAAATAAAAAAAATGAGAAAAGGACCCACATGTACAAAAATATTTATAGCAGCTCTTTTTATGGTGGCAAAGAATTAGAAATTGAGAGGATGCCCATCAATTGGTGAATGCCTGAACAAGTTGTAGCATATGAATGTAATGGAATACTATTGTGCTATAAGAAATGACGAGCAAGTGGACTTCAGAAAAACTTGGAAAGACTTATATGAACTGATGCTGAGAGAAATGCGCAGAACCAGGAGAACATTGTACACAGTAACAGCCACATTGTGCTGTGACTGACTTTGATAAACTTAGCTAGTCTCAGAAATGCAACAATCTAAGATAAGTACAAAAGACTCATGACAGAAAATGCTATCCACATCAAGAAAAAGAACCACAGAGTCTGAATGCAGATGGAAGCATACTATTTGCTCTCCTTTTCTTTTGTTGTTTTGTTTCATTTCTTCTTTCTCATGGTTCCTCCCATTAGTTCTAATTCTTCTATGCATCATGACTAATGTGAAAATATGCTTAATATGAATGTATAAGTAGAGCCTATATCAGATTACATGCCATCTGGGGGAGGGGGAAGGAGAGGGACGGGGAGAAAATTTAAAACTCAAAATCTTATGGAAATGAATGCTGAAAATTAAAAATAAATAAATTATTTTACAAAAATTAAAAAGGCAACTAGCATGTCCCTCCTGAGTCTTATTTTCTCCATGCTAAACAACCTCAGTTTCTTAAATGGTCTTGTATGGCTACCTGTTGCCCCCTAAACATACCATAGACTTTCTTGTCCCTCTTTCTTTGCCTGTTCTTGTCCCTCTGCCTGAAATGCCTTCACCCCTCATTTGTGATGCCTCACTGTTGGTGGAGTTGTGAATTGTTTCTACCATTATGAAGAACAATATGGAACTGTGCCAAAAAGCCTATAAAATTATGCATACCTTTGACCTAGCAATACCACTACTAGGTCTGTATCCCAAAAGAGATTTTTTTAAAAAAAGGAAAAGGACCTATATGCACAAAAATATTTATAGCACCTCTTTTCTGGTGACAAAAAAAAATGGAAATTGAGAGGATGCCCAACAATCGAGGAATGGCTGAACAAGTTGTGCTATATGGTTGTGATAGAATACTATTGAGCTATAAGAAATAATGAGCTAGATGCTCTCAGAAAAACCTGAAAATACTTACCTGAATTGATGCAAAGTAAAATAAGTAGAACCAGGAGAAAATTGTACACAGTAACAGCAATATCATAAGACAATGAATTGTGAATGACTTAGCTAATCTTAGTAATACAATGATCCAAGACAACTCTGAAGGACTTATGATGAAAAATACTATCTACCTCCAGAAAAAGAACTGATGGAATCTGAATACAGATTGATGCATACTTTTTACTTTATTTTTATTGGGTTTTTTCTTTATTTTGATCTATATTTTCTTTTACAACATGGCTAATATGGAAATATGTTTTGCCTGACTATACACATGTATAACTGAAAAAAAGAAGTCTGATGCCTTGGACCTAACTCAATTGCTATAACCACCAGACCCTCCCCAATGAGAAATAAAATACCCCTTTGCAGCACTCCCCTACTTTCTTCATCAGTAAAAAGGGGGTAATAATGCTCATATTATGGGGTTATTATGAGGAAAGCATTTTGCAAACTTCGATGTGATTAATAAAGGTTACTTGGGCATTATTATAGTAGCCAGTACAGCTGCTTATAGAGGGATTGCTCATTTGGCCTGAGGGAGGATTAGGGCTAGAAGGAGTGTCAGAGTAACATCCTCATTTTACAAATAAGGAAACCCAAGGAAGACCCAGGGAAGTTAAATGATTTGCCTATTGCAATACAAGTAGTAAGTGTGACTCTAAAGTCAATGCTCTTCCCACTGTACCATACAATAATCTTTGTGGCATATCTTCACCAGGACCCAAAGTATTCCCTTCCAGGTAGGCAGGTATACTCCCATATAGATGACCATAATTTTCCATTGAAAGCTCACTCTTTGTTTTATTAACAGACTTACAGTCTGGTCCATGGGCCTAGACCCTTGGCATTGACTCACTTTCTGCTAAAGAAGATTTTCTTGAGAGAGGATTCTGGGAAGATGGCAGAGTAGGTCAGAAAATTCCAAGTTCTCCAGATTCCCATCCCCCCCCAACAAACAAGACAAAATAGTGCCTCAACGTGAATGTAGATCAACAAAAATAAATAAGAGTTGGGACAGGACAGTGGTCCTCCTGGGACAACTGGAGAAGATCCAAATAAAAATCCCAGGACCAAGGTTTGGTCCCTATGAAGAGTAAACACCTCCAGGCTAGTACCACAGAAAAATTAAACAGTGAACCCTAGGACTAGCTGGGTTAAGAGGTAGCCTCAGCCCCAGTCACAGGAATTTTCACCTCCCTGACAGTGTGGGGAGTTGGGTGTCTGGGTTGGGGGAGATTGAGGGAACTTCTGCTGATAAGGGATATCAGACCCATCTGTGCTACTGAGACATGGCCCTGGGTGAGAAGGAACCAGCACATGCCTGGGCAAGTGCAGAAGCAGTGGAGCAGGGACACTACTGGCTGTGGGCATTTCCAGGACAACAGATTTCTTGGTTTTTGTTCTGGGCCAGAGGGAAGAACTGAAGGAGAATCTGAGGTAAGAGGCACCATCCCCCATGTCCCAGGATTATAGGTTATTACAATAATAAGCTGCTACAAATAAAAAAATGATCAGGCAAAGAAGAAAGAACCCAACTATAAAAAGTTACTATGGGAATAGAGAAGACTGGGGTTCATCTTCAAAGGAGAATACTGAAGCAAAAAAAAAAAACCTCTCCTACCCCAAAGAGTAAGATCTAATGGTCACCTGTCCAAAAAGAAATCATAGAAGAACCTTAAAAAGACTTTAAAAATTAAATGAGATTGAGGAGAAATTTAAAAAATAAGAACAATCAAAGAAAAACAAGAAGATTATGAAAAGAAAATCAACCAAATGGAAAAGGAGATCCAAAAATAAGAACAATCCAAGAAAAACAAGAAGATTATGAAAAGAAAATCAACCAACTGGAAAAGGAGATCCAGAATCTTAATAAAACAAAATACAAAGAATGATAAAATAGAAGAGAATGTGAAACATCTCATAAGAAAAACACTGATTTGGAGAATAGATTAGGAAGAGAAAACATATGAAAAATTGGACAACCTGAAAGCTATGATCAAAAAAAGAATCTTGATATAATAATACAAGAAATAATTAAAGAAAATTGTCCTGAAGCATTAGAACAAGAAAGGAAAGTAGAAATATAAAAAAGTCCACCTATTACTATCTGAAAGAGATCCTATGAAGAAAACTTTCAGGAATATCATAGCTAAATTTTGAAACCACCAGCTCAAGGAGAAAATATTACAAGCAATAGAGAAAAAAAGCCAATGCAAATGTGATGGAGCCACAATTAGAATCACACAAGACTTGGCAGCAGCAACCCTAAAAGACTGCAGGTCTTGACACTATATGTCAAAGAGCAAAAGAACTGGGGTTGTGACCAAAGTTAAGCATAATCCTGAATGAAAAAAACAAGTGGACATTCAATGAATTGCTAGACTTTTAGGATTTTGTTGCAAAAAAAACTGAACCAAATAGAAAAGTTGACATACAAGATCCAAGAAAAATATAAGGTATACGTCAAAGACTAATTACAGGGGACTCAATAAGGACAGACTGTTGACTTTTTATATGAGGAATTGTAAAATGTTTGTCTAAGATTGTTATTAGTAATTGGGTAGTTTGAAAGAAACGTTGGGATAGACCTGAGTATGATGTGATTCTAAGAAGTAATATGGTTTAGGAAAAGGTTAAAAAAGTAATTATCTTATACAAATGATGTGCAAGAGGAAGAACTGACACAGAGGAATTAGATAGGGTAGGAGGGCTGATAGTTCTGGAACTCTAATCTCATTAGGAATAGATTAAAGAGGGAACAATACACATATATCTAGAAGGGTATAAAAGGCTTCTAAATTCAGAAAGAAATAAAAGGCTAAATAATGGGTTAGGGAGCGGGGAGAGGATAAGGGAATGGTTGTTAAAAGGGAACCCTACTCATGTTAGATCTGGATTAAAGAGAAAACAATATATACATTTAGAAGGGAATAAAAATCTTCTAAATTTATAAAGAAATAAGAGGGTGAGGGAATAGGATAAGGGGAAAATAGAGAAGAGTGTCTAGATTAATGGGAATGGGATAAAGAGGGAATAACTTATGTATTTGGAAGAATATAAAAGTCTTCTCAATTCAGATAAAAACAAGAGGGTAAGAAAAAAGAGTTGGGAAGGAGGAGAGGATAAGGAAAGGATCTTTGGAGAGGGGGTAGATTAAGTAATAGGAGGGCAAGGTAGCCAGTAGAAATGAAATAAAGGAGTCAGGAGGGATAGAAACTAAGAGATACACTCAAACATAAAGATCAAGAGTAGAATTTATTAAGAAAAAAAAGCACAGGTAGTAATCATGATCTCAGTCAAAGTTAAAGCTAAAATAGAGTTAATTAAAAGAAAAATAGGGAAACTAAACTACATGTCAGCCATATTGGTCAATATTGTTTTAGACCATTTAAAATAACTAGACAGTATAAGGTTGGAATATTGCTGTGGTGTAGGAAATGATGAGTTGGGTGGACTTAGAAAAATATGGAAAGACTTGGACTTATGCAGGAAGATGATATCCACCCTCAGAGAAACAGAGGACAAACAAGTATAGTACAATCTTACACAGATGCATATGAATGTATGTGTCCATACTTGAGCATGATTGTATATATCTAAGTCCAAGTATGTATATGTATGTATATGTTTGTGTATATATGTATGTATGTATGTATATATATGTGGGGGCTTTTTTGTATGTGTGTATAATTATAGCTTTCAGGGGAAGGGGAAGGAAGAAGGAGGGGGAAAGAACAAAGTAAAAAGTGCACAGCAAAGAACAAAAGAAAACTTACAAGGAAGCAAAGAAAAGACCACTCTGAACACAATGTATTATAATTATGTAGGCTTTCTTGAAAAGAAAGTTTATTACTGTATATTTTGAATCCTCTCTTACACTCTGCCATGCACATGACAATACTTTTTTATTCTTATTCTGCATTTAAGTTTTAGTATTTAAGTTTAAAATAAATTTTTAAAAAAAGAATTTCTTCTTCCTGCCCCCAATCAGACCTGATCTTATCATGAACAACTAGTTGGCCGCAGAGGTTTTAATGACTAATTTCCAAGTATCCCCTTTTTCAGGTCTCTCCCCAGGGATCTAGAAAGGCATCACAGCCTCAGGGAGCTGACACAATACAGCTACTGTATCATCTTCTTTCCCGGATGCCCTTTCAGTAGCTTACATTCCTTCTCCACCCCTCCTCCACAAGCAGTCTGTAGTATTGGATAAAGCTCTTTCAGTGTTTTCCAATCATAGTTGGTAAGCACCCTCAAAATGAACAATCCTCAATGAGAATCTTTTCCTACCAATGAACTGCAGTTCCCCTATACCCAGGTGGCCTTGGGGTCTATTCACCTCAGGATACAATTATTCAAGCATCCTAGAATTCATTGAGCTTGCCTGGTTTGGTTTTTTAGTTTCATCTATAATGAATAATCTGCTGCCTAGACCCAAAACCATAAAAACAGCCTAGAAAAACACACACACACACACACACACACACACACCAGCAGCAGCAGTAGCAGCAGCAGTGCATTCTTGCCATGCTAGCGAAGATATCTGTGTCCCAAAACATATATATATGTGTGTATATATGTGTATACATATACATGTATACACATATACACACATATATATATAATGGACTTAACTGGAATTAGGGCAGATGGTTTGGGTCACAGATAGCTGAAATAGGAAGGGAGGGAAGGAGATAGGGAGAGAGGGAGGGAGAGAGAGAGAGGGAGAAAGAGGGAGAGAGAGAGAGAGAGAGAGAGAGAGAGAGAGAGAGAGAGAGAGAGAGAGAATGAGAATAGACTTATCTGGAAATAAGGCAGATGTTTTATATATGTGTGTGAATGTGTATGTATATCTCCAGGCATCCTAATCTATATCTGGTAACTGGACCCAGTTGGGTCAGGATGAGAAAATGAGGCTGGTGACTTTGCACAGCCCTCCCTCACTTAAATTCAATTCATTTGCAAGTCATGGCATCTTCCTGATGTCATGGTCCTCTTCAAGAACAAAGGACAAAACCACACAACTACAAACAGATATATAAAGAGATAGATATAGATGGATTCTTTCTCTGTGAACTCTTTGGGACTTGGCTTCAAACTGTAGGGACTTTTCATGATAATTTAGCTATCTTGCCTCATCTCAAACCTGTCTGAAAATGCCAACCTCTTGAAGTTAATTCAGGCTTAGATATTCATTCACTCCCCATTCTAATAGACCTGGGTTAAAAAACAAATGCTGAAAGAGTAAATATCTAATTGAAACTGAAATGATGATTAAAGTAACAAAAACCAATACCAGCCACCTTCCTGAATGAGCATAATGTCATTTCCCTTCTCTTTCAATGTAGCTTGGGGAAAAGACTCCTGTAAAAGCCATGGCTCTGATAGTGGATGGTATGGGCTATAGCTATAATGTACTGCTGCATGGTTCCAGACTGAAAGTACTCAGTACAGAGCTGAGTCCCTGTCTAGGATCACCCGATTCCCCTGTTCATCCCACCCTTTGGCCCAATCCGCAACCCATCTGTCTCCATGTGGTTCCCAATCACTCCTGGCCTCTGCTGCAGGTATAGGCTTGACTTCAAGTGCACGTAAATGGAAGATGCCAGATGTGCCAATGTCTAGCCAAAAAGTGCCTTTGGGTTTTAATATAATCACATGACATGTTCTTTTAGATGTAAAATACGGATGTTATGCCAGATGCTCCAGATTGCATCATATAAAATCTGTAAAACTATATAGAAAATCCCCATTCTCAAGATATGCGTCCCCAATTTTGTTACACATCATTACTATTGGTCCTCTCCTTCCCTTCCAACTACTAATCCAGAAAATTATTTGACCTATTTAAGTGACTAGGCAAGGTATTACCAATGTAGCATAGTGTTTGTTATCTTTGCCACACATCCTCTGAAATAGCGTAGTAATTCAATCATTTGATATACCCCCTTAATTTTCAAATAAAGATTTTCTGAATCCAAGTACAGTGCTATAGAGCAGAGATTATAGACATAGTCTAGGGCCAATGAAAAAAACAGATATTTTTTCCTGCTTGCATCCACCTCAACCACTTTGGCTTTTAAATCACTGAGTCATGGTTTATGTCCCTCTCCTGGGGTGAAAAAGGGGAAGATCAAAATTGGTTTTCTAGAGTTCAGCTCTCATGATTAAAATATATATATACAATAAAGGAAACTCCTCCCTCTCTTCTCCTCCCACCCTCCCAATAAAGGACAGATCCTGGCACCATCGGAAGGCATCTTCCACTGAATCATAATCTTTCTCTACCAATTGAAAATAAAACTTGGAGATGTTTACAGAGCTGACCTCAATATGAAGACTGTCCCCCAGCTGTCATGGATCAGACAGCTTCACAAACAGATAAGAGAATGAGCCGCTGGAATAGTAAGGTTGGCTTCCAAGCTTGTCTGTCACCACAGGGGAGGGAGGGAGGTGGTTCTGGAAAACTGATGCAGAACAGAGGTAACCAAGCCAAGAAGCAGTTTGGCATAACATCAGAGAGATCAAGCAGATAAAGAAAAATCCCGAAACAATTCTTCTTCACATTGCAGATGGCATCCAGGCAAGTTCCTTACAACAAAATATCTGTAAGATGCTTGCTAGGTCAATGGTGCTTAAAATTTCAGGGAAACTAGTACAATTCACACAATAGAAAGAACAGAAATCACAAATTCTGCAACACACACACATGCCTTAAATGTCAATGTCAGAGAGCAAAGACTCATTCTTTGCTAGGAATATAACCTCCTTAAGAACCAAAAGCTCATTAATTTTCAACTTGGCATCCATTCATCTGTTTGGAAGGATCAAATAATCTACAAGCAAAAACATCTGCATACTCATTATAAACCTGTAACCACAATTCCTCAACTACTTCTATTTGATCACTTGGCCCCTACAGCAAACTCCCTGGGAGGGACAGAGAGTAAAAAAATGTCCTTTAAGATTATGCTAATCTGTTTGTACATATTTTAAGCATTACTCTTTCTTCAAGAGATTGTGCACGTGTTTCTAGCAGCAATGCTCTGTAGGTATAAAAGGTTTGTAGTGGCCCCTAGTTGGACAAAAAGTTCTTCCCTAGCTTTTTACTTTTACTCTGCTCTCTCTGCCATTGGCAAACTGTCTGCAGAAGGCCTGGGATCCATTTCCTTTGATTGGATCATTTCAGTAGTAATCTGACCTGGTGGTCAAATCCCATGACTGAATGATAATGTCATTGCAAGATTCTGACACACAGAAAGGTCACTAATGCTATCTTGAGAGTATTGTATATATCAACCTCTCATGCTTTCATAGTAAAGAAAGTGCCAAAATTTCCATTATGAATGTCTGGTGGCTGGGATTGGCCAAACTTTTATTTTTCCTTATCTATTTTAATGCCTTTCCTTCATCTCTTACCAGTTCACAAAGTGAAAGAATGACTTGACTTTGTGTAAGAAAGGGCCCAAGGATACACATTGGAATTTCAGAGATCATATAAGCCCATGCCTGACCCCACCCCCCAAAAAAAGTAAATTCAGTTTGGATATTTAGTTCCTTGGACACAGAAAAAGATAACAGTGTAAAAAAAAACTGAATTCATTTTCTATTTTTCCAGAGAACTCGGTCTTTGAGAGTCAGTTAACTCTTTGAAGGAATAAAAAGGCCAGGAATAAGTTATTAAGTCCACGTGCACTGGGGGAAAATTCCTTCTCCTAGACTTAAACTTTATAAATGATGAATAGCTTTTAAAACTCCAATTGTCAGGATACTCGAACCATAGATAAATTGAGTGTCCATTTCCTTTATTACTTTTATTTCCTCCACACCTAAGGAAATAAGAGTGTCATCATAACATACTGTGCTGCATGTTTTGTATTTGAGCATTTTGGTTGGTGAGAGAGCCAGGAAAATGACATTGGTGTTGAGAAAACTGACAAAAGGCACCTTACAAAGAAATGCAGCCTCTCAGATAAAATGCTTAAAGAGATACAGACTGTTCTAAGGACCAGATAGAGAACTGTTCCCTCAGATGAACATGCTGATAGGACCTGTTTGAAGCCACGATGGCTACAGGGCATTGCGATCCATCACCTCATTTGTATGTGACTGCTTTTAGAGTTTTGGAGTTTATAACTTACAAAGTTATAAATCGACTATTTGAGGACAGTGGGAAACATAAAAGGACTGCTAGATTTGAACCTAAAGATAGTTTTCTTGATTTTGCCTCATAAGGTAAAGATGAGAGACTAACATCAGGAGCCTCTGATTTGATGAATTAGGCAGAAAATAAACAATAGAAGAAGCGAGCAAAGGTAGAGTGAAAAAGAAGAGAAATAGGAGACAGAAGACACAGGAGACAAGAAGAAAAGCTGCTTAGAGAAAACACGATGTAGCAAACTGACAGGATTGAGGTAGATGAGAGGACTGACTAAAGCCTGATAAGTTCTTTAGTCTATCAGGATGCTCAGCAGAATTCCAGCTAACTCCTGCTACTGTGTGAAGAGCTATCTAGACATATTGCTCCTAGCACCATCTACACAGTCTGAGAGGGAGGAAAACTATTCAGGAGTCCCTTATGGCTCTCTACTGCCCTCCCTGACTTGAGAGGGGAAAACAGAGAAGGAAAGAGGTTTTGCATCTGTTTTGCTGTGAAGAGCTTGGCTTTTCTGAAAGCTCATGGTACAAAACAGAAGCTTCTCCTATTAGAACAGGTGTCTAGGGAAAAGATGCATTGTTTTTTCCATCATGAGAGGTTAAAAGTCCTCAGAGCAGATCTGAAGAGTTTGGCAAAACTCTTGCATAAGAGAAGTGTTTGTTGCTGAAAGAGCATAACACTTTGTTAGCATCCTGCCAAGGACGGCTATGTGCTAAAAGAATTACAAGAGTAGCAAAGAAGCAGTTTTTCCAGCAGGAGAGCTATAAGGAACAGAGATCAGATAGCAGGTAAGAAGTTTTCCCAGGAAGAAATGTATGGCAAAAATTATTTTCTAAAGAGACTCCTAGGCAAACCCTTTATCCACTATGTCAGACTGTTGCTCTCCCCCCACCACCACCTCACCCGGTACTGCCTCCATCCAGTCAATAAAATCTTACTCCAATCCCACATAGTGGCTTAAAGATGATGTTGGTTTCTCAAGGGCTACACTAATAGATCACAAGCTCTGACAGGTCCTACTTAGCTAGAAAGTCTGTGAGTAAGAGCCCAGATTATCTGTCATGGCAGGATCAGACTAACTAAACTCTGAGGTGAATTATCAGAAAGAAGTTTGGCTACCAGATGAAGCACTGTTTTGGCTGTAGCAATTCTTGAAACTGTCTAAGCTATGGATGGGGTGAGATGTGAATGGGTGGAGGCAGTACTCACATTGATGAAATCCTGAAAATGCACTGGGGAAAAATTCCTTCTCCTAGACATAAACTTTATAAATGATAAATAGCTTTTGAAACTCCAATTATCAGGATACTCGAACCACAGATAAACTGAGTGTCCATTTCCTTTATTACTTTCACTTTCCTCCACACCTAAGGAAATGAGTGTCATCATAACATAATGTACTACATGTTTTGTATTAAAAGCATTAAAATATAAGTACTAAATGATGGATATAGGCAAAAAGTAATTGTAGGAATATGAAGAATATAGAGGTTACCTTAATACGAATGGTCAGAGAAGTCATAAAAAGAATAGAATTGATCTTGACCTTGAAGGATGGGTTGAGATTATTTAGACATAAAGGAAAAAGGAGGGCATTCCATGGATGGGAGAATTGTATGAATAAAAGTGTGGAGACAGGAATGCACAAGTGTGTTTATGGATGCACTGAGTATACCACTCTGTATATAGTGGAGGATTCCTTTAGAGGAGCACGGAGAAATGCAGTTGGAAAGTTAGAGGCCGATTGCTGAGGACTTGGAATGTCAGTCAGTCAATCAATAGGCATTTATTAAGCACTTGCTACATGTCAGACAAAGTATTACAAATCTTACTCGACAAGGAAAAAAAATTAAATCTTTCGGATTTTTGAAGAGGACAATCACATGATCAAAATGTTATTTCAAGGATATCAATCAATAAGCATTTATTAAGCACCCACTAGATACTAGGCACTGTGCACTAGCACAGTGCACCACTCTGGGGTTACAAAGGCAAAGCAAACAGAAATTTACCTTCTACTAGGGGAGATAACATTAACACATATAAGTATATTCAAAATATATATTAAATGAATAAAAAAGCATCTAGGAAGTACCTACTATGTGCCAGGCACTACTCAAAGCACTGGGAATACAAATACAAAAGTGAGATGGTCTCTCCCCTCAAGAAATTTACATTCTAATAAAGGGAGACAACATATAGGAGAGTGGTGGCCAGGAAATGGAGTTTTTGAGGAATCACAAAAAAGGGTGAGTAGAGAAATAAGCAGAGATTATCATACCCTTCCCAGAAGAAAGATTCCTTTTGGGAATAACTGGATGGATGGCATGTGAAGCATACTCTGACATCCACTAGAAATTGTGGGTTGAATGAATTTGTACTGACATCAATCAGGGCTGCTCAGTGCAGATTGGGGGGGGGGGGTGTTGTTCCAAGAGGGAATGTGGATACAGTGACAGAGCAGATACCAAGATGCCCAGGGTAGTTGACTGAATAGATGAGATATAACCAAACAGTACAAAGTAATCTGAGGAGAGGAATCTGTATTAGCAAGGCCTAAGGGTGCAGAGGAAGTAGAGATCAGAAAAGACTTCATATAGGAGAGAGTGCTTGACTAAGCTTTGGAAGAAGCTGGGAATCCTTTGAGACAGAGGTGAGGATGAAGTGTGTTCCAGGTATGAGAGACACCCTGTCCAAAGACACAGACACAGGAGATCAAGTGTCATGTGACAATAACAATGAGAAAGTTGTTTTTGCTGTACTGAAGAGTATATGAAGGAGAGTAATGTATCTTGAGGTGAGAAAAGTAGGTTGGAACCAAGTTATGAAGATACTTAAATCAGAGAATTTTTTTTATCTTAGAGGTAATAGCAGCCCACTGGAATTTATTCCGCAGGGTAATTATAGTCATACCAATGCTTTAAGAATGTCATTTTGGCATCTGTGTGGAGGATGGACAGAAGAGCAGAGAGAGGCAGGGAGACAGATTAGGAGACTATTAAAATAATCCAGTTGAGAGGTAATGATGGTCTGTATAGGAGAAGTGGCCATGTGGAGTGGAGAGAGTGGACAGGAAAAGGACAAATGGGTGAGATGTTGTGAAGATAAGATTTACAAGATTTGATTATCAATTATAATGTGGGATGAGGGCAGAAACTGGCTTTTGCCCCTTTTTGCAACCCCAGCACTTAGCACAGTCTGACAAATAATAGGCACTTAATAAATGTCATTTGATTGATTTTATTAATTGAAGGAAAGTAAGAAGTTGAGGATAATAATATTAATAATAGTCAGCACTTTATGGTATACAAAGCTCTATAAGTATATTATCTTATTGGATCCTTACATTACTGTAAGGTACATGCTATTATTGTGCCCATTTTGTAGAAGAAGAAATTAAGGCTGAGAGAGGTTAAATCATTTGCCCTCTGTCACACAATCAATGGTTGCCTGAGGAGGCAATTGAACTGACAGACTCCAAGGGCAGTGTTTTTGCTATTTCACCACCTAGCTGACTCTATAGGAAGAATCTGGTAATGTTGTAACAAAGGCAACATTCACTCATTCATTCATCCAATAACATTAAATAAATAATATGATAATAGCAGTTAGGTAGTGCCTTGACATTTGCAAAGCACATTACATATGTCATCTCATTTGAATACATACAACACGTTATGCTAAACCCTTATGGAAATACAAAAATAATCAAGACATTGTGCCTTCTTTCATAGAACTTACAATCTAGCATATGCATTAAACTTAAAATCATCCTAAAAAAAGTGCCTCCCTGGTACCTGAATAAGTCCATGACTGCCTGCTGTCACTAACGAAATAAAAAATGAAAAAATAAAAACTTTATATTTGGTCTAATGGGACACATGGGAATAATTATTGATTTTTTTAAATAAACTAATGTAGTTTAAAATAAATATAACTTGGAATTCTGTCTCACTGTGGTCTGGGAAGAGCACAATATGATCTTCATCTGTAGGCCCATGATAGGAGAAAATGACTTGGTTAAAGTAGCCCCCAGGCTGATCCAGGCCAATTGGCCTTCTTGTTATTCCTCAAACATGACATTCCCTCTCCCATCTTGGTGCCTTCGTACAGAAGATACTCCTTCCTCACCTTTGCCACTTAGAATCCCTGAGTGCCTTCCAAGCTTAGTTCATGTACCACCTCCAGTAGGGAGCCTTTCCTGATCCCCCAAGCTATTAGTGCCTTGCCACTAAAATTACCTGTTACGTACTGCATATATTCTTTTATGAATACATGCAGCAAGTCACTCCGTATCTGGGCCTCAGTTTATTCATAAAAAAGAGGCAAACTCAAGGGAGTAAAAAATAGAAAGGTCCAGGATACACCAAAATATTATTAACAATATGTTTGGCAGTAAAAAGGAACAGGAAACAGTGGATATTTGCCAAACGAGGAATGGTAAGTGAATTTCTATACCTGAATGAAATGGAATATTGTTGTACAGTAAGAAATAATGAATACGAAGAATTTAGAGAAACAATGAAAAGATATATGAACTGATGCAAAATAACATACTGAAAACTGGAACAAGACACACAGTAACTACAATGTAGAGGAAAAGATCACTAAAAGGAAGCCTAATTTGGAGTAATTGAAAGACCAGTTGACTAGAGAAGAGACAAAAAAATGTCCCTGCCCTAAAGAAGCTAATGATCTAGTTAGTAAATTGATATTACTTCAATTATAGGAAAATTTAAAAGGGATTAAGACATCAACTACCTCTGAGAGCAAGCATACCAAACATTCATTAATCTACCATGTCCAGCCCAAAACTATACTGGCTTTCCCAATCCAAGCTCTGAGCAAGCAAAGGATTTATCCTTTTCTCTACACACAGCCAACCAACAATTGATGCAGTGTGGTATGTAAAAGAAGACTGTGTGAGTGACCTCCAAAGAAGACTCATTCATATTCTTACAGCAACACTTCCTTTCTTTCTTCATCATTCTCAAGGTCAAAGGATCAAGCTCTTTCACTACATTTTAAGTTCTTTCTTAGGCTGCAGTAAGAAAGAGTTATTGTCCTGAATGAGTAAAGTAATAGTTCCACTGAACTTTGCCCAGATCAGGCCACTATGAAATATTGTGTTCAGATCTAGCCATACATTTTAGGAAGGACATTGACAAATCTTATGCCCATTGAGAGGAGAAACAGGATGGTGTGAGGACTAGAGATTATGCGATATGGAGACTGGCTCAAGGAATTAGGGATAAAAGAAGACTTTACAAGAGAGTATAATAGCTTTCTTCAAGTACTTGAAGAACTATTGTACAGACAAGGAATTAGATATATTCTGTTTCCCTCCAAAGGCCAGAACTGATAGCAATGGGTAGAAATAGAAAAAGGAGTTGTCCAAAGATGAATAGGCTACATCAGGAGTTTGTGGCTTACTGCCTTCCTAGAGCTCTTCAAACAGAGGCTCTGGGACTACTTGTCAAGGATGATGTAAAGAGGATTTCTCTTCAATTATAAGTTGGACTAGATGGCTTCTGAGGTTCCTTCAAATTGAGCAGAGAATATGTTTGCGTTTCTTTATATTTACTTCTCCACCCCTATGCTAGTGCTTACCTCAGTATCTTTCCCTAGTGAGAATTCAGTAAGTATTTAACAGGACGTTCACAAGATTCAGACCCTGAATTGCCTTGGAGATCATATATTTCAATTTCCACATTTTACAGATGAGGAAACTGTGGTTCAAACAGGTCAAATGACAACACAGAGGGGATTAATAGAAGAGCTGGAATTCAAACCCAGGTCCTCTGACTCCAAATCCAATATTTTTCCCACTAGCTATTTGATGAATGGGTACTATGTTAAAAGCAAAAAATAATTTACCATCATAATTTAAAAGATTTCTGATCTCACTAGTATAGACATGACATAGACACTCTCTGCAGCAGTGGAGACACAGTCCATCTCTCACCTTTTTATCCTGTACAACTCTTGCCCATGTTCTCCCATGCATCAGGGCAGTGGACAAAACACTGGATTTGAATTCAGAACAGCTGGATTGCAATCTTGACTCTGCTACTTATGCCTATGCATCTTTCAGTAAGTCATTGAATTGCTCTCAGTCTCAGTATCATCACCTATAAAATGAAGAGGTTGGATATAGTTGATGTCTACCACATATTGTAACCTAGACAATTCATTTTTCTTATGTGTTTGGTTAGTCTAAATTGTTTTGAATGACTGTGGATTTAATTAATGAGATCATGATGCAATCATCACTCCACCTACAAAAAGTAGAATCTGGAGGACTTCACCATCTATGTGAAACCTCTCTTCTATTTGGACTCTGCTCTGAATTTCCTACATGATAGTGGCAAATGCCTTTAGTATAATATGACTCTGGGTTTGTTATGACTAACATTGATAATTAGAGGGTCAACAGTTATCTGTGTTCCATCATTTTTGAGGCATTTGAGGAATCTTTATGGTTTTTTGGAACTATATGGGATACAATTGTTGTAGGAAAGGCTTTCAGGTGGCATTTTGCTCTATTAAATTGAATACTTTTAATTTTTACAACCAGTGTCTCTGATAAGGGTCTTATTTCTAAAATATATAGAGAACTAAGTCAAATTTATAAGGATACAAGTCATTCCCCAATTGATAAATGGTCAAAGGATATGAATAGGCAGTTCTCAGATGAAGAAATTAAAGCTATCTATAGTCATATGAAAAAATACTCTAAATCACTATTGATTAGAGAAATGCAAATCAAAACAACTCTGAGGTACCACACCATACCTATCAGATTGGCCAATGTGATGAAACAGGAAAATGATAAATGTTGGAGAAGATGTGGGAAAATTGGAACACTAATGCATTGTTGGTGGAGTTGCAGAATGATCCAACCATTTTGGAGAGCAATTTGGAACTATGTCCAGAGGGCTATAAAAATGTGCATACCCTTTGACCCAGCAATAGCACTTCTAGGGCTATATCCCAAAGAGATCATAAAAATGGGGAAATGACCCCTATGTACAAAAATATTTATAACAGCTCTTTTTGTGGTGGCAAAGAAATGGAAATTGAGGGGATGCCCATCAATTGAGGAATGGTTGAACAAGTTGTGGTATATAAATGTAATGGAATACTGTTGTGGAAGTGATGAGCAGGTGAACTTCAGAAAAATCTGGAAAG
The DNA here is from genome assembly GCF_900497805.2 of Vombatus ursinus. Lineage (NCBI taxonomy): Eukaryota > Metazoa > Chordata > Mammalia > Diprotodontia > Vombatidae > Vombatus > Vombatus ursinus. The sequence goes on from NW_020949613.1 coordinate 24,076,863, forward strand.
ACTTATATGGACTGATGCTAAGTGAAGCGAGCAGAACCAAGAGAACGCTGTACACAGTAACAGCAATGTTGTGCGATGACTAACTTTGATAGACTTAGCACTTCTCAGCAATGCAAGGATCTAAGACATTTCCAAAAGTCTCAAGATGGAAACAGCTGAGGGCAACTACTGTTTGCATTAGAGCACTGGCAATAACATGCCCACTGAAAAACAATGCCTAGGCAAAAAATTGGAAGAAAAACAGGTACTCAATGATTAGGGAACTGGCTAAATGAGTCACAGTATAGTAACACAAAGGCATATTAATGTACATAATTAGTATTGATGAATATATAGGGTCCAAAGAAGCATGGAAAGATGTATGTGAACTGAAACAAAGTGAAATAAACAGAACCATGAAAAATAATGTTCCAAAATGTTCCATCCAGAGAGAGAACTATGGAGTTTGAATGCAGATTGAAGCATACTATTTGTTCTTTTTTTTCTTCTGTTTTCTTTTGTTTCCTCTTTCTTGTGGTTCCTTCTAATGGCTATAATTCTTCCTTACAACATGACTAATGTGCAAATGTGTTTAATTGGAATGTATATGTATAGCCTATATCAGATTACACACCATCTTGGGGAGGGAGGGGGAGAAAAATTTAAAACTCAAAAGCTTATGGAAGTGATTGTTAATAAATCAAGATAAATAAAAAATGAATTGAATACTTTTTTTAACCAATAAACAAATCTTGTAGGATTATGTATTCTCACACCTTTTGGCCAATTGTATCTGACTTAGAATGCGGTTTGTGAAAGTCTGCCTGTTCCCTTCTTAGTCAGGGAACTTAGAATTCATGCTTGAGGAGAAATTGAAGGTACAAATGTAGGAATTTGTGGAAATCAGTTTGTGGAAAGCCTTGACTGCCAGGTTAAATAATTAAAGAATTAAAGAATTTTGACATTATCTTATTACTTATAAGGAGCCCTCAAATGGTTTTGATCAGAGAAATGACAATCTCATATTTTAAGAGTAATCCAGAAGGGGCACACACAATGATTTTAAGTATCATACAAGTGTGGGCAGAAACTCTAGTTCTGAAGCTACAGTAGTTCAGGTATGAGATGATTTCCTATTTTAACATTATAAATAGAAAGGAATGAAAAGATGTGAGAATTATAAAAAGTAGTGGACTGAATATGGAGGGATAAAGAGAATTTCTATGTAAGTTCTCACAGACAACAACTGAGGGCAACTAATGTTTGCATTAGAGTACTGGCAATAACATGCCCATCGAAAAACAATGCCTAGGCAAATAACACCAGACATTTTGAGCTAGAGCTCAAGAGGTAGGAACTTGTGTGGCTCTCATACACAGCAATAGGGAGTTTTCTGGGCTATTTAACTATAATGCAAAAGCAAGAAAACCAAGGAGCTGAGTTTCAATAAGCATAAAGAGCAAAGAGAATGTTCCAATGACCTGAAGAAAATGTTCCAATGACCTGCAGAGATTACAGTTTGTGTTTCTGCCAATCCCGCGAAATAAATATGTGTGCACAAAATTTCCCTACTATGGAGAAGGTAACAGGACTAGAGGAATGTTTCTCTACTCTCTGGCTTATCACAGAGAACAAAGTGTTACTTGAACAAATTCAAGAAGGGCTTCACATGGAAAACAAAGAGGAAAAAGAATCTAAGAGACAGAAGGAAATCCTAACTCGCATCAGACTCTAAAAGGTGAGAAAAAACACAATCCGTGGTAGAAGAAACCATGAAACTTTGGCAATACAATAGACTCAAGGCTCTTCCCAAAGAGGATGGAGCAAGACAATGAGGAGGAAGCACAACACCAGGAAATGACAATAAGGATCGACAAGTACAGCCAGGATCTTCAAGTGCCACTGAGTACAGGTCAGAGGAAGAACAAATGAGTCATGGCAATTGATGACTTCTTACTGACTAATGCAGAAACACAGCTGTAAGTTAATCTGGCGTGAACAGAGAGATATACTGTCTTATTGGGTTGAATGTCTGGAACACAGTGAAGAGTCTCCTGAGATTTGTCAAACCTGACAACAACCACCAGTTATAGTGATACACAGGAAGATAAATATCATCAGAAGGAACCTAAAAACATTGCTAGGAATTATGAAGTCTTAGACAAGAAACGGAAGGCCATAATTGTGTTTTTGTCACTATCTCCTATTTGAAGAATGAGGCCTCAGGAAAGAGATTTGGAAAGTGATCAAAGAAGGTGCTCAGAGCACTGTAAGCATATATCCCAAGAAGGTCAAAGATAGAAAGAAAGGCACTATATAAACCAAATATTCATAGCAAGATTTTTTGTGATAGCAAAAAATTGGAAGAAAAACAGATACCCATTGATTAGGGAATTGGCTAACCGAGTCACAGTATAGTACCACAAAAGTATATTGATGTACATAATTAGTAATGATGAATATATAGGGTCCAAAGAAGCATGGAAAGATGTATGTGAACTGAAACAAAGTGAAATAAACAGAATCATGAAAAAATGAACACAATGACTATAGAAATAAAAATGGAGAAGAGGGGATCAAAGCAACACAGGAATATTTTGTGTGACCTGATTGAAATGCTTTCCTTTCTTACCTCTTCTGGTTTCCCCCAATGTTCATCTCAAATCCTGCCTTCTTTTAGATGACCTTATCAATCCTTTCCCCACTCTATCCTCCTCCCAAATGGTAGTGCCTTCCCTCTGAGATTACCTCAAATTTATCCTGTGTAAATATTACATTTATATAGTTGTTTGCATGTTATCTCCCTGATTAGACTGTGAGATCATTGAGAAAAGGGGCTGTTGTTTTTTTTTTCATTTCTTTGATCTACAATGCTTAGCAGAGAACCTGACTTACAGTGTTTAATAAATGCTTGTTGACTGATATTAATCCCAATGAACACTGAAAAAATAGTTACAAAAATAGAAATTTGATAAAGCTAGGGAGGAAGTGACTATTTCATCTTAAAGCTTGTACAAATATGGATGGGACCATCAAGCATACATAGTCTGGTGCCAACCCCAGATTTGGAGAAAGCATATTTTTTAGTTTAGAGAAAAAATCAGTAAGATTCCATGACCTAAAATTCTATAGCACCTAGCACATAGTAGGCACCTAATAAATACTTGTTGATTGATTAATGTAAGGTAAAGTGTCCATACAGAGATAGATAGAATTTTCTCAAGAACAAAGTTCTGATAACACAAACAAAAAATTACTTCAATGAACAAGAAAGGGAGAATGTCCCCTAAAGAGACACATATGGTTATACAAAGAATTCTCTGACCAATTTAGATCTTAAGGACATCTTAGAAGCTGAAAATGAGTGTAGGGAACTGTTTGGAAAAATAATGTACTCAAATTTTAAGTCACATCACATCACACATATTTTAAATCAAAATAGGAATTCAAATTTTTATTCCTTTTGCTTCTATTTTTCAAGTGCATCCTCTAATTCAAAATCCTGTAGGCTACCCCTGTTGGTCCCTACCTAATCTATTAATATTCTGGTTAATTTTCATCTTATGCTCCATATTCTTATGTTTTATATTCTATATTCTTAACCTGAGGTCAGCAAACTAGATTGATTGATAGATAGATAGATAAAATCATAGACATACAGATATTTATAGAAATAGATATTGATAACTATTTTGATATAATTGATTTCCTTTGTAATCCTATGTATTTTATTTTATGCATTTAAAAGCATTATTTTGAGAAGGGTTTCATTGTATTCACGAGACTTCCAAAGGGGTCCATGACAGAAAATAAAAGGTTAAGAATCTTTGCTTTACACCTAGGGTTCCCAAAGTGGGCAATATCATCCCCTGGGGGGCACTGGAAAGATCCAAGAGGGTGGTAGTAGCCTCAGGTGTAATCAGGGGGCGTTGAATAAAAATAAGGGGGTGGTGGAAGCATAAGGAAAGAAGAGAAGAAAATTTTGAAAAAACATTCATACCTGTTTCATACGTTGTGTAAGACAGTTAAAGTCATAACGATTACACTATCTTCCAAATAAACACAAAAAATGCAAGTTTTACCAATCAGTCTGCCAACAAGTCTTAGCAAGCAAGTGTTAGCAGACAAGTATGTTGCACATTGTCTGGAAGTCCAGCATGCATCAGCAGGAATATGTGCATGTTATGATTTGTGTACAATACATGAAGAGTTACATGATGCAACTTTGCATCACCAAAATTTCAATGCGAGGGAAAAAAACTCACAAATTTACAATAAATTATTAAATTTAAGATGAGTCGATTTTTTAAAAAAAATCTTCTATATTTTTTGAAATGTGTGTCATTTTATTTTTTAAATAATGCAAATTTCAAAAAACTGTTAAAGGGTTAAAGAGAGTAGATTTGCAGGGGGCTCTGAGTAATTTTTTAAAAGGGAGCGGTAGGCCAAATTAGTTTGGGAACCTCTGCTTTATACCATGTGTAGACCTCAAACTCCTTTGAATTTCTTCTTCATCATCCTCCTTTGGTTCCTTTCATCTCCTTCCACTTACATTAGATATTATTCCACCTATTTTCCCCTCCTCCTTCCCATATCTATATGCCTATTTAAACATTCAGTAAGAATCTTCCTCATGGCACTTGTTCTTATCCTCTTTATCTTTTCCTTCCCATAAATTCTCCTAGATGATCTGCCTTCTTCTTTCCTTCTCTATCTATCCCAGACAAAGGTATTTCCTGAGAAACTGGCATATCTGTCACCTTTCTTACAGAAAGGCACATCCTATCCCCTACCCCATTCTTATTGTAGCTGTTGTTTGTCCTTTCTATTTTTTCCTTCACTTATTTTTCTGCCACCACAAGAAATCATTTTCTTTTTCTCCCTCCAATTTATTCCTAAAATCTCAGGTAGTTTTTCTATGTTTCTTTAAATGAGAATTAGCGGTATAATTCTTTCGTTGTTTCACTGTCTTGCAAAAAGTATCCTCTTCAGACTGGGAAGGATAGAACATAAAAGATTAACCGTGAGATGAAACATAAGTGAAGAGATGATAACAGCACACCTATCTGCCCTCAATGAGTTTTTAACTCAACAGGCCCAAACAAACTACATTACAGTAGTAATTACAGCACTGTGATGAATGGCAGAAAAGATTACTGGATCTCTATAATTTTTAGGGGTCAGGCAGGGACATGAACATGAGTAATGTTACAATGATTTGTTGTTGTTGTCATTGTTTGGTTGTTACAGTCATGTCTGACTCTTCATGACCCTATTTGGGGTTTTCTTGGCAAAGATACTGGAGTGGTTTGCCATTTCCTTCTCTAGCTTTTTTTAATAGATGAAGAAACTGAGGCAAACAGGGTTAAGTGACTTGCTAGTCACACAGCTAGTAAGTGTCTAAGATCAGATTTGAACTCTTGAAGATGAATCTTCCTAATTCCAGGCCCAGCTCTCTATTTACTGTGCCACTTAGCTAAAAGCAATTGTATTTTTTTTTAAGGGGAAGAAGCCAGTGAGATTCACTTTGATTGCTATAAAACTCTTGAACAGTGGTATCAAATTCAAATGGAAATGGGGGCCACTAAACAATACATAACAATCCCTTTGGGTCACATATTTACTTGGAAAAGCACTTATTATTTAGGTTTTGTTGCATTTTTATTTATTTTGTTAACTATTTCCCAATTATATTTTATTCTGGTTCAGACTATACTCTGGAACGTTTGCCACCTCTGCTCTAATACATAACATTTCAAAGATAGCTTCTGATTACAGAAAGGCAGCTGTAGCATAGTGGATACAGAGCTGGCCTTTAAACTAGGAAGATGCACTATCAAGGTCAGCCTCTAACATATCCTGGCTATGTGACCCTTAGGAAGTCATTTAAGTTCTCAATTCCCCCAGGAAAGTCTCTGAAACTAGAAGTTACATAGCAGCAATGAATCTGCATCAATGGATAGAATTCTCTACACCAATTAAATAATAGATCTCTTTCCATTCTTTCTCCCTCCTCAAAAAAATGGGTATTTAAAATGGGAGGTGGTCATCATTGAGTCAACACAGTTTCACCAAAATCAAGTCATGTCAGTCTGATTTCCTTTTCTTTTCTGAAACAAATACCAGACTGGGAGATCGGGGAGGTCTGTCTTAAGGATAATATACCTGGTTATCAATAGGCATTTAACAAAGTCCCTCGGGGTATGCTGTGAACAAAATGGCAAGATATGCACTAGATTATAGTAGTTAGGTAAATCCAGAACTTGCTGAATGGAAAGACCCAAGAACAGCCAGGAATAGGTGTATGCTAACGGAGTGACTCAGGCATATCTGCTTGCCTTTGTCATGTTCAGTATGTCTATCAGTGACTGAGGTGGATGCAGAGATGAAATTCCTATCAAATTTGCAGATGACACAAAGCTGGAACAAGTGACTAACACATTGGCCCATGGAATCAAAAATTTGAAGAGGTCGATTCTTTAAACTACAGGCCAGTGAGTTTAATTTCATTTCCCAATAAAACTCTAGAATTATATTGGAACCGCACACTACAAGAAAAGAGGTAGGTATAAAGTAAAAAGGAAATATTGTACCAGCATGGTACAGCTGGATTTGGGGTCATAGGACCTGTGTTCAAGTACTAGTCCCTCTCTACTTGCTGGCTCTGTGATCTTGGGTAAGTCACTTCAGCACTTTGAACTCCAGTTTCCTCACTTGCAAAATGAGGGGATTGGATCAGCTCACTTCTGAAGTTCCATGCAGTTCTTAACCAAAGGTATGAACAAAGGGATGGTTTGGGAGCACTTAGAAAAGGACATGACTATTACTAACATGACTATTACTGGGTTCATCAGGAACAGGTCGTACCAAACTAACTTCATCTCCTTGTATATGACAAGGTCACTGGACTATTAAATTAGAGGGTTGCCATATTATGTGTAGATTTCAACAAGACAGTGGAAGGTTCATCAGAATACCCCCATAGAAAAGATGTAGTGAAGTAACTCGGGTGATAATACAGTTAGGTAGATTAAAAACTACTTAAATGATCAGATAAAAAGAATCTTTTTTCGTAAATTATTGTAAATTTGAAGGCCTCTACTAGAATTCCTCAGGAACCCATCTTAAGTTCTATTTTCTGGAATAAGTCAATGACTTGAATAAAGGCATAAATGTCATGCTTACCAATTTTTCAGACAACACAAAGCTGAAGCCATGGGCCTTGCTAATGTTTTGAAAATAAAAGTCAGCATCCAAAAAAAAAAAAGACCTCAACAAGTGAGAGCGATAGAAGTTAATAACATTGAATTTTATAGAAATCAATGAAGTATTGACTTTTTAAAATCCACTTTACAAATACAGGAAGGGAAAATTAGTGTTTCTAAAAAGTAATTGATGTGAAGGAAGATCTGAAGGTTTTCAAGATCTATAAGCACAAGCCAGTGTGTTCTTGGCTGAAAGAAGTAAGGTGTTCTAAATGAGAGCAATAATAGTTCCACTTTATTCATCCCTGGTCATGCCACTTTGGGAGTATTATGGTTAGCTCTGGGCACCACATTTTAGGAAGGAGACTGACAAAACAGAGGACATCAAGAAGAGGAAGACCAAGATGATGAAAGAGCTAAAAACCACATCATATGAACATCACCTAACGGGAATGCCATTTTTTATCTAGACATAGATATGTCTCAAGCTTCAGGCACCTTAAAGATTATATAATCTAAACACCACCCCACCCTCACTATTTAATGGTGAGAAAACTGAGGTCTAGAGAGGTCAAGTTACATGCATATATTAATAATGATAACAAGCATAGGAGCCAGGATTTGAACTTAGATCCTTTGACTCCAAGTTCAATTCTCATATAGGGGGCTAGGCTAATTAGGACACTTTATTTTTGTAGTGCATAGAGTTATGGACCTGGATTCAGGAAGACCTTAACTCAAAACTGGCTTCAGGCAGTTACTAGTTGTGTGATTCTGGGCAAGTCACTTAACCTTAGTCTACCTTTATTTCCTCATCTATAAACTGGAAAGAATAATAGTACCTACCACCCAGCATTGTTGTAAGAATAAGAGATAATATCTGTAAAGTGCTTTGCAAACCTTAAAGTGCTAATAAATGTTAGCTATTATTTATTATTTCTATTTCACCACCCTGGCCATATAAATGGCACAAGATAACCAACTTCACGTATTTTAGGAGTATTATGAGATTAGAGATTAGATTTGTTCTTCTTGGCCACAGACAGCAGAAGAAAGAACAATGGTAGAAGTTGTTAAGAGTCAGATTTTAGGTTTAATGTAAGGGAAAATTTTCTAACAACTGTAGTTGTCCAAAAGTGAAGTGAGTTATTTCGAAAGGTAGCAAGTTCCCCATCACTAGAAGTCTTCCATTGTAGGTTCAATGACTGGCCACTTCGCAGTGATGCTATAGGGAGGATTCCTATTCAGGCACAGGTTGAACTAGCTATACTCTGAGTTCCCCTTCAGCTCTTAAATTACATGAGTCTATGATTCTGAGAGACTACAAGAATAATGATGCTGTTGACAGACAAGGAAGTTCAGACAGTAAATTGATTTTGGTAAGAGCATGATGAGTATGGTTTTAAATATATTGAATTTGAGATGATAGCAAAAAATGTGTAGAGTTGTAAGAAATAGAACTAAAGTTTCTGGATGAAATCAGGGATAAAGATACAGATTTAGGTGTTAATCTTACAGTGACAAAAGCAGTAATAATGAAAATAGGTGAAATCTCTGAGAAAGAAAAAAATAAAGATTAAGATGGCAGAGGACCAAAAATTGAGCATTGCGGTATAGCCACATTTAAAACCTGGAGAAGATAAAGCAAAGTAGATATAAATAGAAATGCCAATAAGGTAGAAGAAACTGAATAATTTGTTAGCATAGAGAAAAAAGCTCTAGGAAGAAAAAAGTGGTCAGTAGTATTAAATGTTACTTATTAGTTAAAGAGGATAAATATTGAGAAAATGATCCTTTATTTGGCTGGTCACTAATGACCTTGGAAAGAACAGTTTCCATACAGTGGTAAGGCAGAAGTCAGATTCCAGGGGATTAACAAGTAGTGAGAAAATGGAAGCATTAAGAATAGACTACTCTTTCAAGCAGTTTGGTGAGGAAAGAAAAAAAGAAGTAGTCCATTGGAATAATTCAGAAGACTGCCAGATTTTTCTTTTATTTGTTTGTTTTTGAGAGGAAAACTAGAGCATATATTTGAAAGCAGAAGGGCAGGAGACAATAAATTGTACCATAAATCTCAGTGAAAAAAAAAATGTGGTTAATTGTTCAGCTAAAGAGATCACATGGTGAATCAAACGTCATTTGAGTCATGTTTGTTTAGATCCTGCTACATACAGTTCTGTAAATCATATCCTCGCATTTGGTAACCAAAAGTATTTTTACCAAAACAAATCCAAAAGTGTTTTTTATGTTTGACTTTAAACTGTTCTACTCTTTCATTTCTTGCCCCATTGTCCTATTGCCACTCATCCATTTTAAATCCCCTCTTAGATGTACATCTGTGATCTTGCTTCTCTGGTCCTACTTGCATACCATGGAATTCACTGGAAGTCACACAATCATGCTGACTGGGTTCACTTCAAATGTATGTTACCTAATCTCAGGTAATCTTCACAATTCCCTGAGGTGGGTCCTATTATCATCTTCATTTTACAGATTAGGAAATTGAGAGAGGTTAAGTATCTTACCCAAGATCACAGCTAGTAAGCATATGAGGCAGAATGCTTGGAAATCTTTTCATTATTCTGTGGTTGACTACCTATTTCCCACATCCTCTAGTCCAAGCCTTTTTTCTTTTCTCCTCAAGTCACCTACACTACTCATTCCCTCATCTCTCTTTAGTAAAGGATCTCATTTTATAATGTACCAAGAAAATTAAGGCCATTGTCAGAAGCATCCTCTTTTCCTCAATCCTATATCACAAATCTCCTCACTTACATCATTCCATTTCCACTTTTCTTTATTCCACTCTTTAAGAAAGAGTTGACTTTTGTCCTTGTCAAGGCCAAGCCATCTACTTAGGTCTTAGATCTAGACCTGGAAGGGGCCAAAGAAATCTTCTCTTCCAGCCACCTTATTTGACAGATGGGGTAACTGAGGTTGAGAGGTAAAGTGATTTTCCCAAGGTCGCACAGGCAAAGATGGGAGTTAAATCTAGGTCCGTTGATTCCAGAGATATTGAACTTTTTACTATGCCACACTTATATGCTTCTATTCTCTGTCATCCATTACCCTATTTATCTATTATCTCCTCTCTCTCTCTCACTTATACTTATTTACTCTCACTTTATCCACTGGTTCTTCCCTGTTACCTCCAAGCACACTAGATTTCTCCCATCCTTAAAACAGTTTTACTTAACCCTGCCATCCTCTTAAGCTATTTCTCTCAATCACTCTTCCATTTCATAGCCAAATTCCTAGGGAGAAAAAAAAGCAATGTACACTCATTACTACCTATTCCTCATACCCTATTCACTTCTCAGTCTCTTGAAATCTAGCTTCTGATTCACCACTCCACCGAAAGTGCTCTCTTCAAGAATATCGATCTCTTAATTGATAAATCTAATAATCTTCCTGAAGTCCTCATCCTACTAGACCTCTTGCAGTGTTTGAAGTTATTGACTACCCTCTGGATACCCTATCCAACCTAGAGTTTTGTGGCATTGTACTCTCCTGGTTCTCCTGTGATCTACCTTGCCTCTCCTCAATCTCTTTTAGTGGGTCATAATTAATATCCTACTCCATACATGTATATATGAATGTACCTATCCCAGAGCTGTGTCCTAGACTCACTCGTTTTCTTACTCTCAGTGATCTCATCACTCCAAAAAAGTTCAATTTTCATCTCTGTTCAAATGACTACAAAATCTCCACATCCAGCCATCTTCTGTCTCCTGAGCTCCCGTCAATCATCACTATCTGTCTGCTGGAGAGTTTCACCCGGAGTCCCATATTCAACATAACTAAAACAAAAGTAACTACTTTCCTCCTTTACTTCCTCCCTCTCAAAAAAAAAATCCTTCATCCTAAATTCCTTGCATCTGTCAAGAGCACCAATATCCTCTCAGTCACCTATGTTTGCAACTTTGGAGTCATTCTCAACTCTTCACTCTCCATCATTGTTATAGCAAAGCACATTACATGATATTTCATTTAGTCCTCACAACAACTCCTTGAGGTGGGTCCTATTATCATTCCCATTTTACAGATTAGGAAATTGAGAGAGGTTAAGTAACTTGCCCCAGATCGCAGCTAGTAATTATATGAGACAGGATTTGAATTCAGGCCTATCCTGACTTCAAGTCCAGTATTCTATCCACTGCCTTAGACCCCACATCTAAACAATTTGCAGAGATTGACAATTCTACCTCATTAATATCCATTGCATCAGTCCTGTTCACTTCATTCACACAGGCACTGCCTTACTTCAGGTAAGTTATCTCTTTTCCCCTAGACTATTTCAGTAGCCTCCCCACATCAAACATTTCCCCTTTCCAATCAATCAAGCAGACCGTTGCCAAAATGAAATCCCTAAAACTCAATCTGACCATGCCTCTTTCCTGCTAAAAGAACTTCACTGACTCCCTAGTACTTCTAAGACAAAAATACAAACTCCTCTATTTGGCATTTAAAGCCTTTCAAAAACTGATCCAACCTACTTTCATGATCCTTAGAGTATGACCCCATGCACCCAGCCAAACTGAACTACTTAATGTTCCCTACACATGTCATTCCATCCCTTCTCTCTGCGCCCTTTTTACAGGCTGTTCTCTATGTCCTTCCCTCTACTTCTTAATTTTTGTTCTTTTTAATCCTCGGTTGGAACACACACACAAAAAGTCTTTTGTTATCTTCAACATTCCACAGTTGTTAGAGCTCTCCTCACACACACTCCCAAATTGCTTTGTTATTTTGTATTTACTTTTTTTTTTTTTGGTGAGGCAGTTGGGGTTAAGTTACTTGCCCAAAGTCACACAGCTAGTGAGTGTTATATATCTGAAGCTGTATTTGAACTCATGTCCTCCTGACTCCAAGGCCAGTGCTCTATCCACTGAGCCACCTAAATACCCCTTTATATTTACTTACATATGTACATGCTGTTTCCCACAGTAGAATGTAAGCTCCCTGAGAGCAAGATCATTTTTTTTTGCCTTTGTATCTCTAGTATCTAGTACGGTGCCTGGCATATAGTAGTTGTTCAATAAATGTTGGCAAGTTGGATTGAGTAGTATCTAAACACTCTTTGATTTCAGATTTCACAAATAAAGCCCATGGGAATGCTAACCAGAAGCTAAACTTTGTAATGACCAACAAAGCTAAATAATTTTTAAAAAAAAACTACCTCCATATAAATACAATTAAACCTATACCACCTAAATGAAAGGAAATCATAGTTTAATAGATAGAGATCTGGCCTTGAAGCTAGGGTGATGAGTTCTAGTCCTTCCTTTGTCACATGCAGGCTGTGTGACCCTGAGCAAAGTACTTAGCCTCCTAGCATTTTAAGCAATTTTCTGACACGTTAAGTTGCAGAGAAAATGTCAACCTGCATTAGAAGAAGGAGTTTCCCCAAGTGGGACTTTCCTGTACCAATAAAATTACAGGTCCAGTCCCTGTCCCTATATCAGTGCTGTCAAACTCAAATAGAAACAGAGGACACTAAACTATGTATAAGGATCCCTGTGGGCTACATATTGACTTAAAACCCAATATATTAACATTATCTATGTTCTACGATATTTTCATCAATTTTGTTAAATAATTCCCAAGTACATTTTAATCCGGTTTGGGTTACACTTAGGAGTCTGTAACATGTTTGACACCCCTGCTCTGTACAACATGTATATGACTTCAGAATGTTAAAGTTGGAAATTACCTTAAAGACATCAAAGAACAAAGAACAATGGCATCATTCTACAGTGGAAGAAATAGAGGCCTAACCAACAGACATCCTTGTATTTCCACCAAATTTATCCTTACATCTTAAATCGAGTTTATATCAAAAAGCATAACATGAAGTGCCGGAATCCATGCTTATGTTCAGATAGAATGAAGACTTTCCAACATCTAGCTCCTGAACCTTACCCTCTCCCTTCAGACAAAATACTGTGCTTTTACAGCATGATCTGCCAGGACAAACCACTGGGAAAACATCAAACTCTTCAGAAAGGATAATACATTCTAAAGTAATGACAAGTTGTGCCTGGGACTGAGATAATACCACATTCTATCACTGTTTCTTGAGTGATTTCCATTTGGGTATGGTCTGTTGAACACCTTCTGAATAACAAGCACATATAAATGATCAAGTGCACACTGGTTGAATGCCTGTCAACATAATTCTGAGAGGGGAAAGTTAAGAAAGAATAATAATAAGCTAGCTAACACCTCCATCGGGATTTGTCCAGTTTTTTAGTTTCCATTTAGTCAGAATTGGCTTAAAAAACAGAATGTAGCTCACATCCTGCAAAAAGCAAGGAAACAGTTGCATACTCAGAAAAAGAAGAAAGAAAAAAGCTGTTCTTACTACTGGTCTGCTAATTCCATAAACCCAAAGAATGTTGACAAGTCAGCGAATTGAAATTTCCTAAGTAGGTCTCAGCTTGCCTTTGCATAGCCATACACGAATAACTGTGTAGATTAAAGTGGGGAAGGTTCATATTGCACAGAGAATGAGCACAGGTTTGGTGCTTCAGTGGAGTCCTCCATGGTTTATTTACCAAAGGAAGAACATGACATGAACTTTATGCTGCCTCCCTCTTCCTCTTCTCCATCTACTCCCCTCATTCAGGTCCTAGAAATACTTAATAGCATCCTATGACCATCCTTATTCTGTATGGAAAGGGTCGTCAAACATGTTTAGCAGCTGTATGATAGGTAGCCTTTCATCTCCACTCACGGAAAAAGATATGTGTTCAATATTTATTCACAACCATTTTTAAAGTAACTGATTTTTGATGCAATGATTTCAATTCATTAATGGATATACATACATAATACACATACACCTTTATATACACACATATATGTATACATACATACAGAGAGATTGAATTGTCTATTAGAACCACAGGAGACCATACAAATCACTTAGTCCAACACCCTTCATTTTATAGGCAAGAAATTTGAGGCCCAGTGAAATGTAGTAATTTCTGAAATCACTCTGCTAATCATGGCAGACCTGGCACTCAAACCTAGGTCTCCTAACTGTTAGCTTAGTCCTCTTTCCAATACACAATGCTGCCTTTAGAGTTTTTCTCTTGAAATAAATGCCTAATTGAGATTATTTTTTAGACTCTACCATTGCTTTTATCCAGCGTCTTTCTGTGGGAAAGTATCTATGGATTTTTTTAAATAATTTTTATTGACATCTTTTCTTTTTACATGGCCTCAATTTTTTCCAGTATCCTCTCTTCCCACCTCTCCCAGAGAGTCATAACATAAAATAAATGATTTTTTTCTGAAAAATGGAAAGAGAAAGAAAAGAAAAACTAGCAATCAATCAAAATATCAAAAAATCTGACATCAAACAGGCGGAGGAAAATGTCTTCTCATATCTCTTCTTTGCAACCAAATTTGCTCTTTATAATTTCGCAACATTCATTTCATATTGTTTTGTGGTAGTTGTTCTTTCCAAGTACATTTTTTTGTCTTTGTATATATTGCTTTCTTGGCTCTGCTTACTTCACCAAAATCCATCAGTTCATGCAGTCTTTATACATTTCTCTGTATTTATTGTAGTTATCATTTCTTACAAAATAGTAACATTCTATTACACGCCTGTGTCGCAATTGGCATTTCCCATTTGTTTCTTCTCACTAAAAGAGGCTGCTATAGATTTATTGACCATTAAATTGCATGAGGTAACAAATGTGTGCATGCACACATGCACACACACACAGACATGCATACATATACACACCCCATTCCTATCATCTACAAAGTTCTAGTCCCATTAAAATGTAGGTCTCTATCTTTGAAATTATTACACTTCAAAGGTTTATCTTCCTACAAACCAATAAAACAGGCCTAAATCAAGACACAAAAATTAAACTTATAGTCCTCTCTACAATCATTTTGTTTTTTACCATTTACTGTACAAAATTTTTACCTCAGCTAATTATTTTTAATTGCTAATACAACTGAATCTCAACATTAAAGGAATGTTAGGTTTTCCATCCCATTTTGGGAGAACTGACAAAGGACTTTGTCCATGGTGGCTACAAGATCATAGATTGAAGGCTGAAAGATACCTTAGATGCTAGCTGGTCCAAACCCTTATTTTTGAGAGGGGGAATTGAGACCCAAACAGGTTAAGCAACTTTCCCAAGGTCACAGAGCTAACAGTACAGTATCTGAGTCAAGATTTAAGCTGAGGTCTTCCTGTTTCTAAATCCAGTATTTTGTTCACTATGCCATACTGCCTTTTCCCTCTGTGATATGATTTGATCCCTTATGGAACAAGGTACATCCTATTGGGCTTCACTGAATTCATTTATATTTGATACATATCAACGTCTCCTTTTGGCTCACTTAAAGCTATTAAAAAGGAAAGACATTGTGTCTCAAAAACAGCCCAGCTTTTAGAATGGAGGAAACATTCAAAATAATCATATAATAGTATTATCACCTACAAGGAAATAATCCCTCTCCAGATTGTGATTTCCTTTTTCAAGACAATCATCTTCACATTGGCTATCACAAGAATTGCAGAAATCATCAAATCTGCCAAGATCAGCTAACATGTATAACTCTAAGGGCTAAGTGCCCTTCAGTTTAATTTGGCTCCTTATTCCTGACATTTTGTTCTTAACCTGATATAAGGCATACAGGGATATAAACTCTGGTGATTAAAGAACTATGATAAATTACACCAGGATTGAATGAATATCCTGGTGCTATTCCTGAATAATCCTAAATCACAGTAGACTTTACTACCAAAAGTCACTACCATTCTTTCTTTTCCTTTCCCAAATTTCTATGGGCTCATTGAAAGAAGGACATGAAATATGGATAAGGCAATATGGAAAACAGAGATGACTACAGAGCAAAGTACTGTGGATAGCAATGGTACCCATGCCAAAGGACTGCATACTAATGGAATGAGGCACTTGGGGTCTGGGTTCAATGTGCCAAGGCCAAATTGATTCAAGCTGCCTTGGAAACGTGGATCTCTGGGAGCCTTATTGTACAAATAGTGCTTCCTGGGGGAAAAAATACCTTAAGGAAAATTACATATAACTGATAAAAGCTGAGTGTTAGTGCTAATGTTTGCAGCCAGAGGATTCTTCCATCTAAAATGGCTTCTACTTCGAGTAAGTGGTCATTTTCATACTTTTCTTGGGTCACTCTAAAACAGACAACATCTTGACAGCTATATAAGACTGAGAGAAAATATAAGTACACTCTCATATTACCATTGTAGCTATGGTTTGTTGCCTATAAGAGACTGTTTGGCTCCAGAGAACAAGGAACAGCCTTGGTAGAAGTTTTTAATCTGAGGTATGTGAACTTGTTGTTTTAAATAGAATTAATGCCCTTTATAATCTGATGTATCTTTATGAATTAAAAACATTATTCTGCGAGGGGGTTAATAGGTTTTGCCAGACTACCAAAAGAATCCATTACACGTATGTACTTAACCTCTACTTTAGGGCTATGACAAGGTGTCATCTGTGGCTTCTCCTTGTCCTGAGAGGGCAGAATAGACCAATAGGAACAAGTTACAAAGAGGCAGACTTGGACTTGATGTCATGAAAAACTTTCTCTCAATTAAAACTAACCAAATGCAAAATGGGATGATTTGAGAGGTGGCAAATTCACCTTCATTGGAGATCTTTCAACAGTGGGTGGATGACCAATTATTAAATATATGATACAGGAGTTTCTTATTCAAGTATGGGTTGAAATAGATGACCTCTGACATACCTTCTGACCTGGAGTCTTGGTTCTGGGATGAATTCTTCTGACTAGTATAACTACAGACACAATTTGCAGAATATTGGAATCCAACAAACTGTTAAACTGGGAGATATGGGCTGTCTTTCCTCCTTAGATTTTAAACTCCTTGAGGGACTGTCTTTCTTTTTCTTATTTGTATTTCCAGATCTCAGTATAGTGTCTGGCACCCAGTAGGCTCTTAATAAATGCTTATTGAATTGTAACAAATTGAACATGTTCACCCAAACTGTTCACAAGTATCATGGAAGCTGTCCTGCTCAAAGTCCAAAAACAAGGATTCTCTTTTGGTAGTAAAATTCTCCAAGTGCTCATTTTTGAAAATGGAGTTGTACTAATTTCATGGAGACTTTAAACATTGCTAAGTGTCCTCAGTTAAATCCACAGCATTGAAAAAGAGATAATTTCATTCATACTGAAGAAAAAAATTCAAAATTCATATTTACAAGACACTGTATACCATAATATACAATGGGGATGGATGACAATCTATGAATGTACATGTTTCTGATTTAGATCTAGTAATAAAAAATGTCTTGTATGTATACACACATATATGCATATTTATGTGTACCTTCACATATATATATATGCACATATATGTGTGTGAGCATGGGATGTGTGGGTGTGTATAAATATATATACCATATGATTGTTGAATCACTTCAATTGTGTTCAACTCTTCGTGACCCTATTTGGGGTTTCCTTAGTAAAGATACTGGAGTGGTTTGCCATTTCTTTCTCCAGCTCATCATACAGATGAGGGAACTGCAATGAACAGGATTAAGTGATTTGCCCAGGGTCTCACAACAAGTAAGTGTCTGAGGCTGGATTTGAACTCAAGTCTTCCTGGTGCTCTATCAACTGTACCACCTAGCTGTCCTATAAGCACATGTATTTCTTTTTTTACTTTATGCACATAAACTTAGAAATTTTACATTATATAAATACATGCATATATACATATATTTCTTAGAAATTTCATATGTATATATGTATACATATAATCCAAATCTGTACTTCAATCTTTATGGACTCAAGATTTCATGGATGTAAGTGGATCATTCTTCTTATGATACAGATTGAAACTCCTTCATTCCTTCCCATTCTGTATGATTCTTATCTATATTCTACTGTAAATCTTTTTAGGAGCTTAGATCCATATAGGAAATACAAGACATATATTCTATGGGTGCCAGTAAACCTCCCAGTTCTACTCATCTAAGTATCAAAGGATCATACCATTTGGAAACAAAGATAACTCTGAAACCCCCTAGTGCAACCCCTCATTTTACATATGAGGAACCTGAGATCCAGAAAAATTAAGTGACTAGTAGGGTTATATGTATACACGCACATGAACACATACATATGTATACAAACAAACATAAATATATGTACACATAAATACATACACAAGTATATATCCACATATATCTATATGTGTGTGATATTGATTGATTGATACATGCAATTACTTGCTTGCAAAAAGAGGAAGAAATTTATGTGAGTTTGTGTGCATGTGTGTGTATGTGTTAATGCAGATTTAGAAATATTCATGATACCAAAAGTCCAAGTCAAAGAAACATGGAGCACACAACAGAACAATAAAACAAGACAATTTAATTGACAGGACATACTTAAAAAATAGATAAAGCAGTCAGGTAAGATGGTGGAAACAGGTCTGATCCGCTGGAATTCCAAGAGCAATTGGGCATACCATGCTAAAATCCGAAAGGGAATAGAGCACCCTCCACAAGTAAAATCTAGTGGGTTTTTATAGTATTCTTTTCTCGACTGGCAAGAGCAAACACTGGGGAAAGGGAGAAAGGAATCTAGACCTGGGGACTGGTGCTGATTCAAACTAATGAAGGGAAGGGTACTCCTAGGGAAATGGAGGGTAAGTGACATTCAAACTCCTCACTGACAAGAATGGTGCTTTGAGTCATTATTGCTGGTCTTACTTTGAAAGCACAACTTGGGATTTTGAACTCCCCAGGGATTCTTCTTTTGGTTGAATTGAAAGATACTCTGCAGATCATTACTATGGGTATGCATGCACTGCACATACACACACACACACACACACACACACACACACCCCACACACACACACACATATATATATATACAAATCTATATATTGCTTCCCAGGGCCATTTAAACAGGTTGTCAAACTGAAATCTTTAACTCATCTCTATAAATGACAATTATGACCTGGTATTATACAAACATCAATTTGATTCTCCCCAAATACTATCCAAGGTACCCATCTCCCACCTCCAAAAACCTTCCTACATTTCAACTTTTCTCCAAATGCCTTAATCAATTCTTTGATTTTTATCTATCATTCCATCATCCAAATGCCAATGACACCTACTTTCACCTTGGTATACTTTCATAAACAAAAAACTAAATTTCCAATCAGGGCTCAAAAACATTTCCATTTTAATCAGTATGTGCAATGAAAGCAAGGAATCTTATTTGTTACCTCTATCTTTCAATTATAGAGCTTTAAGGGAAATACAATGCATATTCTATGTTTGGGGGCAGCTGGATGACTTGATTGATAAAGTACCAGGCCTCACTAACTGTGTGACCCAAGGCAAGTCAATTAACCCTGTTTGTCTCAGTTTCCTCATCTCTAAAATGAGCTGGAGAAAGACATAGCAAACCACTCCAGTATCTTTGCCAAGAAAATCCCACATGGAATCACAAAGAGTCAGAAACAATTGGAAAATGACTGAACAATAAATTCTATGTTTGAATCATAAAATAGAATAATAAAGCTAGAGGAGACATCTAGCAAAACCCTTTTAATTTTTGTTAATAAACTGAGGCTCAAAGAACTTAAGGTCTTAGTCCAAAGTTGCAAAGCAGAGGTAGGCCTAGAACACAGATCTTCAAGAAAGCCAGCACAGTTCTCTTTACCCGAAATTGTGTCGACTAATTTGGGTACTTCTGTGAGAAAAGGAATATACTTACAATTATGTAATTTCCACTGACATGTTTCTCCATGCTAAGGGAGTCATTCCAAATTGGGGGGGGGGGAGAGTCTATTTAAAACACAACTTGAAAGTGGACACATTTTTAACCCAGTTTCTAAAGGGCAAATGAAACCTCATATATTCACAAACTGACGGAACTCAAAAAACCCATTTTATTGTAACCAACCAAGTCTCTCCCATTAGGAAGGTCTAAGAGCAGTCTCATATTTCCAAAGTATGATGTGGGACCTGGATATTGCTAAAAGAATATGTGTGGTCCATGAAAGGGACTTCCTGGGCCATATTGGCAGGACCCCATGATAGAGTCAAGATAAATGACCCATAAAGCCATACAATAGAGTGATTACAAACGTTATGTCAATCAGAATGAAATGCTGCCCAGGGAAGGTATGGCCCACAATTCCTCCTCAGCAAGCAGAAGGCTTACAGTTGTTCTGAGAGTCACTAGGTAGTATGAATGCTTGCAGTACCTCTGCATAGTAGGAATGCCCAATCCATTTCTCAGTCCCCCAAGAGATGTTTAGATCATTCCTGAGTTGATAGGAAATGGCAAAAACCAAAGCAGGCCCAAACATGCTGCACCTACTATGGAATTAATTCTTCTGCCTAGTATTGGTTTCTAGTCTAGACGAGTCACAAGGTTGTATTCTAGGGCTACTGAAGAATTCTAAGTCTCTCAGCAAAGGGAAAGAGAGAGCCTAACTTAAAGGAAATAGGCCCAAATTTGCCCTTCTGGTTTCCTCCCAAAATCACTTTATATTTTTTAAGGAAGTAAAAAAGTATGCTTCATTGTCTGCATACTCAGAGGTTAAATGACTGGCCGGGAGTCATGTAACTAATATATGTCAGAGACAGGACTTGAACCTAGGTCTTCCAAATTCTAGGGCTGGCTCTCCATCTGTTGTAATGCTGCCTATTCTTTTTTATATTGCTTTGATTTTATTCATTTTGAGTATTATTAGTATTTTGACCTCTTTGATTGATTATCTATATTCTTAGTATAATGGCCAAATTAGTTACAACTTGAATATATTTTGTGAATTTATATTTTATTGAATATAAGCTGAAACTTGTTGACTTTGGTTGATTATTAGGAAAATCTACCTTGCTTGACTCTTAAAATTCTAGAATTGTTTGGTGCCCTTAAACTCTACAGTCAGAGTCACTGGTTAATAACAACAGTGGAAATTATTCTCAAAGGAGAGTAAAAACTTAAGTCTAAGAAAAAAGTATTTGGAAATTGCCTTCTTTATTATCAGACTTTATTAGGGTCTATGTGAAGATTGATGGTAGGTGGTCACTAATACCTAACCCAGGGAGACAGTAGGTACATTTTTATGTTTGGAGATGAATGAACTGAAGACACAATTTCCTGGCAACTACTAAGTAGTTAAGTGGTTTAAATAATCCATTTGCAAATAAAACCTGAGGACCCCAGGATGAATGAATTGACTTCACCTTGGAAAACTGCTTGACTGCTGAATCAAGGTCAGGTCAATGCTGGAGATCATTTCTTTGGGATTATTTTCACTTTACTCTCCATTTTCAAGGCTGTAGTGAATCCTGGGATCTTCCTCTTCCCCTATTTTGTCCAATTTCCAAAAGGAGTTAGCATCTCTCACATAAATAACCAGCAGCTGGTCTCATCAGCAAAGGCTGTCTTTGAATATCCCTGCATGGTGATAGAGTGTTGAATGATTTCCAAAACCCCTTCTAAGTCAGAGATTATATGATTCATATAAGAAGAAAGTCTTTATTCATTCCTATATCCATCCCTTCTCTCCAGTTATTCTTTCTGTTGTTCCTCTAAAATGCTATGTATTTTAAAAATAAAAGTGAATTCAACTTTATTTTGTTTTTTTAAAAAGTGTGCTTCAATTCACACAAAGAATTCAACAGTTCTCTCTCTGGAGGTAGATAGCATTTCTTATTATGAGTTGTTTAGAATTGTCTTGGATCATTGTCTTGATCAAAGTAGCTAAGTATTTCAAAGTTGTTCATAGTTACAGTATTGCTGTTACTGTGTACAATGTTTTCCTGGTTCTACTTTCTTCACTTTGCATCAGTTTGTACAAGACTTCCCAGGTTTTTCTGAAACCACCCTGCTTGTCCTTTCTTACAGCACAATAGTATTCCATCACAATCATACACCAGAATTTGTTCAATTGATAATTACCCCCTCGATTTCTAATTCTTTGCCACCACAAAAAAGTTGCTATAAGTGTTTTTGAACACATAAATTATTTTCTTTTTTCCTTGATCTCTTAGAGATATAGATCTAATAGTGGTATTGCTCAGTCAAAAGTTATGCACAGTTTAATGGCCCTTTAGGCATAGTTGCAAATTATTCTCCAGAATGGTTGGACCAGCTCACAGCTCCACTGGCATTAGCATCCCAGTTTTTCCCCATTCCCTCCAGTATTTGTCATTTTCCTTTTCTTTCATATTAACCAATCTAATAGGTGTGATGTAGTATCTCAGAGTTGTTTAAGTTTGCATTTCTCTAATCAATAGTGATTTAGAGTATTTTTTCATGTAATCATTGATAGCTTTGATTTCTTCTGAAAACTATCTGTTCATATCCTTTGACCATTTATCAACTGAGGAAATGGCTCTCATTTTTATAAATTCATAAACACTTTAAGCAGCTTAAATACTTTTAAAACTGCTGTAAAGCCCCTCTTCAACTCCATCTTCTTTGACAGTATTATTGGAACTGTTTGGATTGGAACAAAAGCATAAAAGAGCCCTTGCCACCCTTGTCTAGCTCCACTTAATACAAAAAATTTTCTAAAACTGGTAATAGGAATTAGGTGACTTTCTATTATGAATAGACTAGGCCTCCTTGGCCTATAACTAGGCATCCTTCTCTCCTCCATGAGTCTTGTGAACCAGACAGCATATTGTTTATAAATGAGGTTATACCTCTATGGTTCATAGATTTTCTCTGTCTCTCTGTCTCTGTCTTTCTGTCTCTCTCTGTGTCTCTGTCTGTCTGTCTCCTCTTTTTTAGCTTCCCTTTATTGTCTTCCATTAGAATCTGAGCTCCTGGAGGGGCTTGCTTGTACTTGTATCCTCAACATTTAGCACAGCCCTGATACATAGAAAACACTTATCTACCTATCTTTTATCTATCTATCTATCTGTACATTTGTTACAGAGCTAATTTTCCCCTATAATCCATATTCTTGATAGTTCTCACATCTCTTAAGCTCTCTCTGTTGAAAAGTGTTTCTTTTGAAGAGTTTATCTTCCATTTATATCCCTCAAAAAATCCCAAGATTATGGCCTCTAATATATTTGGGATGAAAGCAAGCAAAATAATAGTGGTAGAATGTGTACAGACTATCTCCCTCCTAAGTTTTCCCCTCTTCCAGAAGTTCAGTATCATCTCCCTGAAGTGGATATGAGCTAAGGAGCAGTAAAGTACACAGGGATGGTAAGAAGATTGAACACCTGGTCAGAAAGAGACCCCAGGAGAACCTGCACTGGCACTGAAAAGAGGATTGGGTGCCATTTGGCACCCATTGTACAGTTCTGGGTCACAGTCCAAATTGCAGTCCCAGGGCAAAGAGGAGACGTCACAGTAATGAGGAAGCAGGGGCTTTACCTGTATGAGGACCAAAGAACAAACCATGAGGGCAGTGACCAAACCTCTCCATGAATCACACCACATCTGAAGCACCAGAAATGTACAGGCCCCAGATAGAGTTGTGAAAGCAGAACATAAAAGATAGAAACTGAGGCCAGTCATTCCACCCAGAGGTGAGCAGAGCTCAATTCAAACAGAAGTCCAAAGTCAAGAAGCAGGCTTTAAAACTGAGCAAACAAGAAAAAAAAAGAAGCTAACCATAAAAGTCTACTATGGTGACAAAGAAGCTCAAAACATAAGCTCAGAAGAAGACAATGACTTGAAAAAATATATAAACAAAGCCTCAAAGGGAAAAAAATGCAGAATGAACATAAGCTGAACAAGAATTCTTAGAAGAGCTAAAGAATGAAATAAAAATAGAATGAAAATTAGTTTAAAAATCAAAAATAGCATTAGAGGAAAATTGGGAAAAGAAATGAGAGCTATGCAAGAAAATTATGAAAAGAGAATTAACAGCTTGGTAAAAGAGGCACAAAAATACAGAATTGGCCAGATAGTAAAAGGGTTACAAAACCTCACTGAAGAAAGTAACTCCTTAAAAATTTAAATTGGTCAAGTGGAAGCTAATGAATCCATTAGTTATCAAGAAACAATAAAACAAAGTCAGAAGACTGAAAAAATGGAAGAAAATCTATCTACTATCTTTATTTTATAACAAATATAAAATTATTATAAACTTAATGACTATCAATGAAAACAAATAATCAAACATACCAAATAAGGCATACAAACACAAAATGCTTAACATATTATATCAAACATCTAAATAGAACATAACCAAACCCCAAATAACAAAATAACTATAACAACAAAACTATCACCTTAGACTTTCTAAGTCTTGCTAAAGTTCCATTATCTTTTACTTTATTTTTCTTTTGGTCTATTGTTGGATACAGTATTTATGCCATTCTCAGGTCTGTTTCTACTGATCTCACTTTGGATCACTCCATCTGGGGAGAAATACATAGAAAGAAGTATATATATTTCTAAGCAGTGCATGATATTTTACAAAAATTCACTGTGCATTAGGATGTAAAAATTGCACGAACAAATGCAAACATTCTTTATTGACTAAATGCAATAAATTGCATTTAATAAAGTGCTTTTGCAGAAAGTATTTAAAATTAATTGGATATTATATAACTTAACCCTAAAGAATTGCTGTATCAGAGAAAAAAGTCATAGAAAAATAGAAAAAATTACCAAATAAAATGACAATAATGATATAACAAATGAAAATTTTTGAGATGCAACCAGATGAGTTTCAAAAGGGAAAATTATATCTTTAAAACTTTTGCAAACCAAAAAAGAAAGAATAGATCAATGAATTGAGCATGAAATAAAGAAACTAGAAAAAAAATTAAACACTACAATAGAAATTCTAAAAACCAAATATGATACTAACAACTACAAAAGCAAAAAATAATTAAATGATAAATAAAACTAGAAGCTACTTTTAAAATAGATAACTTTTTTGCTGGTATGATTAAAAAAAGAGAGAGAGTAAAAACAAATTGCCAGTATTAGAAATGAAAATTGAAAAGTAAGGAAAAAATGAAGAGTAAATTACAGAAATTACTAGAAACTACATTATCTAATCATGTACCAATACTGAAAATTTTAATCAAGTAAACTAATATCTTTTTTAAACACCCAGGTTAATAATACAAGAGATAGAGAATTTAACTAATTCAATCTCAGGAAAAGAAATTGAACAAATCATAAATGAAAGAAAAAAACTGAAAATAAGATGTATTTATGAAGGAATTCTATCAACCACCCAAGAACAATTCAGTCTAATAAAAGATAAACTATTTGTAAAAATATGAAAAGAAGGATTCTACCAAATACCGTCTAAGATGCAAATATTGCTTCAGTACCTAAACCAGGGAAAGAAAACACAAAGAAAACTATAGTCCAATATCTCTAATGAATATTGACATTAAATTTTTAAATAAGATATTAACAAAGAGGCTTCATAAGCCCACTCAAAATATTGTAATCAAAAATACCAAAAAGGCAATTTCTTCAATATGTTAAAAAACATAAACATTATAAACTATTTTAATAGCATTCATCAAAATTACAGTTATATCAACAAATTCAGAAAGTTTTTGAGAAAATACAACACTCATGTATATATTAAAAAAAACTAAAAATATCAAAGAAAAAATTACAAAAAAATTAGAGAGAAAAAAATTTCCTTAATAGTCAATAGTATCAGGGGGCAACTAGGTGGCAAAGTGGGTAGAGCTCCAGCCTTAGAGTTAGGAGGACCTGAGTTCAAATCCGACCTCAGATACTTGATACTAGCTGTGTGACCCTGAGCAAGTCACTTAACCCCCATTGCCTTACCAAAAAAATAAAATAAAATAAAATAAACCAAATAGTCAATAGTATCTATCTTAAAACAAGAGGCAGTACTATATGTAACATAGATAAATGAGGGACCCTTCCAATAAGACCCCAGGGGGTAAAGTGAGGATGAGCCAGGAGATGGCACAGAAGATAGAACACTGGGCCTGGAGTTAGGAAGACCTGAGTTCAAATCCAGATTCAGACTCGTATTAGCTATGTGACTTTGCCTCAATTCACAAATCTGTAACAAACTGGAAAAGCAAAAGGCAAACCACTCCAGTATCTTTGCCAAGAAAACTCCAAACAGAGTAACGAAGAATAACACACAATTGAAAATGACTGAACAACAAAAAGAAGGATCATTATTATTTAACATAGTAGTAGAAATGCTAGCTATAGCAATAGGACAGGAAAATAAATCAATAGAATAAGCACAGAGAAACACAAAGAAACATTATAGATTTTTACAAGTTCCATGATTGTCTTCATAGGCCCTAGAAGATCAACTAAAGAGTTAGTTGAAATAATTAATAGTATTAGAAAATTGTAGGACATAAAATAAACTTACCCACTCAATCATTGCCCTTTCTGTTTGTGTGTGTTTGTGTGTGTGTGTGTGTGTGTGAGTATTACCAACAAAACCCAGAAGAAAGAAATATAAAGAGAAATTCTGTTCAAAATAACTTGAGAATGTATAAAATGCACAGGCGTATACTTACTAAGACACACAAAAGAACTATATGTATTCAACCACAAAACATTCTTTATGGAAATAAAGACAGATTTAGATAATTGGAGAAATATTCATTTTTCTTGGTTCAGCCCTATCAATATAACAAAAAGGACAATACTAAATTAACTTAATAATAAATTAATAAATGACAATGGATATAGGCATATTTTCTCTCTGTCATCATTTAAAATCTGTGTTTTGGTTCCCAGATTCCCATAGTTCTAGGTTTCTCCATATAATGTTTACATACTAAACAAAAATTACAGTTAGAATACCTGTTAGAATTCAATAATAATAGTAATAACTAGCATTTATATAGTCCTTTAAAGTTCGCAAAGAGCTTTGCAACAATTCTTTCATTTGATCCTCACAGCAATTGTGAGAGGTAGGTGCTATTATTATTATTTTACAAATCAAGAAACTGAGGCAAATAGAGGTTAAGTAGCTTAACCAAAGTCACAAAGCTTGTAAGTGTCTGAGGAAAGATTTGAATTCAGATCTTCCTAAAACCAGATCCAGCACTCTTTCCACTGTACCACCTGGCTGCTTGGCATTGTGGATAAAGGACTGGTCATGGATTTAGAAAGATTTGGGTTTGAACCCTGCCTCTGCTATGTACTGGCTGTATGACCCTGTCAGTGCCTCAGGTGATTCTAAGACTATAAGTTGTAGAATAGTTGTGAAATTTCATAGAAAGAGTTGCCTCATGGGAAATCCCCTGCACAATCCAATCATTAGTCTTGTCCAATTTGATCGTTTCTAAAATACCATCATTCTGAACAAATATGGGGTAGGGGGGCTATCCTAATGACTTTATAAAGGAACATTGGAAAGATCATGGCTACATTTCACAAAGGAGATTGAAATTGGCTTTGCCTTTTTGTGGGCATCTAAATGACACAGTCTACAGAGTTCTGGGCCAGGAGTCAGGAAGACCTGACTTCAAATCCAACTTTAGAAATTTACTTGTTGTTTGACCCTAGGCAAGTCATTTAATCTATTTGCCTCTGCTTCCTCAACTATAAAATAGGAATAATACTAGTACCTACCTCCCAAGATTGTTGTGAGGCTCAAATGGGATAATATTTGTAAAATATCTGGCACATAGTAGGTACTCAATAAATGCTCTTTCATAATAAGAAGGAAAACAGCTTTGTTATTTACTGAGTTGATTGATCTCTGCTTCTGGTGCTGGATGGCAAGATTTGACTGGAGAGACTCGCCTGGAGAATTAACACGGTTTCAGTGGAAACATGGCCCCCGTTTCAAAGGCATTTCCTCCTTTTCCACAAGGTCCAGAAAGAGACTTCTGATTTCACATGGAAAGTACGTGAAACTCAGTGGTTATGGTAGGCTGCCCATGTGAACCAAAACCCCCAAAAAAGACTCATTTGAAACTTTTATATTCTAATAACTGAGAACCTCATAGCATTACTCAACAATATACCAAAGGGTGTTTTGACTCCTGGTTGACATGTGTTATTACTTCTCATTCATTCAAATATGTTAGTCAAGGGTGGAATGTTTTCAGTGGTCAGAGTGATTGCCAGACTGCATTCGTTTTGGTCATAAGTGATTTTTAGTCTAGAGTTTCACTTGTTTATCAGAAGATCTGGAATATTTACACATTATCTGAGCTGAAAGTTCAGGTGAAATTTAATCAATAGACATGTAATGGCCCAGTATGGGGAATCCATCAAGCTTCCAAGAGTTGTTATACTCTCCCTTTGAAAAAGAAGTACTTGGGGGAGGGGAGAGATGTTTAATTATTAGAAAAATAATGTTATCTATCTGTAATGGATAGTTATCATTTAAGTTCTCTTTATGGAAGAGGGATATCATAGTTAGAAAGTGTAACTTTGGCTAGTAAATAGGTTGGCCTGAGTGATGAATTAAAAAGAATAACAATGATAATAATAACTAGCATTTATATAGCACTTTATGGTTTGTGATGCACTTTGCATTTTATCATGACAACAACCCTGTAAGGTTAATGCAATTATTTCCCCCATTTTACAGATGAGGAAACTAGGTAGACAAGGATTAAATGACTTGCCCAGAGTCACACAGCTAAGTGTCTGAAATAGAATTTGAACTCAGGTCTTTCTAACACCAAGTGCAGCACTCTTATCTGCTGTGCCATCTAGCTACCTGTCAATTAAGATTTATACAACAGTATATGTGTTTTTTTTGGGAAAATGAAGCTTTCTTATGACTGTATGATCCTCCTCCTCATGCAACTTATTTGTATAATATCTTTTATTATCATAATATCATAGAACTAGAGCTAGAAATTATCAGAGTTTCTATCCAGTCCTTTCATTTTACAGATGAGGAAACTAAGGCACAGAGAGGCAAAGTCCTATGCCCAAGGTTACACAGCTAGAAAGTATCTGGGGCAAGATTGGTCTTCCTGATTCTGAATACAATACCCTATCCATTATGCCGTCTACCTACCTCAGTGATTTCACAAGACAATGTGGTATAGTAGGGTATCACATTAATTGAATTACCTAGCTCCCACCTGATTGAATTCCTTCAGACGACATCTCCATTAAGCTCCCAGTAACCTATTCATCCAGTGAGATAACATTAGCTGGAGTACTACCCTTTGCCCCAGAGGCCCGTCTAATTGCAGGAAAGCTCCCCACCAGCACCTCCATTTAAGCAGGGCACCCAGGCCAGCCATCTCTTCATTTTTCACTTGACTACACTCCTTTGGACTTCTTCATCACACCCTGGTGCCAGCACCTTCTCTTCTTCCACTCCCTCCCTTTTAAACTTTCTTTTGTATGTCGTCATTTTCCATTAAATTCTAAGCTTCTTAAGAACATGGACTGCATTTTCCTCTTTTGTATCCCCAGCATTTAGCACAGGGCCTGGCACATAGTAGTTAATTAATAAATGTTTCCTGACTGACTGAAAGTACTGACTTAAAGCACTATATAATGTGCTTCTGAGAAATACTAATCATGTGACCCTAGACAGTTCACAACCTCTCAGGGTACTTCTGGTCAACTCTGTAAGAGAGTAAGTTGAAGAGAAGATGCAACCTTACATTGACAGATGGAGTTTGCTTATTTAGGAGTTCCTTACACTGATGAAATGACAGGTCCAGTTCCTATCCTTATTCTGATTATTTTTATTAATATTAAGCATTCACCACAAAATAGAAACTACTGAAATCAATCAATCAATAAGCATTTATTAAGCTTTATTAGGCAGCTAGGTGGACTAGAGTCAGGTGAGACACAAGTTCAAATTCAGCCTCAGACATTTACTAGCTGTGTGACCCTGAGCTGCTCACTTAACCTCTGTCTGTCTTGGTTTCCTCATCTACATATTGGGTGTAATAATAGCATCTATCTCACAAGATTGTAGGAGTATAAAATGTGATAAATTTGTGAAATTTTTCATAAACCTTAAAGCACTATTTAAATATTACCTATTAACATTGTTATAACTCTGTGTCTCTTAGGCACAGTGCTAGGCAGTAAGGATTAAAAGACAAAAATGAAATTATCAAAGGAGACAGCATGTAAAGAATGTAGAACAAACACAATATAAATACAAGGGCTGGGAGTGAGGGCACTAGCAACTGGGGAAAGGGGTAGAGAAGGACAGGCTCTCTGTAGAAAATAGAGCTTAACATCTGGGAGCCAAGATGGTGGAGTAAAAGCAGTAACCCTTCTCAGAAATCCAAGGATCTAAGACATCTCCAAAGGCCTCATGATGGAAAATGCTATCCACATTCAAAGACAGAACTATGGAGTTTGAATGCAGATCGAAGCATACTATTTGCTATTTTTTTCTTCTGTTGTACTTTGTTTCCTCTTTCCAGTGGTTCCTCCTGTTGGTTCTAATTTTTACTTACAACATCACTAATGTGAAATTATGTTTAATATGAATGTATATGTAAAACCTATATCAGATTGTGTGCTGTCTTCAGGAGGGAGGTGGAGAAGGAGGGGGAGAAAAATTTAAAACTCAAAAGCTTATGGAAGTGATGATTGATAAATCAAAATAAATTAATTTTTAAAAAGCAGTGACTAGCTTGAGCTTTCCCTCAAACTCCTCCTAATACCTGTTTAAAAAATGACTTTAAACAAATTCTAGAGCAGCAGAACCCACAAAAAGACAGAGTGAAACAAATTTCCAGCCCAAGACAACCCGGATGGTTGATTGGATAGGTCTGTTGCACCGGGCTGGGAGAGGAGCACAGTTCAGCATGGAAAACAGATTCTGGAGAGATAACTTAAAAAAGTATTGGACTACCTGAAAGCTATGATCAAAAAAAGAGCCTAGATGTCATCTTTCAAGAAATTATCCAGGAAAACTGCCCTGATATTCTAGAACCAGAGGGTAAAATAGAAATGGAAAGAATCCATTAATCACCTCCTGAAAGAGATTCCCAAAGAAAAACCCCTAGGAATATTATAGCCAACTTCCAGAGTTCCCAGGTCAAGGAGAAAACATTGCAAGCAGTCAAAAAGAAATAATTCAAGTACTGTGGAAACACAATCAGGATAACACAAGATTTAGCAGCTTCTACATTAAGGGATCAAAGGGCTTAGAATATGATATTCCAGAGGTCAAAGGAGCTAGGATTGAAACCAAGAATCACCTACCCAGCAAAACTGAGTGTAATCAATGAGGGGGAAAAAATTGATATTCAGTGAAATAGAGGACTTTTAAGCATTCTTGTTGAAAAGACCAGAGCTGAATAGAAAATCTGACTTTCAAATACAAGACTCAAGAGAAGCATGAAAAGGTAAACAGGAAAGAGAAATCATAAGGGACTTATTAAGGTTGAACTGTTTGCATTCCTACATGGAAAGATGATATATGTAACTCATGAGACCTTTCTCAGTATTAGTACAGTTGGAGGGGATATATATAGACAGAGGACACAGGATGAGTTGAGTATGAAGGGATGATATCTAAAAAATAAAATTAAAGGGTGAGAGAGGATTGTCTGGGAGAAGGAAAAAGGGAGAGGTAGAATGGGGTAAATTATCTCACATAAAAGAGGGAAGATAAAGCTATTACCATGGCGGAGAAGAGGGGGGAGGTGAGGGAGAAGGAATGAATCATACTCTCATTGGATTTGAATATGAATATGAGTTTGAATATGAATAACATACACACTCAATTGGGTATGGAAATCTATCTTACCCTACAGGAAAAGAGGGGGAAAGGGGATGGGGAGATGATAGAAGGGAGGACAGACTGGGGGAGGGGGTAATCGGAAGCAAATACTTTTGAGGAAGGACAGAGTCAAGGGAGAGAATAGAATAAATGGGGGTGGGATACAATGAAGGGAAATATAGTTAGTTTTTAACAATATGGTTATTATGAAAGTGTTTTGCATGATTCCACATGTATAACCTGTATCGAGTTGCTTGCCTTCTCAGTGAGGGTGGGTGGGCAGGAAGGAAGAGAGAGAATTTGATTTGGAACCCAAAGTTTTAAAAACAAATGTTAAAAATTGTTTTTACATGCAACTGGGAAATAAGATATACAGGCAATGGGGTATAGAACTCTATCCTGCCCTACAGGAAAATAGAAGGGGAAGGGGATAAGAGAAGGGGGGTGGTGATAGAAGAGAAGACAGATCAGGAGAAGGGGCATTCAGAATGCACACCGTCTTGGGGTGGGGGAAGGGGAGAGATGGGGAGAAAATTTGGAACTCAAAATCTTGTGGAAGTAAATATTGAAAACTAAAAATAAATAAATTTTAAAAATAAAAATAAAATAAAAAACAAAAATATATTAAAAAAAAGAAAGTAGAACTTGAGCTAAGTCTAAAATATGTAGAAAAAATGGGCATGGCTATGTTGGAGCTTCTGACACTCACTAAGGAGAGTCACATTCAGTAGGTGCTCTGAGGATATGACTTTTTTTTTTAATGGAGCCCTTTGCCACTGCCTCAGGAAACAAAATAATTGAAAACAAACTGATAATTTATAAGATGGAAAAATCTGTGACAACTTTTTCTACTAAAATGCCCAAATTTTAAGTTCCAGTCTCTCCTTTTTGGATTCAGGTGGGGTCCCATGCACACCTGCATTCCCCAACCACAGATGTCTCTCATTCAAAGCTAAGAATCAATTCATGGTTGACCTTTATAAGGGAGAGAGCCAGTGCCTTCATTTTTTCCTATGAAGAAGGATCATAGAATTAGAGCTAGATCTAGGAAGGACATTAAAGGCCCCCAAATTCAACCCCTCTACTGTACAGAAAAGGAAACTGAAACATAGGGAGGTTAAGTGATTTGCCCAGTCACATCTGTAGTGTCCAAAGCAGAATTTGAACCCAGGACCTCTAAATCCAGAGCCAACATTCTTCCCACTGTTCCAAATTCCTCCTGGGATTGGGAAATGAGCCAATGTCCCCAACTAGAATACAGAAGCATATTAACCATTGTGCATTGGTGTTTTCAGATCCTCACTTCATCAGTTTGAGAAAGACTTTAATAGCACAAAACTAGCAGCACATTAGGAAAATAAGGGGGTAGGAGAGAAGACAGGTAAACTAGAAACACAACCTGAGAGTATAACAGGAAGCAATGTGGGACAGTCAGACAACTATTTTGTTTTGTTTTGTTTGACAGTTATCATGCAAATGTATCTGCTACCTTCCTTTTCTGTTATTATGGTATAGGAAAGAGCACTGGAATTGGAGTTATGTGGCTCCAACCTACCTTTCTAAGCTCATTAAACATCATCACCCTGCTTCATCAACTCTCTGGTCCAGCCAATTTGAGTTTCTTGATGTTTGTCACACAGAACACTTCATCTCTCATTTCTGTGCCCTTGCCCAGGCTGTTTCCCCCATGCCTAGAACTCATTCCTTCCTTACCTTACATCCTTTCTTAGAATTTCTGCTTTCCTTTAAAGTTAAGAATCAAGTACCACAATCCTAAATAAGACCTTTCTTAATCCTCTATCCTAATCGATGATACATGCCCAATCACCAGAATTACTTTGCATTTACTTCATATGTTTTATATCTACTTGCAAATGCACTTCTTATTTCTCCTGATAGAGCATAAAGTCCCTGAGGGTAGAGACTGTCTCAATTTTGTCTTTGAATTCCATCCAATGCCAAACACAATACCTGACACAAAGTGGTTGTTTAATAAATTCTTGTTGATTAATTAATTAGTGGGTCTTAGAATCTCATCTCAGACACTTAGTAGCTGCTCATTTAACCTCTAATCTGTAATAATAACTCCTACTTTGAAGGATTGATGGATGGATCAAATGTATTTAAATGTGTAAACCTTAAAATGATGCATAGATGGGGCAGCTAGGTGGCACAGTGGATAGAGTACCGG
Organism: Vombatus ursinus; assembly: GCF_900497805.2. NCBI lineage: Eukaryota > Metazoa > Chordata > Mammalia > Diprotodontia > Vombatidae > Vombatus > Vombatus ursinus. The sequence continues at coordinate 24,110,932 of NW_020949613.1, forward strand.
CGCTGAAGTCAAGAGGACCTGAGTTCAAATCCGGCCTCAGATCAAACACTTTACACTTACTTGCTGTGTGACCCTGGGCAAGTCACTTAACCCCAATTGCCTAAAAAAAAAAGATGCATAGATGGCAGCAATTACTATTATTATTATTATTATTGCAAGGCTTCACTTTGTTGCATTTGAAAAATGGTATCTATAAGTCATACAAGATGAAGAAAAATATTAAAATTTGTGCAAGAAACTTGAATCTTGTGCACAGGATTGATGTTACCACAACACAATGAAAGATTTGGTCACCTTCTGCAAAAATAGTTTCCCAAATATCCAAGCCTAATTATTTATAGTTCATTAAGTTACAGAGTTGGAAGGGATGTAAAGAGGCTATCTTGTCCATTCCCCAATTTCAAAGTAGGGTTGCATTGAAATAATCACAAATAGATTAAGATAATACCCTAAAACCTCAATTTTTACCATAAGTCTTATAGTTTCCAGAAGGAATTATTGCTAATATCTATCTAAAATTGTTTTTACTATGAATGACAGGTTTTTACTTTTTTGCAAAGTGGGAGAGATTTGAGAAATGTTGAGAATAAAGAAAATAAAAATGGCTGGAGAGACTGGCGAGTGCCAAAAAGATGTTTATAATGAAAAATAAGTTTAATTGAGAAAAGCACGTGAAAACACCAGTGACAAATAGCTTTTGTAGTTGGAATTCAAAGGTTCCACTTGTACATGGAGTGACTTTGCACCTGCTCATTTGAGGAATGTGAAGAAACATTCCAGGGGCAGTTGCAATAGGGGGAATATGTGTATGCATGTGTGTGTACATATATTATGTGAAGATAGAAACAAAGAGACAGAGACAAAGACAGAGAGACAGACAGTGAGGCAGAGAGAGGGACAAAAAGAGACAGAGACACAGAGAGACAGAGATATGAATAATGTGGCCTGGGCCAGTGATTTCATTGGTCTAGGAAACTCCCGGTGAACAAACTTCCTCTATTAATGAAAATCAGTACCTGCTGTGCAATTTATAGTCTAAGAGAGTTGCCTGGGGCATTGAGAGGGTGAGTGACTTACCCTGGATCATACAGCTGGTATATTTCAGAAGTGGGGTTTGAACCCAGGATGCACTACCCCATGCTGCCTCTAGAGGTATGTGCAAATGTGTGTGTATGTATCAGAAAGCTATTTTGGAGGGGGCGGGAGGGCTAGGCAATGGAATTAAGTGACTTGCCCAGGGTCGCACAGGGAGTAAGTGTTATGTGTCTGAGGCCGGATTTGAACTCGAGTCCTCCTGAATCCAAGGCCAGTGCTCTATCCACTGCACCACCTAACTGCCCCCAGAAAGCTAATTCTTAAAAACATCTCACATTTGGTTTGCTTTATAATTTATAGGTAGCATTTCAATGGTAGATATTTATTGTTCTACAGAGTAGTGGACTATGAAAAAGGGGATTGCAGCATAGGCAATACAAATTAATGGCTAAATAAAAATGAATGTATATCTAGTTTTGAGATGTAGATAGCCAATAAAAAGTTGAGAAAACTTTTGTTATAATCAATGGGAGAATTTCACTCTGACGACAGGCAACGATTTCTATTACCACCTCCCTCAGCAAAGCATCAGTCTTGCAAAGTAACCCCTGACAGTCATAGGCCAACCCATTCTGCCAGGTGTTTGCTCTTTGCACTTTGTTTAATGCTAATGCTAATGACAATAATAATAAAGTCTCTTTCAGGTTATCTCCCGAACAGATGAGGCTTCTTTCTACTTTCATTAGCCATCATGGCTTAATGGCAACTAGGTGGCACAGTGGATAGAGTACCCAGCCTAGTGTCAGGAAGACTCATCTTGGTGAATTCAAATCTGGCCTCAGACATTTACTAGCTGTGTGACCCTAGACAAGTCACTTAATCCTATTTGCCTCAGTTTTCTCATCTGCAAAATGAGCTAGAGAAGGAAATAGCAAATCATTGCCAAGAAAACCCCAAATGGGGTCACAAAGAGTTGGACATAACTGAAAAAATGACTCAACAATAACAAATATGGCTTAATGAATAAAGCAGTGGCTTGAGGACCAGGAAAACCTAGGTTCAGATCTCACCTTAGACCTTTACTAGACCAATGGCAAATGTATCACTTAACTGCCCCAAGCTTTTGTTTCCTCATCTGTAAAACAGAGATAATAATATTTACCTCATGGTGTTACTGTGAGGATAAATGTTACATATGTAATTATATAGAGAGGTAGCAAAGTTCAACAGAAAGCACGCTGAGTTTGGAATCAAAGTACCTGAATTCACCTCCCAGCTCTGCTATAGCATAAGAAAGACCTGCATCATAATTGGCACTGAGGGAAATACAGTCCTAAAGCAAGGGAACACAATAGGGTCCTCTTTTAGGGCAACAGGAGAAACTTTTTATCGGCAATCTACATCTCAAAACTAGATATACCTTCATTTTTATTTAGCCATTGATTGGTACTGTCTATGCTACAATTCCCTTTTTTATAGTCCACTACTCTGTAGAGCAATAAGTTAGAGAATCAGTTCATTGATGATATAAAGGTAGATAACTAGTCAATAACTAAAAATAAAATTATTTTTTTTTTACACCTTGATCCCTGGCATCCTTCTGGGCCAACCTAAGAGAGATCTGACCATCTCTTTTAGCCTTCCTGATGAAGGAACTCAACATCAGGGTGCCCTGATAATTGGAAACCAACCTAAATCCAACTGGGGTTCTGGGGATGCAAAGGAAGTAGGACAATCCAAAGTCCAACCACATTGACATGTAAGTTCAGCGAACAGGTGCTGTCACCAGGTCTAAAAATCTGTACCAAGCATATGAAATGTTTTATTCACTGCATAACCAGGGGAATAATTACATAAGTAATTAGGTGGGTTGTTTAAGAAATACCTACTTGTTTAGGAATAACCTAGGCTACCTAGCTATTTTCTCCACCAGCCCACACATCATTTACATTCCTAATAAAGCCTTTGGAATTCTCTGGGAGTTTTTTTTTTGTTTGTTTCATTTTGTTTGGTTTGGTTTTCATAGCTCTCACTTTCTTTGGCTGAGCTATAGCATGAAAGCTCTAAAAATATTTAGCATAATTTAAATGTAAGAAGAGCAAAAGGAATTTGTAGCTGTTTCCAAGGACTCTAATCTATTTGTGGCAGTAATATTATGAAGAGTCAAGAAGATTCCATCCAAAAATCAACAGACCATGTCAAATTTTCAGTAGTTTTATTGAAAAATGCCTCTTTTGTTTCAGAAATAAATAATATAAGGCAGTGAAATTCACAATTTGCAGTTAAAATATAAAAGCAGCAATTCTATTTCCATAGTCTTGCAAACATTTTCCAACTGCTTTTGATAACTAGGAAACATTATATTCTGAAAAAAAATCCATACTAAATATACAACACAAACATGCAATTCTGTCTCTGCAGGATTGTCTGCAATTTGGCATAAATGTTAATGTGTCTAAATCAAGGAGATTTAAGGCATTATAAAACTGTACCCAGTTGATACAATGGTTTCAGCTACATTGCTTAAGGTTTGTGGTTGGTAAAGGAGATGTATAAGAGCAGTATATGCCCTAAAATATAACTAAAGAGAGAAAAATAAGATAAATAATGGCAATGGAGTGGCTTTTTGTTTTGTTTTGTTTGTTTTGTTTTATTAGGGCAATAACATGAATTGTGAACTGACTTAATTGTAGATATGCATTTGAAAGGGGAAAAATCCTCGGAAAAGGACTACTGCTAAAATCAAGATTGCTCCCCCAAACTACGTAGCAACTACAAGCTTGGAGATTTATCTTTTTTTCATTTTCATTGCTGCATTGGGCTAGCTGAACATCAAATTCAAACCAGTATCTGCAAAGCGAAATATTTTACAAGCATTTCAAAAGTAAACCTATTTCTATAGATCCCATCCCGCCTATGACACAACCTGCCAAAGCATGGTGCTGTACAGTCGGGGGTGTGTTTCATCATCTGGAAATGCTGAAAAGGAAATATCACAGAAAAGGGGCACATTCTGTCAGTCCTGCAAATGGGAACATGACCCAAATGAAAATCCCACCATCCCACCCCTCCCATCCCCATCTCACCCTCCCCCTGCATCAAGAAAAGAAAGATGTATTTCATGGTCTTATTTTCCTCGGTTTCCTCGATAATGATCTTTTCTGACGCATCTGGGGAGGGTGTCCTTCTGGTGGCATATCAGCTCCATAGTCCTCATACTCATCTGCTGTCGTTTCTGGCTCCATTGGTACTATGAAGGGCTCACGCTCAGGGAGATAGGGTCCACTTTCAGGCACATAAGGCTCTGGTTGAAAATAGTTGTCCGATTCAACGTTATAGTTAAGTCACGATTTGGAAGTCATATGCACAGCAACAGGTCTATAGCCTCCCTACGCCATGTTAATCCAGTCTTAATTTCAAAACCATAAATATATAAGTTAACAGTTTTCTGATTACTTCCATTTTCACATAGAATTTGGGGGTGATAAAAAATAATGAAAAGGTTTTAACATGAAACCTTTTTGTTGATGTTGTTTTTACGATCCAGCAGATTATAATACAATCATTGCACAAAACACCTGGAGAGGGCCATGGCCCTGGGGCCCAATGCACTGTAAACGTAATAGTACCTGGATAGGTATTTCAGTAGGTACCAAAATAGCTATTCATGGTATTTGAAACCATCAGTTCAAAGAACAACTTGGCCATAGTAGGGGAAGTTTGATTGGCATCTAAACACTGAACTCTTGAGGTCAAAAACAACTGTACAGGTTAGCTATCACCAGGGATTAATATACAGTACACATCATTTTCAGGTGCTGTTCCTCATATCAGATTGAGTTACAGCTGGTGGTCAAGAAACACCAATGACTACAGCAAAACAGAAAGAAGTAGTTATTTAAAAAAAAAAAGAAGAAGCTTTGAAGATGGCAGTTACAGGACCCAAACAAGATTACATATACAAAAGAAAGCACATGCCCTGACTCAGATATGTTGCTAACAAGCAAAAGCCTAAAAGTTCTCCTACAGTGTTATTCTGGCAGACAGCAAGCAGCAGGCTTTGGTGCAGAAGCTTTCTTATAGAAATGGTAAGTGTTTTTAGTGACAGGATCCCATACAAATCATTTACAAGCCACAATTAGTTTATTATTTACAGAAGACATTTCTCTTTGACCAGGTTAATTTTTTTTCCTTGAAATGGCGTTCCTTCCACTGGTTAGTAGTTTTATGTGCCTCCTTCAGAAACGAGGCTTCAGCTGGTTGTTTTTGTCTGAACTACCATCTGCAGTTGTTCTCTACATTATGATTGAAATGCAACAGTAATAAGTGGACACCACTGTCCTTTTCTCTCATTCAAGAGTTAGTATATAGAGTCTCCCCTTTTTATGATGCCAACGTGGTTCATTAACCATATCTGTGATGACATTTCCATACAGACTCATTTCCTAATAAGCACGTGCGCAAACATCTCAGAAACAGGATTTTCATGTATTCAAACTGTAAGCAGCACTGGCGACTTAGAAAATTTGTTAGCCGGAACCTGAAACAGGTCAAAGATGATAGTTTTTAAAAGTTGAATTGCTATGCAAAAAAAAATTAACATATCTACTTTCATTCATCTAAATATACAATGGTTAAGGTATATCCATATATCTATATAATTTTTACAAAATTGCTCTTTGGCAACAGTATTGATGCCTACAGAATATTAATTTCTCTCTTATCAAATTAAATTGGAATATTACAAAGTATAAAAATGCATTTTTTGAGATCTATAACTATTTGGAGTTTGATATGTATACATATTACATAGATATATAGATATTCATCTAGTCATGCACTATTTGGTAGTGGCAAACAATATCCAATAGCTGTATCGTTTTTACTACTTGTGAGATGCTTTCAGGGCAAACAAGTGAAAAAGTTCACAATACCACACTTGACCTTTAATGTCATTTGAGTCAAATTATCCTGCTCAAACCAGGCATGATTGCCTCCTGTGGTCAAAAATCAATGGCAGTCCTCCAACTCCTCACCCCCACACATGCCATTTTTTTTAAAATAATAGCTTCAGGATCTTTAATATAATTGGCTTTCACTCATAGATAGTGTGGGATGGCGAATTACTTTCAGTTGTCTGCATCAGGTTATAAGATACTTTACTGACAATTCTGAATCCACGTACTAATTTTGTATAAATAATCCTGACACTCTATAAATGGAGCTGACAAGCATGCCCCCTTCTCCTACCAATAGAAAAAGAAGGGAAAAAAAGAAAAGAAAAATTCTTAGCTGTGATATTTTCACCCTTGTGCTGTGAAACACTACAGTGTCATTGGTGATGAAGGGATGAGGGGTGGGGGATATATGGAGAAGAAAATTGCCCCTTAAATCCTCACAGTAAAATAAATTCCTACTCCTCTAGCAACTTAAAGAAAATGCTTTTCTTTCTCATAATCAAACTACATGGCTAACAGAATCAGTTCTCAAGTTATCTTCAAATCAAGTTATCCTGCCATCCTAGTATTTCTGTGAAGGCTACCTCATTAAATTGACTGCAGATTCCTAAAATAGCAACCACATACCTGGGTATCCTTGACCATTGTAAGGGATGCTGGCACACTGGGATGAATCACAGTATCCAGGTGGACCAATTGGACCCCTGATGCCTGAAGTTCCAGGACGACCAGGGGGACCAGGAGGACCTCTTGAGCCTGTAGATCCTGGTGGACCCATTCTGGATTCTCCTTGTGGACCTAGTTTGAGATTTAAATGATTATACATATTGCGCTCGCTCTCTCTCTCTCTCTCTCTCTCTCTCTCTCTCTCTCACTCTCTCTCTCTCTCTCTCATCACTGAAGTAGCCTAATGATAATATAGCTGGCACTTTTTCTGTCTAGACAATATCCTAGTATATGGTAAGAAAATATTTCTATATGAAACCACCAGAGTGAACCAAAAATGTGATGGGACCTTCTTGCCAGTGACTCATCAACAGTTGCTTCCCAGAACATGGTCATTTTAAGGGCTCTATTCACAGAAAATTGATTCGGCCAGATTAGGGCCAAACTACAGACATCAATGAATGTTCTGGTTTGTTCCTTTTCTCTTTATGATATGAGTATCTCAAGGGAAACAACTCTGTCAGACAACCACATTGGATTGTAATTAAAACTACTCAGGACTACATAATTCTCCTTTTCAACAGTTCCAAGATAGATGAGGTAATGTTGTTTTTGGACCACATTGTACTACGGTGAACAGGAACGTAAGCTCTAACCAAATAAGACTCCAATTTGTTTCAAGCTTCTCATGGATGTTATAATTTTAAAACCATGTTTAACTCAGCCAACTGAAGGCAGGAACATTGGGACAACTAATCATTCCAGCCGAGATGTTGATGAAGAATCACTGAATGAAATAATGTGGCAAATAGCACAAGCATTTGAGAGGGAACATCTTCTCTAGGAATGCTAGTTTGTGTGGTGGAATGAACACTAAGTCTGGAGACAAACATTTGTTCAATTATTTCAGTCATATCTAACTCTTCATGACCCCATTTGTAGTTTTCTTAGCAAAGATACTGGAGTGGTTTGCCACTTCTTTTTCCAGCTCATTTTACATGTGAGGAAACTGAAACAAACAGGGTTAAGTGACTTGCCCAGGGTCACACATCTAGGAAGTATCTGAGGCCAGATTTAAACTCAGGAAAGTGAGTCTTCCTGACTCCAAACTGGGTCTATCTACTGTGCCACTTAGCTGTTCCTGAGGCAGAAGATCTGAATTCAAATCCCAGTTTGGCCCCCTTACTACATACCTGTGTAACCTCGAGTAAATCATTTAACCTCTCTTGGCCTTAATTTCCCCATCTGTAAAATGAGTGGGTTGGACCAGATGACTTCTGAAATGTCTTCTAGTTCTAAATCTATGAATCCTATGAACATGATTCTGGCCATGATGCCAAACAAAACCAATATGGTTTGCCTAAAAATGGAAAGGGCAATCCTCCATATTACTAGGTATCATTACTTCATTGCTAAAATTATATATAATGATTTAGCACAGTGCCTTACACATATTAGGTTCTTTATAAACCTTTATTCATTTAACTTTATAAAATATAATTAAACTTCCCTTAAGATCACTCTTTATCTCTCTCTGTTCACACACACACACAGACACACACACACACACACACAAAAACACACACATATTAAAACACTAACTTTAAACTAACCACATAAATAGACCTTTAAGCAAAACTTGATAAAGTACATATCATCCCATGTCCAATGCTAAAGGGACTGAATGACTTGTGTGACTATAAGAAAGTATCATCTGAGAACCTCTACTGTTACTTTCATATGCTTGATAAGCAGCAAACCTACCAGGTGGTCCAGGCAAACCTCGGGGTCCTTGTGATCCAATGCCCCTTTCCCCTTTTTCTCCTGGTAATCCTAAAACATGAAAGACATTGAGAATGAGATGGAAGAGGGGGAAATAAGGAAATTTATATTTTCCACCTTAACTGAAAATATGTGGTTCAAATAATTCATTTCCTTTGTGAAAAAAAAATCTAATTTTTCACAGAAGTTCCATGTTTGGGCCAAACTCTTTCTGGGCCATTTGTATGTAATCCCAGACCTACATCCAAGGACCAAATCTGGCCACAAGTCAGGGAAAATATTTTGAATGAAACAAACATGTCAAATGTATAAAACAGGAATTGAAATTTGTATATAGTATTCTTTTCATGAAAGAAATGAAAATTTATTATCCACTCACGCCCCCCCAAAAAAGGTTCAAGAATACTCATATGCCAAGGCAATGCCAAAATAACCACAGTTACACAAAAATCTAATTTTTACATAGAACAATAACTGTCATCTTAACAAAACAAAAAGTTACTCAGCATCTATGTAATTACTTTAAAACATCTGAAATCAGATGTTTCCTTTTTTTAAAAAATCATTTTCATCTACCGTTAAATCCAATTTAAACAAAAATGCAAGGACAACACCAGGTCCTGAATTGGAAGAACCTGCTTTTGAAACTAAAATGCTGCCGGAGGTCGCTTGAGCTACTCATGATCACATACCAATTAAGAAAGTCATGGCTCTTACATGAGTTTGCCAAGACAGAGTTGCCCTGTTAACAAGAATTGCTTTCAGAAAATCATTTGCCTTTGACTGAGCTAACCTGAAAACCGACTCCTATTATCTAACATATATAGCTGTGTGACCTGAGGCCTTGCCTTAAGACACAGGATTATCAGCAAAAGTAACTTTGCCAGGACTTCCAGAACATCCTGTTTTAAAGGATATGTAGTTTAATCCTTTCCACCCCTCTGTAAGCTACTCAGAGTCTTGTTTTTTGCATTCTTCCTTTACCCTGGTTAATCAGCAGAAATGTATTCATCACCCACCTCGATCCCCAGGTGGTCCTTGCAACCCTGGAGTGCCTGGGAACCCTGGCGTTCCTCCAGGTCCAGGCTCTCCTCTTGCTCCTGCATTTCCTGGTGGGCCTGGTGGGCCAGGGGGTCCAGGCTGGTTGCGGTTCGAATGATAATCATTTGGAATCTGGTTCAGCATTTGATTGAACCTGCTCATCTGGCCTTTAATGGAAAGAAGGTATTACCATTAAAAAAAAAATCACCGGAACTTGTTCCTCTAAGGAAAGAAGGACAAGGGAAATTATTTTTCATTCATATCTGCCCTCCCCACCCACTAGACACTGTCATTCATTTACCATTGATCAGTTGTTCACAGACTTGTCTTGCAACTGCACGCATCATGTTCTGAGAAGCAATGTCTCCCTTAATAATGAAATAAGTGAAATCATTAGCTTGGTGCTTTTATGTTTTCAAGCCCTTAATGTTTAACACATTAAATAAGTGTAAATAAAACTTTAAATAATACTTACTCTATCACCTTTCTCTCCTTTCAATCCAGATGGGCCCTAAAGCAAATAATATGTATTGTTATTTCATTTGAATAACAACTCACATTTATATAACACTTTTATTTCAGATAAGACTTGTGGCAGCCAGTTGACACGGGAGGTAGCAAGCAGGATTTGGAGTCAGGAAGACTTGAGTTCATAATTCTGCCTCCAAAATTCACTAGCTGTGTGACCTTGAGCAACTCCCTTAACTTCTCCCAGACTCAGTTTTCTCATCTGTAAGATGAGGATGATAATAGCACCAACCTCACAGGGTTGTTGTGAGGATCAAATGAGATAACATTTGTGAAGCAGTTTGAAAATTTTAAAGTATTAGATAAATGTTAGGTATTGCATTTCATCAGCATAGGAAACTTCAGATGGCAGAACTCCCTCTACCTACTTGGAGGATAGCCTTAGAGAGTTGCCAGAGGCACTGGAGGTTAAGTGACTTGCCCTGGGTATACAGCCAATACTAGTGAATGATAGTATTTAACCCCACGGTTTTCTGATTCCCGGGCTGACTCCTTCTTTATTCACTATGTCATGCTACCGTTTCATGTAGAACTTTAAGGCTTAGAAAGTGTACTTTGTCCTAATACCCCTAGAAGGTAAGTAGTACAAGTGATTTATTATCCCATTTTATGGATGAGAAAACAGGATTGGAAAGGGCAAACAACTTGCCCACAGTCAAACAGTTACAAAGCTTTAGTCGAGACTCAAAGCTACCTCTTCTAACTCCAAGCCCAGTGTTCTTTGCACCATGTCAGGCTAACTCTTGTAATGGTGGCATAGTGGATAGTGTTGGACTTAAGAGACGGGAAGACCTCAGTTCAAAACCTGCCTTAAACATTTACTACCTGTGTGACTTAACCACTTAACCTCTCTACACTTTGGTTTCCTCACCAATAAAAATGGGGATAATAATAGCAACTATTTCACAGGGTTGGTATCAGGATCAGAAGAGTTAAATATATGTAAAGTGCTATGCAAACCACAAAGCTCCATATAAATGTTAGCAATGATGATGATTCCATATTATTCTAAAGAGTGTTCAGAGTCAAAAAATTTTTGAAGGCATAGAAGAGACTAGATCTAATCTTAAATAATCTAGGACTTACATACCAGATCATATTATCCTTTTGCAACTTCTATAATAGCTTCTAAAAATGTTAGCAGTTTGGCTCATATTTTGGGCTTTAGGCTTTAGGATACATGGCCTTACTTTTCGTTTTCAAATTTCAAATTTTTGAATATACCCTCATCTTCCATGTAACTGTGTTTGTGAATTTCATGAGCAAAAGTAACCCAAGAGCACTTCCTGTCATGTGTGGTTCATCCTATAAACTGTGTAAAGAAATTTTAATGAAGAATATTATTTTATTTAATCTTGAGTACAATGGAAAAAAGACCCAGCTTTAGAGATAAAGGGCCTGGGTTCAAATCCTGTCTTGTTCTTTATTTCCTTTATTTTCTTAGTCAAGTCACTTCATCTCTCTGTCTCTTAATGTCCTTATCTGTGAAACGAAGGAGTTGGACTAGATGGCCATTTCTGCTTTCAATCTACAATTACATGATCCTGTATCTAGTTAGTATACCAAGAAGCAAAAGTCTTAGGATTGACCCCTTATAAGGCCTAGTTATCTTGATGGTCTTCCAGTCATAGACTATATCTCTAACCCAACCATCTTGCGTGCATTCGTCATAAAGAGAACCTAATAAGAGAAGGTGGATCATTCAGCAGGATTGTCAGCACCACTAGAAAAACAATTCAGTGCTCAGTAGGCAAAGAATAACACTTACATGGACAAAGAACAGGATAATGTAACATTTATCTATTAAAATGTATTTTTTCCCTAGGTGATGACCCTGCATGATGTCCTCTAGGAGCTGGCAGAGGATTTTATACCATCCCGAGAAGCTCTCGTCTCTGCTCTCAAGGAGTTTATCTCCAGGGCACCAACAATTATTGCTAGAAATCCAATTCCCAGAAAATGGTTGTTGGTTATGATACATCTGATGGCTCAGGCTCTCTGACTGGGGCAGGAGCTGCTCAAAATCAGCCATGGAATTATTGAGAGAAATGCTGCTAATTGATTGTTACAAGACCTGCTAGGGCTTTAAACCCCTATGGTTCCTTTTTCCTAGGGCTGTAGTGCCAAGGATGCACACTCCAGACATCCAACTTGGTTTAATGAAGGCATAGATCATTATGTCAAAGACTTTCTTCAGAGAGAGAATATCCTGGCCAGCCAGAAGAAGGGAAAGTAATTCTGCCCACCCATGCTATGATGACTCCACATTAAATATCATTGTTTTTAGAAAGAAACTCCTCTATCTCTGGTATTGTTACAATGCCCACATATACCTCTGGTGCCCTTTTACTATGTCTCTGAAGCACTTTGTCACACTGATTACCTCAACGAGGGAAACCAAGCGTTTTTCTTCCTTGGTAATTATCAGTAAAAATGGCTACCTAGGGCTGATCCCAGGAATGATACCAAGAAAGGGGATGCAAACAATCTTTTAAATGAAATAAGTGTACTTGTATTCTATCTTGCACATCTTTCTTATGCCACAGTTGACTGTCTTGCACAGCCAGATACCTATGATGATTTTGCACTGAATTGGGCCTTGACTTGCATTGAGACCATTACAAATGCTAAGGTAGAGGTAGGGAGGGGGAGATAAAAGAATCAAGAATCAACTCCTCCTAACTCCCTCTCCTCTGGCCTTGCTATCCTAATTATATCTCTCTCCTCACTCACCCTACTTTAACCCTTGGAAGGATGGGAAAGAAAAAATGAGAAATAGTATATGATCTCTCTTGGTGAGGTTCTGCTCCATGGACCTGGAGAGCCCAATCCTTCCTTCTGTCTCTAAGGCACTAGATGCTTATAAAATCATTAACCCTTATATAGGACAAAGCTGCATGGTATAGCAGAAAGAGCACTGGATTTGGAGTCAGAGGGCCTGGGTTCAAATCCTACCTTGACCCTGAGTAAATCACTTTGCCTGAATGTCTTTATTTTTAAAGTGACTAAATTGTCTCTAAGAACTCCTCCAGTTATTGATCTATGGTTCTATGAAGAATATATGATTAGGACCACCTCCAAGATTTGGGTCTTTTAATTTTTAAAAATTATTTTAAATTTTAAATTTTAAAAAAAAATCTGTTTTATGCTCACAAGTTGCTATAATTAAGAGAAGCAGTAAATCTTTCCTTTAATGTTCAAGCTCCAATAATAGAATTGCATAAAATTATTCTCTCTAGATCACAGTAAAAGTAAACAAGATTTGTGAATTAAGTAGAAAGACTTAATGAGCTTTAGACTATAATGATTAATGTCCTGCTATGATCTGTTGAGTTTAAATACTGTCCACTAACTTACTCAACAATCTTTCCATTATAACATACTTAATCCTATATAAATGTGGGAAAATATCAAACATAACCTCATCATGATTACAAACTCACGTACTTTAAAGTTAGTCTAACACTGAGCGCTTATGACCAATCTGAACAATAAGCAGCATTACAAAATTTAGGGGGAAAACATTTTCTCAGCTTTGAAACTGGTATAAGGTCATACATTTTTTGGTCCTTATCTATGAATTCATCAGTGTAGGAAGCTTCCACCCTGGAAATTCCCTCCACTAATGAAGGACTATAATTTATAGTCTGAGGAAGTTGTTTGGGGCACTGTTATATTAACTATTTGACTATCATATAACCAGTATGTGTCAAGGGCAGGAATTAAACCCAAGCTTTCCTGATTCCACTACCAGACCACTATACACTATGCCACATTGCTAATATTTGGTTTAACGATGATTTTATTTGTATAATAAGATGGTATAATAAGTAATTGGTTTAACCATGTAGTAATTTGGCAGAATGAGTAATAAGATTCCCTGATTCTTTGTATAGGTATGGTAATTCTGTTGGTTCTATGAACCTGCATGCTATGTAGACACCATATTTGCAGACTTGATAATGGTGTGGATCAGTCTATTGAGAAGAATAAGTCCTTTTACATATATTACTGAACTTGGCAGGTCCCATGTGAACCTCAGGATTAAGTCTGAAGATCCTTATTCTAAAACATAAAGGAAAATGTCCAATTAGTCAGTCAATGCAAATGTCAAGCCAGGGAGAAGAAATTACATGGGAGCTAGTAAAATTCGACATTTTGTCCAGTGGATGACATTGTATAAAAGGGAATTAATAGACGAACATATGCAAATTCTTTTACTCCTGGCAGTAGTCTTTGAGAGTATTTCTGAAATAGGAAAACAAATTCCAACCTAATGATAAAAAGCACTGACTATATATAGCCCTTGAAATGACTTAAACTTATAACTGTTGAAGACTTGAAATTTGCAAACAAAGATTGGTGGGCCCTTTGTCACTGTCCAATCTTTTACTGTCTTCACCAGCATACAAGCTTAAATAAAAAGACACATTCTGCTGACCTAGCTCTTGGTGTTTATACAGTGGAGAAATATGTGTCTTGGCACACACACACACACACACACACACACACACAAACCCACTCTCCTTTTAATGAAAACCAAAGACCACAATTTCCATCTGAGAATATGTGTAACCACTCACAGAGAATATTTTAGAAATGAAACTGTTCCAAATTAAGTCTGTGGGTTTAAACATGTGTTTCATACAATGAAGCAGAGATAGGACAAATATTTCAAAGCCTGGTCAATAATCTTTGTTATCTGAATTCATAATGGATTGATTATGGAAATTTAGGTCATTATCTTACTGGTCTCCCATGGTCTCCAGGTTTTCCTGGTTTTCCACTTGGACCTGTGACTCCTGGAGACCCTGGGCTGCCCTAAAATAGAAGAAAAAAATGTAATGTTATGATGAACAAATAACAATCCCATGTAAAGTAAACTAATAGTTTATGACTCACTTTAAAAACTTTAAAGTATATAGCACATGACTACATACAGAGTAGGAATAAAACAATGCTGTCAGATAATAGGAAAAGCACAAAATGACTTCATGCTTCCTGTTCTGGATAGTCCTATTTTGAAATGAAATTGCTTTAGATAGCTTCATTTTCCCTTAGTTTGCAGAATAGAGTGTTTCTAGCCAATTTGGCTATAAAATGAATTTTACTAAACTAAGTTCTTTTTCCTCCACTGATTTCCATTAAAAAAAAATAGTATCTGTTCTTCTGAGTTAAAAAAAGAAACTCATAAAGAGTTGAAAACTTTTAGTGAGGAAAAGATTTTAAAAAGGAGACAACCTCAAAATGCTTTGGGTACTACAACAGGGCTTCGGTCCTAAGCTATTTGGGAGTTAGAAACAATTCCTACCTAGTAGCTCATTTTTTTCTCTGCTACATTTTCCTAATTCCAAAGCTTCCCTAACATATAATTCATTCTTAATCCTATTTAGACCACAGGAATTGTACCTATGCCTCATGGTACACAGATTTCACACTCACAGCAACCAGAAATTTCCTTTTCTTTTGATTTGGGTTGACTATGCTTACCATAAATGGGATGCAATATTGCTCATTACCAGTAGGTGCAGCCATGTAACACATGAGGTATTTCAGCCTTCAGTTTCTCTAAATTACAGGTTTTAAGTTACACAAAGCAAATAAATGTCCTACTTCATCAATTTTGTAAATTTGAGTTTATAAAGAATGCAGGATCACTATACATTTTAAATCTCTTCATTATATGATACTAAAGCGTAATAATTTGGCCAGATGGCCCCTTATGTACCTTCCAGCTCCAAATTTATGAGGCTATTATCCTACAAATTACAATTCATTTAGTACAATTTTTAATATTTTCATATTTTCTGGAACTAACACCCAAACATATTTTCTGTCTTTCCCTCTCTGGAAAGATTCTTCTCAGTCTAGGTTAACTTAATTGTGGTTTACCCAGGATAGAAAAGAATAGACTACAGGATTTCTAAAGCTAAAGTTTTGTGCATTTTTTTCCTAAAAGTTGTAGTTGATTTGTGCTGAATTCTAGTGTCATAAATATTAGTAGGAAGTAAAACAACTTCTCAAAACAAATGCCATTTACATAGAATAACATACTTATAAAATCAAATAAGGACATTTGAAAGTCATTGTTGTAATAAAATATTAAATATGTCTAGTATGCTCAAGTTCATTTTATATGAATTACGTACACTAAAAGGACATTAATCAAAAATTGGCTTCCTTTCCATCCCAAATCCCAAACCTGGAGATTAGATGTTATACAACCAAAAAAAATATAAATATCTTCTTCTGAAAGTTAAAAGTATAGAAACTTTTACTTTAAAAGTATGAATCATCTAATGAATCTGAAGTTAATGTTATTTTAATAGACTATTTTCACAGGCATTCTTTGAAAACTAGGTTTGCCTTTTTTTAAAGCAACCTAGTTTTGGTTTGTGCCACAGTATACAAAAGAAATGAATTTCACTAAACAAGGTTCTCAAAATGTCATACAAAGTCACTGTAGGCCTCATATCATCCTACTTACTGGTGGTCCAGGGGGGCCTCTGGGTCCCATTGCACCATCTTTTCCTGTAAAGCCCTATTTAAGAAATTAAAATAATTACAGGTTAATGTAATTATGCAAATGAGAAAAGGGGAAGTTGATGTCAATGGTAGACATAAAGATGGTTTTAGAAATAAATGCTTTTTGCATTTGCCTTTTAATTATGATGGAGACAAAAGATATGCTTTCCAAAGTAATTTGCATATAATATAAAAGGTAAATCATATCATCTGTGCTTATTCAGGAATAATAAATAATAAATATGCCTCAAGAGGTCTAATCACACTGCAACAATCAATGAGGCTATTTCTTCTCTAATAATAATTCATTCATTTCCCTTCCGTAGTAGTCTGACATAACCAAAAATACCCCTTTCCACAAACATACACAGATATTGACTAGTGCTATGGACTGAGTCTGACTAAGATCAGTCTTCTGGTAGTTTAAGTTCCATACTGGAACAAAATGAGGTACTTGTAGGTCATTCAACAATTAACAAAAGGACATTTACTTAGCCACAGCAGGAGAAGGATATTCAACAAGGAGAGATAAAGAGGATACCTCAAGTAGATTCACTTGAATAAATCCACCTTGCTTGCATTACCCATTACCCATTGTGATCCACCAGCCAAAAGAAATCTGGGGCCACTTAACAATAGAGAACTACAGAGACATGACCTGGGTCTTTGAGAGAGACCCTCTCCCATTTCCCCTCCCCCAGGTTCTCATGGTTTCTTCTTTACTCATGTGATGAGGAAATGACATCAACAATTTGCTTAGCCAAGTTCCAAGGAATATCTCAATACCTTTTAAAAAAAAAGTTGAGTAACTTGCATAAGGGGAAGAATTAAGATGTGACAACTCCTAGGACAACCACTAACAACCACAATATAATGGAAATGAGGTCAAAGGGATTGGGGACAGGGTTCGGGAAAGGAGGGAGGAATAAACATCAGGGAACTATGAGAAACGGAAAGAGATAGACACTATCACCACAGCGGACAACTTTGTGAGACAAATATTTTCCATTTTTTGCTCTAACTACAGAACAATGTATCAATAGGACTGTTTCCTCCACTCATTTGGCTTTTTATCCACAACAGCAGTGGGGTGAGAAAGCTAGTGAATTGCCCTTCCCCCCACCAAGAGAGGAAATCCCCATAATAAGCAGTTACTTTTTTATTGGTCCATCCTTCCTAATCTAACTCTTAATGTCATGATTTGTAATCTCAATGGGTTGACTCAAAAAAAATCAACTATGAGAGCCAGGTCATGTCTCTGCACAGTGTCCTCTATTCTTGAGTGGCCCCAGATTTCTTATTCTTCTTATGCTGCCAGATGACCTTGGCCTTGAATGAGTCATCCTCCTGCACAGTTAGCAACTGCTCCCAACTACAGTCCCCTGAAATCTGACTGAGTATTTCTGAGTCAGAGATCATTTTTTTAAAGTCTTGCATATTTTACCAAAGAAGATTCCCATCTCAATTTCTATAGAAAATTAGGGGTAACTTTAATAATACTTTTAAAATTTATCAATGATCTGGTTCCTCTGAGACCCATCAACCCAAGGATCCATGTTTCTTATTAGCATGTGGATTTTGCAACAGGAAATTAATTAATTTAAAATAATCTACTTCTTTAAAGAAAAATAGGCTTAAAAGTTATCCCCAAACAATAATCCACTTTGGGGAAGTTATTTTAAATCTATTTACAAAGTATTGGTTTCACTGGAAAAGGTTGTCTTCAAACACACGCCTGCGCATATACACACCAAACAAATGGAAAACCTCACCACGTTCTGGAGTCATTTGATGTAATGTAATTTTTTTTTTTCTGGGATCCCTCTGAGAAAGCAAAATGTGGTAACATAGCTTGAACAGATCTGGTCACAGCATCTTTCATTTTGCTTCTCTTCTGCTACCAGTCAGAATGTTTTATTTTGAGATTACTGCCATGGATTTTTTCCCTCCTGCAACATAGTTGTCTTCTTCAGTTTGCTGCCTGTGAACTGCTTTGTGGAACCATTTTCTATCTACAAGAATAGATCTGGTTGCAATGGCTTTTGGCTACAGATTGCATTGTCTGTAGTCTTTTGTATGATAATTTTATCTCTGGCTATCTTTCATTTCCAAAGATGCTCTTACTGACAGCACTGGGATGTGTGTGTCTGTGTGTGTGTCTGTGTATGTCTGTGTGTGTCTGTATCTATGTCTTTGTGAATGAGTGTGTATAGAATAAATATAGCCTGACCGTCAGCCATTTTCACATACTATGGGCAAAGAAGTCAAATTTGTGGCTCCACCTTTGATTTGTAGAGCTTGTCATACCATCAGATTTGCTTTAGATTCAATAACTGACCAACGCATTTTTTTAAAATTATCCATGTTAAAGTATTTGGACTTGTAGCCACGAAGAGCTAGGGTCAATCTTACTTCTCACATGTACTAGTTGTGTTAACCTCAAGTTGTTTAACCTCTAAGTCTCAATCTATTCATTTGTAAACTGAGGAGGTTGAATCCTTTCCAGTTAGTCTACATCTATGATTCTACAATCCATACATTCAGTCTACTTTCTCCAATCTATTTTGCCTCTAGCCAAAAGCAAAGCTGCTTTATTTCAACTGCACATGTTTTTCATTGCCCTTTTTTTACTTATCTGCTACCAGAAACAAAAGCTGCTGTGGCAGCAAGTAAGAACCACTGATAAAACTTTGATCACTTTGTATTATCTGTCCTAATGATTTACCATTGGGAAACTATTGTGTCCAATAGAATCATGGAAGTGACCAGTTTTAGTGGATTTATGCACACTTTTTGCACATTTAATGCCATGCTTCACAGTTCTGGATTGTTTTGCCTCCATGTTGTACCATTATGCAGCACTCCCCTGCCTACACTCAATCATAACACCAAAGTTTTTCTTAGATACAATGCTCCATCTCCCATTTCTTTGTCTTTGAACTGGCCATTCTCTACTCTTAGAATGCATTCTCTTCTCACTTCCACTGCCTAAAATTCCTCTCATCAAGATGCAACTCAAATACTGCCTTCTACATGAAACTTTTACTAATCCTTCCCACCACAACTGCTACACCCTTCCTCACTAGCAACTTTGATTTTAAATACTTACATTCAAACAAGTTGTCTTCCTACTAACTATAAGCTGACTAAGTCTTTTTACCCCTAGCACCTCACACAAAAGTTAATTCACTTAATTTTATTCCTAAGAGAAAGATGTTCTTCTACTCGTCATTTGAAGCAACTCACCCAGAGCCCCTTTCTTCTTCTATAATAAACAAAGCTACTAAAGCTAAAAATCCTAATGGTTCCCATACATTCTCACTAGCCACAGACCTTGGGGATGGTTCAAAGCTGGATATTTCCCAATTATGCTGGGATTTAATTTACTAAATAATGAAGCAGCTCTTTTCCTTTTTGAGCAGGTTAGGTTGTATTAGGTCTTAATTAATAGACAGATTCATCTTTTAGAGTAGTATAATAACAAAAAGGAAACTTACTCTATCTCCTGGGGGTCCCATGGGGCCTGGTGGGCCAGGTAAGCCTGGTGATCCCTACAAAAAAATGAACAACATAAGTGAAACAAGCAAAGTTCTCCCAATAGCAAAGCATTCTTTCACTTTTCATTGTAGATGGTAACTTGTAAATATTAAAAATATTTTTAAAAGAATTGGGAGGCAGTCCTCTGGTAAGAAATCAGAAACTAGAATCCAGCACAGAGTTGGACACATATCAGTTGATCAATAACTTCTTGCTAATTGAAAGTAGAGCAAGGGGGGAATGATGAAGGCCAAATAGACAAACTTTAATCTTTTAGGGACCCACACAGCTACACATTCAAATATTACTCGATAAGTAAGTATAGGAAGGGAAATTGTAACAATGAACTTACTGATCGGCCTGGAAGTCCTGGCTCTCCTGCATCACCTTTGACCCCTTGTCGACCCTGTAATGACCAATAAGGTAGACATTCTAAGCCAATTTATAAAACCAAGTGAAATAAGATAACAGAATGACCTTCATTTATGAAATTCATGCTACTTCACAAATCCACTGTAGGCATAATGATACAGGCATCTGAGGGCATTTTTGAGAACAATGAATTAAAAGTACAAACCCTTTTCATTGAATTATATTCTTCTAGTGATGTTATCATTATTAAAGTAGATAAACCAAAGCTTTTTCAAATTGTACTAATATTGTGGCAAGTCTTTTTATGGAACAAGAAACAGAAAAAAATAATTCAACATAAATCATTGTTACAGAAGTGAAATTTGCAGAAAAAATCCATTTTATTTGTTTTATTATCTTTCATTTGGTGCTATGATAGAGTAATAGATCTAGAAGAAGAATGGGTTAAAAATCTTTGACTTGATAATAAGGTCTCCAAGTTTATCTGTAGGTATTGAAGATACCTGGGGTACAGATATAGCCAATCTTATTGATATGAAATAATTGAATTTACTACAATGACAAAGAATGAAAATAGAAGCCTCTCAAAAGCACCTTTGCTTCAAATTTAATTTTACTTTAGAGGTCTTTTATATGTGTCTTACATATGTATTTTTATATGTCATGTTTTACACCTCTATATTCCAATGCATTAGATGTAAGGATGATGCACAATGACTTTACAACAATTAAACTCCCAAATGTTTTTTGCTTTATTGGGGGGGGGGGGGGAGGGGAAGAAAAGGAAGACGTAGAATCTCTCAGTGTGTAAACGCTTCTCGTGAAACAGTTCTACAACTCTGTAACTTCTAGCCTTATGGAATTGCTTGAGGTACTACTAACAATTTGTTTGTTGTTACAATGCCATTATGTGTAGGGGGCAGGATTTGGACCTAGTTATTTCTGACTCCAAAGCTGGCCTTCTATCCTCTGGGCCTATAGTGCCACTATCTTAGGTATTATATAGTCTTTATGCTTAGATATTCTCAATGAAAATTAAAATCTAAGTTTGACAGTTATCTTGGACTGGATCCATTTTGCCTGAATGGAGAATAAAAGTTGAATAAAAATATGAGTCATAGAATCTAGAAACTTTTTCTAACTTGAGTTTTGCCTTTAATACAATAGGAATGCATTTTATAATTGCACATTCAACCAGCAAACAAGGATTATAGATAAATTGATTTGAGCCTTCATAGAGTTGAAAGAGATTCCATGCCTAACACAGGTTATAAGGAATCTATAGAAATTCAGGTAATTGAGAGATGTTCATGACTTACAAGTGATGTCAAATAAGTGTTAACAATTGCACTTAGGCAGTATTATTTTAAAATATGGACACACACTATTTATAAATCTAAAGGGTCACTCATATTAACAAGTCAATTCACAAATTAAATGTGTTAAGCTCTTGAAAAAAAATTGAGTTTCAGAAGCATCATGGAACATGTTGTAGCTAAATCCAATATTAAGTGCACCAGGTTCACAAAATACAATAAGTTTACTTACTTGTTCTCCTGGAATTGAGAGTCCATTGGGTCCCTGAGGACCTGGAGGACCCTGGGGACCTGGGGGACCTGAATCACCACGAGGACCTGGGGGCCCCTTAAATAAACAAAGCAAAAACAAAAAAGTCAGTGGCTGTGTTACCTAGTTCATTCCCTTCAAAATCTACATTTGTCAAAAACTTGTTTTTACAACTAGAAAGACATTAATCAAATCAGCTTTGAAAGAAGACCTTGAAAGTTTGCATCAGTTCCTCCAGCTCTTTACTGATGATGATACCCCATCCCTCTCCTCATCATTCATGCCTCCTTTTCCTGTTTGCAAAGAAAATATAGCTGGTGCTATGGTAAATTAATTAGGTTTCCATAAAAACCTTAATAGAAAAGGAATGAGGAAGAGAAACAAAGTATATCAAATATGAACATAATCTTATACAGGCAAGGGTTAGTTTCCTTGAGGCTTATTCTGATTTCTCCTTGGAAGTGTTGATTAAATAGCAAACCATTAAATATTCATTGAGGGTCTATTCTCTGCAAGACATTAGTATACATGAAAGTTCAATTTCAAGAACACTGGTCTCCTACCCATGCATTGACTGGTCTGATCTACTAATTAGCTTGTTAGAATTGATGACCTGACAAAAATAGTCTAAAGCTATCATAGATGGATCATATGATCTCAAGATTATAGATTTAGAATGAGAAAAGTCCTCAGAGGTCATCTACTAACACTCTTCTTTTTTGTAGAAGATAACTGGAGAGGGTAAGTGACTTGACATAGCCATATAAGTAGTAAGAAGCAGAGTCATGATTTGAACCTAGGCCCTCTGAAATCCAATTCAGCATAATCCTATTATTCATGCTTTTTACAATAATCATTTCATTGTAATAGAAGCTTTCCTAGCATTTGCAGGAAACATTCCTCTAAGGAATTCAGATTATCTTATTAAAATTAATCTTGTATTAGGAAAAAAGATGATGATGATCCTATAGTTAGATCAAGCTCTGTAAGCTCATTTGGTGGAAACCTGGAGCCCTTTCTGCCAAAATAAATATATCCATCTTTATATGTGTGTTGATTCATCTCATAAAACCTCACTAGAGGTAAATTTCATTAGACATCATGAACAATGACCACCTAGCATTAATGTCCAGGGCTCTCATTCTTGAACTTCCACCATAAAAATTATGAAGACCCCAGTGGATCACCCCTTTGGGCCTCCTTACTTCTTGTTGTTGTGATTCAGTCATTTCAGTTGTTCCAACTTTTCATGACCCTAATTGAGGTTTTCTTGGCAAAGATACTGGAGTGCTTTGCCATTTCCTTCTCCAGTTCATTTTACAGATGAGGAACTGAGGCAAACAGGGTTAAGTGACTTGTCTAGAGTAACATAGCTACTAAGTGTCTGAGGCCAGAACTGAACCCTCTATCCACCACTCTATCCTGCTTCCTTAATTAAGTTATGCCAATTATTTGGCATCAATCTATCCCATCCCATCCCTGGCTTTGCTGCTGCCATACTTCCAT
The DNA here is from genome assembly GCF_900497805.2 of Vombatus ursinus. Classification (NCBI taxonomy): domain Eukaryota; kingdom Metazoa; phylum Chordata; class Mammalia; order Diprotodontia; family Vombatidae; genus Vombatus; species Vombatus ursinus. Next base: position 24,134,448 of record NW_020949613.1, read on the forward strand.
TCTTTTCTTGCTACCTTAACTCTCTCCCATTCCATACTCCATCTCCTTCAGGGTCAAATCTCTATCTTCCAAAATGACATCTGCTCAAATCTGGGTACTAATTGACTAGCTAATGGGTAAAGATTAAACTAAGAGCTGCTTAAGGTCCTCCCTCCAATTCCTATGTCACTCTTGTATATATAAACCTTCTGAAGACAATAAAGAAATATTTCTGCCCTTGACTGTGCTTTATTGATTGACATGAATTAAATGAAATTATTTTTAAATGTATAAGACCCTGAAGACCCTTTCACATCAACTATAACATGTATACAACATGAGCTGACTTTTCAAAGATATTGCAAAAATATTTCTCAGTGGCTCTTTCCCATTAAAACATTGACAATTCTTTCCCTAAACAAATGCTGCAGGTTGAATGCTAATTCTATCCTGTCTTTGTACTCCATCCAACAACTTCTACACTTAGTGGACAAAATTAAAACAGGTTGGTTGCAAAGTGACTTTTACAGAAAGTACTAGTCCTTATCATATACTGTATGGCCTCTCCAACCTACCTCCTCTCCTTAGCATCCATTCAAACAGTGTGAGTTCCTTTCCTCCCCCTCATCATCATTTCTGTTGAAAATAAATAGCAACTAACACAAACTTCTAAGTGACTAGTGTTAAGTTTTATACTTTTAAAAACATTTTCAAGAATGACCTAAGTCACCATTACAATATTCTCACAAGAAAAATATAAATTATAATTTTGCTGTGGCAACTTGTCCAAACTCATACATCACAGTGATGGCATTTTAAACCAAGAACGCAACTGAAAAAGACAGACAAAAAAATTTAAGTAGAATTTAGATAGATACTTACAATTGCTCCATTAATTCCTCTTTCTCCTCTGGGACCTTTAGAACCAGGACCGCCCTAAAATAAACATAGTATATCTTGTTATATTATTTCTGTGTCTATATAAAGAAAAATATAATAATACTTATGTGAACAACCTTAAAGATGCTGTCACTGCAGAAGAGTCTAAAACTTCAGTATTCTTGGCCAAAAAGGACCCAAAGAAAATATTCAAGACATAGAAATCAAGGAAATAATTATTTCCCCATGGTGTACATCTTAGTTTTACATTTTGCCATTCATATACTGTTAATAGAGTTTCAAAACTAATTTAAGAATTGTTGGAAAAAAGCAAATATTGCCTAAAAGGCAGGAAACATAATGTACTGTTTTGAAAACCTTTATTGGCTAATGCCAATAATGAATTGGACAGTTAAATCTTTTAAGAAAAGGTTAACCTGATTTTAATCTCTAAGTAACACAAAGTAGGTACAGCAACACCAATAAGAATTTATAGATCTCCAAAAAAGTGGAGGCAATGAATATGAAGGTCTATAATAACACAATTATCTTATTATAGGCTAAAAAACTAAAAACAATGAACAATAATCTCCAATGCTCTAATAGGTGTGTAATCTCAATAATGTGAGTATTTCCTCCAACAATGTAGATTATAACACATCCATAACCTACTCGTCCTAGGGCAACTTTTGTCCATATCTTCTCGTGAGACCAAAAGACAAAATCCACATTAACCACAAAGATCTGTCACTGTTTAGGTGAGAGTAGGTTGACAAAGGGAATTAAATAACCCATTTTGAAAAGGGGAGCAGGCAGTTTCTTGGAATATCCTGAAGAATCTTTTGAGGCCTTACAATGACCAGGGGAAAAGCATTTTACATTTTTACATTTTTTAAAAGTCTAAGCATTTTAATATGTGCTGGATTGAATGAGAAGTTGCTGGGGACATGAATTCTAATTCCAGAATCAAAGTATTTTTGATCTGGCTATCCTCCACTACAAATGTATGAATCTAATACCAAACGACACATGCTGCTGAGCTGGCAGGCTTGAAAGACTTAAGAACTCTGATCACTGAAATGTCCAACCATGATTCTAGAGGGTCAGGAATAAAGAATGAGATCTGCTTTCTGACAGAGAGGTGAAAGATTAAATATGCAGGATAAGACACACATTTTTGGACATGGCCTATCTGGGAATCTGTTTTGCTTTAATATACCTATTTTGTAACAAGTTGTGTTTTTTTTTTAATTTTTGAAGGGGGAGGGAAGGACAAGGGAAAGGGGAATGGAAAGTAGGAGGAAAAAGAAATGTTTATTAATTGAAAAAAAAAGGCAATTAAAAAAGGAAAGCAACCTGAGCAGAGTCAGGCAGGAGGGTAGCCTGTGTTAATGACCTCAGTTTTCCAAAAGAAAAATCATATCTACAATTTTAAAAAGAAAAAGTATATAAGTGCTTATTTATATTTCCTTACCGCTGGTCCAGGTGGTCCAGGAGGTCCAACACTGTCCTGGGTACACGTGCAAGCATTTGGAAAAGCTGGGCATTTTGCTTCATCTCTCTGGATTATTGAAAACAATAATAAGCCATTATGAAAAAAAAAAAACCACATTTCCCTCTCCATAACTTGCACAAACAATGGAGTCAGTTCCCCAGCTTTAAATGACAAAGATCTAATTATCATAATAAATGATCATGAGAACTAATGTCTCTCAAACGAAATTTCTTTCTACAGTTACATTGTTTTCTTTAAGAAATCTTACAAGACAAATTAACACTTCTAAAAGAACATTCAGAATCACTAGTAATCTAGTGCAATTTTCTCTGACCCACTGTTTTCTGCCTTGTTGTTGTTCAGTCATTTCAGTCATGTCTGACTCTTCATGACCCCATTTGGGATTTTCTTGGCAAAGATATTGGAGTGATTTGCCATTTCCTTCTCCAGCTCATTTTATACTGAGATAAACAAGGATAAGTGACTTGCCCAAGGTCACAAAGCTCATAAGTATCTGGGGCCAGATTTTAATTCATGAAGAGTAATCTTCCTGATTCCAAGCCTAGTGGTCTATCCACTGCACCACCTAGCTGCCCTAACTGTGTTCCCTACCTAGCTCAGACAAAAACCATCCTGTGATTCTATACTCAGCTTTGCATTCCCAAAGTTCAAAACATCATAGAATGGTACATTTTGAGTTGAAAGGGGCCTTAGAAACCATCTAATCCAATCCCTTCCTTTTGCAGATGAGGAAACTGAGGCCCAGAGAAGTTAATTAACTTGCCAAGCAAAGTCACACAAATAGTAAATAATCAGAGGCAGGATTTGAAATCAGGTCCTCTGATTCCTCCAATCAGTGTTATTTCTGCTTGAACATGGCGATATTATAACCATTGTAATAGTCACTTGCATAAACATGGGTTCTTTCTTCAAACTGAAATGTGGTTCATTATTGTTATTTAAAATAATAGAAGCCTAATTAAAAGGTAATTATTCAACAAATTCATGCCAGTATTTTACAAGCAGAAAGGAACGTTTAGCACTAGTGGAAATCTGGGGACTGGGTGAGGCTTTTCTAGTTAATCCACTGCAATGCTTCTTGAAAATTTCCAAATATGGGCTGACGCGTTCTCAGCTGGAAAGGGAGGGATCACATCAAACACTGGCTTGAACCATGATAACTGATAAAGGCACAAGCCGTTGCATATTCCTGGGTTTCCTATTTGCTGATAACAGCTGCTGAGTGTTACTTTCCCAATACAACTTCTCACTGTCAGCAGGATTTACTGGTAAGATTTTTGACAGCATCCACTTCAGGACTACTTACCCTTGCAGGGATGTCACAGCATCTGTCCCTACTGGTCCACACTGGGCTGCACACTATGTCAAAATTCTGGAGTTGGAACTGCAAAACAACCATATCCACTAAGTATTTTTTTTTTATTCACTGGAGACCGCAAACATTTCAGATTTCAACGTCTCCTCAGAGCCAAAGTTGAGACTTTGCCAGTTTCTTGGATGAACGCTTACAAGTGTTCTACTTCATAAGTAATGTGCTCCTGTTTTCTCAGGGGGGGTAGGGGAGGAAATTCCCTCCAGTTTCTTAAAATAAATAAACACCCATACTTCAAAAGAAGGAGAAAGTCAAGCCAAATGCTCCTGATGAACTCCAGCTCCTGATGCTCATTTGTGGCCAAAGAGAAATGTTTCTTGAGAAGTAAAAAAGGGCTTTAATAGCCAGTGTATTCCAATTTATCTAACTGAACAAACAGAATTGTAAGATTCTTCCTTAGGGCAGATTGAGACTCTCTATTAATATTGTATTACATGAAAATCCTACTTTCACATAAGAAGACATTCTACAAAAAAAATTCTCTTTAAATAAAAATATAGGTTTGATTGGACATATTCTCATTTTGAAAAGGCTTGTGTTATACCTTTAACACGATGATTTAAAATCTCAACAATTCCATGATAGGTAAGACTAAAGCTGTGATTCATTAGTATAGGAAACTCCCAGGTGAAGTAATGCCCTTGACAAAAGCAGTACCTTCTAGGCAACTTAGAGTGTTAAAGAGTTGCCTAGAGCGATGAGAGCTTCAGTGACTTGCCCAGGGTCACACAGCCAGTATGTGTCAGAGACAGGATTTGAACCAGACCTTTCTGACTTTGAGGCAGCTCTCTTATCAACTGCGGTATGCTGCCTTTCCATGTAACAAAATTCACATTAATAAAATTCTATACTACTCAATTCTTCTTAAAACAGACAGTTCAAAAAAAAACAGACAGCTCATGTTCTTTGCGACACTGTATTTCAGGGAAACCAGTTGCATCAAGGGGAATTTGTTTTTAAAGCAATATACATGTTCTCTAAAAATTACTATGAATTTAATGAGACCAATCTGCTTCAAGACTTCAAGGTCATCTTTTTAAAAATAGAACACTAGAACTGGTTTACAAGGAAGTAGAAAAATCCACAATCCACATAAAAAGCAGTAATTCATGTCTAGGAGGTACATGTTAATGAACTCAACAAAACTTCCTTCTCCCTGGGAGTAATTTTTCAGTAAAAGTGATTCCTCTTTAGGAGATAAGTAACTTCTTGTGAGGCTGCATTAGGGTCTAATGAAAGTCTAAAAATAATGCTCTATAATATTAAAGGCATAATTATATGAAATGAAAAAAATACTATATAAACTTCTATTAGCTAAGATTATCTCTTAGGACCAAGGCAATAGTATACTTTAATTTCAATTAATTGGGGCATTTTGACATCAAGTCAGGGTGCAACCTAACTTGGGAATGTTTGGGGATTTTTCTCTGTTGCAGTGCCTGCAGATCCTAACTGGTATACCATCATTAAATCAATCATTGTTTTATCCACAGCCCATTTGCCCATTGAAAATTCTTCCAAATGTGTATTCACTGAGTGACTTTAAAGAAAAAAAAGCAATTTCAACATTAAAATATGCTGGGGCACCACATGTAATGGAAACATGCTACTTACTGCAGCCGATTTCCTTTCACCTTTAATAAGCTTTCCAAGAATTTCATAACCATCAGTTGTGATGTTACCAGCTTCCTTGATGTCCTTCTCTACAATTTCATAGCAGTCTATGTAAATCTTAACACTTTTTGAAGTCACCACAATATGAACCTGAAAAGAAAAATACATTTAATGATGAAAAGATTATTTTGTCACATTATCTGTTTTACTGCAAAACAGTGTGCTGTACTGAGACTCAGAGAATGTTTAAGGTGAAGGGACCTGAGGCATCATTGGCTCCAATGCTCTCTCTTTACAAGTGAGGAAACTGAAGCCCAGAGATGGGAAGGGACTTGCTTGGTGACATAAATAGTGGAAGAACTAAGACTAGAACACAAATCTCTTTCTTCTATAAATCTGCCTAGTTCTCAAGTGAATCAAAAGGCAAGAATGGTATTTAAACTCTGTAATGTCCCACATTAAATATGCCCTGTGGTACAGGGCTATAATTAATGGAAAACTTCTAGCTCTAGGTCCATGATTTTATTCATTCAAAATGTAACTCAAAGAATATCCGATAAGGGGCAGCTACTTGGTGCAATGGATAGAGCACCTGAGTTCAAATCCAGCCTCACTTACTGGCTGTGTAACCCTGAGCAAGTCACTTAATTCTGATTGCTTCCCAAAAAAGAAAAAAAAAAGAAGGTGAATATCCGATGAACCATACCTACATTGTCTAAGGCTCTAAGCAGAAAAGTAGAGGACTACAGAGATAGATTATTAACTACATTGTCAAAAGAGGTCACTATGTAAGTTGTTTTTGACTGACTGCATTTCTTTGTTAAAAGGGAGGGTTCAATTCTGGAGGCTGGGCAATAGGGCAATCTATATCTAAGAATAATTATGCTGTGAAACCTAAATGCATCAAAAAAACTTATTAAAAATAAAGGAAGTTCAAAATAAATTAATTTAGTTAGATTCTTCATTGATTTCTTTTTACTCTGCTATGTTCCTCAAGTTCTAATTCCTGAGCACTCCTTTTAGTCACTTTACCCAATAAGGAAATAATACTCATCCTCTCCCAGTTCTTCAACTGATGGCTTTTAACATTTAATCTTCTTTGAAAGTCAAGTAATCAAATACTGGTGTCTTTTTGGTCAACTTTAGTGATGTAAACTAATAAACTACATGAGAAATGTATGAGTTTAGTTCTAAGTAATTCTTGAAGCCTATAGTTATATTCAATATTTCTATTTTTCATAACACATATCCTCTAAGTGAGAACTTAATGACTATTTTTAAAAGTCTGGCACTAAATTAAAAGGAACAGAAATTCCCTTAAATGTACTTAGTCAATAAGTAGAAGGGTAATCTCTAGAGAATTTCTTAATTTTTTTAAATAGTAAATATTTTTCCATATGGATTTGTCATCAGGGCATTAATTTAGCTTGATAAAGATTATAAATGCAAAATTATATTTTTCTATGGCTAGTAGGTACTTTTACAAATTACTTTAAGATATCCCAAAAAAGGAAATTATTTGAAATTTAAGTATTATGAACTTCTCACAAATGCTTATAATCTAGAGGACTTGTATTCAAACAATTGCTCTACTAACCAACTATCCCAGTGATTTTCAGGATCTTTTATCTTTCATCTGCCTTTGATAATAATAACTCACATTTTAACACTTCATGGTTTTCAAAGAACTTTCCACACCACAACTTTATGTAATGGGTAACATCCAGGTTGACACAGGTATAAAATGCTTTCTCTAACTAATGTTCAGAAATGTGTTTTTGTCTAGTTAACAATTGATGAACATGGGATTGTATATTTAGTCACATTGCTATATTTTTGTTTATTATTAACAATTCATTTTATGCCCTTTTTATAAATTCTGAACACATATCATATAAAAAAAAATACTGAACAAGTTTTGTGTCCTGCCAATATAAAAAAGCCTATAAAAACTTTAGTTTCTTTCACTATAGGTCTTTCTGAAATAACACTAATATTGTCTTTGTGATCTAAAATGAAATAAAACATGTGGATATAACATTAAAATTGCTATTCCATAAAAACCACAAGCTAAGTAATAACCCTACTTCTAAATACCCAGTACTCAATTATGAGAAGATTACAACCTCATCAAATGTCCAGAATAAGTGTGGTTAGAAAAACATAATTTTAAAAAGTCTATCTCAGCAAGATACACAAATATAAGTTTAATGGACACATCAAAGTGCCAAATGGTTTCTTATGAAATTTGCCAGGTTCAACATCTTTCACCAAGGACAGTTCTGCTGTATCCAACAGCAAATGCCAAAATAAAATGTCCTTCTCTGGTGAGACATTAGCAGGACTGGGCTTTACTATGAGGGCCAATAAGTTAATGAATAGATAGAAAAAAAGAAAGGCCAGTATAGATACTTATATTCATAGATTTTTCCCCTTAATTTGCTTTTGAGTCCTTGTTAATGAGGATTCCTTATTGTACACAGAAGATTTTTTGAATGTCACTGAAGGGGATCCAATAATCTGATTCAAGATAGAGAGGAGAAAGAGACAGAGAGAGAGAAAGAGAGAGAGAGAAAGAGAGAGAGAGAGAGATGGAAGAATGGAAGAGGGGAGAAAGGGAGCGGGAGGAGAGAAGAGAGAAGATAAAAAGAGAGAGATTCACTCTGGGGAAAAAAAAAGATTACCTCTTAGAAGTACAGGAATAAGAAGTGCCCAAAAGCACTAGAGGAAGGTGCTTCACTTTTCACTTTGGAATCACATTTGACTAGAAATTGCAAATATTTTACTGATGAGGATCATTCTATATACCATACTTGATGAATTTTGCACAGCTAGTGAAACAGGAGGTATTCCCATTTACTTTAGAGTACAGATAGGCATCATTAAAAATGACAGATTGCTTTTTCAATTTTTATTTTCATTTTTAAACATTTCCAAATTCCATGTACTTCATTTTTCACTAATCTTATGTCTATACCAAACAAATCTAACAAATCATGTCCTCTACTCTGTGGCTATACACTGAAAAACTTTAGATGGTTAATTCTGACTACCAAACAGACAAGAAGTCATCATCCTCAGAACATTAGACAAAATATTTCTGTGTAGTTATCAGTTCTGCTGTCGTATAAACTAAACACTGACACAGCTGGAAGAATAATTGTGTTGGTGTGGGGAGAAAACAATTTTTATTCAAAACTTTTAGGTTGCTTTTACATTCATTAATGTTTCTTTGGATTAACTGAAAAATGTCTAATCTGTATTATCCAGACATCCACCACCTTTCCACAAATGGGAAAAAAGCAGACTACTATGCTTTAAAAAAAATTTAAAGATCAATAGTCCAAAGAAAAGAGATGCCTGCTGCAGATTTAGACAAAGTTATAGTTCTGCCAATCCAACATGAGCATCCATGAAATTCCAAAAAAGAAATAAGGTATATTTATAAATCACATTCTCTTCTGCAAAATAACACTTACGTAACCTTAAATGTTTACCTTGTGAAAACTTCCATAAAACAGTGTCTTCACTTCATCTGTGTCAAAAGTTATTGTCTGAACCTCACCCCTCACATCTTTGTTAAAGAATGACAATGTCTTGCTGGAAGCTGTAGTCAATACAAAATCAGTCAGAGTGTTAAAGGGTATGTTGCCCATCATTAAATCAATTAAGCATGTAAATAGGAAAGCTTTTGATATTGAGATAGCAAAATCATAATTGCTGGAAACAGTTCAAACACTGCATTGCTTTGAAATGATGTTCAAATGCTCTTGATACTCTAGATTTTCAAAACTTTAAATTTTAAATCATGTACCAAATGAAATCAGTTGGAAAAAAAAATAAATTATCATGAGCAACTTAAAATCTCAATTCATGGGTTTTATCATTAAGCAAAATCTTCCTTACGGTCTGCAACCACTCCAACTTGAGGCTTGTAGTCCCTGTCTGTTATTTGCCAAATTGCAAATGGATCACTGGGGCTTTCTGGAAGAAGTCGGAATAACAGGATAATCGTGTATGATGGGGGTAAGCCGTCTGGATGCAGGTCTCTGTTAATTAAACAACAAAGCATCTCTTACTAAAACAGATGAAAAATTTTAAATCTTGGGGCTAGAGTTTCCTCTTAGTGAAGGGAAGTAAAGGGAAAGGAAGGGAAGGGAAGAGGAGAGGAGAGGTTCTTTAATAACTGGACTAATTTGGCTGGTACTCAGGACAAACAACCTTCTACAAATGCCACTCCACAGAAAATAACATTATAATGACATGCCAGCATAATTGTTATTTTCAAGATGGTCTTATACAGTATTCAACTGCAGACCAAGAACTTCAGAGGCAATGTAGTGTAGTGGATAGAAGGGAGCATTTGGAATCCCACCTCAGATATTCACTGTGTGACCCTGGGCAAGTGACTTTGGACTTCAAGAACTATTAAAACAATCCCCTCATTTTATTTTTTTATTTTTTCCCCTCATTTTAAAGATGAGGAAATTGTGGTCTGAAGAAGTAAAGTGACTTTCCTTTGACCCTGACCACAGTCCAGCAAGTTAAGCCCATGTAGCTCCATGATAAAAGAGAAATATGGAGATGCTGAGGCATGATAATACTATTGCCACTTTCCCTAAGAAAATTAGCTCAAGTTTTAGTGTGTAAACTTGTCATCTGCATTCCTAGTGAGTTTTAAATTTCATCTTTAATTTTCCACCTAGGTCCTAAAATTCAAAAAGTTCTATTTCTGCTTGTTCTGTCCTCTCCTTGAGGTACCAAACATGCATTTTTTCAACATTAAAAACTTTTCATTTTAACAAATAGGAAACATATATTTCTGGTGGTCATGTTAGCCAGGTGCAAGTGTTCACCAAGTGAAATAATAAAATCCAGGGCTAACCAACAAATAGCTGCAAATGTGTCCAACAGAAACTAACCACAGCCTGTCAGTCCATGGAACACCTAGGCTACTACCACCCCTATTCTTTTGGCAAGCTAAGATACTAAAAAGAAAGAATGACCTCATGTAAAAGGCTAGAAAAAATTAATTGAGCCTGGTATGTCATGGTGATGATAAAATTACTCTTCCTGCTATGACTATCTCTCTTCATCTAACCTATTCTGCCTAAATAAATAAAGGCTGACCCTCACACTAACTAGTCTTAAATTTTACAGGGTCACTAACTGAATGGCAAAGAAGAGGGCCTGAGCTTTGAGGGTGAGCTAAAACTGAACTAGAAGGGTAAGGAGGCTCAGTTTTGATGCCAAAACCACAAGCATAGTAATCAAAATGGAGAAGACCCTCCAGGAAACTCTCAGTGGGGACACAAGGTCACCGTGTCCACACAGGAAAAGGATAAACCATAACAAACTTACACAGGCTCTCTGCACTCACAAAGTTTGTCAGACTTAAGTAAGTCATAGGTCAGGGTTGTGTAGGCCTCAGGATGGAGGGGATAGCTTTTAATTTGAGGCCTTAGTTTCCAAACCCTTCCTTCATTTGTGTCTTCTAACCCCACTCCCCACCTCCAGAAAATCCATCATTGCCAAACTTACACTGTAGGCTGATTCACAAAGGCATTCTTTTGGAGCCTATAAGCTGGATAGCTGGGAAAAGACCCAGACTCCAGGGATACTCCTGGTACAGTAGCAAAGTTCTTCTCTGTTAAATTATAGGCCTCCAGCATCTTGAAACCTTTATATTAGATAAGAAAAACAATGACTAAAATATATAGAAATTTACTGTCTATATTTAGTTAAATCCCCTAAATACTGAAATGACAAAGTTTTCTCTAGATATTTGGGCAGGATTTCCAGTTTATATGAAACTATGAACAAAAATCACACTGGAATCGAAGGTGTAGGGCAGGGATGGGGAACCTGCAGCCTCAAGGCCACATGTGGCCTTCTAGGTCCTCAGGTGTGGTCTTTTGACCACATCCTTTTATTAAGGGGATTTGTTCTATGAAGTTTGGATTCAGTCAAAGGGCCACACTTGAGGACCTAGGGGGCCACATGTGACCTCAGGGAGGCTGAAGGTTCCCCCCTCTCAGGTAGAGAGAATGAGCATCAATGGAAGGAATTTACCTACTTTGATAGATCTTCATCATCAATGTAAATTCCTAGTTAGCCCAAGCCAGAAAATGTCAATATAAGTACTTACCTGGTGAAGTGTATCCATCCAAATAAATAAGAGGGCAACCTGAAATGAATTAGAATATCTCTAATTATTATTAAACATATGTATTTAATCTATAGCAAAATAAGTGCACCCTCACATGTAAAGTCAATACCTATTAAGATTATACTTGAGACACTTGCTACACACTTGTCAAAATAATAGCTAGATGTCAGCAATTTAACCTGTTCGTATCCTATGAATTTCCTTATTCGTGTGGATAAATTCCAATATTGGAAAATATTTTCCTAAAGTCTTATTTGATTGCCATTTAAATATATTGTTGAGTACCACAGAGCAGAGGAGCATAGTTAGCAGAAACTTCTGAAGCCACCTAGTCCAGAATCCTCATTTTGCAGACCAGGAAACTGAGGCCCAGAGAGAATACGATTTGCCAAGTTCAAATAGGTAGCATTTAACAGTGCTGGGGTCTGATCCAGGGTTCAGAAAGGACTACATCATGCCCAGCCCTTGCCTTCAGGAGATTTCTTTAAATGGAGTAAATAACAACTCTTCCAGAAAAGTTTTTTAGGTCCATGGAATGTAAATGAAGAGAAGCAAGGTTTTCCTCCCTCCCCCTTCTCAAAATAATCTCCTTTAAACTGTTTTAAACAGGTTTTAGAGAGATGTGCATGAAAATCTGAATTCTAGGAGTCTTTGGAGGCTGTGACCTCCATAGTCCTCTCTAATAAGTGCACTTCAGAGGCTGTGACCCTACCCAGGCAGTTATTTCCGAGTTGTGAAAGGAATGTTGTCCTAATGTGCCTGATGTAGAAAAAAAAGAAAAACCTAAAACGAGGATGGCCTGCTGAGTGAGGTAAGTTTCTTCAGGCCCTAGTGTTCTAAGATCCAATAATGATGTATAAGGATTTAACTTACTGAGAGCTCAATACTATGGAAGTAGTTTTGAAACAAGCAGGTTCTTGAGGTTATCTTAAATTTTAAAAGGTTTTAAGATCTTAATTCGTAAAAAGCAAGTATCAGAGACAGTGTTTCCATTGTCCTTGGATTCATAATTGAGATTGTATATCAATTTCTCTTATAACAAAAGTAAAACTGTATGTTGGTATAGACAAAAATCAAATCAATGCTTATTTATCTCTAATGGTGAAACCATCCTCACAGAAGTTTATATATGCATATATATGTGTGTACATATATATATACATATATATATATACACACACACACACACATGAAATATTCAAAATTCACAGGATGGCAGTATGGTGGGAAAAGAACAGAGAGAAGAGCTTTCTTCCATAAAAGGATGATTGCATCTTCAAAGCTAAAAATGACCTTTTGAAAAACATATATTTAGCATGATCTCAATTAGAAAAACAAGGATTCACTGGAAATAGGGAAAATCTATATTTTTCCAAAATCTACTTATTCACTTTGAGATTATAAATATTATCAGGATTTTTTTATAAAATGAAAACCACCATACTTCTGAAATATATTATTGGACTTAGAAACATATTAACCACATTGGATATTACTTACTTGAAGTGGCAGTTTCACAAACAAAAGTTATTAGGTTATCTTCAATCTTCTCAAAAGATTCAAAGTCATCCACAATAAAAACATGGCGTTCACTTGGTTTGCTGGCAATGTTTGCAAGTTCATTATAATCCACATCCGCTACACCAACCACAAAGACACTGAAACCTGCAGAAAGAATATGTTCATTACATTAGGATTTAGGTGAGTTAGCAATTGTAGTTAGAAGTCTTACTGATGAAAAAATACCATCTTTATACTCAATGAACCGTGAAATTTGAAATAAACCTCTTAAAAATAATGTGTGCAATTTGTATATATTCTTATCATCTAGTTCCCAATATTTCCTTCATTAGATTTCCTAAACCAAGAAGCTAACAATTAACTTAGGAAGCTCTTATTACCAAAAAAAAATGCTTAATATAATATAGATTTTCTTCTGTAAATATACACTATTGAATATATATGAGGTTTGCAACCATTTTAAGAGTAATTAGCATTTTATATAAAATCTAGCACATGCTATGACTCAGAAGCCAAGAATCCTTTCTTTCTAAGTGTTAGATTATGTGAAATTCATTTTCCCAACTCTTGGTTTTCCTCAGGCTCAAGAGTAGGATTTGGCTACCTTTGGAATGGAATGAAGTGGAAACACTCTACTTGCTATAAACTCTTTTATTTAGGCTAATGCAAAAGAAAGAAAGAAATGGCTTTCATTCAAAACAAAAATGAATTTCACATCAGGAAACAGCCACATGTGAAAGAGCCAACCAAATAAGCTGTGGAATAATTTATGACTAACAATAAAATTATATTCATCTGAAAGAAATAAAAATGTTTCCAAAGGGTAGTCACCAGCTTCAGTAAATACTAAAAGATGATATGAGAAGGAACCTCACTAATGAAAAAAGTTTGGATTACATTCTTAGGATAGCCTAGGTAATACCTGATCCTGAACCAAATTCTGGCAGAAGTTGTTCACATGTATAGATGTTAAATTTTAGATGATACATCACTTTTAAGGTTTGCCACGCAGACACCATGATACACAAAAGTCCATTTTACCACAGTATTCAGTGTAAATTGGATCTATTAACAGTCTTTCCTCATTTTTTAGCAGGTCCTAGAACATCTATAATCTAATCTTGCAGCATGAAGCATGAGGGCATTATGACGGGAATGTTCAGGAGAGTACATCTGGATGTCATGGTCTGCCCCAATGTTATCTCCCTTGAGACCTCACGGTTATTTCTTGGCAAGTATCTTCCAGTGAATTGTGTCAATTCACTCTACAGCTGCAGAGGGGTAAGATACATGATGCATATGTGCTGGGGGCTTCTAAATTCCTCTCCTTGTCAAGTATTACTTATTTCCGTGAAAGAAAGGTCCTTGCAGGGTGATCAGAACATCATTTTTGTGACTTCTCACCCACTCCACAAAAATTGTAGGATTCCTTTTTGATATAGCACTGCATTCAAGGAATGCATTTTGTCATTCATGAATAATGTTGGCAAAAACCATATCAACAATTAAACACTAGCCAAAACACTAGCACATAATCATTCTTCACTAGAGGCCTTTTGTATGCTGCGTGAAGGCATAGAGGGGAGTTTGGGTTTGTTCCCAATAGCCATGCCAGTAGAGAACAAACTCTGATAAGAACTAATAAATTAGAAAGCCTTGAGAATGAAGCTGTAGAAAGATTGTCATCTTAGCTAGAATCAAAATAGCTATTGTGCAAGAAGATGATCACCAGAAGGCTGGTCATTAGATACTGATTTGGACTTGTTCATTTGTTTATTTTAATTACAGTCATTTATGAAATCATTTGCTAAGGCATGGAAGCACCACGAGAGCATCAGTAGGGGGATGACCCACATAAATGAAGCACTGAAGTAGCAATAAGTGGGCAAAGTGAAATGTGAAGAATGGAACTCTTTTATTGGTCTGGATCCATGATTTCATCAATGTGAGGCACTCCATACGGAAACTTCTTCCACTGAAGCAGATAAGAAATTTCTCTGTTTCATATGGTTCTTAATCTGGGATTCATGAACTTGTTTGTTTTAACATTTTGGTAACTACATTCCAATATGTTTCCTTTGTGATCCTATATACTTATTGTATTTTAAAACAATATTCTGAGAAGGGATTCAAAGACTCCACCAGTCTGCCCAAGGCATCATGCCATAAAAAGGGTTATCAACCCCTGTTCTAAAGCTATAATACATTGACCAGAGAGTCAAGTGGGAAGTTAATGGCGCTCTTTGTGAGGATAGTTCCCCAAAGAAAATTGAAATTATTTTTTTCAATTTAACATTTCCTTCAGTTATTTAAAAATATTATTCTAAGAACAAGTCAATAAGCTTCATTAGACTGCCAGAGGGTTCCATCACACACACACAAAAGTCCATTTTACCACAGCATTCAATGTAAATTGGGTCTATTAACAGTCTTTCCTAATTTTTTAGCAGGTCCTAGAACATCTATAATCTAATCTTGCAGCATGAAGCATGAGGGCATCATGACAGGAATGTCTTATCTTAGGCAGTGTCCTGGGACACTGAGCAGTTAAGTGGTTTGTCCATGGTCATACAGCCAATCAGCATACAAGCCAATTCCTCTTAATTACAGAGTAAGCCTTCTATCCACTATGCCACACTGCCTCTCAAAGTAAAATATACAATCAAATATATACAATTAAGTCTTTTTTATGATTTTATGCACTTCAATGATTCAAATTTTTCAAAGCATTAAAAGGAGAGAAAATGTAGCAAAGATGATCACATTTACTTACCGGATTGTTGTATGACCAAAGCAGCCTTCTTGACTTCATCCTGTGACCGACCATCTGTGACTACTACAAGTACCTTAGGGACAGCTTTTCTCATACCACTCTCCCAAGTCAAAACCTTCTCCTTGATAAATGTCAAGGCCTTGCCTGCAAATTTTAACATAAAATAAATATCAATAACCACATCTCCCCCCTACTCCTCCCCCCGCCAAAAAAAAAACAAAATAGCTATTTAATAATGAGGAGAACATTGAGATGAATGTAAAAAAAGGGGGGGAGGGGAGAGGGGGTAATCAATTTGTCATTTTTAGCATATTGTCATTAAAAACGTAATGTGGCTTAGCCAGAGTACCTGTTCTTGTATTTCCACCTCTGTACCGAATATTTTGAAGAGCCCCAAGTGCCTGAGCCTTGTCAGCATAGGTATTCAATTTGAACTCAGATTTTACCTCATCACTGTACTGGACAAATGAAACCTGAAAGAAAGTATGATTTCACCATAAGTCTTCCTTTCTTAATTCCAGCAATAATTTTTAAAGAGTCAGCATACTCTACCTGGCAGCATACAATAAACGAAATGTCATTTTGCCAATTGTGCTTTCTAAATTCTATCACTTCTTAAGTCAGAATTGCACAGAGGGCAAGAGCCCTGGATTGGAGTCCAAAGATCTGGGTTCAAATCTCAGCTCCATCACTATCACCTTGGGCAAGACACTTCAACTCTCTAGGTCTCACTTTCCTCTTTTGTAAAATGGAGGGATTCAAAGCGATGAACCCTAGAGTCCCCTCCATCCCATAGATCCCGCAACTTCCAAGGTTCCATCCAGCTCTAAATCTGTGATCCTATTCTGTTCTTCATCGAGTCAAGTTCTTTTCTTTCCAGGCTGTACACTTGATTCTTGACAGGACTTTCTCTTCCATGCCATAGAAATTCCTTCACTCTGAAAGTTCGCTCCACCCCCAGAAGAGTTCTCAGATTAGAAGTTCCTGGCAATCTTCCTCTCTGATTGTCTGGCTCCTCCCAGAACCTCCATTTTAAGAAGGAAGCACAGACCAGCCTTGTCTTCTTTGCTCTCCAGCCTTCACACTTAACTCTCCATAGGACGTTGTCTACCATACCAACTCTACGAATACCTTCATGCCCACAGACCTCTTTTCAGGTCCTTTTTATGTGTTGTCTTCCATCATACAAATGCCCTGAGGGCAGGGACTATCTTTCTTTCTGCTTGCATTTGTATTCCCAGGGCTTAGATTAATGCCTGGCACTTAATAAATGCTTGTGGACTTGTTGAATACTAATAATAACATAATAATAATCATATTAGTTGAATTAGTTGAATACTAATAATAATATTAGTTGAATACTAATAATAACATAATAATAACATCACTAATTCTTATGACTAATGATGAGATAGTGCTAATATCTTGCTTCTACATAGTACCCTTCTGTGAGAATATATTCATTCATATATAGGTGTGTTTATGTATGCATATGTGTTTGTACATATATATCCCCTCTTTTTGAGTCCATGGAAGTAGATCTTATCAATTATTACCCTCCTTCCCTTTGTAGATGAGGAACACTAAAATCCTTTGATGTCAAAGGATTTGTGCAAAGTCATAACTTAGAAATGATTTTTAATTTTAATTCAAATTCCCTGACTCCAACTCCAGGGGTCAAGCTGCTCAAGTATGTCCCTCCACCCCACAGACATAAAACTGTAATTCTAAGTGTGGTCAAACTGAACATTCGTTGATTTTTTTTTCTTACAAGCAAGTATACAACCTTTAAGTAGTCTTATTTTGAAAAGGTTGAACAAATCTGGCCTACAATTAGCACACAAAGTTGATTACAACTATTATTATTTCCACTTTTGAGATTTTAACATACTTGGTAACATTTGATGGCTTTTGGCCTTCATTTCTCAGAAGACTATATAAGGAGTTGACTGTTATGAAAGATGGGACTAAGACATGTATGTAAGATCAAATTATTGTGATTTTTTAGGTAATGGAGATACCATATTTACCTCTTTGTTTATTCTTGGCCAGATGGGAAAATAAGTTAGCCACCTGAGGGATTAAGTAGTAATATAAGCAGAATACCAAAAACCCACTATGCCATCATGATGAAGCTTCCAGGCTGGCTAAGAGTAAGTATAAGGCTGGAAGATTGTTCTAGTGAGCCCAATCCAGACAGCCCAGGAGGGTAAATTCCTAAATTTGTCATTTGTCATGGGAGTGTTCTGAAAGTGAAGCCAACATTTTTGTCTGGGGCCACTATGGAAATGAATATTGTGGCACCAGACTCCCAGTTTGAAAAGTATCTTGGGCCATGCTAGGTCTAAAATGCATTAGTTAAATATGAGGTCAGAAATTTTAGGTGATGGTCTGAGACTAAACATATTTTTTATACACAGTTCTAAATATCTTGACCTGTTCTATTATTTATGAATTTGCATATTTTCTTTTCCTTTATAGACCCAAGAAAACACATTCATGTGGTTTGGAATGTGTGGAGATAGGCAGTAGGAATCAAAAAAGAAACAGATACCAGGCCAGAACAATTACAGAGGCAGCAACAAGTGAAGGAAGATAAGAGTCCAGGTATGGCATATCTCTGAACTAAAGAGACTAAGCTAGCCCAGGGCCAGAAAGGCTCAGAAGCCTTGGGACCTAGATTGGAAATTCAAAGGTCAGGGAAGTTTAGAAGGTCATCAAAGGTATACGGTCTTGGTTCTAATGGCAAGGTCATCTGGATCTAATATTGAAGGAGGAGCTAATGCCCTAGGAAGTTGATTCAAGTAAGAAAGGCTTAAGGTCTAGGGATGAACCCTTGACATTCTGTCCTCTAAAAAATGAACTTGGTCATGAATTTGTTTATGAAAATATCTGTGGCTTTTGTCAAATGTCCCTATTTTTATAATGACCCTTAGTAACCACAATGAAGAAAAACAGACTGCCAAAATTTGAAAGGAAATGAATAGAGAGTGGGGAGGTAGGGAAGAAGGAATGAAGAAAAACAATGAATTCTTTAAAAATCTTTTTTGCTATAGAGAAAAGGATATCCATTCTTCTATTATTTCCATAGGATGTAAAAAAATGTATACATTTCCATCAAGTTACTGAAGTGTAACCATAGAACAGTTTAATTCATGCCTACACTAGTAAATGATTTAATTAAGGACTTACCAAAACAAAGTAACTGGAAGTTTTCAATTTAACAAACAAAACAAATACTTCAAGGAAACAATGATTATCCGAAATGCACTCTTGAACCAATTATGACCAAAGATGTTAGTAAAGTTCCAGAGACTCGATCCTTAAACTAAATGGTAGAGTAGTAATATTCATGAAAAACCTTTCAATATCTCTAATATGGTAGGATATGTTAGACTTGGGCATTCTAAATAGGAAGTTGAGACTGGGAATTTCAACCATTCTCCAAAAAATCCTGTAGCCAAACAGAATCATTCAAATTCTGTGTGAGAGCAGACCATGGCAGACAACAAAGTCAAAACATAGTGTATCTTGGAAAGTTATTTTCTTAAAAGTAAAATATACAATTTTTTTAAAAAGATGACTATGACATATTAAGAAATGGGAGTTCATTAAAAGAAAATCACAAATGCCTGTAGAATTACTTACCTGAATTCCAGCAGGACTGATTTGATCAAAGGCTCCCACAGTATTGAAGATAAATTTCACAACTTTGTTGAAATTATCATCACCAATACTCCAGGAGGCATCAGTCAAGAATACAATATCTGCCTTGGCACCTTTGCATACTGAAAAAAAAACAAAAGCAATCCTCAGATTTGGTGGAGATTTTCATCCAATTTTTATCCCACACAATGAAAAAACAAATGGTCCATCTTAATTATCTACATGTTGTCATTCATATACTCCCAGATATCTTGCAGGAATTACATATGTATGCATATGCATATGTATACATCCATATGAATATATACATGCATGTACATATGTGTGTTATGTAACTATCTCCTTCCCCATAAAAGTTCTAAGGCACAAGGAAGGATTCAGATAAGAGGGAGAAAAAAGATGAAGGGAGGTTAAGTGCCTTGAAACTCAGTACGTTTATGCCTAAAGCATCTATAAAATCAAGAACTTTGCAAATACTAATTTGACATTTTCCCTCTGGATTGTGCAACTGAATCCAAACAAAGGATGGAAAAAAGAATGTGTTTATTTTTGAATCTCTATATTTAGACGACAGAAAAATTCTCATAAAATACATAAGCAAAAGATTTAAAAATACATAAAATTAAATAAGATCTTAAAAGAAGTTTATGTAGTGGGGGAATCTGGCTCATCTTGAAAAAGAAAACCTAAAGTCATTCCATTAAATCCTTAGACAACGTAATCTCAGGCTTTGACCAAACCTTTAACCCTAAAATAATTTAAAGAAAAAAACAGGACTTCAATGGTTATCCTTCTCCCAGTAAATCCCACAACAGTGCTTCACTGTGGATGAAGAAGAGTTCAGCTCGTCAAAGTCTATGCCAGAGAAATATGAGCCCTGGTCAGTCCTGCCAGATTGGAAAAGATTCAAGAAGCAGCCCAATGATGGACTTGTCTAGTTGAGTTTGGACAGGTGCATTACCAAAGAGTAATCCAACAGATGTTGGAGTGTTTGGGCCCCCAGAATTTGCATAGCCATCCCTTTCTTTCTACCAATGGAAGGAATCCCCACATGGAAGGAATTGCATTATCTCTGAAGTATGGCTGTTTCCCATTGCTATAACATTGCAGGTCCCTCAAAGCTGTATAAGACCACTAACAATTTCTGTGAAATGTTTTCTTTCCGTAAAATAAAGCATCATGGAAGATAATAGAGAAGTGGGTCTACCAGAATATTGTTTAATGGCTAATTCATTTAAACCTAACTTGATAAAGAACTGAAGGAATTATCTCACTAGAAAACAATTTCAAAGATTCAATAAATCTTTTCTCCAATTTCAATGAAAGTGACAATTGTACTTCAATATTTGATGAATGGAAATTATTTTAAGCTTTGTGAAAGTGGACTGAATCCAGAATGCTTCTCAGATTCAAAGCCAGGGAATTCCAGATGTCAAATGTTTGGGATTCAGGTTGTAGCTACAGTCAAAATAAGTTCACAATGCCCATTCACGTCAACACAGTGTTGGAACAATATGCCCCAATGTATCCAAATGAAGGGGGGTTTTGAGATGTTTGAAAAGCACCAACGGGAGTTTAGCTATTGTGTTGAAAACATGAACTGAAGCTTAATAATCTATGGTTTATGGCATTTAATGCTTGAATTCACAAAAGACCAGAAACAAGGAATTAGAGAAATTTCATCTCTGCTACAGATAGATACAGAACTATTGATGTTAATGATGCTGGAGGTGGCTATGAGATGTCTGGGCTTTGAAGTCAAGAAAGAAGAAATCAAGAAAATGATACCTGACTTTTAAGCCACCCCAGTTTAAGAAGGAAAGTATAAAATCAAGAATTTTGCAAATGATGATTTGACATTTTTTCTCTTGATTACAAACTTCTTTTTGAAATCAAAGTTATTTAGCAGATGGGGGGAATTAAGGAAATGCATCCTACTTACCATCCCGAGCTGGTGGGATTGTAGGAGGAGGAGGAGGTGTTGGAGGCTCAGTTGGGGCTTCTGTTGGCTTAACCGCTAAGATGATAATAATAACAATTAGAACATTATTGCCCACATGATCTGTTTCATTTCATTAACAAGATACTCTTTGAGGCACTTTAAGATCTGTTTCATTTCATTAACAAGATACTCTTTGAGGCACGAACTACTTAATAGATGGTAAATGTCCAGTATCATTGCAAAACTTTAGGAATTTGTTTGCTTTTCCTAGAGACATAATTTTACATTATTTATATATACAGGATTCCTTTTAATTCAAATTCACTACTGATTTGCTCTCCTCTCTTTCCCCTTAGCAGGTCCTCTCCTACCCCTTAGCACTGAGACCATCTGTCAGACTGAATGAAGACAGAAATACCCATTACTTCATCACCCCATACAAGGGACACAGTGTCCTATAAAGGACCATGTCCATTCCCTCTGCTAATGACACTCTACTCTGTAGCCCTGAGACTAATCAGTAAATATCCAAAGAATAAATACAGGCTCATCTTAAGTGGATTTGCATGATCTTTGGGGTTTTTTCTGTTTTCAGCAGCTTTTCCCAACTCTGCATGATTCGAAGATGAACAGGTACTAGCAGTGCATCTTAAGAGAAGGACTAAGGGACAGGAAGCACTAGATCTGAGTCCCAGATTTGTTACCTGCCACCTGAGTACCCTTCTTCCATCTGGACCTCAACTTCCTCTTTGAAAAAATGAGATTTGACTAAATAAAGAGTTAACTTTTTTTGTATTATAGACTCCTTTGGTAGTCTCATGACACCTATGGATCTCCTGTCGGAATAATGTTTTGAAATGCATAAAATAAAATACAAAGGACTGCAATGGAAACCAATTATATTAAAATATAGCCATCAAAATATTTTAAAAACAAATTCACAGACCCTAGATTAAGAACCACTGGACCAGATGATCTCTAAAGTGCTTCTAGCTCTGCATTCAGAAACATATGGGAGGCAGCATGGCAGAGTAGAGTTAGAGGACCTGGCTACAAATTCTACCTTGGATGCTTTTAGGTAATTCACTTTACTCCCCTCCCCACCTCCCCCAGGCTTCAGTTTCCTCATCTATAAAATTATGGGGTTGGCCTCAATGATCTCCAAAATCCCTTCTAATCTCTAGATTCAATGACATTTTAATTTTAAATTTTGTGGTCAGGAAAATGTCCAGCATGGTCCAACATGGTTTTATATTCTTTGCCACCCCATTCTTAAGAGCTCATATGCTTACTTGTGTGTTCTTTGACAGAAACTCCAGGTCCTTCAAGATTTGGTGTTTGAACAAAGACAGTGACCCCATAGTCAGTATCTGGTGAAAGATCTTTGAAACAGTGGCTGGTTTCCGATCCACGGACTGTGATTTCTTGCCCTCTTGTTCCTGTATAGGACAACAAAGGAAAAACACTAATGTCTTGAGCAGCTAAATTTAAATGAAAGTACCTTTTTGTATACTCCACATCACAAAATAGGACACTCTTAGAAAAGATTTAGGCTGCAGATACTACATAAACTTTTCCACTGGCAAGTTAAAAAACAAAATCCACACTTACCATCTGCTGGATTTAACTTCAGTCTGTATGAGGTGGCAGCCCGGTGAGCAGCCCATTTAACACAGAAGGTATTCCATCCTACTTGGTAAGTTGTCAGATCAGTCACATTCAAGTACACTAAGAAAATTAGAAGTAAATAGACATTTCAAGAAGAAGAAAACAAAAACAACGAATTTGATTACACCAAAACAAAATTTTTTTTGATGAACTATTATAAAATTCTCTTAAAGTCAATTAGCATTTATTAAGCACCTACTGAATGCCAGGCACTTTACTAGGTGTGGGGAGAATACAAAGATAAAAAGAGCAACAATCTCTGACCTCAAGTTTACATTCTGTTGGAAAGGTTGTCTGATTGTTTTCTTATCATGAACACAAAGGAACCTAACTCCTTCCTCCACTCCACTTTCTAGTATGACCAATTCTATAGGCCTTTCCCCACTACCTACTTGTTATCTCAACAGCAGCCCCTAAGTAATGAAGACACCAATAATTTTTCAGAAAACTAATGTTCTGGCACTGACTAGCTATTAAAGTGCTCAGCAGCAAATACTTCAGCAGGTGCTGGGTCTGAGTTACACTAGCATCTACCACCACAAAGGAATTCTGTGAAAAGTAACTAAAATCAGTAAAATCACTAAGAATGATGAGAACTACAAAGAGCCAAGAATCTGATGACTGCAGATATCCATTCTTGAAAGAATCATTTTTGTAACACTTCATTATAAAAACGCAAACTATAACATTGAGTGGAAGGTAAAAGGAGCAAAATTCCTCTCAGTCACCCATAAATCTTACATCCTCAGTTAAATGGCTATAGTTACATATGGAGATACAGTGTGTCCCAAAAATGGTAATGCAATTTTAAGATTTATTAACTTAAAAGCTTCAATAGCTTAAAACAGCATTAAGACTGTTGGAAGACACTGTATTTGCTTAACTCTACCCAAGAAAACATTTCTATAGACACAAAATGATTGCCTGGGAAAACTGATAAACGAAAAAAAAAAGAATAAAAGAGATCAAGAAAATTAGAACAGTTTGACTCCACATGGTTTAAATATATTTTTCCCTTGTGACCATAAAAATATCTTTGACTCACACGTGGTTCCTTGATCAGTCAGTGGTATGCTGAGACCAGAATCATACTGAGCATAAACATTCACATCGTAGGTGGTGCTGGGATTCAGATTGTGCAGAGTGTATGATGTCACTTCCCCAACAAATACTTCCATGGGCTCATTAGAACCTTGAAGGAAGGTCACAAAAGTACATAGTTAATAGATCATCAGTAGTGTCAAAGTTTTCCTTGGCTTTAACAAAGTCCTTAGTCTACAACTGAATATCTTATAAGACCACCTTAAAACCATAAATTACACTAGTACTTCAACATAATGATATTGTACATAGAGCAGAATTTAATATAAGGCAATTGTATCCTGAATAGCAGACAAATTAGTCCAGTTACTAAAAACAAAAACAAAAACAAAAACTTCCCTTTCTTATCTCTTCCTTCCTCCCCTTCTCACCATGTACATTCCTATTTCTTTTATTTCCTTTTCCCCATAACTCTCTGATCTCTTTCTGGGTCACATTATGACTGGTGATGTGGTACCACGCACTTTGATGGAAAGCGTTCCCTCTTTAACTTTGCTCAGTTACAACACACATAGATCCACAAAGGATCTGTGATTTCTGTGATTCACTGCAAGGAATAATCAGTGTGGGAACTCCATCCAGGTTGCTGATTGCAACCCATTAATTAATTAGATTGTAAGTCCTAGAAAGTTTCCCGAGGCACATAGAGGTTGTAACTTGTCCAAATTCTCGTTGTTCAGTCAAGACCCAAATTAAGGCTTGCTTGGCAAAGATGCTAGAGTAGTTTGCCATTTCTTCTCTAGCTCATTTGACAAATGGGGAAACTGAGGCAAGCAGAGTTAAGTAATTTGCCCAGAGTAACACAGCTAGTAAGAGTCTGAGGTCAGATTTGAACTCAAATCTTCCTGACTCCAGGCCTGACAGTCTATACACTGCATTACCTTGCTGCCCTGCTCAAGTTTACACAGCTGGTAAATGTCAGAGGCAGGTTAGCATAACGCCTAGCACATTTACGTGCTTGACAAAGGCCTGGCAATTGTTTCCTAACTCCATGACCAGCACACTCTCCACTATTCCATATTGACTCAACACAAGTTACATGCTTATAAAATATATAAAAGTGCATAAATATAAGTATTTCCATAAATCACTTAAACAAGGTGACATAAAGAGATGACATAAGCAAAGACTGACAGAAACATTGCAAGTATGAATGATCCAGAAATGAGCCTTAAGCTGGATGTAGTAATCCTGCCTCGGATACTTCCTTCCTTCCTTCCTTCCTTCCTTACTTACTTACTTACTTACTTACTTACTTACTTACTTACTTACAGGTAGTAAAGTTGCTTACTACCTGTGTGACCATGAGTAAGTTACATAACCTTCCTGAGCCTCATCTTCCTCCTCTTCAAAATAAAGATGTAGGCTAGATGGGCTCTGAGGTCCCTTCTAGTTCTAGATTTTTTATTTTATGAATGCTTTATATCAGTTAAATAGTATGTATGATTACAATGAAATTACCATCATTACAATACTGTATTTATACTAACTAAATTTCATTCTTGTGCACAACAGGCCAAATTTTCCTCAATATATTTAGATGAAAAGAATATCATCTGCACACAGTTACAAAAGAAAAGACCTTGGGCTAGTGCTTTGAAAAGCTTTCTCTAGCAATCTGAACTTTTAAGTTATGAAAAAAAAGGTCTGCCTGACTCTCTCTATTCAATTCATATAAGTATACATAATTCATTTTCATGATTATTCTAATACTTTCTTACCTACTGGTTTATATACAATTTTGTAACCAAGAACAGGAGAGGGCGAAGGATCCCAGGAAACCCTGAACCTGGTATACCATTCATCAGTGATATGTATGTTCTGAGGAGGGAGTAGTCCAACTGAAAATAAATAACATATTATATAATTTATTACAGTATTATTGGCATTTCATTAGCAAATAGTAGTAAAAGTAGTATCTGTCTTTCATACCCATTAAAGGAAGTTAGCATATCCCCCCTTTTTTAAATTTAGCAAATTAGGGGAAAAGAACAGATAAAAGAACACAATAATTAATTTTTCAAAATCACCAAGAAATTAATATGAAGCACTGATTTTCAGAACTTGCTCTCACAGTTAGGCAAGATTCTTAACTGGAGTACCATAGCCACAATTAAATTCTTTTTACTTTTCCCTAACTGATTCTCTATTGCATTCACTACAGAGGAAACTTCAAACTTTCTCTTTTCTCCTCAAGCCTCCCAAACTATTATCTCTCCACCTCCCTCTCAGAAAACAATCTCTCCATACTTCGCTGTGAAAACAGAAGCCATTCTCTTTGAGCTCCATCTTCTCCCCTATTCTGCATTTTAAAATCCCCTTCCCTATTCTTTTCTCTTCCTTTAGTCTTTGCTGAAGAGGTAGCCTTTCTCACCAAGGCCAACCTTTCTAATTGTACCCTTGATCACATTGTTGTCTTATCTTCATTCTCTCCCTATTTATTAGCTTCTTCCCTGTTGCCTAGAAATATGTCCAAGTCTTCTCCAGTCTTTAAAAAAAATTTGTTTTTTTAACCTTCACTTTACTCCATCAGCCCCTCAAGCCATCATCTTATCTCTCTCTTCCACAAACTCCTAAAAAACAAGAAAAGGGGAGAGGGGGCAGAGGGGAATAAATAGCTGTCCATGTTGATTATCTCCATGTCCTCTCCTCTCTCTCTCTCTCTCTCTCTCTCTCTCTCTCTCTCTCTCTCTCTCTCTCTTTCTCTCTCTCTCTCACTTCTCAGGCTCTTGTAATCTGGCTTCTGACTTCATCACTCATCAGAAACTGCTCTTTCCAAAGTTATCAACAATCTAATTGCTAAATTCATTGGACTTCTCTCAAATGTCATCCTTCTTGACTTCTCTGCATCATTTAACTATGGGTTGCACTCTCATCTTGGATACTGCCTCCTCTCTGCATGTATATTTATAACATTTCTCTCTCTTGGTTCTCCTCTTACCCGTCTGGCCACTCCCAGGCTCTGTCCTGGCCACTACCACCACCATCCCCTTCTCTCTCTGTAATATCATTAATTCCCAAAGGTTTAATTATCATCTCTACAGATAACTTAAGATCTATATATCTAGCCCTAGTCTCACTCCAGAGAGCCAATTCAACACAATCAGCTCCTTATAGGACATTCAAACTGGACATCCTATATGCATGTAGAACTCAACATATCTAAAACAGAACTCTTTATGCTTTTCCCCCAAACTTTCCCCTTTTCTTAATTCTTCTGTAAAGTGCACAGTCCTCTTTCCAGTAACTGAGGTTCACTACCTCATCTTCAGTTCTTCACTCTCGCTTACTCCCAGCCCTCTTTTCAATTAGTGGTCAACTCTTTTTGAATCTACCTCTCAAATATTGTCCACAATCATGCCCTTCTCTCCACTCAAATGGTCATCACCTTAGTTCAGGCCTTTATTACTTCTCATTTAGACTACTAGCACAATAGCCTTCTAATAGAGTTCCCTAAATGAAGTCATTTCTCTATTCAATCCACCCTCCATACAATTACCAAAGTAATATCCCTAAAGCAGATCTCTGATCATATCATTCCCCTGTTCAATAAGGTCCAAGTGCTACTTCTTGACACTCAGATAAAATACATTTTCTGTTTGGCACTTAGAAGCAGCTCATTCTGCCTCCAATTCACCTCTTTTGGTGATTTAATTAATTAAAATTACTGCTCTTTACGCACTTCACATTCCTCCCAGACTGACCTACTTGTTGTTCCATGCACATGGCATCCACCTGTCATGACCATGTCTTTGCATAGGCTATCCTCATTCCATGAAATGCATGACCTCTTCCCTTCTACCTCTTAAAATCCCTAATTTCCTTCAAAATTCAACTTAAATGACACCTCCAACTCTATATTTATTTTGTATATATTATGCTTATATTCAAATGTGTACATGTTGTACTCCAGATGGAATGCAAGTTCTTTGAGTGTAGAAACTGTTAAAACAACTTTTTTTAAAATCTCCAGTGTTTTAGCAAAATGTCCAGTACATAGAAGTTGCTTAATAAAAGTTTGTTGATTTGTTGGTTTCTACAATTGGAATTTTATGGCGAAGAATCATAAGAAGTAATCTTAAAAATCATTTATGAAATTAAATACATTCTAGAATTGTTAACAATAGAAAGACTTCAGAGGTTATCTCATAGAGTCAGGAGATCCTAGAATTGGAAGGAGTATTACAGGCCATTTAATCTAATTGATCATCACCAGGAATCTCCTTTCAACACTACCCCCACATGATAATCAAGCCTCCACTTGAAAATGTCTCCTGATGGGGAATTTACTATTTAATGAAGCAGCCCCTTCCACCTTTAGACAGATCTAATTAATGGTTAGAAAAGTAGTCCCCACATAACACCAAAATCTGCCTCTTCACAGTTTCCACACATTGCTCCTAATTCTGTCCTCTATGGCCAGTTAAAGCAAATCTAATCTGTCTTTCAAATACTTAAAAATAGCTATCAAGTCCTCTCCAGACAAAGTCTTCTCTTTTCCAGGTCCCTTCTTGGAAAATAGGCCTAACAGAACTAGGAACAACAGGGAAAGCTACAAAGATGCAGATTGAGATAGATGCAATGAAAAGCTTACTTACAATTACACCTATCCAAAAATGGAAGAGCCTACATCTGGAGATAATGGGTTCTCCTGGACTGGAGATCTCCAAGCAGACGCTGGGTGACCACTTATCAAGTATGTTATAGTAAGGATTCTTCTTTAGGTACTAATTGGACCAGATTTCCCTTCTACCTCTAAAGTCTATGATTCTGTAACCAAAGACTGAATTTTTGCAACCATAACAAGAGCCAAGACATTATGGCAAGGCAGATTTTTTGTGCTTGATCTTCCCATGGGTATGGATCTGATTTCAGATCGTTCCAGCTCCAGGACATAACCAAGTAAGACATCAAAGAACACCATCTGTCTGGACCTCAACTCCAAACAAAGATGGTAACTGAGTCCTCTTCAGTCTCTATATTTAAGGGAAAATGGTACTTGCAATGATGCTTTCACTTAAGACAGTATTTCCCACCTCGTAACTATTTGCCCTTTTTGCCTTAACTGTCTATTCCCATTTGCTTCACCAAAATTTATCTATCCCGTAAGTCTTGCCTCCTAAAAGAAGATTTCTCTGATCATCTCAATCAACAGTGACCTTTCTTTCCTCTAAAGTGGTATCACACTTTCTGTCTGTATAATTCACTAGGGACTTATCACACACTCACTTGTAATGTCAGATATGCCTTTAATGTCCATATGTCATCTCAATTACATTATAATCTTCCTTAGTACATAAACTGTGTCTTATTTATTTATATATCCTCTTTGGTACTATGTATGATTTCTGGCACATAACAGACAGGCATTTAATAAAAAGTGCTAACTGAAAAGAATTGGCCCCACGACTACCATTCCATACAACAAAAAGGAAAAAAAAAAGATTGCTCACAATATCAGTGAAATATGGATCCCATGTTATTTTTCTAGTGTACATATTCGTAATTTTGATAGTGAAGTGTATCCAAAACATCAATGTGACATGTAGCCAGAGCTGCTTCCCTTGTGGCAAGCCCCTGATACCTCTCATATTACAGATGATAAACCAAATGCTCAGAGATAAACCCAAGGCCATACATCAGAATCAAGAAGCATCTTTAGACTCACCATCCTGTGCTCATTTTACTACACATACTATTATATCATATAGTCTGCCCTCATGCTTATAGAAGGTCTACCCCTAAATTCTTATTCCATGAAATGCCATTTTAATGGCATTTCAACTAGTAGCACTGAGTTACTATTATTGGTATAATATGTGGGAGGGCAGGAAACAGGGTTGAATGATCTATACAATTTTTCCCAAAAAAAAATATAGAAGAGATTAACTCTTAATATAAAGAACATAACCTTTGATTGTTTTCATTGTATTGGTGGAAACTCAAAGCTCTGAAACATTCCATTCTCCCTAAGGAGTAATATACAAACACTAAAACATCCTAGAAATCAAAAATGTAAAGAGAAAAATGGATTTTTTTAAATCCTCCTCCATATAGAATAAAATGTAATGCTTATTTTACTTTTCACTATACCTTGTAGATAGACTAACAAATTCACATATTTCTGGAATTACTGGGATGGATGGCATTTCTATGTAGACCTTTCTTTTCAGAATGGACAAGTGGTACTCTTCCAACAACAATAACTTATTAAGTACCTACTCTGTGCCAGGCACAGCACTAGGTGCTGGGAATACAAAGACAAAAACAGAAACAGTACCTAACTTCAATGAGCTTAATATTCTATCAGAGCTTACATTCTATTCCATTTAAATCAACTCAAATCCTACTCTTTGCCAATATCATTTTAAAAAATTAACAGGATTTGGGGAAGCATGAACATTATGTCATTGAAGCCATACCACTTTAACTGTTCTTACAGAATACCAAAGAATAAAAAGATAGGAGCTTCTAGTTACACACATCTCAGTTGAATCCCACCCACCTCCAATTTTGTATTCAATGCCATAAGAATTTTTAGCTATAGATTCATTTTAAGGTTACTGGACTTAATGACAGTGGTACTGAAGAAAGATAGAATTATGAGACAAAGGACCATTTTTATTCATTTCTATATGCCCAAATACTTGAGGCTTCATTAAATTGATAAGTGGTAACTAAATTAACTGAACTAATCAACTCATTAGATATTGAGACAATTATGTCACAAAAACAGTATTATGAGCAAATTACATTGTTCTTGCACACAAGAAATGAAACCAACAAAACCAAGGTAAAAACATGCAAATTTCTATAGATTTTCATGAAGACTGTTGAGAAACCCTTTTCTCTACCATTAAATGAGTAATCTGACTTCTTAAATCACTTAAGATCAACATCTCCTTTCTAACCAAAGGGTCCCATTTTATATCAATACAAAAACAATCAAGTTATTATCTCAAGAAAATGAAAGGATAAAGGAAACTTACCAGTTCTTCCATTTCCTACTAAATGCCCACCATCTCCATCTTCATAAACAGCAACAATGGTAATTTTATACGGAGTATCTGTTTGTAGGGGCTGTAATATTACATTATTTCTTCTGCCAGGTACTGTGGTCTAAAAGATAAATGCAATAATAGATTTAAAAAATATATGCTGTATTTTGGCCTGGAAAAAGAAATGTTTTCCCTGTACTAATACATACTTGTTAAAAAATAATTTAATTGAAGTGACATGAAGAATTTTTACCTAGTTAACAAAATAGTAAAAAAAAAAAAACTTACATATTCATCAATTGGATCACCAACGGTAGGAGAATAAATGATCCTGTAGTGTTGAACGGGTCCATCAGCATGATCCCATGTTACAGAAAGGCTATTGGTTGTCTCTCCAAAGACTTTCATGTTTCTTGGCCCACCTCGTGGTACTAAATAAGCAACATTTAAGAAGATTAGTTCCAGTTCATCCTAAAGAATATTCTGCTCAGTTTTGAAATTTCTCAAGACTGAGTGTCTGGCTACAATATAAGAGGAAGAGGGTTATTTCACATGAAGTTTTATTAGCATGCTTAACATAATAGGAATTTTAAAGTATATAAAAAGCTATTCAAACCCTTTGTCTCTGCTTCCTCTCCTCTCATTCATCCCCCAGGCTCTCCCTATATGGCTTCCAATCTCATCACTCAACTGTAACTTCTCTCTCCAAATAATGAATAATTTCAACTGCCTTTTTTAGCCTTCATACTTAACCTCTCTAATGTATTGGACACTATTGACTATATCTCTTATTAGTCAATCAATCAAGTATTTATTAAGCATCTACTGTGTACCAGGCACTGTGATAGGCCCTGGGGATACAAATATGAAGAACAAAACAACCCCTACTCACAAGGAGACTTTTAGTGAAAGAATATTTTACTAGATACTCTTTTCTCTCTTGGATTTTCATGGTATTGCTATTTTATTTCTGAACCTCCTAATCTATCTGACCACATCTTCTTAGTCTTCCTTGCTAGATTATCATCCATATAATATGCTTTCTAACTGCGTATGTACCCAAGGCTCTGACCTGTACCCTCTCCTTTCTATATACTCTCTTATTTAAAGACCATATCTGCTCTCATGGGTTTAATTATCATTTCCCCATTTGGCTTCTAGATCTATATAGTTTTTCCTGAGCTCCAGTCCTGGGTCATCAAACTGCCTATTAGGTATTTTGACCTGGATGTCTCATAGACATCTCAAACTCAGCACGTCCAAAATAGAATCCACTATATTTTTCCTTAAAAACCCTGCCCTCTCCTGAATGTCCCTACTTCCCTTGGCAATACTACTAGTCCATCAGATTCATAGCCTCATTGTCATATACCATTCCTGACTCTCACTCACCCCCACCTTATTCAATCACTTGATGAACCTTTTTCATTTCTGTCTCTCTAATATCTCTCACATATCTTCTCATATGGCTACTATCCCAGTTTAGGGCTTCAGCCTCTGACCTACACTATTGCAATAACCTCCTGATTATTTTTCCTGCTTCAAGTGAGGAGAGCCCCACTCCAACCCATCCTTCTCAAACAGCTTCCAAAACGATGTTCTTAAAGTAGGGGGTCTGACTATGTCTATCCCCAACTCAATAAATTACAGTCATTCCTTATTACCTCTAGGATCAAGTACAAACTCTTCTGCATGCCATTTAAAGCCATTGACTACCCAGCTCCTTCCTGAGTCTTGTTTCACATTATTATATCAAGCTATATCAAGAACTCAAAGATGAATTTCTACATAAAGCCCTTCCTGATCTCTCCAGCTGCTAACTACCTTCCCATCCTCTTGAATTTACCTTGCATGTGTGTTCTATGTATTTTGCATCTACCAGTATATTTCTATATTGTCTCCTCCAAAAGAATGTAAGCTCATAGAAAGCGTGAACTATTTCACCTCTTCCTTTGTATTCCCAGGGAGCAGCACAGGGTTACCTGGAAGACACTACGTGACTAATTATATCCTAATATATCTATTATATTTTTCCTCTTTCCTCATACTCTGGATGTCCATACTTCCTTTAAAGCCACTACTAGTCTGTCAGATTCACAGTCTCATTGTCATATACAATTCCCCATTCTCACTCACTCCTACCTTATCCAATCACTTGCTGAATCTTTTCATTTCCATCTCTACATTATCTCTCATATCTCTACTCATATGGCTACTATCCCAGTTTAGGGCTGAAGCCCTCTGACCTATACTATTGCAATAACCTCCTCATTGACCTTCCTGCTTGTTGATGGCACACATACATCTCTCTCCATGTGTGAGGCACAGATAACACATTAGCATTCTATAGTAGAAGAAATTGACCTAGATAGATCTGAGTTTCAGCCCTGGCTTTGCTCCTTACTGGCACCATGACAAGTCATTTGACTCCTCTGAGCCTCAGTTTTCTCATCTCTAAAATGGGAGGGTGGGACTCGATTTAAGGTCCCTCTTCTCCAGTCTTATTATAAATTGATAAAAGTTATAAAATGCTACATCTCTAAGGTTGGGGTTAATATTAATGCAGAGAATATTTTATCACCCTACACTCACTAAGATTTATAGCCTGGAAAAAAGGAATCTTTGTTGTCATTGTTGTAATAATAATAGTAGCAGGAATACTAATAACATCTCACATTTATATAGGGCTTAAAGTCTTATTATACACTTTCCTTATGAACAAAACTGTGAGGGTGACAGTGTAGGTATTATATTATCAGAAGATAATATAATAATATGTTTATACAAGATTATATGTTATATATATTACAATTAATATTTTAGGTTGCTTCCTATAATTACATATATATATATATACATATATATATATATATGTATATAATAAATCCCTGAAACTCATAGAAGTAACAAAGCTTATAAATGTTGGAGTTGGAACCTGAATCCGGGTCTTCTGACTCTAAGGCTGGTGACCACTACCACCTATTCAGGAGACCAATGGAACGCAAAACCCTTAGACATTTTTTTAAGACTTTTGTTTACAAAGAAAAACCATTGTGTATATGGGAGAGCAAAGGGAAGACAGACTAGGGAATAGAAAATTAGAAGGAAGTGAGAAAAGGAAACTTCCTCAAAAAGAAGGCTTTCTAGCTTTAAGCTCCAAGCGGAAGTAATGCTAACAAAGAAAAAAAATCAGTGCCAAGTACATTCAACACAGAGATCAGACAGTGAAAACATTTTCAGTCTAAAATATGAATAAAAGCAGAACCAGTATAGGAAATCTAGTGGACAATTGCTTAAAGAAACGATAGCTCCCTCTCTCTAAGAAATCCTACATTTAGGTACATGGAAATTGAGATCAAAAAGGACTTTTTCTCACATGTTTGGCCCTGAGCAGGGCTGGGATTTCCCTCTCCATCTGAGTACACAGCCACAATGTTCACAGAATAGGGCGTATCTGGAATCAGGCGCTCCAACTGCACTGTGCGGGCATTTCCTGGTACCGTGATCTGAAGGGAAAGCAATGCCAAGAGTTAATCTGATGACAACCCAAGTGCTTACCAAATCATGTTTCTCAACTCATCATAATACCTATAACAAAGGACTTTAGCCCAGATCAGTCAAGTGCTAACTGCACTTTCTGTTATTGGCCTGCTATTTTCATGCTATTACATTCAATTTGTTCTTGGGAATATCCCCTTCCAAAAAATGTTAAGTACACACTTGATACTGACTAAGTAGCTTCAATTGCATCCCACTGTACATTAGTAATCAAGACTTTCAAATAATATTGTGCTTAGAGGGTAAGTTTT
This sequence comes from Vombatus ursinus, assembly GCF_900497805.2. NCBI lineage: Eukaryota > Metazoa > Chordata > Mammalia > Diprotodontia > Vombatidae > Vombatus > Vombatus ursinus. The sequence continues at coordinate 24,169,455 of NW_020949613.1, forward strand.
GCTATTGTTTGTTTGTTTTGGTTTTTATTTTTGTTTTTTTTTACCCCAAAATTAACAAATTTGTGAGAGTGTTCACATTCTGTGGGGAAAAAATGCTTTATATTTCAACCCAGAACCAAACAGTACTATGCCCCTGATAAAGAGCTGTCCACAGAATGTTTACAACACCAAAAAGAGAGAGCAAAGCTAAACATTTTGGAAGCTTTAAACTTATAGAAAGCAGAGAGTTTCCTTTATTCTTCCTACATTGCATGAATGTCATCCATCATTGACTGATTTGTCATGCCTTGCCAACTAAATTAGTTATTTTCCCAATTGACTTTCAATGAAATGTCCTAGTACCATGTGGACATGAATTTGTAACTTACATGATTCTAAATGAACATATTCGCCAAAGCACAACTGAAAAGTGCAATGACTATAAACTAAATCAAATAATTTTTCATCCAAGAAAAAGATTGTCAACCTCTGAAGGTATATTTTTAGTTATATAAATAACAAGGACACTTGAAGAATGAATAAGTAATTCACAAGCCATAGCCACATTGGCCTCCTTCATCAGTCTGTCAAATGGTCCACTTAAGCTCTTTAAATCACATAAGATTTGCATTTGATAACTAACTCATATTTTCCAGTGACTGCCTTTTCCTTAGTCTTCCATATATTGACTACACCTGTCCCAATTCATTAGAAACACAATAAAAGATCCCTCTATGTAGAGTTTAGCATGCTTGTGGTCTGCTCACTCTTAGTCTAGTATACTGCCACATGACTACACTCATCTGGAAATGATGTTTCCACTGCAGGCAGTGCCATGCACACAATTGGTTTATTGTTACTGGCTAGTCTTCATGGCAGGAGGTGCAATGTGGTCCACAGAAATCTCTTGCTGAGTTTTCAGAAGACAAAATTACTTACAGATTCTGAAGGCCTTGTGCCAGTCTGGGGAGAATACACAATACGGTACTGCTGGACAGGTCCGGGTGCAGGTTCCCAGCGAACATCAAGGGTATTTGGCGTGGGATTGTATACTTGGACATTTCTTGCCAGGCCTCTTACCACTAGACAAAGGAAAATGGAAGCATATTTCTTAATTCTGTTTACACACGACAAGTCTGCATTAGTAGACTGCCAGGGCGCAGAAACCACAATAGGATAAAATGTTGGTCTCCTTCAGTTTCAGAGTTCCTAAGTACTGAATCAAGTTTAAAACCCTTTAGATGCAACTTTTCCCTACAGTGAGCCAATCTAACTCGTTTATTTTGAAGTACTGTCTCAAAGAGGAACAGGGCAATGAATATGAGCAAGATATGATTTTTTTTCTTAACAATAAAATTAGAGTACCCTGGCAAAATAACCTAGTTGTTTGTTTAATATAAAGTAGGAGGGAGAGGGAGGGGAATTCAAATGCAACATTAACACCTATCATTTTATCCCTTTAACTTAATAAAAAGACCGCAAGAAGAGGAATACTCATAGCTTTTGATTACTGAGCAACATTTGCCATTATCTATCAGATATTACCTATCATTCAGCTAGTTTCCATCATTCACTCATTAATTCAACAAAAATATATTGAGCACCTACTATGTGTCACACACTGTGGAGGGAAAGGTTTAGAGAGGTCAAAGCAAGGGAGAGAGCCAAGAAATAGTCAATTTTTAATTAACTCTGCTAATTGCAGCTAGCAAAAATAGAGACAATTTCAACTGAAAGAGAACCCCAAAAGCACAGCTATTAGCTAATAACTTAAAACTTCCCACCATGTATCTTTTACCAGAGGAGATTAACCATTTCAGAATATTAGTCACATTTTTACCAACACCAACAAGTACTAAAATGGGGGAGAAATGTAGGCACACAAACACATACAAGAGTCATTAAAAAAAAATACTACTGACATTAAAAACACCATAAACTGGTTTTCTTTGATGGAAAAGAGAATCAAATAGTGTTTTAATGCCAAGAAGGGATTCATCAGCAAACTAGAACCCTGTGAGATCAAATGACAGAAGAGACAGATTTCAACCATTCACATTTTTTGCATGAGTGTCAATTACAAAACACTTCTTAACACATATTTACAAGGCAGAAAAGCAAAACATTAATGTCAAATTGCTAGTGAAATTTCGGAAAGTATCTTTGAATCTATCAGTGCTCAAATTGTTATTCCAAGAAGGTGAGTATTGCCTTTATAAAAACACTATTTCAGTACATTTTTTTTAAAAAACTTACATGTTCTTCCTGTGTCTGAAGTTCGTCCACCATCCCCTTCAGTATAAACTGGAACTACTGTAACTGTATAAGGTGTATCAGGTTGCAGGTTCCTCAGAATAAAATAATTAGTGTTCCCTGGAGTTGTTACCTAATAATTTGAAAGAAACACAAGGCACTCAACTTTCCTAATGGGGAAATTTATATAATTCTGTCTATGAAGAATTTGACTTGAAAATCTTGTTAAGAATTAAGCTTCAACTCAACCTGAGTGTATTCCACTTATTGTCCATGTGACCACTTAACTCTCTGAGTATCAGTCTGCTCATGTGTAAAAATGTGAGGGTTGGACTAAATGACCTTAAAGGTCTCCTTCATCTCTAAATAAAGGATTGTATGTCACACACACACACACACACACACACACACACGAACAAAACTAAACTAAACCAAAACGAAGTAATGTATCAGATACTTTATGCTCAGGTTAATTTAAGATCAGAAAAGAAGAGTTGAAAGGTATCTTTAATATTATGAAGAGGAAAGGTGAGATGAGGATAATGATAATGATAATAACTAATGTTTATATAGCACTTACCATATACTAGGCACTATGCTAAATGCTTTAAAATTATCGATTTCATTTGATCCTCACAGCAAAGTCTGAGAACTTGAATTCGAATATTGACTCTATCACCTACTGACTATGTAACTGGGAAAATAATTTTATATCTTTGAGACTTGGTTTCCTCCTCTGTAAAACAGAGGGGAGACTCTCTAGAAATTTGTTTCCAGCTCTAAATCCTATGACCTTGATAACATTGAAAGGGTAGAATGTGTTTCCTTCTCTGATAACTCAGGACCCAGAAATCCACCACCACTATACCACTATCTGATAGTATCAGGGCACTGTGAACAGCCCATATCTGAGAGTCTTGTTATTTTCTGGAGACCAGAAGCAGGAGGTCATAAGTGCCTCTAACCTAACCCTATATCATTGACTGTTCTCCCCTTTTCCACCTCTCCCACCTACTTATTCCCCTTGTCAAAACCTATTAAATGAGCCAGAAACTATCCATTCACTATAATTTAATAAATCAGGTGATTAGTTCAATTTTAAGTAATTCCTATGAAGTTCAAATGGGCTAATAAGATTCAACAGAATAATACCATTTCCTCTGCACCACCTGCAGTTGGTGCATAGAAAACCTTATACTGGCGAGGATTGCCTTCAGCATGATCCCATCGAACATTCAGCATACTGGTGGAAGGATCATACACTCTCAGGTTCTTCACAGTATTGAGAGGCTCTGAAAGGTGCATAAATCACAATTAAGTATGTTTCCTTTTTGTTCTACATTACATTTTGTTCTATAGTACATTAATTGCAAGCCTTTGGTAACTTAGAGTCAATGCTTCCCTTCTGCAATACGTTGAGATACTATTTCCCCCAACAAAATACTTTTAACTATAGAGCTTTGGGTCATTTTGTTTTTCAGTCTTAATCTTTTCCTTTTTAAATAATAAGAAAGGGAGCATGGAAGCGTGACTAGAGAGCCAACCTCAGAATTAGGAAGGACTGGTTTCAAGTATTACCTCTGACACACAACAGTTGTGTGACCCTAGGCAAGTTGTTTGTGCTCTCAGTTCTCGAGTTTCCTAAGACTACAAATGAAAAAAGTGTTGCTGACCTGCATTGGTGGACAGTTTCCACACTAGGAGTTTCCCCACACTAATAAACTCACAAGTCCAGACCAGACCAATCAATGAAAGAAATGCTTCATTCAACAATTTTTTTTAGTAAGTACAATCTTGGAATTAAAATTTTAAAATAGAGATTATCTTTCACTGAGCATAGAGTCAGTGCTAAAGGCTTGAAGTCAGACAAGCACTCTCTGATATATATGTACATACACACACACACACACACACACACACACACACACACACACACGTGGTTTTACTCCATAGGAAACTTGGGCTCACTTACTGGTCTTGCCTCGGCCAGTCATCCTTCCTCCTTCACCATCAGAATACAGAGATGAGACAGTAATTGAGTATGGGGTGTCTGGTTTCAGCTTCTGTAGAACCACGCTGTTTTGCCTTCCTCCTACTGTGGTCTTCAATCAAATGGGGCAGAGGGTTAAAATCTTGTTATTTTAGAATCAATACATCTCAAAGTATGGAAAGGGTCTCAGCCTTAAAACTATGACCTGAAAAAAAGATCTCATCTTCCCAAGTATAAAACAAAACATATTTCACGAATGACTTGCCAGAAACTCACTTATAATTCAGCTGCCATCAAATTGCTTTTTTAATTGTTTTCATTTTTCATAACAATTTTTTTCTTGTTGATCTCTCCTTCCCTAAACCTTCCAATTGTGCAATTTGTTTAAATTCTGAAAAATGAGTCCCTCAAGACATATCTTCATAATCTGAGCTGCTACCCAATTTCAAGATCCCTGTGAATGGCATGATCTTAGAGATATAACACCACTGAGGACTGGACTCATTCTTACTTATCTTTTGTCTTTTTTAATGTGATTCAGAACCACATTAAAATGATTCTGCAGAAGAGCTAAAATTTCTTTTTTGTTGTTCAGTCGATTTTCAGTCATGTCTGACTCCTCATGACCCAATTTGGGGTTTTCTTGGCAAAGATACTGGAGTGGTTTTCTATCTCCTTCTCTAGCTCATTTTACAGATGAGGAAACTGAGGCAAACAGGGTTAAGTGACTTGCCCAGGGTCACATAGCTAGTAAGTGTCTGAGGCCAGATTTGAACTCAGGAAGATAAGTCCTCCTGACTCCAGGCTGGGCACTCTATCCGTTATACCACCTTAAAATTCCTTGGTGTTTCCAGAAAAAATAGAAAGAAAGAAAAAAAAAGCTACACCAGCAGCCTTCACCAAGTAAACTGACTAACACTTGCCAGGCCACATCTAGAAAAAGGTTCACAGTGAATTTCATGATACCAGTCTTGTGATATGAAGTCTTTCAATTTCCTCTAATTGTGGAGGTTAGCTTTTTATTCATTGCTCAAAGCCATCTAGCTATCTTGCTGTTGAAAGAAAATTTGTCCATTTTGTTAACAGTCTACTGAATTCAGATGTTTATGCCATGCTAATTAAAATCTCATGAAAATGGAGAGCTGCCCACAATGAGTAAGCGTTTAGACATCTGGATGCTTTATTTACATTCCAGATGTTTTTAAATTAGTACTCATCCATTGAAGTATTCTAAATTTCAAATTAATCTCTCATTGAAAAATTATAACCATCTCTAATAGGAAAGAAATTAATAAGTCACATGTTTTAATCAATTGCATTTTTGAGGTTGTTAGAAAAAATTATCAATGTAATTATGTGACACATTTAAAAATACATAGTTACAAAAAACTTGAAAAATATAATGTTAGTGAATAGGAGTAGTTTTCTGAGCAGGCAAGAGATTTCTGTCTACTAGGTACAATTTGAGAAGTTCTAGAAAAGTTGCCCAATTGAAAGCATCTCCCCTACTGGCCAATAGCAGAAATTCTACCTGTTAGAAATCCATGCCTTTAAGTAACCAAAGAATTAAAGCACAAATATTCCTAAATAGGCAAGTCATTATTTGTTGACACCTTGACAAGAATTAGTTTGCCAGATTCTATCCAATCATGACTCCTGAGGGCAAAGCCCAATATAACTATAGAATATATAACCCCATGTGAATGCAGGATCAACAAAAGAAGTAAAGTGGGCTTTTAAGAAGAGTGATGAGAAAGTCACTTAATCCCAATTGCCTCACAAAAAAAAAAAGAGTGATGAGAAAACAACAAAAACAAACTTGGAGTGCCAAACTTAGAATCAAAAAATCTGAATTTCAGTCCTTGCTCAGGCACTGAGATGAATGAACTTAGCCAAGTCACTTCTCCCTGCACCTCAAGATTCTCATCTGTAAAATGAGGGGATTAAAGTTGATGACATCTAGGGTTCCTAAGTCTATGACCATATAAGGACTCTCCAGTTTATATTTTTTAAAAAGACTGAGAGAATATGGTCAATCTATAAAATCACAAAAATGGTTAAGTAGAAAAAGAAAAAAACTCTGCACTTAGAAGACCAGGGTTAAAATCTGATGTCTGCCATTTACTGGATTTTGACATAGGCTATTTAACCTCTGTGAACCTCAGTTTCTTCATCTGTAAAACAAGAAAACTGATGCCTACAGTATCTAACTCAGGGTTGAAATTGTAAACCTTAACATACTACACAAATGTGACTTATAAATTGTTCACCATATTTTAGAATACTAGGATGAGAATACAACTTTTTAAATGTCAGAGAAACAGGATAAATAAAATGAACTATACTTCACATAGAGATCATTAAACTTATGGAACTTGATAATCCATGGATAGTACAGATTGAAAACATAGAATCATAGGGTTGCATCTCTTGAGCTAGAAGAAACCTCGGAAACCATTGAATCCCAACTCCCTCATTTTACTTAAAAAAAGATTCCAAAGGCTAAAAAAGATTTTAAAATATTTAAATGAATTCATAGGTAATAGATCTAAAAGAGATTGCTATGGGGAATTTGGATATGTTGAGATTTGTCCCCTAACTTATAATTGACATCATGGAAAGAAGCTATAATCTGTCATGAAAACATCTAATGATTCCATTATACAAGAGAGTTTACTAGGCTGGATAGTTCATACATCTGGCCCAGGATTGTAACTCATGTTTTCAATGCAAAAAAGGAAGACAGAATGGCCCAAATGCAAGTCCTTGTCAAGTTACTTGCCGTTTGTTCAGGCCCATCCCCTGTGGAAGGCTGGTAAGTGATCCTGTATTTCTGTACACGCCCACTCGCAGGATCCCACTTAACAGTCAAGCTTTTGGATGTTGCGTTATACACCTGAAGATTTCGTGGACCACTTTTTGGAGCTGAAAACAAAGTCATTAATGCCTAAAATAAATTATTCAAGAGCACAGCCCATTAATCCCATAAAAATATATGTACTCCCCTACCCCACCCTCTGTGCAGGTGTACACACACACACACACACACACACACACACACACACACACACAGAAGCTCTTACTGTAGATTAAAATTTGTCCTGGTCTCTTGTCAACAATAATTGTAATTAGTGAGTTCTAAATAATTTACCAATAAATTTCACTCATTCCAAGAGTAAGCCATTGAGAAGAGGCCCCATTCAAAGTCAAACCACATTAAAATAAGGGAAGAATGACTTAAATAAATAATTCTGTTGTCATTTAGATTTTTTTAAATGATGGAAGTTATGGAAATTCAGATTCTTACCTAGAGTTGTTACAGGTATTGCAGGCACTAGAGAGAAAACAAGTATTTGGAAAATATTACATATGTACCTTGAAATCCAACTATGAAGAATATGAAACTAAATCCCATTTGAAAAACTCAAGCTTACATGTCCGCTCACTGCTGGTAAGATCATCACTTTCTGATTCATCAGGATAAATGGCAGTAATTGAAACTTCATGGAGTGTGTTTGGGTTCAAATTTTCAAAAACCAGAGTATTTTGATCACCATTTAAGATAGTCTTAAGAGAAAAGAAAAACCAGAAACAAAATTCATCCATAATTTTAAAATTAGTGAACCATATACAGAATATTTGGCCAGATTCATCTCTCTCATGCAATGGGTTTCAAATCCTCATAGTTAGGAAAGACATTAATCCAGCAACAGAGTTATTATGTTACCTTTCAGACAAGGCAAAATATGATCTGCTAATAAAAATGCCAATCAGTCCTACCTCCATTTTTTCTGTGGCTCCATAAGGTGACCATGTCACTCTGTAGAGAGACACATCTGAAGCTCCATGATCCCATGTTCCTCTGAAACTCTCTGGTGTGACTTCTGTAAGTCTCAGATTCATTGGTGCAGGTACAGGACCTATTGGGAGGAAAGAACAGAGTATTTTTTAAGCACAGCCCTCAGATTAAGAGGCAATTTGGTCTAGTAAGTAGAGAGCTAGCCTCAGAGTAAGGAAAATATGAGTTCAAGTTTCACCTCTGACATATATATATATTTGATTGTGTGACCTTGGCAAAGTTACTTCAACTCTTAGGGATCTAGACAACTCTCAAGATTATAAATTGCTGAGAGGTACCAATATGCATTGGTAGAGAGAGTTTCCTCATCCAGGAATTCTCTATGTCAACAAAACCACAGGTCCAATTTCCTATTCCTCAAACTAAACACAATGTAATTTTTTTTATTCCCAGTGGATAACACTAAATGATCCTTCAGTTGAAAACTGAACAAAATCCACATCCATCAAAGAAACCTAACCATAACTAATTCATAGTCATCCATGACAATGACAACTTTTCATGCAACCATTTAATAAAGTTTAATAAAGTTCTCCTGAGCCCAACCTTGATTTAGAATGATCAAATCTGATAATGTATCCTATATTATATATATATGTATATATAATCCTATATTGTGTTCTTATTTTGCTGAATGAATAAGGTAAGAGCACATATCACAATTCAATTTTTTAGCCTAAAGAATAGGAATCCAGGGGCAGCTAGGTGGCACAATAGATAGTGTACCGGCCCTGCAGGTGGTCCTGAGTTCAAATCCAGTCTCAGATCAGACACTTGACACTTACTAGCTGTGTGACCCTGGGCAAGTCACTTAATCCCAATTGCCTTGCCAAAAAAAAAAAAAAGAATAGGAATCCATTTGTTTGTGGCCTTCAGAAATTATGTTTCCAATTACAAAATGTAAACAAATATTGTTTCATCACTTTAAAATGAAGACTATAAGGGGCAGCTAGGTGGCACAGTGGATAGAGCACCAGCCCTGAAGTCAGGAGGAGCTGAGTTTAAATACGGCCTCAAACACATAATACTCACTAGCTGTGTGACTCTGGGCAAGTCACTTAACCCAATTGCCTCACCAAAAAAAAAGAAAAAAAAGAAGAAGAAGACTATATATATTAATGAGGACTATTGGCATAAGGAATAGTGGCCTTGATTTGGAGTCAAGAAGACCTAGGCTAGAATTCTGCCTATGATATTTATTAAAATGTGTCCACTGGCAAATTATTTCACCTCTCTGAGACTTGGTTTTTTCCATCTAAAAAAGAGATAAATATCAATGGTACCTACCTCAGAGGTTCATTGTGAGGCTCAACTGTATGTAGTTTTTTCAAACTTTAAAAAGTTATATAAATATCAGCTGTTATAATGAATGCACACATCATAACCACAGAACATCTTGCTTTTAGCAAAAGTCTGACCCTACTCAATTTGATCTACCAATGAATATATTGTTATACTATTCCCACCACCAAAAATTGAGCACATTTCAATCCAGAAATTTTCATAGAGAAAGGATATTATATAAAAATAGTTCAATATAAATGCACAATAAAGTGCTTCTAATTGATGTCCCACTTTGAACAAAAAGGTAAATAAAATATACCTCATGTAAATCAGGCTACAGATAACAAAGCTAGGAGGTATGAATGACAACCCACAGCAGCTATATTTTATTAGCTACCATAGTAAGACTGCTGTTAAAATAATCTTGAACATCTGGCAGATGTCTTAAACTTTCTCATAATTTTCAATCAACCTCTGTAACCTAGTAATGCATGAAAATTATACAGTGTCTAAAGTCATCAAAAAAAATCGTCTCTAATGACTCAAATAAAAAACTCCATTGAGATAAAGAAAGGACCATCAAACTTCTATTTGAGCAAAACAAGGAACAGCACTATAACAAACATAATTATAAAAGCCAATCACTACTAAGGCTATACTGTGGAAATACCCAGAAGTTATTATGATAATTTTAAATCATATTTTCCACATAGTATTTCAATACTTTAATGAAAATCTATGATCTTTTCAGAGTGATACTTCATCCACTAAAGGTATATTGCAATCACATCAACACTTTCTTATCTTTACAAATTCAGAATTAGAAGGGATTTCAAAAGCAATCTTGTCCAACACATACCCAAACAAGAGTCACCTCTACAAAGTACCTTATTAGTGGTTATTCAACCTTCATTTGAAGAAGACCAGGGAGGAACCCACAACCTTACAAGGCAGCCCATCCCACTTTTCAACACCATTCCTTGTCAGGAATTATTCCTTTATATCAAGCCTAAATTTGCCTCTATATAACTTCTACATGCTCCTAATTTTCTCCTGATGGCCAAGGAGAACAAACCTATTGCCTATAATGGCAGTTCTTTACGTATGTGAAAAATACTATCCCATCCTCACCAAGCACTCTCTTTTCCTTAAGTTAAACATCTTCAGTTCCTTCAACTGACTCACATATGATATGATCTTTCACCACCTTGGTTACCTTCCTCTTGATGCTCTCCTGGTTGTCAGTGCCCTCCCTAAATTCAGTGCTCAGAACTGGTTCCTAATATTGCAGTCACTGGTGCTGTATTCTAACCAACAGAGCCACAGATAATAATAATTAATTACTAATTGTTATTGTTCAGTCGTTTCAGTTGCATCCAACTCTTCATGACCCCATTTGGGGTTTTCTTGGCATTGATACTAAAGTGGTTTGCCATTTCCATCTCCAGCTCATTTTACAGATGAGGAAACTGAGACAAATGGGTTAAGTGACTTGCCCAGTGTCACACAGTTAGTAAATGTCTGAGGCCAGATTTAAACTCAGGAAGATGAGCCTTCCCGACTCCAGGCCAGGCAACTCTATCCATTGTATCACCTAGCTGCCCTTAATTACTAATTACTAAACTAACAATTACTGAACTAAATAGATTAGTAATGCTTAATTGCTAAACAAATCATTCAACCAATATTCACAGTTTTGTATGGAAGTTTCCAGGTTTAAAAAAAAAAGAGTTTCAAATAACTAGGAGAAAATTGTTATGTGAAATAGCTGTCACACATATTCAGTTACCCAACTTATATAAGTTGCTTTCACATACATTTATTTATATAAATTACTCATCTACTTTTTTCCTCAATTGTCTGTAAGGAAATGAAATATCTCATCTTACGTGTAGTGTCTTGAACAGTCACTGGAGGAGATTCCCCTTCATCATACACTGCCACAACATTTACCATATAGAGTGTTCGTGAAATCAGATCACCAAGAGAGGTCTTTGTCCTTGATCGATCTACTTCCACCTATTAAAAAAAAACACAAATAGATTTTCTTTCAAGAATTTTAATTCTGACCATATGATTGTTGTTTATTGTTCTGGAACATATTAGAATGTCAGAATTACAATATCAGAAAAGTTCAGTAATGATCAGCACTGAAGCAAATTTTAATTGAAATTACCCTCAGTTAAGCCAGAAAACAAAACATTGAAAGTTGATGAAATGATGAATCAGGTGATAAGCACTCTAAATGCTTACACCTTAATTCTCCCCCCACTTGCTCTAGGATCCTGTGACTTGCCTCCTTGCAATTTCTCATGCAAGACAGTCTATCTCCCCACTCTAGACATTTCTACTGGCTGTCTCCCATACTCAGAATTCTCCTCCTTCTCATCTTTGCTTCCTGGCTCCCTGGTTTCCTTCAGGTCTCAGCTAAAACCCTACCTTTTTCTAAGAAGTCTTTTCCAGTCCCCTTTAATCTTAGTGTTTTCCCTCTGAAATCATCTCCTATTTATCTTGTGTATATTATTAACATATAGTTGTTTGTATGTTGTCTCACCCATTAGATTGTGAACTCCTTGAGAGTAGAGACTCTTTTGACTTTCTCTGTATCCCCAGAATTTAGCATGGTGCCTTGCACATAGTAAGTGACTAATTAATGCTTACTGACTTGATTTGACTTCAAAGTTAAGGATGATATCATCACAAAGATGTATAACCCTTGTAGATCATGAATTTCCTGTAGGAGTAAATCACCTAATAATTTTTCACTTGTCAATAACCATAAATCTTACTTATAAATCAATTTATTCTATTTTTTGAGAGTGTTTTCATGCATAGTATCTTGTTTGACCTTCACAACAAGCCTGTCAGATAAGTTAGAACTTGTCCTCATTCTATGAAGGACAAAGAGAAAATATAAATAAGGTAAGTGACTTACCCAACTGGTTGTGTGAATCACAGAACTAGCTAATGTCAGAGCCAGAAGAATACTGGTTTTCTAGTCCCAAGTCTCCTATATAATGCTACCTTATGGTAGTCTGGCAGTGAGGCTTCCTAATGTAAGTTACATGGAGGCATCACTCCACCCTCTCTATGAATGCTTAAATTGCTACTTTGATTCTAGTAGGTACTGTCAAGTGGAGATACCTACCATTTATCCAGTCACTTGGACTCCCAGAAGTTTCTCATGGCTAACACTGAAGCTTTGAAATTCATACAACATGCAAGACCAGTGACATAACTAAGAATTTCTGTCCCAGGGACAATAAGCATCTGCTTGGAGGTGAGTTTGTGAATAGGAAACTGATAAAGAGGCTTATTGATGATGAAGGTGAGTTTATGAATAGGAAACTGACAAAGAGGCTTATTGAGGTCACTGAAGGATTCTAAAATACGCAATAATATAGTTAGTGGTGGGTTGCTGAGAATAGGGATTGTATTTGTTTTGACAGCACTTAATACATATTTTCAAATTGAGCTGTATTAATCTAACCCTACCAATAATACAAAAAAGTAGCTACTCTTAATAGGAGTTCAAGATACATATTTTCAGCACCATTTTATGATGAACGGCAAGTGTCCAAAATCTGTCTTAGTAACATTATCTATCAGAAATGTTTAATCAATTGCTAGAAAAAGTAGCAATGTCCAAAACCTTCTTCATTTCTAACCTACCTGTTTTATATCATCGTCTTCCTCCGTTTTATAGCTGACAATATATTTTCGTACTTTGCCGGGAGCAGGATCCCAGATGACATTCATGCTGCTATGGGTAACATCTGTGAGTTTCACATTTCTAGGACGAGGTAAGGGCACTGCACAAACACAAAACATTAAATTAACAGATTTTGTTTGGAACACTGATATACAATGTGACAATGAACAGAGAACTGTATTTGAAGTCAAATCCAACTTCTGATGTTTACCAGCTCTTACCTTACCAGTCTTTACCAGTCCCTTACCTTATCTGAGCCTCAGTTTCTTCATCTGTTAAATGGGGCCAATAATACTTGTGGTGCCTACCTCACCTAATTGGTGTGAGGGTCAAAGGAGATAATCTCTTTATAGTGCTTTGCATGCTTTAAGACACTATAAAAATGTCAGTTATTATTACTAAATTTCCTTTCACTAAATATTTTAAAGAAAAACTTGAAAAGAATATGTATTTATATGTATACTTCTATTAACATATGTAGCTAGGTAGCTCAAATTATAAGTCATATTGGCATAAGATACTCCCATCTGAGGAGATTGCATCTACCAAAGCAAATCAGTACCTTCTCTGCAGCTTACAATAAAGGATAAGAATAAGTATGCCCAGGATCATCACAGTATCTAGAGAAAAACTGGCTTTGAAATCAAACAGAATTACCAGACTCTACCTTCTGTGGGTCCTCTTGCTTATGTCACCTTAAAGTATAGTTTGCATTGTTCAAACTGTTGCTGCCTCTCACTTTTCACTTGTTTTTAGCTTTCCTCCATTCAACTTGGCTATGTTATTTAAATAGGAAACTTTTTATTGACATTTAGCTATCTCTCTCCTTTTTATATTTAGAGTTCATATTCTTTTATCAGATACTAACATCTATGCCAGAAATGAAAACAGTCCTGATCCCATAACACTGTTATTTTTCTACTGACTGTTAAGAGAATGGAAAGTGAGAATGGGCCAAAATGTTAAGCACCCCTTAGCAGCTAAGGAAATCTACAACAGCCAACATGGGACAAACAAACCATAAATTAGTCTTATGATATCAAGCAAAGTATACCAAAGCTATACTTTGAGAACACCATGGGAATTGAGAAAAAAATTATCCAAAAAGGCCTATTTTATCCTCTGTAACATGAAACACATACTTACCCTCCTGTTTCCCAATATTTCTGTCTCCTTTTGTTTATCTTTTTGTTTGTCTCCCTGTCCTTCTTCCAGAATTTCTGTCTCCACCTCTCTGTCCCTTTCCCCATGCTTCTATGTGTTTATCTTTTTCAGAACCTCAGTTTTGTGTCTGCCGGCTTCCTCCATTCCAGCAATCAACTGCTCCAGCCAGTTCTATAATAGAGCTCATGGCACATTTGCATTCTCTTCAAGGACATCCTTCTCTGCCATTCCTATGTTCTAATTTCATGTGGCTAATTTCATCCCTGACTTTCTTACACTCACCCATGTATTAACCTTTCTACAGACCCACATTTCTATCCACATATGGCCCAGGATCACCTCTGCACGGCTGTGTTAGCCAGTCCTACTCATTCTCCTGCATTTCTCAACTTTATTTATGACTTCAATCTCTTTTTCCCCTTGTTGAGGCTATGTACACACAGATTGTCCCATTTATCCCAAGTTTACTCTTGCTTAATAGTTAAGTTAAAAGCTAAACAGAAGAGTTTGTATTTGGTTCTAGAGGCAATAGGAAGTCTCTGAAGTTTATTGAGTAGAGAAGTCACATGGTCAGATTTATGTCTAAGGAAATTGCTTTGGCAGTAGTGTGGAGGATGGATTGAAGCAGAGGGAAAATTGAGGCCAGGAAACCATTTAGGAGACTGCTCCAATAATCTAGGCAATAAGTGATGAGGACCTGAACTAAGGTGATAGCTTTGTGAGTAAAGAGGAGTTGGATGAAAGAGATGCTGGGGAGACAGAACAATCTATATTTGGCAATTAATTGATTAAGTGGAGCAACAGATATTGAGGAGTTAAGGATAATCAACATTATGAAACTGCAAGACTGGAAGTATGATAGTGACAATGTGCTTTGATAGAATGAGTACATAACAGAATCATCAAACAAAACCTGAAACTTTCAACATCACTGAAATTATTAAATAGTGATTGTCAAGAAGAAGGAAAAAAAGAGTAAACACCTACAAGTTACTTCCCGGACAGTGACTGGATCACTGGTGAGATCATACAATGCTGCCTGGACAGTTACAGAGTACTCAGTATTGGGGATGAGGTCAACCAGCTGCATATCTGTCACTGATGGTCCAACACGCATCTATATTGATACAGATGTCAATATAAATATAAATATAAACATAGATAAATAGATTCAGATATCAGTGCAGATATAGAAATGGACATAGACATAGATATTATATGCATATGGATATAGATGTAGAATGTACATCTGGAGTCTAAGCACAAAGTTAAAAGAAGAAAGTATCCAAACAAAACCTAGTTAATTTAACTCTGAAATTCACACCACCTTCATTCATAACCACCTGATAGATGTCACAGAGTTTATTAATTTAATCAAAAAGGTTGTTGCATAATGCATGCCAACATTTTTAAAACTATGATATGAACAAGAAATTCAAAGGATTGTATATTTTAAATTGTAATCATTTTTAATTGATGAAGAAAACAATATCCCCTACCTCTTTGGCACTTGTGGGCACTGTGGCATTGACAGGTACATAGGACAGCAAGTAACCAGTGGCTCCACCAACTGACTGCCATTGCACTCGCATGTTAGTTGGTCCAACATCAAAAATATTCAGGGAAACAACAGGAACTGGCACTACCAAAACATAAATTCATTTATCAAGCCAGTTGCTTCCATTCTAGTCTTATTTTAACTTTTGTTTCTTAATCTATTTCTTTTCTCTATATATCTGCACGAGACATGGTTTGTAGGCTATTTAAAATTTGTATTAAGGGGATGAACCTGAAATTGAGAGGATGGGGGAATTGGGGGATGACTGAACAAGTTGCTGTATATGATTATGATGGAATACTATTGTGCTATAAGAAATGATGAGCAGGACGATCTCAGAAAAAACTGAACTTACATGAACTGATACAAAGTGAAATGAACAGAGTAATAGCATATTGTATGATGATCAACTGTGAATAACTTATCTATTCTCAGCAATACCATCATCCAAGACAATTCTGAAGGATTTATGACGAAAAATGCTATCCCTCTGGTGGAATCTGAATGCAGATTGAAGCATACTTTTTCTTTACTTTATTTCTCTTGGGTTTTTTTTCTGTTTTCCTTCACAACATGGCTACCATGGAAATATGTTTTGCATGACTGTACACATATAACATACATCAAACTGCTTGCCTTCTCAATGAGGGGGGAAAGGGGGAAAAGGGAGGAAGAGAATTTGGAACTCAAAAAGGTTTTAAGATCGAATACTAAAAATTGTTTTACATGTAATTGGGGGGAAAATAATATATCAAATTTAAAAGAGTATGAACCTGTGTGAGAAATTATATCAATAATAACAGCATAGTGTTGCAGAAAGAAAAATTGACTGAAAGTCAAGAAATTTGGATTTTACTCCCAGCTCTATCTCACCCTCACTATATATGACCTTGTGTAGCCCCACCTAAAAGCTTCCTGGGGCTGATGAAATAACTCTTTGGAGAGAGGTAGTTGGTGATGGAATTAGAAAATATGAAATCTTGCTAATTGGGTGAAGTCTGGAGTCACCAAGAGACTGGAGAGGGGCATGGCCAGGGCAGGGAGAGGAAAGAGCGAAAAAAAGAACAAAGATTTTTCTAGAGAGATCAAATACCCATCAAACATCAAACACTGTGTCAAGCAGATGTAACACAATGAGCACAAAACAGGCAAATGATATAAACACTTACAGGTTGTTTCAGTGCCTTTCAGAGGTTCACTATTTTCATCTTCTACCACGGAATACACATTAACGACATACTCTGTTTCGGGCTTTAGATCCTTAAGCACTGTACTAGTTTCTAGGCGGCTCACATAAAACTAGATGGAAAGGGCAAAATAAAGGTAAAGGTCACAAATGGCACATTCCCATTTCTTCCTTTCGCCTAGATTTCAGACTGGAAAACAGCAAGGGAATGGAGAGAAGAGATTCAATAAATTGAGATAGAATTCTGCTAATCAACCCTGCCATATAGGCTTGGAATTTATTTCGAAGGATTTCTGATATTTCAGAAAATATTAGGTCAGCAAGGAAGCAGATAGTAATCGCATGAATAAATATGCCATCTATTGAGAAAGTAACAATCCTACTACCACTCTGCAGTCTTTAAGGACCATAGGAGTCTTATTAAATATTTTTTTTCAATTTTAATGACAACCAAGAGTAAGAGCATAATTAGGCAGACTCAAGCAGCACAGGCACACTGTGTGCTGTAACAGAAAGTGAGCACAGAACTACTCTTGACTTGGTCTCATCCTCTCACTATGAATGTTAACTCCTCTTACGACATTCTATTAAAAGCCTTTACTGGGGGAATTGTGAAAGGAGGAAGGGGTGGCAGGGGGAAAAGAGGCATACTCACTTCTTGGCGTTTCCCTCCAGAAACCGGATGGTATTCCACCTTGTATCTGTCTACACTGTCTGATGGGGGTGTCCAGCTCACTCTAAAGGAACGATGGGTTCTCTCAGATATAACTAGATTGGAAGGTGCTTCCAAGTCACCTATGCAAGGGAAAGAAAATATACAAAAGATTCATCAATTAATCAACATGACAAACATTAAAATGAAAATGAAAAATCATAATATTCACCTACCAATGTGACAGAATGGGAAAAGCACTAGACTCAGATTCAGAAGACCACATTCAAAAGTTCATGTCTTTAAACTCCCCCTTATTAACCATAAAACCTGGGGTAAGTCCCTTAACCTCTCTGGTCCTGAGTTTCCTCACCCACATATTAGCTATTATAATGTCACACTACACATATCTCACATAGTTGCAAGGATCAAATGAGATAATGTAATGCAAAGCATTTCAACCCGAAGTATTATATAAATATAACTTTTATTATCATAAGAATTCTAAGCAACTCCCTTTACATATTAAGTAGCATTCATTATGAAAATAAAGAAACTAGGATTTAGTTACATTTTTTTCTAAAAGCATTCCTTTTATTCAATGGAATCTTGAATTCTTTTAAATGCTTCTTAATTTAATTTGAACTTTTATAAGTAAAGTTCTCTGATTATGTCTCTATAAATTTGTAATAGTTAGTATTTTTATGCCAAGGGATAGACAGGATGAACCTAGGCTGTTGTTTTAAAGTGATACTATTAAAAGTAACTGTCACCTATATGGCAACAGTCAGCTATTTTATAGAAAAATTGAGACAAGTCCTTGTCTGTAACATGAAATCCATTTTTTAAAATACCATTAAGAAGTTGGTAAAGATGGAAAAAGTAACCAAGTTAAAGCTTAAAAATAAAGAAATTAATCAGGTAAATCCAAAATATAACCCAACCATTCTCCTTTGAGTTGTTTGCAAGTCAAAACTGTGTAAAATATTCCCATTTTTATTCCTTTAACCTTTATTATACTTGGGTTATAATCAAGCTTACAAAATTATCAAGCAGTTTTATGGTCTGGGAAATTGGCATGAATGCAATGATTACATGGTTGATAAAACAGAAAGGAAAATAGATAAAAGATGCTTTCATCTATTCCAAGCTCTCTCCAGTGGAATAAAACTACAACTTTAAAAACTAATATTGAGAGCCGGAAACCTACAAATGCTAGCTACACAGGTGGCCTGTTTCTCCAGAGAAAATTACAGTCTGTTGGCCAAATCCCAAAAGAAAATCTGCAAAGGATCGGTCAGAAACTCAGAGAAAGAAAGAAAAAAAGAAAAAGAAAGAAAAGAAACTCAGAGAATAAATATACTCCTGAAACCCAAAGTACCTGAATCATGTCCACTGGTGTCCTTGGGCTCACTTTCAATTTTTACATGACTAGTATAAACATGTAAAGGATAATCCTTACCATTGTCTATGATAATGCAAAAAAGAATTATTCCAAGCTCCAAAATAATCACCATATTTGGTCCTTTATTAATTGACTCCACTAAAGTCCTATTCTGATGCCCCAGAACGACAGAGTGGTTACCCTGAATTCTCAAAGGCTGGGCCAGCAAGGCACAAACTCTGTCAGGTTCTTCCAAGTGAGAAACACTCCACGTATAGTCCTGACAATTAACAACAATTAATGGTCCAAGGACCAGCCTAGATAAGTTTATAGAGGCTTATCACCAAGTTAGCTGCTTCATACCATCCTCCTACCCAAGTACTACTTTACCAATGGCATTCAACATTTAGCTTCAATTTTCTTATCTGTAAAAGGTGAGGAGAGGAAGGGAGAAAGTAGTTGGACCAAATAATCTCATAAAACCCATCTAGTACTAGTATTTCTTTCTATTAAAGAACAATCTAGAAAATCAGCTTCAAAAATAATCTGTGGTTGGTGTAAAATCAATAAGCTACAAAATAGGCCTAATCCAAACCTCCCACTTTCATATTCAAAACCACTCATCTTAGGAGGATAACAAAGGAACCAAACTTAAGAGACTTCCTCACTCTTATATCTTCAAAATGCCAATTGTCAGTGAATAAGTATTCTGTAAGGAAAAGTATCCCTCATTAGGTATTGAAGGAAACCACAGAAATTTTGAGGAAGGACAGGCCTGGAGACAAATTTTAATTGAAATTACCTTCAATTAAGTCAAAGAAAAGAACATTGAAAATTGACAAAATGATGAATAAGGTGGTAGTTAGAATAACAGCCTACCTGGACCTTTGACACTATTGCACAAGTTAACAGTGAGTTCATCCACAATCCTAGAAAGTGAGTCAAAGTCAGCCACATTGTAGGCATGAGTATCATCTGGGTCCGTTGCAATCATCTTTAACTCAGTCTCATCTGCATTTTTAATACCTTTATTTTAAAAAATTATAAATTAGCAACATTGATCAGGAACAACTTTAAGAAAATTTAACAAGTAATTTAACAAAATATATTAGAAACAATATTCCAATTTTCCAGTGTATGACAAGACAGATATATGTGTGTGATTTTCCCTAAAAAAGAAAGATTAACAGCTATAGTGTTATGAACCATAATGAGATATCAAAAGAGACTGAAAGAAGGAAGTTATTCTAAAATTTGAGTGCTTCTAAGAACAAAAATTAATGTCTTGTTGGCTAGGTAAACCTATAACTAAACCAAAGCCAGTAAATGAATGAATGAACAGAATGAATGAATGAATGATGAAAGAATTAATTAATTAAAAAGCACTTACTAAGTGCTTCCCATGCACCAGGAACTGTAGTAAGCACTGCAGATACAATTACAAAAAGTAAAACTTTTCCTGCCCTCAAGGAGCTTACATTTTAATGGGAAAGACCACACACATTGGAGATGGAGGTTAATGGCCAAAGACAGATGTTAGGGTCTGGGAAGTCACAAGGATTTTAAACTGATCCACAAGGTAATTAATTGACTTCGGATTTTGCCCTTTCCAGAAATCATAGTGGTGATTTGACTTTAAGGGAGGGAACTTAACAGGAAATTTCCTAAATCCTGGTAACAGTATATGTCTAATATCCATGATACTGTTTTCCTCTTTAATGACCTGATAATTGTTCTGTTTTGTTAGAAGGTAAATTGGACAAACTAACAAGTCCAAATTGGTCAATGAACAAAGCTGATTGTGTGTTCAAAGATCTAAAATCACTTCTCCTCTCTTATGGAGACCAATCAACCAGCATTTATTAAGCACTTACTGTATATTAAGCACTCAGCAAGATAAACACTGGAGATACAAAAACAAAAGTAAAATATAATAAAACGTCAGTCAAGGGGCTTCCATTCTACCAGGGGAGAGTAATACATGAGATTATGCTAAATACTGCCAAACTGTTTTGGTTTTTTTATATGCCAGAAAATCCTTATATTTCCGTTGATATATACATATATATATATATATATATATATATATTTCTTCCATGAAAGTCTAATCCAGGGGCAGCTAGGGCAGCTCTGTGGCATAGTACACTGGGCCTGGAGTCAGAAAGGTATGATTGAATCTGGCCTCATATCCTTACTAGCTATGTGGCCCTGGGCAAGTCACTTAATCTCTATTTGCCTCAGTTTCCTCAATGGTGAAATGGGAATCACAGCACCTACCTCACATGGTTTTTGTGAGTATCAAATGAAATAATATTTGTAAAGTGCTTAGCACAGTGCCTGGCACATTACAAGCAGTCTACATAAATGTTTTTTTCCTTTTCCTTTCTCCCTTCCCCCAATACCTCAACGGGGCATGAAGACTATGCCAGTAGAACACAGTCTCTGTCAGGTTCTGCCAAGTCATAAAGATATCAAATACAAGCCCAAGATGGGCCAACCTAGCTAAGTTCAGAGAAGTTCCTCACCAGAAAATTATCACCAAGTCATCAATTTTTTTGACTGCAGTGACCTGCAAAGACCATGTAGTCCAGGGATGGGGAACTTGCAGCCTCGAGGCCCTCTAAGTCCTCAAGTGAGGCCCTTTGACTGAATCTAAACTTCACAGAACAAATTCCCCTAATAAAAGGATTTGTTCTGTATCAAAAGGCTGCACCCAAGTACCTAGAAGGCCACATGTGGCCTGGAGGCTGCAGGTTCCCCATGCCTGAATTCTAGTCAGACATAAAGGGTTTTCATCGTGACAGTGGATGGATTAACCATGCTCAAAAAATCACAGATCCTTGAAATCTGAAGAACACTGCCACTGGATTACTGCCATTCTTTGTGGTACTCACCAATAGCAAACAGTTCCACTCCTTCATCCTTTAGTTTCTTTGAAGGTGCTTCTACATCATCCTGTGATTTTCCATCAGTAATGAGAACACCAATTTTGCGAGCTCGAGGTCTCATGCCAGCCTGTGGCCTGAAGTTGTTTTGCCGAATAAAATTCAAAGCCATGCCTAATGTGATTTTAAAAAGATTTATAAGGATTACTACATAAATACACCTTTAAAAAAAACAAGGCTTAAAGAACAACAAAAGGTCAAAATTTACCTGTCAGTGTGTTGCCTCCCTTGTATGGTAGGTTAGCCACTGCTTCTAATAGGCTCTTCCTGTCTTTATGAGCATTCAGCTGCCACTCTGTTCTGGGGTCCCCACTGTACTGAGCAAGGGCTTAAATAATGCAGTTATCATTAGTTCACTGAGAGGAGCATAAAAACAAGTGTCTAAAACTCTTTAACATTAGCAGGGCCTACCAATTTGTACTCTTTTGGGGCCAATCTCGAACACTTCGACAATACGTGAAATGAAACTCCTGACGGTTTTAAAATTAGCCCGACCAATACTCCAAGAACCATCGACCAGTAGCACGATGTCAGCTTCTGCTCTGGTGAAACACTCCATGCCTGATGTAGCAATAATCAAAAGGCACACATGAGTATGAAAGACATTAAGTGGTATTTAGGTTTCCTTTATTCCTATTTCTCCTCCCTCTGCTTGGATGCTTGGCCTTCCTGCCTCGACCATTATGGCATTACCAGATACTAATTAGGACATCACTGGAAATATATTCATGAAACACACATCACCATCCCATTCATGAACCTCAAGTTGTATTAATAAGAAATGGTCATTCATTCGATGATTATTTCAAGGGATATGACTTGTATCTCCCACTCTCAATTAGTCATCTTTATTTTCTTTTTTATTGTTTTTCCTCACTTCAGCCTGTCATAGAAATTAGTCTAGCCAAATTAGCAAGATATTGAGCATGGGCTCACAAGTCTGAAAGAAATTAGGCTTATTTTAAGGGTCTCTCACTACCCAGAACTAGAAATTTTAGTAAAATTTTCAAATACGACCTAAAGCATTAGGATTATATATCTCTGGAATAAAATCTGACTGCTGGTAGCAATCATTTCACCATAAAACTGTTAAAGAGTATGGGATGAGCTGATGAAAATACATGGACTGAAAAGTGCTTCTGTGGACCAAAAGCTCTTTTTAAAAATTTACTATACCTAATCTTGTAGGTAACTATTAACATCAAATACAAGATTACTTAAATGCAAACCCATTTGGCTAGAAATGCCCAGTTAATGTCCTATGCCAATATTTCATTTTATTTACCATGCAGACATCTCATAGTTACCAGTTTTGTAAACACTTCTTTACTTTGTAATGCAATTAGATAAATACAGATGGCAGAGGAGTGTGCACATTTAAAAAAAATGAGAAAGAAGGAACATAATTTAGGGGAAGGTATGCAAACAAACACACAAGTGAGGAGATGTAGAAACACAAGTACAAACATTTATACAAGGGCTGGGATGCTATGGAAAGAGAATCATTTCAGATCTCCTCAGTTCACAAGCTAGGGAACAAAAATATGAGTCGGTTAATATCATCATAAGTTAAAAAACAGAACATTTCTATAAAACAGATTGAATTATTTAATTAAGTTTAATAATTTAATTAATTAAAGAATAATTTAATTAAGTTTAACTCATATAAAAACTGCAATCTATTGTTCTAGAAGTTGTTACTGGTTGCTTATTTTCTGGTTTCTTGTCCTGACAACTTCTCATCTTTATATGGAAGAAATTCCATTGAAAAAAACCATCACGTTCATCATACTTAAAAAATATTGTGATTCCATCAATGTTCTACATAGACAATCCAGTACTGAAAGCTCTTGAGTAATTAATTATTCCAAGTATCTAATGGTTAAAAATCATGATCGTCTTACACATAGGAAATACAAATCTAATCTTTGTCGATGTAACACAAAAAGCTGGGAAATTGTTTAAATGGAATTTTGTCCTAAAGAAGTTAAAACTGGTTTCATATATGCTTTGGGTGTTGAAGGAAGAGGAAGTCTGGTCCTGTTATTTCAGTGATAGGTGAAGCTTTCAGTGTAAAACGTCCCTCCAACAATGCAGATTGTCAACTCATTTTTAAGTTACAACCTGAAAGAATTGCCAAGAGCACTGAGAGGTTGAAAGTCAGAAAGCTACTATGGGTCAAGAAGAAGGATTTGAATCCAGAGATCCCTCTCTTCAAGGTCTGTCCTCTACTCACTAAGCTATGTTTCATTATTTCATGTATAATACTGATGGTATGAATGTGATAGCAGCAAAAAAAAAAAATCAAAGATTTCTGCACAGCTCTATGGCTGACAGAATTCTCACTTCCCGTCTTCTTAACTAGTCCAACCTTGCTAAGGACTCTGATTCAGGCTGATAAACATATTAAATAAATCTATCCATATCCTGAGACCTGATGTCCTGAGACCCTTCGTTTAAAATGCATTTAATCTTTTTCCTGTCTCAATTACTAAATAAATTCTAGCAGCTATTACTATCTTGTAAAACTAAATCTCATGTATTGACATTTTCAATACATCTTCTTTAACAAAAGCATATTTCAGACACTAGAGGAGGAAAATGGTACATTTGCTTTAACTGCATTAATTTAATATGAAAAATATCATGACTAAATAATGATGTATTAGTAGTGGAGTATTACATGATAAAAATAATAATAATAAGCAAAATCATATTTGACGATTGTCTCAGTGACAAAAGGGATTCTAGGTTTTAGTAGTGTGAATGCCAGTAAGACATCTGATAATAACAAGAGTAACAACTGACATTTATATAGTGCACTGGAGTTTGCAAAGCACTCTACCTATATGATAATAGGTAATATTTATATAGCATTTAAAGGCTTTCAAAGCACAGAATGTCATATTATTTTTTAACATGATTACTCATCTGGACTGGTACACATATATGGTTATAAATTTATATGGTATACAAATAAACCTGTAGTTTTTTAAACTTTTAGTTGAAAATGCCAATATTTAGTTTAAAACATCTGTAGCTCTTTCAAATTTTTATTTGAAAATGTCAACATTTATTTTTAAACATTATTTTAGAAGTTTTTCCATAAAACAATCAAACTCCCTAAATTTAAAGCATCTGAATTAATTTAAATTCTCACAAGCTGCTTACCTGTAGATAAAATTGGCATGACAGTTGTATCTGAAAGAGTTGTCATTTCTTGTCCAATCAGTGGTGAACTTTCTCCTCCATCAAACATTCCAAAAACATTTACTTTATAGGTTGTGCCTGCCCTGCAATATTAAAAAATGAATATATATTTTGGTTAGCTAAAAAAGAGTTATTTTAACTATCCAAATAAAGAATTTTATTCTTTCTTTTCCACATTATTAAAATAGAAATTGTCCCCTTTGAGTTTGGGAGCATGTGAAAATACTGAGTTTAGGATGAGAACTCACTATTGCACTCAAGCATGTGCCTTAGATACAACGGGAAATTGCCAGATACCATCTAACGTCACTGCCCTAAGCAGTGACCTGAAAATTCAGGTGTAGGCAGGGGCACAAGGCAGCCAGAAAGCATGCCCCAAAGAATACCAGAGGTAGCCACCCACTCACAAATTCCTCCCCTGCCTCCCTTTTGGGGGAGTTACATGGTGTGGACAGTTCACAAGCAATCAAGCTGCACAGAATCTCTGGAGAGCATTTACCTTTGGACTTTGAACTGAGCATACCAGAGGAAGAATATGGCTCACAACTTGATAACTATTATTAAATAATATGCTTTAAGACAAGTATGACTTTCTTGCTCTGTATGGATCTTTAAAATTAGAGAGAATTATTTGTTAAAATTTCCAAATTATTTTACAAATGAAGAAACTTCTAAATAAGAGTTCTTGATTAAATAAATGAGTCCTGAATGCTAAGATTAAGTACGTTGTTTGTTTTATAGACCATATCTATGAATTCATTCATGAAGAGAATTCCAAGTGAGGAACCTCTGTCTCTATCAACGCTGATCTGTGATAATTCTGTAACTTACAGCCTCACAGAGTTCTCTGGGCACTAAGAGATCAAGTAATTTGTCCATGGTCAGTGTCACAAGCAAAGCTTGAACCCAGGTCTTCCCCTCTCAAAGACCAATTCCTCTCCCCTACATCAGGAGAGGCAGCATGGGCTAATAGCAGATCAGTATATAGTCATCAAGAGCACAGTAGCTTATTATCCTTATTATAATGAATGGTCACCCTCCATTCATTCTTAAACTTCCTTCTTTTCCATTGCAGAGCCTGGAGCAAGACTTTTCATCAACCCACCCTTCCCCTCTTCTGCCCCACTGGCACAAAACACAAAGTCTTGCCTTCTACTATGTCTCAAATTGGAAGAAGACTCACACTTGGGATTTCAGAATGAGTCATCTGGGCATTTTCAAAGGGAATAGTAATCTCCACATTTGGGGAGGATTTTCTACCACATAATGGCAACACTGAGTGGCGACTACTCTTGGCAAAATGCTGCAAACTAGAAGCTTTTTTTTATATATTAAAGCATGGCATTGCTGCTGAAAGAAGCAACTCCTACTAAGTTGTAAAAATGTGACAAAGAATTACAGAAAGCCTCTGGTGCTTGATAATTTCCAAAACCATTATTTGAGATGTTCACAGCAACCAAAACTGAAGCTACACCATCCCTCAGAAAAGTAGTTTTCACCTCCACTATCTAGTAGCTTTTACAAACCCCTTCCCTGGAGAGTAAGGTGAAAACTGAACATGTTTTCCAACTTATTCCTCACTGATTTCAATAAATTGTTTGAAATAGTAACCATAAAAAAGAATAAAATTATCTCATACCTAAGTTCCTCCAAAACAACAGTATTGTCATAGGGACCAACAACTAATTCCCCAAGCCTCTGATCATCTCCTGTAGGATGGAAAGTGACCTTGTAGCCTTTTACTTCCCCAGGGGCTGGTTCCCAAGTGACTCGGAAGCTTGACATGGTTGAGTCAGATGTTTTGAGGTTCCTGGGTGATTTGAATTTGGATACTGCAAAGAGAAAAATAAGAACAATAATTATATGAAATACAAAGTCTTTTAATGGATATTAAACCTTTATCAACAGTTCCAGTACTGAACTTAACTGAATTCAGTAAATTATGTATTATATACTTGCTATGACAGGCAAACTATATTAAGCAGTAAATTCTCTCTACCAGGGCAGGTCAGCTTCTCATTTATAACATGGAGTCTCAGAGAGTTGCCTGGAGCACACAGACATTAAGTGACTTGCCCAGAGTCACACAACCAGTAGGCAGGAGTTGAATGCAGGTATGGTATCAGAAATCAGTTCTTTATCCACTATGTCATACTAATTCACAGCATGGGGACAGAAGGATGAAAAATCAATCAACAAGCATTTATTAAGCACCTGCTACGGACCAGATACTATGCTCAGTGCTAGAGATACAAGAACACAAATGAAACAGTCTTTGCCTTTAAGTAACTCAATCTCCCTCTCCTCAATTCCATTCCATTCAATTTAATAAGCATGTACTAAATACCTACTGTGTTCTAGGCACTGTGCTGAGCATTAGGGATACAAAGACAAAATATGAAATAGACCCTGCTTTCAAAGAGCTTACAGCCTAGCTATAAATTGCTGGACAAGACAGACAAACAACTGTAAGTTAGAATAGAATAGAACTATTAGTCAGAAGTGAGAATAGAATAAATATATAAAAGTACCCACAAAAGGGATAAGAGATTCTGGAGAGGATAAATCATTTCCAGATGAGGGACCAGGGAAAGGCTTCACAGAATAGGAGTCATTTACACTGGCCTTTGCAGAAATAAAAAAATTAGAACAGGGTAGAAATACGGAAAGAGCCCATTTTAGGCACTAATTACGGCCTGAAAACTGTGCAGGGATTGAAGAAGATGGACTGAGACCAGGAAATGGCTCTTAGTTCAACTTGGCTGTAACAGAGTACATAGAGAAGAAATGAGGCTTGAAAGATAAGTGGAAGGCAGATTATGGAAGGTCTTAAATGTTAGACCAAGAAATTTATACTGTGTTTCATCCTATAGAAAATGGAGAACCACTTAAAGATTTTTTTTTAAAGATCTTAGATTTAGAGCCGGAAAAGACCTTAGAAGCCATCTAATCCAGTCCCCCTCATGAGGAAATGAGGCCAAGAAAGGTTATGATTTGCCTATGGTCACACAGCTAATAAATCTAAGGCAGGAATCAAACCCAGACCTTCCTAACTCTAAATCCAGCAATCAATCCACTATGCCATGCTGCCTCTAAAGTGATATGATCAGACCTGTGCATTAGAAAGATTGCTTTGTCAGAAGTGTAAAGGATAAACTAAAGAGAGGAAGACACCAGAGGCGTGATAGTCTATTATTTTTCATTTTAATGAATGTACCACTCCATTTAGACTTAAAGTCCTCACCAGTCAGGGAGACTAGTTAGGAAACTATCACAATAGCCCAGATCAGAAGAAATGAGGCTTTGAATTAGTGTGTTGTGTGAGGAGAAAGAAAAGTATAGATGTAAGGCATATTTCAGACATAAAACCAACTGTATTTGACAAGTGACTGGAGATTAAACAAGGTAAAGAAGAGAGGAGAATCAAAAGGAGACTCCAAGATTTCAAGCACGGGTTACTAGGAAGGTAAGAGTGCCAACAAAAGGATTAACAGAAGTTAGGAGCAGGGGCAGATTTTGAAGGGAAGATGACGACCTCAGCTCCGGTCATGTTGAATTCAAGATGTCAGTAAGACATCTAGGAATAGATATCTAATAAGTAGTTGGGAATTTGGGGCTGGAGTTCAAAAAAGCAGCTAAAGTTGGAGACAGACATTTGAATGCGAGCTGCATAGAAGCAATAACTGAAGCCAGGGAATGACGTAGGATCACTATGGGAGAGAGTGTAGAGAGAGAAGGAAAAAAAGAATGCCTACTCTTAGGAGACAAGAGGAGGAAAAAATAACCACCTAAGAAAGCTAAAGGAGAGTCAAAGAGTTAGAATAAGAGACAAAAGAATCAGAGTCAACATTTCTTACAAATGTTCATACACAGAGTTAAATTCCATTCTCTTCCCTCATCAGTTTCAATAAACTATAAGCTCGATATGAGTCAATGGTGGAACCTAACAGCCAAAACAGATAATGAAATCTTGGGTTACCTCATGAGAGGCAGAGTGCCCAGGACTACTAAGGTAATAGTAATAATAGTAATTATAGTAATAATAATAATTAAATCTTGTCCTGGTCAGACTGGGTATGATCATTTGGGAAAGATATAGTAAGATGAATAGCATGCAGAGCAGAGCAACTAGCATGACCAACGACTTTGGATTATTCTACAGAGGGTTGTTTGAAGCAACTGTCAGTAGTTAGTGTAGAGGAAGGAAAACTTTTTGGAAGGGAAACAGGGTGGATGGGGAGGGTACACTAGTAGCCTTCAAGTATTTGAAAGGCTGTCATATAGAGGAAACAGACTTGTTCTTTGCTTCAGAAGTCAGAACCCAAAATCCAAAGGGAATTGCAAAAAACACAGACTTAAGAGTTGATATAAGGAAAAACTCAACTGGTTAGCCAAAAATGGAATGGGCCCTGGCATACATCTAGGTTCTCAAGCAAGGGCTGAATGACCACCTACTGTATACACTGTAGATGAGATTTTTATTCAGGTATGAGTTAAATTAGTAAGTCTCTTAGGTCCTTTCCAGCTCTGGGGTTCTAGGATTCCAAGAGCTAAAAAGAAAGCACCTTTAAAATTATACATACGTGTGGTTCCTGATCCTTGCCTGTGCTTTCCTTCTCCTGTCTTGTAAATTGGAAGCACTGTGATATCATATGTAGTTTGAGGCTGAAGTCGTTTTAACACAGTTGATGTGACTGTGGGTGGCACTTTGGCCACCATCTGTCTTCCTCCTCCATGAGGCCGGTATACAACACGATAGTTCACAACTTTCCCTGGTGCTGGTTGCCATGTGACTCTCATTGTTGTTTCAGTCTCATCATCAACTCTCAGAGTCCTGGCATTCTGAGATACTGTTGGATGCAAAGCCAGATTAAAATACATGTCAATAAAAAATAAAACATGTTATATAGTAACAAAACACCACTTAAGCAAAGAGTAATGATCTGTGCTTTGATATTCAAGTACTCTAGGAAAGGCAGAATAGCCTAGTGAATAGAGTTGTAGACCAAGATTAAGAAGATTTGAATTCAAATCCTACATCTTGACATTTGCTAAGTGTTTTGACTATTAGCAAGTCGCAACTTCTCTGGACCTTAATTTTCTCACCTATAAATGGAGATAATAATAATAATACCTTTAATACCCATCCCACAAGTTTCTTGTGAGGCTCCAATGAGACTATCTTTATAAAAATGTTTTCCAAATCTTAAAGCTCTATATGAATGTCAAGGATCATGGTGTTTCATAGTTCAGCATTGTAATCTATTGTAAACTGAGAATAATAAAAGATCCTAAGAGACCTTTCTTGCCTATCCCCTAAAAACTAGAAGTCTGGATCTTAGGGATTTCCTAGTTGAGTGTTAGAGAATTTAGAAAAGAAAACATCCTTTTCCTGGGACAAGTTTTTAGAAATTTTATCCCACTCCCATCTGTAAAGAATTTCTCTTAAAAGCCAAATGCCTTGAGGAGTTTTACAGCTGTTAGTTCTGCAAGGGAGTTTTGACAGGGGCCATTGCAAGGAGTACAAGAGTGACCCAGAAATGACTTTAACCAAAATGCAGGTTGTTAATGAAATTTCTTGTATTCTCTCCCAAGAAAATGTAAAGAAGTGGGATATAAAGAGATAAGCCATTATATAATGTCTCAATAGTTTGAAAATCAGTTTTGTAATTCCTGGTAGGAATCCTTCATGTGGAAAGTGTTTACTCAAGGTATAATAAACATCATTGACAAAAATAATCTTTCTCTGATATTTAGGTGATTTTTATTTAATGAAAGGGTAATTAAACTTCTAAGAGAAACTATATAACCTGTTCTTTACTATGTCAATATGGTGTACATATTCAACCAATACTGCTTGCATTTCTATTTCATTTGTTCAGGGATTAGATACTTCAAAAGGTTAGAATCATTTTATATAGGAATAAACTGTAAGCTCTTAGGGGAAATGATTAAGAATTTACCCTCACTATTTGGAAGGAAAGGGAAGAGAAGGGGTCTCTTAACCTTTTTTATGTCATGGGTAACTTTCCAAAATAATGTTTTAAAAGCATAAAATGAAATACATAGAATAACAAAATATGCTAATTATGTGATATACTATTATCAAAATGTTTTTTTAACAAGTTCACACACCTTAGGTTAAGAACCTTTGCATTAAGGGATTATGGAGGGCCAAAAAACTGAATGATTTGCCACAAAACATTAACCTTTCAAAGAGCAAATACAAAATCTTAAACATGGGTGTTCAGTAAAGCTGTTTTCTTATTATGTCTATGATAGATATAAAGATGAGAAGTAAATAAATTAAAATACATATAAAGAATCTAAGATCATCATCTAAAATGTATTCAGAATAACCTAACTCACAGTTTTCCATTATTATGAGTTATTGGATAAAGATGAACCAGTTTGAATGAAAAGAAACTAACCAAAATTTTTCCCATTTAAAAAAAAAACCATAAAATCGTGCTTGGGTCTTGAAAAAAGGTGATATCAACATTCAGTGAGACCACCACTGGCTCAAGATTCTGATTATTATCAACTATCACAAATGTGGGTTAAGATGTGGTATGTCTGGGCCTGTCTTAAAAAAGGCTTAAATCATAGGATCATATAAGAGTTCTTAACTTTTTTGGGTCATAGAGCACTTTGACAATCTAGTGAAATCTATAGACCTCTCCTAGAAGAATGTTGAGGTTTTTTTGTTATTATTGTTTTTTAATTCATAATGGCAGGAAATGCCTGATTTCAGATAAAGGTTAATGAAA
Source organism: Vombatus ursinus (assembly GCF_900497805.2). Lineage (NCBI taxonomy): Eukaryota > Metazoa > Chordata > Mammalia > Diprotodontia > Vombatidae > Vombatus > Vombatus ursinus. Next base: position 24,201,401 of record NW_020949613.1, read on the forward strand.
ATAAAGATGTATTTTTTTCTCATGCAAGTTCAAAGATCTCCTGAAATATATAAATGATCCCTTGGAGATCTGTGGTCCCAGAGTTGAAAACTCCAAATTTAGACCTTGAAAAGACTTTGAAGGCCATCATTAAAATACCTTCATTTTACAAATAAGACAATAATCCCAGAACAGTTAAATGAGTCACCAAAGTTCACACAAGTAGAAAGCAATAGGGATTTGAACCCAGGTCTCCCAACTCCAAATTTAGCACATTGTTTACCATTCTATAACGACTCACTCTCATACATAAATATGTGCTGAAATACCAAGAGCTCTGGCCATTACATTCGTAGCACTAGTTTTTAGTTCAATACTAAAAAAAAAAAAACTCTTCAAAATGAGTATCAAATCTCTTCCTCTTACACAAGATGCCCAGTCTAATTTCACTTATCTTCAAAGTTCAGAAGAACGTAATATGATCATACCAAAAAATCCTTGGGTACTGTTATGAATAGCAACCAGTGCTCCAAAAATCTGTTACCACTCCCCTGACACAAGTGCTAAGATTCCCAGGCTGTGCAAATACTTAAAAATCTAACATTGTTTAAACCAGACTTTTGAATTTCATGCTTCATACTGTGATATCTTGCAGGCTTCTTAGTTATGCCCTTTCTTTATAATAAACTACAGAAAATAACAGAAGGAAACATCAACAAATTTCGGTGCATCTCATGCTAATTATTAACTAACCCTCAGGCTTTTGGAAAAAGCAACTAGATTGGCTCACCACCACAAAAAAAGTTACATGGCACATCATCTCCGTGATATCATGGTCCTCTTTGAGAACGAAGGACAAACAACAACCACAACAACATGGACAAGTTATGTTATGAATTGCTGTAGTACACTCTTTTCTCCTCTCCCTCTCACCCCATGTTACTGACTTTTCTCCTCCATGGGATGCCTCCGGTAGCAATACCACTAAACTAGCTATCTCAAACTAGGAAAACATACCTATGTATACATACATATGCATCCACACATATATGTATGGATGCATATATGCATCCACACATATATGTATGTATGCGTATATGCATCCACATACACACACATATGCATACACAGACATAGACACATACACATACACATACACATACACATACACATACATTAGCTCTCCATCTACTGGTATCTTGGTCACAGTTTCAATTCAAATTTCTAAAAGAATCCCACTATATTCCTGGACCTTACAATGTTTCCAGAGCTGTTTAGCTAAAAGCTATATTGAAATCACTCAACAAAATGTTCCCTACTGGAAGCAGAAAAGGCAGCATGAAACTTTTCATACCTTTGAAGCAAAGTGCTTATAAGTCCCATCTGTGCTACAAATATAAATGGCCTAGACACTCTGCCCCTTAACTATCACAACTTTTCAACAGTATTTTCCAAATTGTTTTATCTTCCACAGCAAAAATTCAAAAAGTAAAAAACTCAGAGGTAGTTAGTGGAATAAATTAACCTCTTTCCCCCTCCAACTTGTTCTCTAACTTCAACCTTTGAAGTAGTTGACCCCCAACCAACAATGGAGTTCAATACTACCCAGGTGTCTCCCAGTCCAGAGGAGGCCTTTTAAATTCACTAACAACAAAATCAGTCAGCAAGTGTTTATTGAGAAAGTACTATGACTCAGCTTCAGAGAGGTAGAAGGCAATTTAAGATTTCTGCCATCCCACATATTTTTGGTACTAACACATTCCTTTTCAAGATTTCCCTTCATAAAAACTGATTAGAAGATTCACAGCTTCAAGGAGATATCATAATAGAGCATGATTTTTGGCAAATGCAATGTCTGTCAATTTTTAAACACCTACAATTTTAAAATTTTCCTAACACAGGAATGATGGATATGTTTTTAATAATCAAAGAAAACAATTGTAAATTTCACTCACATGTTATCTTAATTTGCTACACATTACTTATTTTTACATCAACTGAACTGCCAAAATCCAATCAAAATACACATCCTTAAACAACAACCAATACATTCCAGATATAATATTAAATTTACCATGGAAACCAACTATGTAAATATACTTTTCTACAAAATTTAATTTTCTGCTAAATTACATAGAACTATAGAGAATCTAGTTATTTTTGACACAGGCCAAGACCAGATTTCTTTGTCTGAGAATGTTAATTTACACTAACTCAATTCTTAGTTCAGCCCTTGAGATTTTTCTCTGGAAGTAAACAAATTAGAAGGGGAAAAAAATCAGTGATGTCAGTCATTGCACACCTCCATTCTCCACTAGACCTGGAAGAATGGCCACTGACCTGACCTATTCAGCCTTTTCTTTTTCATAAAACATCACAAAGATGCATGGCCTCTTACTAACAGTGCCTCCATTCCCCTTCCCTAAAGTCTTATAGAGGGCAAACAAAGAAATCCCAGGCTAGAAACAATGAGAGTAGCTTGAGGCACATGACCAATCAAATATTATTTGGAGTCTACCTAATTAATTGTCCTTGATAATTTTTTAATAATCAATCAACATATTGTTATTCCACTCAGTACTCCATAACTCAGCTCTAGAAAGAATACCATGTCTCAGAAAAAAAATGGGCAACAATAAGTCATGTGATTGGGTTGAGAAAGCAGCTTTCTGATGTTGAGAGGTTGGACCTCCTTACTTCAAAACATTTCTCCCTCCCTCTCCAACACTTCCACTGGCCCTACAATGTGGCATTGAGCTTGTAATAAAGAATGTATAATGTTTACTTCCAACATTTAAAGAGTCTTGAAAAGTAAACTACTTCAACAAGAAGATAACTACATATGACCTAACTAGACTAGAAGTAAGTAGGGGGAAGAGATTTTCTGAGTTTACTTTCCTTTCCTGGCAAGTAATGGAGCAGTGCTCTTTGGCTCTTTGGTCCTTCCTCACATTCATCCTTCTCTCGATACTTAGAGGTACTAAACTTACCTGAAATAAACAGCATGGCTTAGCTGATGGAGGACTAGACTTGGAGTCAGTTGGACCTGATTTTAAAATCCTGCCTTAGCTATGTACTAATTTCCTCTTACACAAAATGGGAGGGAAGGTTGGATCCAGCGGGCCTCTCAAGTACCTTATCTATTAACTTATGATCCTTTCTATGCTTCCTGAGTCTTAGGTTTTAATATGAAGCAATATGTAGACTGGAGAACCAGTTATACATATTCACACTTTTGAATATCTATTAATGCACTTTGATCAGAATCCAAAGGATAATAAATGCTAACAATGTAAAATGTCACCTACATTCAGTTGTAGCTTCTCCATTCAAAGGATTCCCTTCCCCACTGGTATAGGTGGCAAATATCGAAATCTTATATTTGGTCTCTGGTTGCAGATTTTCTATCACAGTGTGAATTGCATCTCCGGGAAGATTCTTCTCTCCAGCCTCAACATCATCATAAAGGGATCTCCATGCAACTCTGTAACCACGAACCATCCCTGGAGCAGATGTCCAATATGCTCCAATGGAAGTGTCGGTGATGTCTTTAGTAATCAAGTCCCGAGCAGAACCTCGTTCTACAGAAGAGAAATTTTTTAAAAAGGAATCAGTGCAATAATATGCATTATACATATAAAATCTAACCCTTTTTCTCAATTTCATATTCAGTTTATAGAGGGTAAACTGTTGAGCTTGATCTCAGAAAGATCAAGTTCAAATTCCTTCTCTGACATTTACTAACTGGGTGACTCCTGGGTAACTCTCTATATGCTTCAGGCAATTCCCTAAAACTAATCTATGAAGTCATAGACAGGTTGCATCCGAACTATGTAAATATACTTATCTTCACTTATACTTATACATATTTATCCTTATTATTCAAAGAGTTCCTTCCAGTTCCTCAAAATCTAACTAAAACTGAAGTCATCTTCTACCAACAATGAGCCCCTCCTGCTATCTTCTCTATTTCTACCAAAAGCAACTTTATTCTCATTATGCCAGGTTTAAAACTTCAAAATCATCTTTTGATTCTTTCCTCTTTCTTGTTCTTCATATCAAATCAGTCACCTGCTCCTGTAACTTCTTCCTTAATGTTTCTCATGTCCATCCCTTCTTACTCATCCCCACTGCCATCGTTACAATCAAGTTCTTCTTACATTACCTAACTTAATGCAAAAGACTCTTTTCCTCCCTCACCTTCCTTTCCATCGTGCAAATTATATAATTAATCTTCTTTACATGCCTAATCAGCTGATGAGCCTAACTAAAAACTTGGCCTCTTTGCTGTTTGTCATACAAGACATGTCATCTCCCAATTCCATGCATTTTCACTAGCTGTCTCTCATTCCTGGAATTCTCTCCTTCCTCATCTCTGAATTCTAGATTGTCTGGCTTTCTTAGGTTTTATCTAAAATCCTACCTTCTGCAAGAAAGCCTTTCCCAATCCCCCTTAGTGCTAGTTTCTTCCTCTGAGATTATTCCCAATTTATCTAGCCTATATCTTGCTTGTAGATAGTTGTTTGCATGTTGTCTCCCCCCATTACACTGTGAGCAGTTACTGGTTTTTTGCCTTTCTTTGCACTCTCTGCTCTTAGCACAAAGCCCAATCCATAGGAGGCACTTAGTAAACATTTGTTGACTTGACCTGACTTCAAATAAAGGATAGTCTTGGTCAGTCACACAGGGCCTTCCACAATCTGTCCCCAATCTATCCTTTCAATTTTATCTCCCATATAGCTCACATGTGCTCTGTTTTCTCATCTGTAAAATGAAGGAATTGGACTAGGTGAACTTTGACTTCCCTTCTATCTCTAAATCTATGAAACTTATTGCCTCCTATGACCTCAGATTTGTCACTTATCCTCTCTAGGCCTCATTAAATAAAATAAGGGAGTTGGACTAGATGGCCTCTAAGGTCTCTTCCAAACCCAGGTTGATGATCCTTTGTACATATTTCTATCCCCATTGCCTAGCACAGTATAAGGTATTTAATAAGGTATTTCATAAATTCTCATTGAATTGCCCTGAATGGAATTGTGCATCTCCAATTTCTTTTCTATTAGCTCAAATGTGATTAAGATATCTCTCTTCTAGTCCCTCTATAAAATACAGTCCTAACATATCTTCAGGATTTTCCCAAGGACCTCATCCCCATTCATGCCTCAGTTACCTTGGGGCATGGACCATGGTCCTCAAAGGTTCTTTTCTATAATCCTAGTTTTTTTTTTTTATACTGTAGATTTTTAAAGCTGGAAACAACAATCTAGATCACCTAGCCCACCCCTCTTCTTTTAATAAGAGACTGGGGAAGTTCACAGTGAACTTGCGGACCATCTCATAGCTATCCACTGGCAGAAAGTTCTGGGACTGGACCCCCAGAGTCTCCCCATTCATACAAAGCCCAGGACTTTTTCCACTGCTCTGTGCTTTCTACCAGTCTAATTTAAACAAATCCCCAGCTCTAATGTGCGGTTCACTAAAACCCTAAAACATGACCTCATTCCAATGGCAAAACTAGTTCCAAATATCTATTCCTTGTTGTTGGCTTTTATGGAGTTATAAATGTGAAAGGGTAACCTTTCAGTGAAACTTAAAAAACACCCATTCTTCTAGAACACTGAAAAAGTATTAGTTATTAAAGGGGGATATACTTTGCCGGGGTGAGGGGGGGAGAACAACTGAAAATTTCTGTTCCCAAATTGAAGCCTTTTCATTCAATAAAAAACATGAATATAATCCAAATGGAAAATAAGAAAACCTAAACTTAATAGGAGACACAGCTTTCTCCCAATAAAACAGCTACTCTTTCCATATTTTAATGTAATATAAATATACAAGTCACTTTATATTGGCTACTTCAAATAGGATTTCTGCCATAATATGACATCAATATAAAACTATCTGCTTTCCCAGCATAATTTTTAGCAAGCAATTTCTGTGTGTTCAAGCAAGTGATACAAAAAGCCACTGTAAGAATTCTGAAGATCATTATTGTTTCAATTATCATTGCCATAAAGATGGGAGAAAAAATAATGTATGCCTTGCAGTTATGTACAATAAAGCTCTAGAACCTGAATGGAAAAGGTGACCTTAAAGGAAGGAAAAGTCACATTGAACAAAAAAAAAAGATATGCAGTTCAATGAAAAGGGAAAAAAAGGTTGGGCTTTTTTCTGAAACCTCAAGTCCAAGTGGAAACTTCTAACTCCATTGTAAATAACTTAAGTAGCTAACAGAACATCCTATCTGGGGTGGGGGGGGCAGAGGAAGGGGAAAATTAGACATGCATTTCACTTCAATCAGAAAAACATTTCCAAAATCATAGTAATTGATTTTCTTTCAAAGCTTGTGACTATTTCCTATAAGGTGCAGAGGGGTAGCCATTTGTGTTTTAAACTCTAAAAATGACCACAAGTCATGTATTTTCCAAGTACAGCTTTATAAAGCCTTTGCACTGAATGTTATTCAGGCAATAGGACTCTGGATTTACACGTGCAGTATGTGGATACAGAGTCATAGAATCACAGTATCTCAGAATCAGCAGGGTATTCTATGACCATGTAGTGAAACTTGTTATCTTTACAAGGAATCTCTTCAACAACATATACCTCAAGTGGTGATCCAGCTTCTACCCAAAGACTATGAAGGTGAATTCACTGCCTCCTGAAGCAGACCACCTGACACCCCTTAGTTAGCTTCACTCCCACTTCCGCAATCATCCCTCTCTTTGACATCTTTCAACTTCTGCTTCTCCCACCTCCCATTCCCATCCAGCTGCTAAATTGCCATTTATTTCTGGAAAGATTCCAAACCACCCATAAAGTCAAGAATTCCCATTTGTGTTGAATGTAGAAGCTAGACAAATTTCATCCCCAGGCACCAAAGCAACCAGTAGATGAAATTGCTAAACTACTGTCTGAGATCTTTCAGGAATGAAAGAGATGTGAGGGTTTTTTGGATTGATTAGTGCCAGACAAAGTTGTTCCAAGTCAATTGAACTCAATTCAATTTAATTCAATTCAACAAACACTGTGCTAAATGTTTAACATCCTTAGACAAAAATAAAATAGTCTTTGTCCTCAAGGAGGTTATATTCTACTGGGGGGAAATGTTACACACAGATAAGTGAATAATGTCCATGTATTGCACTTTTTCACACCTTTATAATTCTTACTTTAGAATTATTTATGCCATAGAAAAAACTCCCTCCATTTTTGCCTAATTAATGTCTTGTGGCCATAAAACTCAGTAAAGGATGGTTCCCAAAGATACCCTCTCCTTCTATCTCTCCTCCCTACTAAAAATCATTTCAGTAAAGCATTAGTGAAACACAAAAAACTGTGACTATGAAACTAAAGGTGGCTCCAATGTTGAAGTGGGTTTGGGTTTTTTTTCCCGCATTTAAAACTGGGATGGTTTGGGAGTGGGGAACAAAAGACATCAATACTTCCAACTCATACTTACTTTCTCCAAAGGATTTGCCTCTCAGCCCATTTTTATTCCTACTTGCTACAGTGCTATTTGTGACATTATACTCATTCCCATGACAACAGATTTCAGTGTCACAAACAGCCTAATGATTACATTTTGAGAACAAGTAGGTGGCCAGTGGAGAGATTGTAAAGAAAATACAAATTCAAACGTACTTCTGAACTCACTGAAAAATGGTCAAAGAAGTTTACTAGCCAAGTAAGGGAATTTTTCTCAGGGTTTTTCCATTTATTATTCTCAGTTCTCAATTTAAATGTGGCCTCTGAATCAAGAAGACTTGGGTTCAAATCCAAAATCTGCTACATTTTGGCTATGTGATCCTGGGCAAGTCATTAAACTACTCACTTCACTAGGCCACTTTCTAAGACTAAATTGCAGAGAATATGCCAGCGTGACTTGATAAAGGAAATTCTGCCCCAGGAATTCCCTATACTGATGAAATCAGAGGTCCAGTCCAAAAGAAATAAAATAAAATAAAACTAATGGAAGATCTTTGTAAAAATGAATGTATTTGTAATGGTCACTAGTCTTAAGAAGAAAAGGTTATAGAAAGTTCTTATTTAAATATAATCCCTCAAATCCCTCCTTCAACAAGAAATAGATTAAAAAATGAAAAGTTTTCTGCATTAAACTGTTCTAAACATCCAATCATGACTTACTGAAGCAATATTTATTGATTTGGATAAAAGAAAATATAAGTAACCCAGTTTAAGGATTTTTTTCTCCCAATCTTTCTCCATCATACAATCACTCTCTATAGCCCCCCCAAAAAAAAAGTGGACTCAAGGAAAACTTGGCTAAAGTTAACAGGAACCTCATCCAGGACTTGTGGTTGAAAAAGTAAACAAGCAGCAAAATTTAATGACTTCTAACTCTTAGGAGTGAGTCAGTTAATCAAAGACATTTATAAGTAGTGAGCACCTACTGTTTGCAAAGCAATTCTCACTTTCTGATTCTTTGCCATTTTTCCAGATACTATTTCAGTCTCTTTGATCCAGTAATTTCATGCTGGGTATATGACCCTACCAGTGTACTTATTACAAGAAAAATCCAACTCCTGTTAAACACTGAAATTTCCCATGGAGTTCAATGTTTCCTACTTTTATAACCAAAACTAAGTATTAAATGAAAAAAATAAACAAATGGAGAAATGGAAACTTAGGATATTTACAGTCCAATGACCTGGCTCTTACTACCCAGCTGTGTGAACTCAGGAAGTTATAACCTCCCTGGACAAATGTTGGAGGTTTCGCCTCTTCTCAGCCTTCATCATCCTGAGCCACATTTGCAACATTTGACACCATTAACTATCTCTTTCTGAATATTCTCTCCTCTCTGGGTTTCCATGTTCCTGCTTTCTCCTTCTACTCCTATCTTTCTGACTAATCAGTCTCCTTTCCTAGATCTTTATGTGACACTCGCTGTCTGTGGAGTGCACCCCAAGGCTCTCCTATTTTCTCTTCTCTTTCCTCTCTGTATTCTCTAACTTGGTAATTTCATCAGCTTTTGAGTGACCAGCAATTTTTATTCCTCAGAGTTTGTAGTACATGATCCATCACTACATAGCATCACCAGAATAATACCAGTTTTAGAAAAATGAATTTTTGTTTCAAGGAGAAGCTTAGTGTCATTAAAAGTATTACAGTTTTCCATATGTAATCCAGCCCACTTTCTTCTGCCGGTTTTATTCTAGGCCCAATCTACAGCCCTTGTCAAAGAAATATGGACTGATAGATATGCACTAGAGTCTATCTGGGCAGCTAGGTGGTACACTGGATAGAGTGCCAAGCCTGGAGTCAAGAAGACGAGTTCAAATCAGGCCTCAGATACTTACTAGCAGTGTAACCCTGGGCAAGTCACTTAATCTTGTTTGTCTCCATTTCCTTATATGGGAAATGGCAAGCTACTCCAACATCTTTGCCAAGAAAACCCCATATTGGGTCACGCAGAGTTGGAAATGACTGAAAAAACTCAACAGCAGGGTCTCTCCATCCAACTGCATATGGGTAATAGGTATTCTTCACCCACTCAGTTTTTCTTGTATGGATACATATATGAAACTCCTTTGAAAGATCACCGACCTTATTGAGAAGTATTACAGAATTTGGTGTCATTGACACAAATTTATCATCTGAAAACAGAAGAAGGATATAAGGGGATCTTGTTATTTATAGAGAATTCTCATTCCATTTGGACTGGGCTCTTTGTCCTCCACAGCAGTGGTAAATACCTTTAGTGAGCATGTTTCCCTGTTCTATGCCTTGCTTTGTATCAATAATCAGAGGGTAATAAAACAATCTCTGTTCTTTCATCTTTCAGATAATTTCATTACGGCATTAAAATATTTGAGAGAGAAACTTAGTTACAGGACAGCCTTTTAAAGCTACATTTTGTTCTAGTTCATCAAATACATTGATGTAGTCCATAAACCATAACCACAGTAAGATCTTGAAATCTCTGTACTTTTCAGTCAATTATGTGATTGAAAAAATTCAGTCTGCTATAGAATATCATTTAAGAAAGTCTACCTTTTCTTCTTCTCATACTTACTTCAAGGATTCCCTCAATATAGGGCAATGTGGTATTATGGAAAGAGAATTGAGTATTCTCAACCTCTTGCTCCGGACTTTTCCCCTTCCCAAAAAAAGGTGCCACATACCCAAATGTTTTCTAAACTTTCTTCTACCCTTTCCATAACTCCCAGGCCAGGCACTCACTGGTATAGAAACAGAACAGGATCTGATAGCAGCATTCAGACCCTGTTGACTGGTCACTTTTTAGTGTGAATTAGTAATATTCAATGTTCTGCCTCCACTAGATTTTTTCATATTAAGTTTTATATCTCTAATTGTGGAATGATTGGTTTTCTCCATAATTTAAAGAATATTGAGCAGAGGAGAAGTGATTTTGATGGTCTGGCCCAAGATCCCTGAAATACTACTTATCAGATCAGCCCTAAAGATTTAAAAAGTAATATGATGTAATGAAAGTAGTATGAAATCTGGAGTTGAGACCTAGATTGATATACTAATTCTGGTTCTTAATTCCTCTGTGACTTTGAGCAAGTCACTTAACCTCTCTGGGCCTCAGATACCTCATCTGTAATATATATCAGCTATACTAGACTCTAAGTCTTTTCCAGACCTAAATTTATGACTCTATTTTGTCATTCTCAAGTGATGAAAGATGAGAAGGCAGTCCATAATTTCATTTCATCTACTTTCCCATAAAGAAAATATGAATTAGTTCATATCTGGCTGTTAGAGACCTGGTTAAAAATACAGTGGAGAACTTGTGTCATTACTGGCTTCTTCCAGACCCTAAAGGCCACCCGTTCCTAGTAAAGGACTTGTGCCTACTGTGAGATTTCCTCTCTCCTCTCTCTTCCCTTTCCAAGTACAGATTGGGGCCCTAACTTTAATCTCTGTCTCTATTTCTCCAAGATTCCAAAATAACCTGGGCACAGCTGCAAATAAATAAGACTGATGTTTGGCAAAATTTTATGGTTTTTCATGAATATGACATTTTTAAGATGTTATGTAATCAAGGTATGATATTAGCCTGTTAATGTTCTGATATCTTGCATTATATGCCTGTGCTTCTTATGTTACTCTTACCTCTGAAAATGTAGCTTCTGATAATGTAGTCTGAAGTTTCTCTTAATCTGACCTTCAGAGGTGTGCCTCCCTGAAAGGCAGGACATGTCGTCTTCAAGTATTTGAAGGACTGTCATGTAGAAAACGGATTCAGTTTGTACTGTTTGGTAGCAGAGAGCACAACTGGGTGGAATAGGGAGAAGGTGCAGAGAGGTAGATCTGGACTTGAAGCAAGGAAAACCTTTCTAACGTAGCTGTCTAAAAACAAAATGGATTGCCTCGGGAGGTAGTGAGTTGCCTGTCACTGGAGATCTTCAAGCAAAGGCTGTATGCTGGTAAGTATGCTGCAGTAAGGATTCCCATTCTGATATGAGTTGGACTAGATGAACTGAGGCCCCTTACAACTCAGAGAATCTGTGATTTACAACAAAGAGTCTATTTACTCTGCTGCAAGAAAGAGATCAGGGATAAAGAATAATGACCTAGCTCTCTCACTATTTCATACTTGCCAAAATCTGGTACATCTTTAGAAATGTTGATGATGGAAAATTTTACCTGATTTTCCAATGTGCATAAAATCTCATCAAAAACTATTTAAGTGCATGTATCACTGTGCTGGGTACTCTACGGAGCAATTTAGACAAGTGGTTTTTTACTGCTCTGAATGTCTCCAAGTGTTTAATTTCTACATCACTTTTTTTCCATTTACCAAGCCAAACAATTAACATCTCATTTAAGTAACTTTCCTATATATCATAACCCTTTCCGTTAGACAGTCTAAAAACCAAAATATTGCAGAGTTCAACCAGAGCTGTAACCAGGCATCCTGGCAGCCAGGGCAAAGTTGGCAGGTTAGGCGCAAAACAGAGGGGAAGGAGTCTACCACACGGGAACAATGAAGTTGTGCTGAACAACCCCCAGAAGGAGGTGAAGGGGAAAGACGAAGGCACAGATAAAAGGCCCTCTGATTGGTCCTAGTCGCTCTGAACAACTCCCAGAAGGAAGAATGGGGTGGGACAGGGTATAGGGAACCAGGAGAGGGAAAGGATCTTTATTATGCAGCCATACCAGGAGGATCTGGCCTCACACACTTACTAGCTGTGTAAGCAAGGCACTTAACTCTGTTTGCCTCAGTTTCCTCATCTGTAAAAGATTATCTGGACAAGGAAATGGCAAACCACTCCAGTATTTTTGCCAAGAAAATTCCAAATGGGGTCACAAATAATCAGACACAACTGAAACTAATGAAGAACAACAAACCAGGCAACTCCTCGGAAGAATTAGCAGTCAGGAAGCAATAAGCATGGTGGCCCAGAAGAAGGGTAGGACCCTTATGGTGCCCTCATGCAGGGTCCACAGCTGTCAAACTAATCTTTCTGAAACACAAGTCTGACCATATCACCCCCCTCTTCCAGTGTATCTCTATTACCTCTAAGATCAAACATAAAATCCTTCATTTGGCTTTTAAAGCCATACATAACCCTTCCTACCTTTCCAGTCTTCTTACTTTACTCCCTTCCACACAGTCTGTGATCCAGTGACATTGGCCTCTTTGCAGTTTCTCACACAAAAAACTCTGAGGATTTTCATTGGCTGTTCTCCATGCTTAGAACTCTTTCCCTCCTTACCTCCATCTCCTGGCTTCCCTGGCATCCATCAAGTCTCAGCTAAAGACCCACCTTCTATAATAAGCTTTTCCAAGTCCTACTTAATCTTAATGCCTTCTCTCTGAGACTGCTCCCAATTTGTCAGATACATAGATAAATTATGTAAATACATTATATCTATATTAGATAGATAGATAGATAGATGGATAGATAGATAGGTAGATAGGTAGATAGGTGGCTTGTTTGTGCATAGCTGTGGCCTTGCTGTTTTCTCTATTAGACTGTGAACTCCTTGAGAGCAGAAATTGTTTTTTGCCTTTTTTGTATCCTCAGAGCTTAACGCAGCACCTGGCAAATAGTAGGTCCTTAATATATGTTAATTGACTATAACATGGAATTTCTAGGAGAGGTCAGGCACCCAAAGGATGGCACCCTGGGCCCAAGCTTCATTTGACCTTCCTAGTGCAATTATCAATACAATCTGAATTAACCCATGATAGCAACTGAAATGTTAATCAGACTTGAACAAATGTATTATTTTCTCCCCTTTCCACTAAAGTTTTATTATGATACTTCATCATGCCATGGAGGTGATTCTAGACTCTAAAAGGCTTTGCAAGTAGAGCTTCATCTGTGGCAAGTTCTACCAAGCTGGAAGGTCTGTGTCTATCCTCCAAGGACTAGCCTAGCTGAGCACATTCAATTCCTAACTTTGCTATATACTACTTTATGACCTTTCTATTTCCTCATCGGTAAAATTAGCTGGGGGGGAGGGGAAGGCCGGGTTTCTTTATGGCTGTTAAATCTTATGATCTTATGATCTAAGGTTGACTCAATTATTTTGGCCACAGTAACTGGTCTAAGGCCATTATAATCTGTTCCAGCATTGGGAATATCCACAGCAATGAAATCAGAGGTAGCTGAAGCTATGAAGCCTATTGTACCTTATATATGATTCCAACTAGCTTTCGTTGAATTTCAAGCACCACTTTCACCAATAGATGTTAAAGTAAGCCCTCTCCAAAACTAATTTGTTCTTTCTGCTAGAATGCAGTTTCCAAAGCCTCCAACTTTCCACTTCAGAAGTAACTGAAGACCTATTCTCAGAGAAAACTTATGTTGGAATGGAATTGATTTACAACTGCTGAATTAAAATCTCTGTTTCAAAGATCAAACTCTGGTGTTACCCATATAAAACATAAAGGCAAGTAAATATATGACAGACAAGACACAGGTCATACTAAAAAAAAAAATCTCCATGACAATTAAACAAAGTCATAATTAGGAATTTGGAAGCCAGAAGGGAAAAGGGCAGAATGTGAAGGCAGCATGGGAGGAATAGAGCTGGGGTGCAGCAGCTGTAAGGAAGAAATACAACCCAAGTCAATTTAATTGGCACCCTCTAAATGTTGGCACCCAGGATCAAAATTCTAATCACCCTGCACTAGTTATAACTCTGACATTAAAGTTACCATTTACTGTTAAGGAGAGGGGAATTTTGTTTGAAGTTTCTCTCCATCTTTGCTAATTTGATTTTTTTTTGTATGAGGTTAGTTCATAGAAAAGGAATTATCAATTATCATTTGATAAATATCCAAAGTTGGAGTTGTAATACTATAAACATATAACTTTGCAAATGTATGAGACAGCACTAAATCTCTTAAAAAACACTGAGTCCTTGTTTTTGTGTTTCTGGGAGAAGCACTCTGTAATTCAACATGATGCAAAGTTCCTGTGATATGCTAAAAACTTCATTGTAATGAAATGTCAATTGAGTTAGCTCAATTTGGTCTGTAGGAGGCCATTCATTTCTAGAACATTTTTATGTTGCTGTGACAACAGAAGGGGAGCAAAGAAGAAATTATGCAAAAGCTACTTCTTTCCTGGGTGAAAATCAGCACTCTTTAAAATATACATCTATGTTATCCCAAATTGGAAGTTTCATTAAATTGGATTAATCTCTTGGAGCAAAAGAAAAGTGGTTATTGTTTATTTAAATGTAAAAGCAGGTTCCCCTCTGTCTAAGCACCAACAACAGTGACAGCCCCAGGTTCTACGAAGATTTATAATGCATTTCAATTTGCAACAGTGTTTTATTCATTAGAATAGGCTGTTCCACTTTTTAAAATCTATGTCTGCAAAACCAATATGAATGCTTTGTGGTTAAATTCCTCTAGAGTTAGTATCTGAAATGGTAATGAACTCTGCTTTTGTCATTCTAATATACTGGAGCCAGCAAAACAAGTGCTAATAAATCCTTAGTTAGAGCTACAAGACAATTACCTGATATATGTTCACATTTCAAAAAAATAAAAAGTCCTAGGAAAAAAGATTATATAGTCTATAGCAAAGAATGGAAGTTTCATTTTTCTTTGGGAATTAAAAACCTTTATGAACTTAAGCTAATCTATAAAACTACTAACGTCTATTATATTCTTGCCATCTGATTTTATGCCTCTGAGTCAAAGCAAGATCCTTGCCAGCTCTGTTCTTACCACCTCCTCTCCCAAGAGAAAACAGATTAGAAAAACAGTAGCTCTCAGAAACAGTTCACTGTTTCTCTTTCCGTGGGCTTTCCATTTGCTATATTTACCATCATCTCCTATTCCTCATATATGGTATGTGAGTTTGGCTAAACTAATATAATAAAATTAAATGGAATAACCAGAAGTTTAAAAAGCTCCTAATTTTAATTTAGTTATAACTATGTTTTCACATATTTGTCATGTTTTATCATACGTAACTCAAGGGGATAAGTATGTTAATAAAAGGATGTTGGCAAGGTTCTATCTGCTATTCTTTATAGCAGATAGGGATCTTTAAGTGAGTGAAATTATTTTTTTCCAAGTCCTGAGAGCTTAAAATTTAATTCAGCTAAATGTATTTACTAATTCACTTCAACAGACATTTATTAATGCTTTCCTTCTTCGATGTAAAAGGCATAGGGAATTAAATATATTCCCCACAGTTCCAGGCATATAAATTTATTATTCTTTATAGTCACTTTGCAAATGCTTCCTCCTGCCCAGGGCATGGTAAACATAAAAAAGTTAAATGCTTACTTCATTTATTTCCTTGTCTACCTCTTTAGAGAAGTGTTTTTATAATGATATGTACAAATATACACGCATGTGCATATATATGTATATATAAATACACATACAGACGAGTGTGTGTGTGTGTGTGTGTGTGTGTGTGTGTGTGTATGTGTTTATACTCTGACTGACTTCCCTGGCTTCCTTTAAGTTTCAAGTAAAATTCTACCTTCTGCAGGAAGCCTTCCCCAATAATTCTTCATTCTAATGCCTTCCCTCTGATAATTATTTCCTATTTATCCTGTATATAACTTTTTTGTATATATTTGCTTACTCGTTGTCTCCCCCAGTAGATTGGAAGCTCCTTGAGGGCAAGGATTGTCTTTTGCTTATTTTTGTATCCCTAGTACTTAGCATAGTGCCTAGCACATAACAGGCCCTTAATAAATGTTTATTAATTGATTGGTACAGTGAAAAGATAAATAGATTTGGACTCAGAGAATCTGGGTTCAACCCCAGTTCAACTGCTTACTATCTTTGTGAACTTAGACAAGTCATTACTTTCTTTTGGGCCTTGGTTACTCAAATTAAGATGTGGGGAGGAAATTTTGGTTCAGTGAGAAAAGTACTGGATTTGGCATCAGAAGACTTAGGTTTGAATTCCATCTCTAATACTTTACTACTACATGGGCAAATGAGTGAGTCACCCTGAGCCTCCATCCCTCCCCTGAAAAATTGTTTGTCCTTCATTTTCAAAGAGGACCAATGACACTATGGGCAATGTCTTGACTGGCATGTGAATTGGATTTAAGTGAGGAAGAAATGAAGTTGGATTGAGCGACTGCTCAGGTATCTTCCAGCTCTAAATCTGTGATCCTATATGGGGTAGAGGTGGTGTCCCACTAGATAGATGTCCGCTAAGGTTTCTTCCCTTCCTATGGTGTGCAGAATGGTATTTTTGGCTACAAATGGATGGATGGAGTTGTCGAAATTTCATGACTGGAAAGGATAGCCACCTTTATGTTATAAGGAATCTTCTGAAATAAGAAAAGTATAAGCCATTTAACTATCCATGACTAGCTTTAACAAGTCAGGGCCTTTGTAGAGAGTAATTGCTGTAAAGCCAGAGCAGTCAGTTGGGCTATGAAAAAATTTTGCTCCTGAGATCATGCACCACTATTTAAAAGGCCTTCTGACTAAGAAGAAAGCCATTTTTTTAAGCCACAGGGAATAAAGACTGTTTTAAAAGTGTAATTATTTTGCTTTTCAAGACATTGTGAAGGCGATGTTTTCACAAGTCTAAATTCATGAGCAGTCTAAAAAGAATAAAGGTTAAAAGTGCGCTCCCTGCAAATTGTAGCAGGTGAGTAAATACCTAGAAAGTCAGTGGGAAGTATAGGAGCAGAGGGAAATGCAATAAATCACAAGGAAAAAGGCAAATCTCCATAAAATACCATATGTTATTACAGATGTAGAGTCTGCATGCTTTCACTGTTCTGACTAGGTCACTGTGGCCTGGGCCAATTTTAGTTCATATACCTTAAAGACTTTCTACCCTTTTAAATACGCATTCTAAAATCACAGGAACATTCCTAAGCATTCTCACCCACTGTGGCTATATCCTTAGGAGTTTACCGAGTCAATAACTCATTTCCACCCTATGTATGGCTTTCTGTTATGACCCACCATTTTAACCATTATTTTTGAAGTCCTAAATATTACAGTCCAGTAATTTGTAAGCTCCTTGAGGGCAGGAGCCATTTCATTCCTGCCTTTGTATCCCTAGTACAGGGCCTGGCACAGACAAAAAGTGAGTTTAATTGAACTGCATGTACCTAAGAAAGTATCATAATAATAAGATTTTAAAATTAGCTTGAGTTATGCCAATCCACACAAAAAGCATTCTGCATCAACATACTATGCTCCAAATCTGGATTTCTTTGGACATGGAGATAAACAATTTCATCCCTTTTCTCTTCATCCCAGTCTTTAACTAGAATTTTGCAAGTACTGTTGGATATTTAATCTTTGTTGGTTCCATCTCTAATAATCTCATGAAGTTCACAAAGCCATTTATTTTGCTAGATATTTACTCTGTTATTAAGTCATACCGCAAGAGTTGTATTTTAGATTTAATTTGGATCATTTCTACTTTGGGGATGGGAAAAGGAGAAGAGTCTGGATCTGTTATTTCATCAGTATGGGGAACTCCTGGTATGGAAATTCCCTCCACTGACAGATCTGGTGTACTGAGAGATTAACTGACTTGTCCATGGTCATATAACTAGTAGGAATCAGAAACAAGGCTTGAACCCAGGTTTTGCAAGGCTCTAACCACTGTGACACAGTGACTCTCACTGGGCTGGGGGAGGAGGGGAAGAAAGGGTCAGCATCAACAAAACAGCATGCCATTAAAAAGTTAAATTCAGTCTTTGCTGATCTCTCTTTCACAGGTAAATTGAATAAGCAATTTATTCCAACCCACCTTGTACTGTGTATTTAGTTTGTAGGCTCATAGATCTAAAAATGGAAGAGAATTCAGGGACCATCTAGTCCAACTCTTTCATTTTACAAATGAGGAAACCGAGGTCCAGAGGGGTAAAGTGAGTTATTCAAGGTTATACAGATATTTGTTAGATGTCATGTGATCAAGAATCCTGGCTGACCAAGACATACAATAATTCATATAAATCCCCCTGCAAATTGTCTAGGGCAGCATACATCCCTGCAGTAAAAAAAATTTTGAGCATGCAACCCCAATATCTGCATATTTATTCATTTAGAAATTATACATAAATACTACTATGTGCTAATATGTACATTTCAAAACTTACACAGAAATAGAAAGTTTTTTTGAAAAAGAATGAGATGAAAATGAAATAATGTTTTGATTCTAGAGTCAATAGAGAGTCACTGTTTATTGAGCAGGGAAGAAATATAGTGACACCTTTGCTTGGGGACAATCCCCTCAGTAACTGTGTAGAAAATGGATTGGAGTGGGGATACTTGAGGCTGAGAGACAAATTAGAAGGTCATTCAATAGTCCATGTGAAAGATAATGATGGACTGAACTAGAATGGTAGGGTTTTGTGAATGGATGAAAGAAAACAGTTGTGAGAGATAGTGTTAGACAAGTTTTGGCTACCAGTTAGATATATGGGATAAGGAAGAGTGCAGAATCAAGAATAACACTAAGGTTATTTTTTTTTTTTGGCAATTGGGGTTAAGTGACTTACCTAGGGTCACACGGCTATTAAGTGTCAAGTGCTTGGTCTGAGGTTGAATTTGAACTCAGGTCCTCCTGACTTCAGGGTTGGTGCTCTATCCACTGCGCCACCTAGGTGCCCCCACTAAGGTTATTCTTAGTAATATTTAAAGTTATTCTGTGACTGAAAGGATAGTGGTACTCTTTTTTTTGTGAGGCAATTGGGGTTAAGTGACTTGCCCAGAGTCACACAGCTAGTGAGTGTTATATGTCTGAGGTCTGGATTTGAACTCAGGTTCTCCTGATTCCAGGACCAGTGGTGGTCTATCCACTGCGCCACCTAACTGCTCCAAGGGTAGTGGTACTCTTAAACAGAAATAGAGAAGTTTACTGACTTAAAAATGTGGAGGGGCCTGAATCATCAGCTGTTATCCCAAAGCACAGAGCCTGTCACTGAGGGATGCCTGCTGCAGCAATAAGGTGATGGTAAGAGGAAAGTATGGGGATGCTGGGGGTGGGGAGAGTGTCAAGGGGAATTTTGTCTCCCCTTGATGCTGTGAGTGTCAAGGTTGATGTGTATTATAATACCAGCCCTACACAGCCCCAAAAAGTCAGTGATAGGAGGGGGCAGAGCAGGGAAGAATTCAAGGGGGTGGGTGTGGTTACATTAGAGACAAGCCTGTAACTGGATATATGGGAGAGAGGGTGAATTGTACCCCAATCTTCTCACTTTCCTACCAGTTGAACACACATTACTTGGAAGTCAAACCAAATCTCCCTCCCCCCACCAAAGGTCGTTCCATGGCCTTTGTTTTGGAAGACAGGTCTAGAGCCCTGTGAAAAATTCTCCAAACTCATAACTGATCATATTAAGCAAAGTATCCATCTTCATTCTACTGACAAGGAACTAAGCTTGGGAGGTTCCTGCTTAGAACTATTGCTTAAAGAAAAAATAAACCAGAAACTCTAACTTATATCTTCAATCACACTTAATATCACCAAAAGGAAGTGGCAGCAGGCCTAGCAGCTTACTTTTGGCTGAAAAGATTCCCTCTCTCAGAGCTGACAGTTTTAGTACCAACCAAATGGGCATTTTCCAAAGAATTTGCTCTGGATAAGCATAGATATCAAACCACATGTTCATAAAAATGTTACAATAATTTCAAAAGCTTTTGTGACCATAGTTTGCACGGGATAATGAAAAACTCACTGGACTAGAAGTCTGGAGACCCAGCTATAGTACTAGGAATCAATCAATCAAACAATTAGTAAACATGTATTAAGTGCCTACTATGTGCCAAACATTGTACTAGGCACTGGTAATAGATATAAAGAATGAAAAATACCCACTGGCAAGGAGTTAACCAGCTATGTGCCTTTAACAAATCAATTAATCTCTCTAGACCTCAGTTTCCTCATCTGGAAAAAAAAAAGAGTTGGACTAGATGACATCTAAGATTTCTTCTTGCTCTTAATTCCTTAGCTTCTCAACTCATTTTCTTCAACAACCTACTTGTCTTCAATGAATACATTTTTCTTCTCACACTTTTATCCATTACAAAAATGATCCCCAAGTATATTTGCCTTTTCTGAATTATTTTACTTTTACAGTTGACATCTACCTCCCAGAGTTGTTGCAAGGAACAAATGAGTTAATAATTGTAAGGTACTTAGCATAGTGCCTGGGAACATAGTAAGTGCTAACTACTGCTACTACTATCTCTGACTAAAATGTATATCTAAATAGAAATAGTTGCTTTTTAACATAAATATCTTGATATGGAGGGATAAAAATTCCAGGAAATTTAAGTCTTCTGGACTCAGAGTCACAAACATGTTAAATGCATCTCATAAAGGAAAGAAAGAATTACCTTCCAGTGTTGTTCCTTCTCCAGAAAGGGCATCACCAGCTCCAGAAGCATACAAGGCAGTCACTGACAAGGAGTATTTTGCACCTTGGTCTAAGCCCTTCAGTTGGGTGCTGGTTGTATCACCCCTCACGGTCACCTCTTGGGTTTCACCTCCCGCCACTGGAGTGTATGTTACAAGGTACTGTTTGACTTTTCCTGGTGCTGCACTCCAAGATAATTTCATTGATGATGTTGTAGGGTCAGAAACTCTTAAATCTCTTGGATTTCCTCGAACTTTATGAAGTTTAAAAAAAACATGAAAATACATTACTAAATAGAAATGGTTCAGGAAATGTTCTGTTAGCTTGCCGTTTTTTTTCTGTTAAGTCAAATTTGCATACATGGTTTAAGAGAACTTCTCATACTTAGTTGGACCTGTGACAAATACAGCAAATGGTGCCAATTAGCCAATAGTGTCACAGCAATGACAAACGTGGTCCTACGTCGATGTCATAATTAAAATGCATCAATAAAAGTAACGAGTTCCTCTTCCTATGTTTATCCATGTCAAAGTCTTTCATTTCAACCACAATGAATTGCCAAAATTGGATTAAAGATATACAAAAAAATGCAAGTTGATTAGTCATCCCAACTTGGATTTTGATTTTTCTATGAAATTGTCAATGGAAAAAATAATTTACTATTGCTATGATTATTTAAGGATGATAACCACCAGATGAATTTGAGTTGGCCCATACTCATATTACATATCACATAATGAAAATTATGCTATAACTATAGTAATAGTTAATATTTTTAGTGTACCTATAATGTACCAAGCACTGTGTTAAGCTCTTTACAATTATTATCTTAATTGATCCTCACAATAACCCTAGGAGGTAAGTGTTATTATTATCCTCATTTTACAGATGAGGAAACTGAGTCAAATAGTAGTTAAGTCACAGAGTAGTTCTTAAACACCCACTAGCTTAAAATTTTTCTGATAGAGCAGACATTAATCCATCAGGGATCTCTGAGGCAATTCAACACTTTGGCACCCCCTGAAAGGGCACAAAAGCACTGCAGGAAATTTCATTCCAGAAAAAGAAAGAATGAAAAAACATTGGATAGATTGCTGAAGTGGGTCCAATCCACAATGAGCCAGTCAGTTATCTATGAAGTACCTACTTCATTACTGCCATCTTAGGCATCAAGTTACAACCTATCTAACATCTTTTCAGCCCAACTGCCTGATAATTCACTCAACTACAATAGGCCAGCACAGTCAACAGACTGCTAGAATTATAGCCTAACAACCATTTCTCACCCAATGTCCCACACAATGTCAAGTCCTTGTCCCTGTTCCTACATATACCAAACATTAGATCTCACAATACTGAAAGCCTTTCTGTAAGTAGCCCTTAAAAATAAATCCCCTTTTAAAAATATATAGCCCATTAAATAGGATCTATTTCAAGTGAGTACAGCTTACTAGGGGGAAAAAGCCTGAATAATCATCCCTCACCATTTTCATGT
This sequence comes from Vombatus ursinus, assembly GCF_900497805.2. NCBI lineage: Eukaryota > Metazoa > Chordata > Mammalia > Diprotodontia > Vombatidae > Vombatus > Vombatus ursinus. The sequence goes on from NW_020949613.1 coordinate 24,223,701, forward strand.
GTTAAGATATGAGAATATATGATCATAGAAATTCATAAAGGAACACCTGGACTTGATATTTCAGGATGAGCATGAAAAGGTGAAGTAGAAAAATGGGCCAAACAGTTTTGCTTAAAAGAATATAATCAGGCCAAAAGTGCTATTTCTTTTTCTTTTTTAATGGACGTGGGGTATTAAATAAGTTGGATGATAGCCACAAGGCTGTTTCGTTTTGCCCAAGTAGCTGCCATCTGAATTTAATGTACCTTCTTCAGTAGCTGCATTTCCAGTCAGTGGATTTCCAGGTCCAGAAAAGTACTCAGGAATAACAGACACTTCATATTTTGTATCTGGGGTCAAGTTCTCAAGTGTCTTTCTTCTTTCATTTGCTGGAACTGTGACTTCTTGTCTTGCTCCACTAGGAATTGACCTGTACACAATCCGGTATCTTAAGACTTTCCCTGGGGCTTGAGTCCAGGCAATTTTAAAGCTATCAGTGGTTTCATCTGTCACTTTTAAGTTTCGAGGAGCACCTTTCACTGAAAGAAAGAAGACATTTTAAAATCTTTGCTCAGGAAAAAAAAATTATTTTATTATCAGGACTGGAAGAGAGAAATTATACCAAATGCTCATTAGATAAATAAGTGAGAAGTGATTATGAACCATAAATACTAGCTAACATGTACCTGATTACAGCATTCCCATCTTTTTTCCTCAATTTCATCATCTGTAAAATGACCAGATTGTACTATGTGAGCTTAATGTCCCTTCCACCTCAAAAGTTATATGACCTTTTCGCTCCTTAAATTAAATTCTTCTGAGTGCCCATCTATTTGAAAAACATTTGACAGTAAATGGAAGGTAAGAGGCATTGTCTTCTCTGCCTCATAGATCTATTAAAATAAGCCACTAATAGCACACTCATTAAGTAATGATTATAAGCTATTTAGATATAAAATACACCACTGTGTAGTGGGTCCTTAGAGGGATGGAAGTTGAGGGGCTGAAAAAAACTTTGATCATGGTGTTTAGTCACTAGGCTACTTTATCTGATTTCATTCTGGTAGCCAAGATGAGAGGAAGAGAATCACAATTTTATGTATTTGAATGACAGTCGGAGTGGGGATGGAGCTTAACTCCCAGACTCTATTATAGCCACATAATTGGAAATAGAATCTTACTGTTTTACTTTTTGCCTCTTTTGGACAGGGAAAAGACTTTGCTTCACTGCAATGCTTACTATGTGAGTAGCAATGTGGTATAATGGATATAGGCTGCCTTAGAATTGGGAAAATCTGGGCTCAAGATCCATCTCTAACACATACCAATTATGTGACTTTGGGCAAGTCACTTAACCTCTCAATAACTCCAGGCAACTCAGAGTACAATTTACAGTGAGGTTGTCAATGTGCATCAGGGAAGAGAATTTCTATAACTGGGAGTTCCCTATACTTAAACAAATCAAAAATAATAAGCTATTCTATTCTTTACCAGATCATATCATACCATACCATACCATACCATAATATACTATACTATACTATACTGTACTACACTGTATTATACTGTACTAAAATTATTACTTAGGACATGCTTCCCATTCATTTGACAAAGTAGAGCTATCAGGGTTTGGGGCCTATCTAGGCATAAGCAGAGATCACAGCCTTAGAAGAAAGCAACACTTCATGCAATTGAAGCCCATACTGCATCTTTTATACTACACAAATCAAAAGTGGAAGTCAAGGATATGTGTCTAATTATTGATATGAGAAGTTAAAAGGAACCTTTAAATCACAGTCATAAAATCCTAGGCCAGGAACAGACCTAGATTATCTAGTTGCTTTTCCTGTAATATAGCAAAAAATATACCCAAACCATCCCAATGGATGCAGATCGATCTTTATTTTTAAGCTGCCCAGAGAAAGAGATTTCACAGGCTTCTACAAGCAAATACTTCTAGCATCTAAAAACACTATCAGCAAATTCTTCTCCATAAAGAGTCTAAATTCATCATGCTCTTGTCTTAGCCTGTTTCTTATTCTTCTGTCCTTCAGTGGAAATGAAAAACAGCTGTTACATTCACTGTGACCCTGTATATATTTGCAAATTCCTTGGACGTCTTAGAATCATAGAATTTCCAAGTTGGAAGTTACCTCAAAGGCCATCTTGTCTAACCTGTACTGTTCCTAGAGCTAACCGTTCACTTCCTCTTCTTTAGATTAAATACAAGTTTGATGCAACAAAATCTGTCAATAAGGGGACACTACAGCTTTATTTTCCTATAGAGGAAAATTCAATACTTGGAGCTTCCTTTAAATATAGCCTCTTATCCTTATTTAAAGATGGACATTCTTAAATATAGCCATTCTTCAAAGCTCCTTCCCTAACTCTTGCAATTTTTACTTCTCCTTCTGTGCAGATAGTTATAAAATCAAGTGCATCTGTACCTGGCAAGTCTTCTCACTCCTAAAGGGTGCAGAAAGCTAGCTTCAAGCTCACAACGTGGGAGCTGAGTTATCCAGGAACCTCCATCCCTAACTAGTATCTTCCTTCTCCTAGCATTACTTCATCCACTTAAAGTTTTGGTGTAGAGTTAAATGTATTCATGGTCCTGATTCTTGTGCAAATATTCAGATAACATCTATACTAAGAGAGCTCAAGATTTATACTCATAACAGATCTGTCATTGGAGTAATGCAGAAAGTTAAAGCAACTTAATAAAACTATAAAAATGTGATCATTACTGAAAGATGGTGCAGAAAAATATAATTCAGCATTTTATGAGTTAATTCATTAATTACTTGGCATGATAATAAACTAAGAGATCCAAGTAAATTTGGTTTTACATATTTTTTTAAATTTTTCCCTCTCTTCTTTGAAACTATGAAATATGTACTCATATATTTTAAGATAAAGTTTAGGCATTGCTAAGGCTCTTAGAAAGTAATCACAATACAAAATTCCGGACGAGGCAGCAGATGATTTGTTAACAATATATCTGGCAAGCTAAAACAATATTATAAGCTGTATTTTTCAAAAATTAGCAAAACTGCAGTATACCTTCCAAAGTTGTTTCTTCTCCAGATAAGGGATCACTGAAACCATCCTCATATTCTGCTGTCACATTGACCAAATACAAGGTTTCTGGGTGTAAGTGGTCTAGAACAACACTGGTACTGGAAGCAGGCTCTACGACAGTGAGGTCTTCACCACCAGCACCTTCCCTGTATGTGATGTGATATGTAAAAACATGCTCTCCAGCTGGAGACCAGTTGACTTTGAAACTATTTGAAGTCATATCAGAAAAGTTCAGATCCCTTGGAGGCACATAAGCTATATGAAAAAGAAAGGAAGACAGAAACTATTTTCAATGAACAGAACCTGACAAAACACAGATGCATTGCATTGCCTGAAATTCTCCATAATTCTTAATACTGTATATAACTGAGAAATGGTTAACCATTACATCTCATGACCAACATTCAATAGCTCCCAAATGATCCCTAAATCAAGAGGCACTGTAATGTGATAGTTAGAGCATTGGACTGGGAGTCAAGAAGACCTGAGTTTGAATCCCACCAAACACTGTGGAACCCTGAACAAGTCACATAACCCTTCTGGGCCTCAGTTTCCTCATCTATAAAATGAGGGTCTTGTACATGAGGACCTCTAAGATCCCTTTTAGCTCTAAAGTTATGATCCTGTAATTGCAGAAGAGCCCACAGAGCTCACAGTTCCTCCTAACTAAGAATGTACTTATTTTAGAAGTCTTCAATAAGCTTTTAAGTGCTCACTATGGACCAGAAGATAAAGCTGAAAAGATAGGTTGGGACCAGATTATTGAATGCAATACTGAAGAGTCTAAACTTTATTCAGAAAGCAATAGGGTACCAGTGAAGGGTTCTGAGCAGGAAGGGTTACAAGAGCCTTTGACTAAAGGCAACAAAATACTAAGCTGAGCCAGGCATTGACATAATGAAATCTTGTTCTAGGGAGATTAATATGGACCCAAATCTCACCAGAGATGGCCAAGGCCTTAATTAATTAATTGGTAAGTGAATAATCTTAGCATTATAGTTTTAGGGCTGGAAGGAACCTTAGAGGTCACCAAGTCCAACCTCATATTATATGTGAGGAACTGAAGCTGAGAAAATTTAAGTGATTTTCTCCGGGTCACACAGATAGTAAGTGTTTCAGACAGGACATGAATTTGGGTCTTCCTTACTCTAAGCCAAGCATTTTATGCAGTACCACCTAGCCACCTTATTAAGCAACTTGTCCAAGGTTTTATAGGTAATAAATGATGGAGCTAGGGCTTGAACTCAGGTCCTCTGACTCCAAAGTTCATAATTTGTCCACTGCATTTTCTCTGGGAGGACTAAAGCATTTTTCTTAGAAGGACAAACTTTCTATGCCAATAAATAAAAATTCCATATTCATAAGGGAGTCAGAAATCAGAGTTAAATGATAGAATTATTCAATAGTCTTCAGAGATGCCAGTAAGTCCCTTTACCCTTTGTACTAAAGAAATCCCAATGCTATGTAGCCTTTATGGAAATGTCAAAAGAACTATACATGAACAACACTTCTTCTATACCACAAGAATGGCTTACATTTCTTCTTTATAACTTTCAATTCTTGTTCAATTCTAAGGCAGATAGACTGAGTAAGTTCAAATGATATTCTCTGGAAAGCATCAAAATCTTCCACTGTGAACACATGAGTTTCAGGAGGGGGAGAGGCAATGGCTTCCAATTCAGAACGAACTGCGTCCTTGACACCAACTGCAAAGATTTCAACATCTGAATTCCTGAGTTTTATAGCAGGGTCTCTAAAGGCATCCGATGATTTTCCATCAGTAATAAGAATCATGACCTTTGGTACATTACTCCGAGATCCTTTGCTAGCCACAAATATTTTCTCTCTCACATAGGTCATGGCTTTGCCTGTATTTGTGGATCCACCTCGGTAGGGGAATGTGTTAATAGCTTCAATGATGTCTTCAACTCTAGTAAATTTTTTCAATGTAAACTCAGTATGGGGGTCCCGGCTATATTGGACAAGGCTGATCTGCACCCTGTTTGGTGAAATCTCAAAGCTCTTCACAAGGACCTCCAAAAAGGCTCTAACTTTAACAAAGTTGGCGATTCCAATGCTATAAGAGCCATCAACTAAAAATACAATGTCGGCTTTTATATCCACACCTCGGGAGCATTCTGCAAAGAGAAAATAAATTCTAATTAAAGTTCAATAACCTAAACTTTACAATGAATCTGTATCAATGTGTCTTTAAAAATCATTTATGTCATTCCTCTTTTACTAAGTAAAACTAACTTGTGGACATCCACCACTAATATGAGTGGAAAGAACAATAATAACAATAGCAAAAACTCTGAATATTGTGTAATTATACTGATAAAGCTTAGTTTTAAAGACTAGCAGAGAAAATTTATTATTTCTTTGCCAAAGTGAGTAACTATGGGTGTAGAATACTGTCAAATTTAGTTAATATCTTGATTAGCTTTTATAAATAGGGTTTTTTCTCCCTCTTTTTAAAAAAAAGTTTTTTAATAAGAGATGGCCTTCTGGAAAGTAGAGGAGGGGTGCATTTGGAAATGAAAGGGACATAAAGTCAAGGGATATCCATAAAACCTATTTTTTTTTAAATTGTGGGCAATTAAGGCAAACTATTTGATAGATTTTCAAACAGTCCAAATCAAATTACTTACCCACTTGAACTTTCATTGGCTGGGTCTTTTCCATTATTGAAATGGGTTCACTGGATGTCAGTCCTTTCATTGCATAGACACTAATCTGGTATTCTGTATCTGCAGAAAGGTCTCTTACATTCAAAGAGGTAGTCTGAGGACCCACACTCAAAGCTTGTTGCTTACTTCCTGGTATCATTGGCGTAAGAAGCACTTTATAGCCTGTTATAGGACTAGGAGATGAGTCCCAACTGAGCTTAACATATTTTGATGATACATCAGTAGCAATCAGATTTGAAGGAGATTCTACAACTAAAAATTTGAGACAAAACAAGGTTAAAAACAAAGAAATGAAATTATTCAAGCAAGCTTTACTATATTATATAACAGACCTTTTTTCTCAAGTCTTCAACAAGCATTGATTAAGCTCCTACCAAGTGCAAGTCCTTTTGAAAGACGTTATAAATACAAAAATAAAACAAGACTTTTTTTTGCTTTTGACCAAAGACTGTTGAAACATTTTCTTTCCTCAAGGAACATGCACTTTAATACAAGAAAGAAGCCATGTATTCAAATAACTATAAATCAAATTAGAATACTAGTTAAAAGAGAGGTCCAAAGTTTTTGTCCTTATCAAATTAATCATTAATACATCAACAAAAGTTAATGCCTAAAAATATTCCTGTCTAATTTAAAGGACCAATGCTATTGAGAGGAAACAGATGATAGGAAAGGAGGTTTCCTTTGGGGGAAAAAAGTATCATGGTACACCTAATATGCTAATCCTCCCAAAGCCACGTCATCAATTTCAGGTTGTTCCCTACAATTTATTTTTAATGTTCCATTAGATCTACTTCTCAGTCTTTCAAGGAATAATTCTTCTATAGAAAGTGTGTGTGTTAATGCCTTCCAAAGTATTTAGGAAAACTTTTCCAGTAAACCGAGTGAACTCCATAATATTTCATTTGTGTTAGATAACACTAATCATTTTTATAATATAAGACCAAAGGGCAGGACTCATTATGATATGAAAATAAAAACACAAAACAAAATAAAAACTCTAAGGTTTTTGACAAGAAAATTTGAGATCATACATACACACACCAAAAAATAATCCATGACAGATTTTTAAATAAGACCAAAGTAGCAAGAAGAACACTTCATCTTTTTTTTCTTTTCTTTTTTTTTTTGTTTTTAGGCAATTGGGGTTAAGTGAATTGCCCAGGATCACACAGCTAGTAAGTGACAAGTGTTTGGTTTGAGGCTGGATTTGAACTCTGGTCCTCCTGACTTCAGGGCCAGTGCTCTATCCACTGTGCCACCTAGCTGCGCTTCATTTTTCTAAATAGAATAACACTTCAGTTTTCTAAATAGAATAACAAGACTAGGAATCACCAGTTCTATTAAAAGGCTTTGGAAAGAAAGTCACTTCTATTTAAACTCATACAGTCCTGTGTACACCTACTAAAGCATAAGATGAATCTATAAGTCAATAAACATTTATTAAATACAAAGTATGCATAAGGCACTATGCTAAGTACTGGGGATAGAAAGAGAGTCAAAAACAGCCCTTGTCCTCAAAGAGTTTACATTCTAGTGGTAGAGACAACTTGTATATCAATAGATTCAAACAAGATGCTTGCTGAGTCAACCAAAGGTAACTGAGGTAGGTAGCTCTTTTCAAATAGATTAAACTAAAATATGATAAATCACTATGTTAGTTATTGATTTAATGATCATCATTAGCGTAAGAAGTCAATGTTAAAGACAAAGAACTACCAAGAAAAGAACTAAATAGTCTAATCCCTAATCTAATAGAAATTGATACTGGTTCTGCTCATCCAATGGACTTGGAGAAAATAGAACCCCATTTATGTTGTCTTAATTGTGTGAAAAATATACTTTAACTATTTTAATTTTTAATATGAAGATGAAAACACGCCTTCATGAAAAGAACCTTCCTTCTTTTACTATTATGCTAAAAATAATGTACACAGGAAAAAAGGCACTCGGGTTTTTAAATCTATCTATTCTCAGTTACAATGAAATTTTCTTCCAAATATAAATAATTTCATCTCCACTAACATCAAACTGAAAAAAAAAAGAGATTAAATGATCACAAAGTCAACATAGGCTAAATAAGGTTTGAAATCTACACATCTATGAAAAAAATATTAATAATTTTTAATCCCAGAAATTCAAACTCCATAGAATATAGTTTGAACTGTACTCAATAGATAATAGTAACAAAGTATTTTGTGGTATTTCAAGATAAATCCACTGCAATCTGCTTTCAATGTAACCAAAGCCTCAGCAGAGGTAACTGTGTTTCATCCTGGCCCTTTAGGACAAACTACAGGAAATCTAAGAACATTTAATTTGTCACTAAAATGAAGCTAGTAGAGCAAGTTATACGTAAAAGAAGTAAAAAGCATGAGAAAAGTGAAAAGGGGACACAGCATATTGTAAGACCCGAGAATTTAAGCAGCAATAGTGACCATGTATCAGGATGGAGCCAAGATAGAAAAGCCTGCAAACAAAAACTTGGAACTAAGGAAAAAAAAGCAAAAGACAGCAAGTGACCTGAGTGGAAGAGATGAAGCTGTATTCAAGAGGATTAACTTGTAAATCTCTTGGCAAACCTAGGACAAATCATCAAAGCAGGTCAATAAAGATAAAGGGAAACATTAAAGAAGAAGAATTAAGAGATTAAGACATAGAGGGAGAAAAGTGGAAGAAGAGGAAAGGTGGGGGGAGGGAGAAGGACAGTGCAGAGAAAGAAAGGGAGGGAGATAAGGAGGTCAAGGGAAAGAGGAGACAGGAATATAGGGAGAGGCTAAGAAGGGAAGGAGAGAAAGGGAGACTAGAAAAACAGGGATGAGGAAGAGAATAAGGGGAAAGGGAAAAGAAAAGAGGAATGGACAACGGGAATGAATAAGGAGACTGGACTAAGTAAGCACTAAGGTTCTTTCCAAATACAAAATTCAATTATTTTATTATTCTAAATTAGAGAAGGGGTGGAGATCAGAAGTAGAGTGATTAGACAATGAAATAAGAAAAAGAATTATTGGCAAATGAACTTATAAGACAAGATTCTAAGTGACAAAACTAAAGCCCATAAAGATTTGCCAAAAGAGAACCAATGGCTAGCAATTCCAGACAGTAAAGAAGTTTTTTTTATATTAGTACTCATCTATTTAGAATGTGCTTTGGAATCCCATTTGAATGCTGAGGATGAGTAAATAACTTTCAGGGAAAATTATAGAGGCTTTGCACAAAAGGTTGACTATCAGATGTTTTAACATCCTTTGAAGTGCCTTGTCTTTCTTCCATGCATTGGAAGACAAGAACTGAAAGGAATTTTTAAAATGAGAAAAATTCCCAGATATATGAATAAGAGAAATTGACTTATTATCTCTTGGAGACTCTAAAAACTTCTAATATTTGGGAAAGTACTTAGGAGGTATTAACTGGAAAGTCCTTTTCCTTGGAGGTCAGTAAAAGAAATAAAGAATGTTCATACGTATAAATGTGCCTTATCTGACAATACTAGATAGAAAGAAGCATGATGGTGACCTGGAAACAGCTCTAGGCTTAAACTTACAACTATATTGCCTTGGGAAAGTCAATTCACCTCTCTGATCCTCACTTTCTCCATCTGTATAATGGTGATAATAATACTTATAACACCAGCCTCAGAGGATTCTTTTGAGGATCAAAAGAGATTATAAACATGAAATGCTATATAAAAGACAGCTATTGAGAAGAGAATAAAATACTCTCTATAAAATAAATATGCTACACATAGTAATCTATGAATACAAATGCTAAGTAAGAAAGAGGCTCTAGAAGGAAATAGCAATTCAAAATTTTGTCCAAAATAGCTGATTTAAGGATATCGTGTTAATTAAATTACTGTGCTAACTGTTTTTTACATCTAAATCTTTATGTAATGGGTTTTGTTAAGATGGGAGAATTTTAATATAATAAAGAAATATCATAAAGTCTACCACTGGAAAAATATACATTTGGTGGTACCTAATGTTGAAAGATATGTTTTATCCAGGATATCTAATACTTCTATGAAAGACAGAATGAAATATTAGATACAGCTCTGACTTGGGGAGTGGAGGAAAGGGAGATATCAGAAAGGTTCTGCCTTTACAAGTTCTGCCTTTAACATAAACTGGTTTTGTGACCTTGGGAAAAGCATTTAACCTCTTAGTGACACAGGCAATTCTCTACTACATATTATAAATGTGATGGTGATTTGTCAGCCCTGTCCATATTTTTAAAAAGCAAAAACAGGGCAAATAAGAAATTAATATGTTTTCACAAAGTTACCATCATCAACTCACCTTCTTCTCCACTGACCAATTCACCCAGCTGTTCATCAACACCTGAGCACACCTGAGAAATTATTTCATTCTGAATATCTACAATTGCATCAAAGTTAGCCACATTGAAAACATGCTTGAGTGAAGGTGGGGATGCAATTTGTTTGAGTTCCTTTGCATCTGCAGCTTTGATACCTTAAAAGAGCATAGAAAGAAAGAAATGGAAATGAAGATAGGAGTCTATGAAAATGCAAAATGGCCCTATCTTGTGTGAGTTGTGATAAAAGGATTTCCCTAGTATAGACATGTGTTTCCATATTGCTCAGATCTTAACTAGAAAAGGCTTTGTTTTATAATCATTTATAAGCATTCACATTGCCAATGAGTTTTACAGCTCCTTCAGGACATGAGCCATAACTTATTCATTCCAGGTATCTTCCAAATTTTGTTACATAGTATAGAGCATCCAATACTTACTAAATAAAATATTTGTTGTTGAACAAAAACAAAACATTTTATAATTTTCCATACTACATCCAGCCAATGACCAAAAAAACAATATTAGTAAAACAGACTGAACTTTTTCATCCCAACTATTCCATCATTTTTCTGTGCTATTTGTGAAAGTAAGACCACCTCCCTCCATGGCATTAGGGTGTGAATTAAGATACATCTTAATTGAATTCTTATATTCTTCAAGTATTATATATGAGGCAAAAGAAAATAATTCATAATGATTCCCTTTACTAATATTACTAATACTAGTGGACATTAAAAAGTCAAAGTCCGTAATAGAAAACGGACAGTAAATATTAATTGTTTTGTATATTAAGGAAATTATAGGAGGGGTTGGGGGAGGAGTGGGGAAGCTCAGTTTCTGTTTTAAGACTCTCTGGCTCAATATAAGAAAATGTATTCTACTCCTTGAATAGCAATCCTTCATGTAAAAAGCCTTAACTTTCATACACATTACAATGACTAACATACTAATAAATTTATAGTAAGGAACCAAACAACTTACCCAAGGAGAAAACTTCAACACCAATATTCCGAAGTTCTCTTGCTGGAATTTCCACTTCATCCTGAGATTTGCCATCCGTGATAACAATTGCCACTTTAGGGAAGCCAGCCCTTGCTCCAGCCGATTCGGTAAAAGTATTTTTAATTAAATAATCAATAGCATCCCCTAAAGTGGGAAGAAACATATTAACTTGGTGCATGTTAAGAATATTTTCAGGACAAATAAATCATTGTGGATTTAAGCCCTTTGTTGCATAAGTAAATGAACAATATTTTATTGACTTTTTTAGAATCAAAGACTAAGTTAGAAGGTGCAAAATTATCTGTCCAACTCCTGCTCAAATCCCTTTTGCAACATCCCCCACAGATAGTTAAGATCTCCAGAGACAAGACACTATCACCCAAGGCATCCCATTACATTTTGGGACAGTTCTAATGGTTAAGAAAAAATCTTTTTTATATGAAACCAAAAGCTGCTCCCCTATAACTTCCATTCATTTACACCTAGTTCTTCTCCCGGGGATCAAGAAGAATAAAGCCTAATCTCACTTCCCCATAATAGCCCTTCCAATGCTTTAAGTTAGCTCCCATCTTCCCCTTAAGTCATCTCTTCTAAAGGCTAAACACCTCTATTTCTGTTAACCAATCCTTATAGCACATGGTTTTGAGGGCCTTCACCACCCTGGTTGCCTTCTCCTGGATATATTCGGTTCTCCCCCCAACCATCCCCTGGAAAAAAAAAACCCTAGACTTTTACAAAAGTAAAATTACAATTTAAAATTTAAAATAAACTCTTAATCATACCTGTCATTGTATTGCCACCTTTGTATGGTATTTTTTTAATAGCAGCAAGAAGATCTTTCCTTTGGTAATAGTGATTTAAGTTAAATTCAGTCCTAGTATCAGAGCTGTATTGGACAACACCAACTCTGGTCTTTCCTTCCCCGATATCGAAAGCAGATACAAGGGCACCAATGAAGTCTAAGATGTATTTAAAATTGTTTCTTCCCACACTCCATGAGCCATCCACTAGGAAAACTAAATCCGTCCAGGCACTGAGAGAGCATTCTGAAATATATATAAAATGTTGCTTTTTAAAATGCCTTTGTAAATCCAACTACCAGTAGAACACAGACCCTAACACAAGTCAGTTTGAAAAGTCACCTACTTAATTCTTTCATTTATGGAAGTAGTATGCATAGATTACATAAGGAACATATCCATGTAATGTTGTGTTCCCACAAAAGCAATATATTTTAGAAATCCATCAAGAACAAAGCAATTTCAGCGCCATGATGAAAATTCATGGGGAAGGGAAAGGTAAGGGAAAGGCGAAGGCAAAGGCAAAGGAAAAGGGAAAGGAAAGGAAAGGAAAGGAAGGGAAGGGAAAGGGAAGGGAAGAAAGAAATTTCCTGCCTCTAGGATTTTCTCATTCAAGAGTTTCTCTGAAATGTCAACCAATTCAATTTTCTTGATAATATCTTAACTTTCTCTTTCCAGTAGATGTAAAATAACAATGAACAAGCCCTTTGCTTCATTGTCATGAAGCTAGAAATAAAAAGATATTAAAAAGCAGTCAACCAACAAATATTTAAGTGCCTACTGTGAGGAATGCCAAGCAACAGGCTACTGTTTTTATTCTTTCATATTCATTACAAAATGAATGCAAACCAAATTGTGGTCATTTAAACAAATTTAGTTTAATATTTTCATACATTTTTAATAGTTCTCTCATTTTCTCAATAAAGCTAGTGGCAAAATTCAAAGCTTGAGGGCACAAGCTGAGTCTTACTTATCTTAGCACCTCATTAGTATTAAATAAGCACAAGGCTGTAAAAAAAACAAGTATTCAATGTGTTTATTAAGTTTTAATAAATTATACCCAAATATCAAGGATCTTATTATTTAATTTTCAATTCATATATACTAGATAACTTATAACCACTTTTAATGAATTTCTAATGGTTAATATTTTCAAAGTATCAAGGAACAATAAATAATATTAATATGAAAGGAATAGTCAAAATTCTCTCCTAAGGTTATTGTTAAAATGCAATAAAATCATCCTAAAAATCATCCCTAGACAAGAAGGACTCAAGGCTGTTCTAATGAAAATTGGGCCACAGATCTATCAAAAATAATGCACTGGATGTCAATGAAATATATTATCACTCTTTCCTTAACCAATTTTGTTTGGTTTTCATGGGAATATATTTCTTCAGATGCTTTTGTGCTCTGAGTTCACTGAGATGGGGAGTAAGAAATGGAGTTTGTGGCTAATAAGAAGAGGGAAGGGGTCCTAAAAAGTTTCAAAGACCAAATTGATATCTAGATTGGGGGGGAGGAGCATTGTGTGTTTGTGTGTATTTGCAAAAGATTTGACAGACTGATTTAAACCTATGAGAAATACAGTGATTGATGTAATTCTTTGATTTAGAATAAATATTGACTTGGAAAAAATATTACTATAGTAACTGCATTCCCTGTAAACTTCACTTCAGATTAGTGGGCCTCAGAAAGAATGATAAACAGGGATCTCTAAGGAGAAAATCCCCAGATAAAGAGACCTTTGTTTCATGGTTTTTTTATTAACATCCTGGTTCATAAATTCAACTTTTACAGGGTGACAAACTTAGAAATCCAAGAACCCCCTCCTCTATTTTGGCTTACCCAATAAGTCAGACAAAGCAGCATAAGACACAAGAAGGCTAATGATGCCAAAAACTGGACTGAAATAAAATTGTGTTCATTTGATTACAAATGCACCAACTTGGTAGAAACATCTTACAAAGAGCTAGGCATAAGCCAAATCTGAAATTTAGAAGGCTTTAAAACAGTAATGCTGGAAAGGTCAAAAGAAGAGCTTGGGACAGAGAAGTTTTGCTTTCTTCTACAAGGCAATAGTCACTCCACTTTCTTAAGAATAGCATCCCCATACTATATTCTCTTTCCTAGTCCTTGTATATTCATTTCTTCATGTATATATCTTACTTTTAAGTCTACCTAAGTTAAAAAATTCTCCAAACATTTACATGAGATTTTTCAAGTTGCCTTATCAAGACAAGAAGCAAGCCCTTCCAAAAGTTTTAGCTTTTCACCTACTATTAACATCCAAAAGATGCCACTAATGGACATAGCTCAAAACTATCTATTGATATTGAAAGAATTAATGTTGATGTAAGATAACTCAGTATCAAAACAAGTCACACATGTGGGGAGGAACTTTTTACTGTTAAAATTAGGAATGAAAAAGGAGGGAGGAGAAAAAAAGTCACAACTCAAACACTGTAATTGATTAAAGGTTCTGAACTAATGGTAGCAAGTTCTTCATATTAATTGAATGTTTAGATTATGTAAAGGTGAGTAATACTAAATTAGTGAGAGAAATTGGGAAAGCTCCATACAACCTTGATTTATTATTGCTACAAAGTCAAGCAAAAGGACTAGACAACTCACTTTGTATCTCACTTTGTCCCAGTTTCTTCTCCCCTGGCTTTACTGGACCACCTGTTTGAACTGAAGCAGAGCATACCAAGAAAAGCACAATTACCAAAAGGGTAACAGACTCAAGTTCACAAAGACTTTATGTAGCTAGTGGCAATGAAGCATCAGTATCCCTCCAACTTAAGGTATGTATCCAGGAGGTAAGAACTAAGTAGGCTAATGTTTTGTTTTGTTTTTTTTTTAATAATGTGGTAATAGGGGTAGCTAGGTGGTGCATGGATAGAGCAACGGCCCTGGAGTCAGGAGGACCTGAGTTCAAATCCAGCCTCAGACACATAACACTCACTAGCTATGTGACTGTGGACAAGTCACTTAACCCCAATTGCCCTCACCAAAAAATAAAGAAAGAAAGGAAGGAAGGAGGGGAGGAAGGAAGGAAGGAAGGAAGGAAGGAAGGAAGGAAAGAAAGAAAAAAAGAAAGAAAGAAAGAAAGAAAGAAAGAAAGAAGGAAGGAAGGAAGGATGTGGCAAATAATATGTACATGTGTATATGTACATGTTTATATATATATATATATATATATGGGTGTGTGTATAAATCCCTGATAGACTGATACATACATAGGTACCTAAAGTGTCCCAAAAGTCTTAGGGTAGTTTTAAGCTTTAAAAACTTAATAGCTTTAATAGTTTAAAACTTCCCTAAGACTTTTGGGACATCTTGTACAATACTCATTTGATCATAATAAAATTTAAGTATCATACATTCTATATGATATGTAACCTATATAAGGGGGAGGTTGTAATTTTTTTTTTAGCTTTTTAGTGAGTCAATTGGGGTTAAGTGACTTGCACAGGATCACACGGCTAGTAAGTGTCAAGTGTCTGAGGTCACATTTGAACTCAGGTCCTCCTGACTCCAAGGCCAGAGCTCTATCCACTGCGCCCCCTAGCTGCCCCACAGGCTTGTAATTTTTGTCAGTGTAGGGAACTTCTGATACGGACACTACTTTCTACTGATGTAGATAGACAACTCTCTCTGCTACTTCAAGTCTTAAAAGAGTTGCCCAGCACAAACTTGCCCAAAATCCTACAGCTGGTGACAGGGTATAGGACTTGATCCTAGGTCCTTCTGACTCCAAAGCCAGCCCTCTATGCATTACACTATTGTTGTTGCTGCTGTTGGTGATGGTGTTAAGTCATGTCCAACTCTTTGTGACACCATGGACCATACTGTCCATGGGGTTTGGTTGACAAAGATATTGCAGTAGTTTGCCATTTTCTTCTCCAATGTATTACTGCAAGCAGAGGGCTAAGTGACTTGCCTGTGATCACACAGTTCGAAAGTGTCTGAGGCTGGATTTGAAGCCAGTATTCCTGACTCCAAGCCCACTGCTCTATCCACTAAGCAACCTAGATGCCTCCATATAAATTACACTAAAAATTTCAAATTCAGGGCCCTTTGCCACCACAAAACTCCCGAATGTGGAAGGAGACTAAAGTATAACAGGTGAAACATTTAACAAAATAAATCAAAATACAACATTAATAATGTTTATTTGAATTTTTCTAAGTTAATATGTGAATGCAGGATCCTTGGCCCCACTATACTACATCATCTGACCAAGCAGTCCCTTAAGAGCACAGAGAGACCATGCACCAGATGGGATTTATAGAATGTTATCCATGACCTTTAAAGACCCACTAAACACTGGAAGTACATCCACCTCAGTTCAATATTTAAAGCTTATAATAGGCACCCACAGCTCAGTTTGTTAAGGATTAATTCCTCTTGAGATTCTGGACTACAGGGGAAATCACAAAGACAATAGAGAGAAAGCTGTGGTCATAGAAGGATACTAGCCCCTGTGGGTTGCCTTCTTTTACAGTCTCCATTTGTACCATTATTACACAAATTCACTCTAAATTGTACAGAGGTTGGGGAATTCTAATGAAGGAGGCCCTTTCTAAAATTTTCACTTAGGGACTTAGGATTTCTAACTACACCGCTGGTTAAGAAATGTAGTCTCTACTTCTTCATTCATTCTATCATTTAATTATTATTTTCTGTTTAGTATTGTATTCCCACCCCCAAAGAAGCCCCATGTCCAAATGGCTGCTGTTTTGGAAAACTTGCCCAACCACAAACTCAAGGTCAAATGCCTATCATTTTTCTTTGAAAATTTTGTCCAATTGATCTATGCAATAAACCTAGCTTTCATCCTGTATACTCTTGCTGGTTACTATTATTGTAACATGAAATTTACAACCCTATGTTTATTCATAAACCTAAATCTCTGTAGGCTAATGAAAATTAGCTACTATACAAGGTCTCTAAACTGAAAGAAAAAAAGTCTCCTTCATTAAAAGACAACATAAAATAGGTAATGCTGATTTTCACTAATTCTTTTATCATTGTAATTATAAAAGGAAAAAGAAAAAACCTGGATAGTTCTATCAGGAAAAAAAGAGGAAAATGCAGGGGAAGAACTATTATTGCAAGTACTTACTTGTCAATTGACCTATAACTGGTACACTTTCTTCAACTTCATCATAAGAAGTTATTGTCACAACATATTCTATCTCAGGTATAAGGTCTGACAATAAAGTTTCGGTAGTACTAGCAGAAAGGGTAAATTCTTTAGTAGGCCCATCTGAAAAAAAGAAAACAGGTTAGAAGTAAAAACCCTAAATTCTGACATACATACTCTAAACTTAAACTACATCCAGAGTATTAACCGAAAAATAAAATTTCTTGTTAAATTCAAACAAAATCTGAAATTTGTCATTTTCAGGCATCCAAATATGGCTTCTGTTTGCCCTTCAAAAGTAAAACGTCTAATTACATAAAGACATTCTTATAGTTAATTAGTTAGCTATACTCATCTTCAATATTCAGAAACTTATGTTTTAATGTATTATAAAACATTAAAGGCCTAATTTGAAAAATATTGCTCTTCTTTGGGGAGGTGGGGAGAGAAGAGGAAAGAGAGCTAGTGATGAGAGGCAGTATGGCATTGTAGATAGGGAATCGGAATCAGGGAGAACTGAGTTCAAATCCTTCCTTAGACACTTATTATGTCACATCATCTCTCTGTGTCTCATCTATCAAATGAGGGTTGGATGAGACAACCTAATATCCCTTCCAGCTCTAAATTTATGGTCCTAAGATTTCACTGGGATAAGGGGCTTGCCATGAAGAAACTCCTTCTACCAATACAGATTTGGCGATATCTATACAATTTATATTCTTAGAGAGTTGCCTGAAGCATTAAGGGGCTACACAAATGACTTATCCAGGGTTACATAACCAGTATGTGTCAGAAGTGGGACTTGAACCCAGACTTTCCAGACTCTGAGGCCAGATATCCACAATCCTTCTTTCGGTGGTTTTTAAAAAAAATTAATGATTACAAAATAATTTTTACATTAGATATCAAATCAAGTAGAAAGAACTTATTTCAAAACTGAGAAATGTAACAAAGGAAAATAAGGAATATGGAATCCGTGGGCCATATTCAAGCTTCAAAAGGTAAAATGCTTCTGTAAAAAGCAATTAGCTCTCCTCGTCCCTAAGTGCAAATATAGAATCTGCCCCTTATGTGTACTTGTGAGGTCCTTATAATTCATTTGGTGAACCTCACTATAATAACAAAGTATCAAAAGCTCCATTTTCAAAGTATTTTATTGCACCATATCAATTACTTTATTTCATGTTTTCTCTAGGGAACAGAGAAAACTGAGATGTGGGACTGCTATGCAAAGAGTCTACCTTCTAGAATCAGAATTTGGTAGCATACAGCATCAAATGTTTCCAAAAATCCTTGGAAATCAAAAGGTTCCCCCTTCTGATGGTAGCTTTGCTTTGGTATGAATGAATTGGGTAACTGCAACTGCATTTTTGTGATTGGGCTATTGGCAGGGAAGGAGGAATACGGGACGAGGGACTGAGATGGGATAGAAGGAAAAGGATAGATGAAAAGACACTTCACTTCCTCTCAAGTTCATAGATTTGATAAGAAGAAATACTTTCTAAATTCCCTCACAAAATGTTATTTTAACCCCTTTGTATTTTTAAGACACAAAAATAACAGCTTGTATGATAAATTCTTTTTGACCCCACCCTTTACCACACTTGGCCAAGCCATCAACATCTTTACCAACCAGCCAATGTCAATGGAAGCAGATACCTTCCCAATTGCATCTTGGACATAAAAGTTGAGCAACTAAGGATAACTCTCTGTACTTGAGTAATATAATTAATCCTTAAAACAATTCTAAAAAATAACCAAGAAAGATGGCTTTTTTTTTTGAAAAAAAAATCACAGTATAAAGTCTATAAAAATCATCATGATAGTTTCATTGCCTCCAGTCAGGGCTATACCCAAATCAACTCAGAGAGACATATTGCTCCTCAATTTTTGTACACTAATAGCCACTGTCATCATTATATAATAATATTTCCTAGGTTCTGGAGACACAGGATATTATAATTCAAATTTCTTTCTTTTTTTTCTTAGCAAAACTTTGTTTTGCAAAACATTTTATATGTGTTTTCTCAATCTTCACAACAACCCTGTAAGGTAGGTGCTATTATTAACTCTATTTTACAGATGAAGAAACTGAGGCAAGTTAAGGCATTTGCCCAGAGAACCACAGCTAAGTGTCTGAAGCAGAATTCAAACCCAACTCTCTGATTCCAAGTCCAGCATTCTATCCACTGTACCCCCTAGCTGCCTCTACAATTCAAGTTTCATTGCTTCAGTCTTTAAACTGTTGAAGGATTGGATAATAAATGAAGAAATACAAAAAGTTTGAATATTTTAAAAAGCTATTAAAGACCATGAGTACTACTCCAATATGACAATCAGCATGCACACACGTCAGTTTTCAATAGGGCAAGCTTAACATAAACTGGGTTTAAAAAAAAATTATAGGATCATTGAGTGTTGGAACTCCAAATGCTGAATGAGAAATCAAGAGACCTGGTAGTAACTAGTTCTAGCTCTACCCTTCATTACTTATGTAACTTTATCCAATTTACTTAGCTTTTCTGAGCCTTAGTTTCTAAATCTGAAAAAAAAAATGGTGGTTGGATTAGATGATCTCTAAAGTCTTTTCTTGCCCCGAGATTTCATAATCTACTATTATTATCTATGTAACTTACCAGTTGTAGGATCCACTGTTACTCTGTAACCCACTATCGGATCAACTGGTCTTGCCCATGACATATGAACTGTATTTTCATCTATAATTTTAAAATTCAAGTCTGAAGGTGGTTCAACTGGAAAAGAAATTGGGTATTAGTTACTTTTGCATGCCAGAAAATTGGAATTTTTATGAAAATTGTGTTGAGCAAAGCTTACTAAGATTGTCTTTGCATAAATTTGTTTCCAACAAATATGAACATATCTTGTTGGAAAAGAATAAAATAAAAGCTGACAAAATATGACAAAACATCAGAGAGTATACGTATCACAAAAGACAGCACAGAACATATGTTTCTTGAGTTGCTAAGTCATTCAAGAATGACCAGCAAGTTCAAGCATGATGGAAAACATAATTGGATACAGGTACAATGAAATCACAGATAATAACCACATATGCAAACATTTCACGTAACAATTAAGGGACTTTTGATACATGCTGGGTGCAATTGGAACAAGCATGCCAAATCACAACCTGCTTACAATACTAGAAGATAATTTTGAATGCTAATACAATACTCTCTTCCAAAGGACATAAAGTAATTGATTATCTTTTAAAATTGCTTCTCTGCATTATTATGTTCTTAGTGTTTGTGTTTCAAGAAATCTGAAACCATGGCAGAGATGACAGAATTAATTTTGTTACTACAGAAGAATCTTGGGAATTACCAAATATATGTTTAGCAATGCTACATTTCATATGGAAAGATGTATTTGAAATGTATAAGAATGGTAGTTTATTTGCATAGTTTGTTATTCCAAAATAAAGGATTTCCAATTTTAGCAAAATTTAAAATCATGCCAACATTATGATACAAACATTCATAACACAAATATTCTACCAGTTTACACCAGCTTTCAGTAGGATTTCCATGGTGTAAACTAACCCTATTATTTCCACTTTGCAGCAGGTGTACCCCATACTAGATGTGGCATTTTAACTTAAAATGCCAGTATGGACCTTTACAAAACATTGGTTAATCATGAAAAGACAACATCAATGTATATTTATGGACATTTATTTACAGAATTTAAAGAAAAAGTAAAGAAGCCATCAGTGATCTGAACAAATGATTGCAAATTAAAAAAAAACTTGTAGGAGTTGACAGGAATAACCAAAAAGTACAGAAAGAAAAAGTTTACATATATCATTTTGCAGCATCATGCATGTGTAAATGAAATGTTGACTTGTTTTTAGTGTCCTACAATGAACAAAAAGCCTCCATGTACAATGGTCATTACACAAAGACGTTCCAGAAATATTTTATAATGATATTCCCTCTAAAATGTTCATGCCTCATCATGCAGTATATTTACTGACTCACTGTCAGTGCATGGTAAGTATATTAAATATGACTCTTTGAACATGTCCTCAAAGTCAAGTGGATTTCAGCCATCCTCTCCTTCAATGCTCCAGTCTGACTGAAAGCCTCACATCCCTTGTAAGTGAGTTTTTGTTTATCTTTTCCATGAAAGATGATCATTTTTTAGATGTAAATAGAGGTCAATTGAAATAGAGTAGTAGCTTTTAAGACATGAGTCATATAATTTAACTGTTGTTAGGTTTTATGCAATATTAATAACACGGTTTAATGAAAATAGAACGAATTAAGCAGACACTTGCTTTAATGAACTCTCACTTCCAACTCCAGGATAATATGATTTTTTTATATTTATTTTGATATACTAGTGCTGGAATGAATGTTATTTTTCCTACTATCCATACACAGGCAGTGAGATTAGACTATTAATCTACATGCAAAGTTTAATAATTCAACATTCTAATTACTGTAATGAAATTGCTAAAACAAAATAGCTGGTCATCATTTAGTTCTATGAGCATGCAACAGATGTTAATAGTACAATATACGTACATTAAGAATATCATTATAAAATATTGTTCCAATAGCAATGGCTCAGGACAAATTTAATGCAAAGGCAGACACAACTGGCCTGAGCATGCTTTGAAAAAAAAATCAGTACATGGAAAAACAGTACCACCAACCTTGGAAGAAAATTGACCTGATGCAGCAGAGACATTAGGGTAAAAGTGCTGAAGGGCAGCAGCCCAACTTGATATCCAAATGACCGGATTCCAGATCAACTTGAAAAAAAAATGGCTGTAGGAAAAAGTCTTTAACATTGCAAAGGCTTTTAACGTGTTCATAAAACTCATAAAAACTCAAACGTGGTAGTCCGCAATGAAAAGTCTGAGACAAGAAGGATGGATGAACATGGTGAATCCACTTTTATGCCAAGAATTCTTTTATTCATTCTTAATCATCTAGACCTGACATTGATTATATTTTGTCATCATCTCATGTTTCAGGTTTAAAAAATTGCTGGTGTTGGCATGTGAGAATGACAAGTCAACTTAAGGAAGAGTAGAAGTTTAACATTATGAAACTCTCTTGAGATACACACATAAGAAAATAACATTTCATTTTCTCTAAAAGAATAATACAGATAGGAACTAGACCTACTAGATATAGGGAACTCTGCCAGTGCAGGTTGGCACTTTCTCTGCAATTTATGAGTTTAGAATGTTGCCTCGAACACAATGACTTACTCAAAGATACACAGTCAACCTGTGGCACAGGCAGTATTTGAACCTAAGTCTTTTGGGCTCCAAGTTCCACTCTCTACTATACCACACTGACTCTCACAAGAAGGTAAAAAAAATTGTCAATGCTAGAACAATCCCTAAACTACTTTACATAAAAGATTCATAGTCATGACCTGAAAAAGGAAGAGTACAGGAAATTGACAGTAATTGAATATTCACTTACTGCTTTGAATGATCAGACCTAATGAAGGTAAATTTTTATATATCATTTTTTAAAGTACTAGGTATTTCACTTACTGATTGATTATTATAGTACAAAACACAATCTGACATAAAATTAAAGGGTGGGCTAACTCTATGAAATAATTATTTATAGTACCTGAAATTACTTTTTGATGAATTCACAGAACTCTGTACTCTATTATTACCCACAAATTAAGTAGCCCAATGACCTAAAAACAATTGCAATTGTCTGTGACTTAGGGAGTTGCCTGAGGCACATAGTGGTTAAATGACTTGCTCAGGATTACACAACCAGTAAATTGTGTCAGAGGCAGGATTCAAAGTCATGCCTTCCCGACTCCCAGCCGAACATCCTACCAACTAAGACACACTGCTTTTGCTCAAAAATACTTTGTTCAAATAATAACTTTAGAAATCAATATTTTTCATAGTTTTAAATATGATCATTTTAAAATATCAAAACATAAACCTTTTCATTGTATTTAAACAGATACCTACACCAAAGGATTCATAAATTAAGTTAATTTCTGTCTGTTCCATAGTTAGTGAAAACATGGTATACAAATATTTCCAATTCAGTCATGAAGTGTTGCTTTAGGAAATTCAACTATGAGTTTGTATTTGAATTTGCATTTCTCATGTAACTAACTCAATCTTAATAGAAATCAGACTGAAGGCCATTAATACTTGACCACTACTGCATCTGATGGAATATTTAACCAAGAGAAAAAGGAAAAGTGTAGATATTTCTTCTATGTTGGCCACTATAAATATCAAAGGGATACAAAATCTATAGAAAAAGGAGATGTTCAAGGCACCATTTGTGAACAAGATGCATCAAAAGAGGAAAAGAAGAATTCCTAATTAGTGCTAGAAACATCATGGTTATATTAATAAACTAGAAAGTGGGTGGAGGGCTGGGAAAAGCTGAAACACTGCTGTAATATTAGTATTGTATGAGAAATTCTTTTTTTTTCATTCATTTCTTTGGAAACTTGTTTTCATTTCCATGGCAACAAAGCTGAAAGGGGCATTATCTTAACAATGAAACTCTTTCCAATTCATTATTACACACAAAGGGAAAAAATTTTATTTGCATTTCAACATGTTCCTGAAAATGCAGAACATGTACAGGTATTTTTTATTATTATCTTGTAGAGTTATATTTGATAAACACTAATTTAATATGAATCTTATTTTCCATTCAAAGGTCAATGAAATATTGAACTAAGAA
The DNA here is from genome assembly GCF_900497805.2 of Vombatus ursinus. Classification (NCBI taxonomy): domain Eukaryota; kingdom Metazoa; phylum Chordata; class Mammalia; order Diprotodontia; family Vombatidae; genus Vombatus; species Vombatus ursinus. The sequence continues at coordinate 24,247,438 of NW_020949613.1, forward strand.
ATACATTTAGGCCAGGCATATAAGGCAGCAAGATAATTGGTCAAAATTGAAAAATTATGCCAACAAAACAGTTATTTTGTCTAGATGATACCGATCAAAATAACTTTTTTCACTTCATTGTTAAATTGACCTTCTGTCAAATTCAATCTAGGACAGTGCATTATGAGGCAAAAAGAACAATGAATTATTGGACAAGAGGCCTATGATCTAATCCTGGTTCTTCTAAACACTAGCTTGTATGACCTTGGGCCAATATCTTAACCTTTCTGAGTCTTCATTTTCTGACATGTAAAATGAAGATATCTCTGAGGTTCCTTCCAGCTCTAAATTTTGATATTTGAGATGGTAGCCAAAGGATTAAAGAAAATGTATATTAGCTTTGGTCTTCCTAAATAACTGATCATTAAACATGGAAATTAAGAACCTAATTTCATCAAGATATTTATTTGATGAATTAATCAATAAGCATTTATTAGGGTACAACTTTGTGCCAGGCCTTATATTAGGTACTGGGACTACAAAGACAAAAATGAACTGTCTCTGCATTCAAGCAGTTTATGCTATATGTAGAAAGAGGGTAGGGGAAAGAGCGGAAATAAGATTATTATAACATAGGTATAGAAGTATTACAAAATGTATGCAAATTAAATTCAAGGTAATGGTGGAGGGAATGAGGAAGTACTTGCAGCTAAAGGACATCAGGATAGGAACATGAAATAAGTGGTGGCTTTGAGCTGAGCATTGAAGGAAAGGAGAGATTTCATGAAGCAAAGGTAAGGTGAGAGAATTCCAGGCTCGGATGAGAGTCTGCAACATGAGATGAAATGCCATATGTGACGAACAGTAAGAAAGTCAGTTTGGTTCAATTGTAGATTACACAAAGGGAAATAATCTATAATAAGGCCAGAAAGGTAGTTTGGGGCCAGGTTGCAAATACCTTTAAATGCCAAACAGCAGAGTATGCATTTGATCTAAGTGGGTAATAGGGATTCACTTAAGTTTGTTAAGCAGGATAATGAGCCAGTCAGCCCTATACTATAAGATAGAAATGCCTTCTACTTTGCTCAGTAGTATATTAGAAGATATCGGCAAGAGTCATACAGGATAGGCAGTGACAGGTTGAGTTCTGCTTTACTGGATAGAATATCTATATTGACAAGAGCAAAGTCAATGAATTATTAAAGAAGAATATTATAAACCAGGTAATTATTAAAATAACATTTTTTATTTACAGCAATCTTAGTTCATCTCAACTTTTAGATCAATTTAGTTCTCCTGGAGGCATCAATTAACAAGGGAATAATATTCTTAGAAAAAAATGACTAATGACCTTTAAAATTCCTATCTCAATAGCAAAACACACTATAAGCAGCAAAAGTCGCTCCATGTGGTTCAAAGGACGCATTGTCATAAGGGTAATATGGTAATGTCTATAAAGCAGCTGAGATACATGTGATCCATTAAAATGAAAAGTAGTAAATCACATTTCTATGAAACACTACAAGTCTAAAATGTATCCTAGAAGAATGTGGGAGGAAAGGAGAAACTACTATAGAAATGGGAAAATCAAGTAAACAGGAAGAAATAAATTGTGGACAACAACCTAATGATAAGAATCAGTAATGATGATGGAAAGAAAGCATACTCATGAGTAAACACAGATGGAACATACATAGATAGAGAATGGATAGAAGTAACTACAACTGATGTGGTAATAGGATGAGACTCACTATAGATATTTTAGTTCCAAGATTATGGTAGCATAGTAGAAGGTAGGAGTAAATTTAAGTCTAAAATTTAAGTAAGTCAATCAATCGTAAAGGTTTATTCTGTTTCAGTTCCTCTGCTAAGATCTAATGATACAAAGAAAAAAGCAAAAAACAGTATCTCCTATAAAAAAACAGTACCTAGCCTACATTGAGCTTATACTCTAATGAAAAGTGCCCAACTAACACATCAGGAAGGACACCAATCCCTTCCACTGCCTAAAAAATGTTCCTGGCTAAGCATCTTGGAGCATCCTATTACTTCTGAGCTATCACAGTACATGTGACACATACATAGTACACATAATCATACTGCAACTATGATGGTTGCTGTTTTTCAGTCATTTCTGATCTTTGTGGCCTCAACTGAGGTTTTCTTAGCAGAGATACTGAAGTGGTTTGCCATTTCCTTTTCCACCTCATTTTACAGATGAAGAAACTGAGACAAACAGGGTTAAATGACTTGCCCAAGGTCACATAACTATAAGTGTCTGAGGCCAGATTTGAACTAAGGAAGATGAGTCTTCATAGCTCCAAGCCCAGCACTCTATCCACTTTGCCACCTACAAGTATGATAGGAAGCCCCCAAAATGAAAAATGACAATGCCAACAATAAATTAACCCTGCCAAAACACAAAACATAGAAAAAATGCAATTGAGAGACAGTTACTAGGATGAAACACCCTCTCCCCCAATGAAGAAAAAGTTATGGCGAACTCACTATTTCACTATTACATAATATTATATATTATAAAGAGAATTTGAATAAAATGAGTGGCAAAGAAAGTATTTCTTTTCAACTGCTCTTTACAGATGACCATCATCTAATTCAGTTCTGATTATGCTGTTTACATCATTCCCAATCTATTTTCCTAAGAATTCTCAAAAAATTTTCAGATACTCAAATAACACTTGTGGAAATTCATTAGTTATTTCAATGAATTATGTAAGGCTTTTAAGAAGAATTTCAAAAAAATAATAGAGTTAAATCCTTGACTATCTGCTACAAATATCTATAGTAATTTTCCTTATTCTCTCACTCTATTTGCTCATACTTGCTTTTATCTATTCCTTACCATTCTCTCTGTTGTCAAGACAACTTCAACCAAAGACTAATTCAAAAAGGCCACTGTGCAAAATAGTCACTATCCATAGCTCATCTGAATTCATTGAAATGTTCACAAAGTAGTATCTAATGGATTTCCATCACTTTTCTGAAAACTTTTTAAAAGTTAAAAAAATTAACTCATATAAAAGGTTCTGGAGAATGCATAACTAACTCCATAACTGTCTCTTTTATATACAAGTCGTTGAAATGGAAAATTTAAAAGACCCTAACTGATGATTTTCTGAGTTGCATAACTGTCATGGAGTTGTAAAGTGCTGTAAAGATCTTTAATTTGTCATAAACTCTAGCCTAAGAAAGTTTCAACTGACCCTCCAATATTGCTCCAACATCTAACATATTCAAGTAGAGGCCATTTTGACTATGTAAAAATCTTCACTTAAAGATGAAAACATAGATTTTTCTTAGAAGTATATAACAACTTATGTAGTCCAACTCTTATTTTACAGATGAAGAAACTGAGGCCCAGATCATGACTTCTTGCCCAAAGACCCACAGGTAAAAAATGGAAGAGTGGTCATTTGGTCTTAGATCAGGTGACTGATCTAAGTTCATTATGCTCTTCCCTGCATTTTCAGGATGCTTTGGGAGTTAGGGAACCATAAATTACTCAAATATCATCTGACTCTGGACTATGCAGAAATCTGTTAAAGCAGTACTTAGCTAATTTGCAAAGGTGTTACAAGCACTTGCATTTGGCTACTATAAAACAATGTTATACGCTGTTAGTTGGCCTCCCTTCTGTTTGTTCAGCTTGAGAATGTAATACATGTATCAAAAACAATAAACTTTCATTTAGTACCTTCTAAGACAACTTTTTTTAATCCCTCTTTCCTGTTACACTTTCAAGAAACGAGATCAGAAATAGGTTTTCTCCCTCACTCATCTAATGACTCCCCAGAGACACAACTATGTCAAATAAATATATATTCCTTATGTTGCATCCACCATTTTCCTTGCATCACCTAGGTGGCCTACACATAAAACTAGACATAGACTCATAGAGCTGAAAGAGACTTCAGAGATCACCAACTCCCCTCATTTTACAGATCTAGTGAAATTTCAGTTTCACAATGAAGGGACCACAAGGGTTTGGGGAAGATAGGGCTAGGTTGGACAAACAACCAAAGGGAGGTTTCGTTTGTCTCTGAGTTAGGTGGTTATTATGTAGCTTTGTTTTCTTGTGTAGGCATTCATTTTGCAGGTCAAGTCAAAATGAAAATCAAATAAGATCCAGATGATCCCTTGAGCTCCTTTTTCAGTCTAAAATTCTAATATTCTAGTTCTTCTGGTAAATTCATTAAAGGAAGAAGAGGTTTTCACATAACATGACAGCTTGAGGAGTTCTTTCTGGTGGCAGAAGTTACCCACTTCTGTCCTATCTTGTGAAATCCAATCAAAAACTAGAATTTTTTCTTCAAGGCTGACCATCACAAGTCCCCTTCACTCTTCCAGGAGTTTGGGGAGAATGGGAAACCTTGAAGAGTAAATTCCATAATCAAGACTTGTGTTTTGAAGATACTAATGATTTCTCTCCCTCTTCTCATACACTTCTCTTCCCCCCTACCCCACCCCACTCCCAGCAAAGTTAGCTTTCAGGTACAGATTTAGACACTGGGTGTACAGGAAATTGAAGTAGAGGGTGGGGAGGGAACCTTGGCTCTCCTGGAAGGCAGGAACAGAAAAGGTTGCTTTTTAGAGAGCCAGTGCCTGGTGTTTCAATCAAATCAATAGGACTGCTGTCCTCTCCTTTCTGTTCAAGTCAAAAGTGCTTGAGTTTCACACTGAGATATGAAGGAGAGAAACGGTACACTAGACTCCCTCATCTCTCCTTGGTTCTGGACCAACACTTGAGCCATCGACTCCGGCTGAAACTGCAGCTGGAAGCGGAAACTGACGCATATTACATGGTGCCCGGTGATGGGCGGCGCATGGCCTTGGCTAGACAGAGGCTGGGTTATCCCGGAGCGCCCAAGGCTCCTCCCCGAGGCTGAGATCCACGTGCTTCAGAGCCGGGGAAGCCCCCGGGCAGCTAGAGAGCTCTCCTGCGGGGCTGGCTTTAGAAGACAGCAGCGAGAGCCCCGAGCTTGGCACTCCCATTACCCCACCCCCAACCTCCCTTGTGGCCTTTGCATCCGTGACTCACTCTCCAGGCTTGGCCAGCCGAGGCACTCAACTCTTAGCAAAACACACAGACGCACGGAGCCAGGCTCTGTTGGAGAACTTTATTGTGTAATGTGACTGAGTTCTCAGCGCTCAGCCAGGTAATTAACAGCAGCTCGAGAGCAGGTGCCAGCGCTCTGGGGCGCCTGATTATTAATCGGAGGCTTCGTGTTTGCACAGGCGCCTTCTCCTTGAGAGCTAGTTGCAGTCAGGCTGAGCAGCCAGGAGAAGGATAGTAGCTTCGGCTGGGCTCCAGCGCAATGGGTCCATTCCTTCGGAGGAGGCTGCAGTGGAAAGGTGGTGTGGACAGCACACCAGAGAGACACGAGCGAGCAAGAAACCCACAAAGGAGGATGCAGAGTTAAACGAGCAAGATAAAAGAGCTGGCTGATCCTGGGCAGCAGGGAAATAGACAAACCTTAAGAAAAGAGAGGTGTTTCTCTTAAGGACAGAAGTCACAACAGAAAGAGCAAACACACCGAAAACAAAGAGCAAGCAAATAAAACAAGAACTGGATCGATTCTTTTTTGTTCCCTTTCTCAAATTCTGAATCATCACTTCAAGAGAAAAGGAGACGAACAAAGGGGGTCATTACCTTCTGCCTCTATCGAAGATAAGAAGAAGGCTGCACATATAGCAGCGAATGCTGAATGTAGCCGGATCTTCATGGTGGCCTTCTCCAATCACAATCACATGAATGGATCTGCATTGAAGAAAGTGAAATGAGAAGTGTCAGTACCCGGGAGCTCCCCAGACTCCTAGGTATGCTCCAGCGCTGAGCACCTCTACCCAACACCCTTTCCTCACCTCTCTCCCACCCTGGTCCCGAGGGGCCAGGTTAAAACTGTCAGACTTGGAAGTCAATTTAACACAAAAACAGATCTATCTGCTTGCATGAATCTAGCACTGTGGTTTAGCCCAGCAAATAAAGAATGCACTCATTGTGACCTAGCTAGTGGAAATCGAGTTCATCAGGCAAGGGGTTAATCTTGTACTGAGGGATAATTCAAGTTAAAGCCCGTCCCGTTTTCCTGAAGATTCATCCTACTTATTAGCCCCGGGTTAAAGACCTAGGAAGACTGTGCATGACTTCATCCTGCAGCGTGATGGCTAATTCAGAGGTCATTTTATCCCTCCATCAACTAAATGTATCTTCCAGCTGGGGATTCTATTCAGCTTCTATTTCCTAGTTTCTGAACTCCTTATTTAATTGTATTTTAGTGGTCTCAGGATAGTTTGGAATATGTAATTTTTAAAAAACCCATCTACTCCCCCCCTTTTTTGTTATGCTTGCAAATATGTGGCTCTTTGAGGCCTGAAATAGATTATACAGAAGTATGTAAGGCAAAGCTTGAAACTTGACACATCCCTCCAGCAGTGTTGTTTTCACATTTGATCATTCGTTTATACAAGCTGAGAGGAAAATAGCTCTAAAAAGAAGACAACACCAAGCAATTGGAAAGCAGAGATCTTCTTGCCTATTTTCCAGAGATCTTTTTTTTTCCAAAATAAAATTTCTGCAGTTCTAGTTATCAACAACAACTGATTAGGTTTAACTCTTCATTCATGGTGAAGGGAGCCTAACTAGCTATGGTCAAACAGGAAAAGTATCTATTCTAATTTGCCCTGTCTTATGAAGAAAGCTACACAGATTTTTTAAGGATGATACAATGAGGTCTGCTTCAAAGAAAAAATCCTGGTAATTTATTGGATTGGGAAAGTGCCAGGAGAAAAATATAGAAAGAGAGAAGACCATGCAGTTCACAAAGTATTGAAGGACCTAAAGGAAAATCCACACAGAAAACTCAAGGGAACTCCTCCTGCCCAGGAAACACCCCAAGGGTTTTCCCCCTTGAGTGTTTCCCTGAGAGGCTGTCATTTTAGGGAACACTAGTTTGGAATCCAGAAAGGGAACCAAAAGTCAAGCTCTCTTTAATTAAGAAAATAAGTTGACAAGATCTAACAATATCTTTTTAAATTATTGACATATCCCATAAGAATGATTTCCTTATTTTGTGGGTTTCTGGGTGTGTGTGTGTGTGTGTGTGTGTGTGTGTAGAAATAGTGTTTTAAATACCTGACAAATAGACATACCAAATTCCCAGGGGCTCCTTTTTTTAAGCCAAAAAAGTAATAAAATGTTTATCTTATTTAACGACATTCCTTTCTTCTCTGCTTCAGTATATGAAAACCATAAAACACAAACTTAGCCTTTCCTTCTCTCCCCCCCATCATGTGACTTTTAGTTGTTATAATGCTCTTTAACTCTCTTGGTTTCTAGACTCGGATCAGAACAACAAAGTATAAAGGGGACTCCTAAAACCATTATGCAGTTTGTAAATCCACAATTTTTGGAACCCTTGAAAAGGTGGTCATTAAATTTTTTCCCTTGGCTTAGCTCGCCCCCTATGGGCCACTTTCATCGAGGCACTAGGAATCATCCTGCCTGCGATAACTGAAGGCTCGCGCGCGCAGAGATATATAGTTTGTAGTCGCTGCCTTGGCATTCCGTATACATCATTCCAAAAATAAAAACTTTTTCTTTCATTTTAGCCAAAACATTTATTTGGCTGCCTAGTAACCCTTCATTCAGCATTTTTAAATAAAACGTCTCTAGTCGTCTACGCGGGATGGTCATTATCTCACAGCTTTGCTTTCATGAATGAAAAAGTAATAGGATTGGAGTCTGTTGGGGGCGGAAGGAGCGGGGGAGGGGGGAAGCAGAGGAAGGGAGAAGATTTTCCCCTCTTCTTTGTCCCACCCCCCCCCCACACACACACACACACCCCATCAGGGAGCAAATTCTTTAACTCTGGCGTCAACTCGAACAACACATCCAAGTCCTTCAATGAGGAGGTTCCCTCCAGCACATATACACAGCCTCACCTGCCCTTTTCTCCAGCAGAGCCCGACTAGGAGCCTAGGGGAAGGGCTGACTCCCAGAAAGATCTTATCTCCTTTTTCTTTCTGCCATCTGTAGCGTCTGTTTCATCTATACTCAGAACAGCTGGTAGACAGGCTGAAGTGGAAGTCTCTTTTAAACGGGTTTCTACAGAACTGTGAGGTTCACTCCTGAGAAAAAGTCAAGGAGGTACCAACGACACATATCTTTCACAATTTTCTCCAAAGGAACAGGCATAGGAAAACTAGGGAAAATTTCGTTCTCCAAACAATGCGGAAAACATTTCCCTCTCCAGCTGAATACCTACAGTAGTACTGAATGCACAATCTAACTTTCTTTGGAAAAGCAGGTGGGGTTCACTCCTTTAGTGAACTTCACACCATTTCTTGAACTGCGGGTAATGAGCGGCAGTTAATAGAGCCGCACCTCCAAAGACTGTCTAGTTTGTGAAACAGTTTTCTCTCCACTATTGCCTTTTTTCAATCACACACAGGAATTCTAGGGACCAGTTTTACAGCCTGGAGATAAAACGTCAAGGTTGAATTACAAATGACTCGGAGGCATACTATGAATCTAAATCAGTTAGGACTCAGACCACTCACCATTCTTAATTACTCTCGAAAATGCTCCCCTCTGGATCTTTTTTTTTTCTTTTTAATTTAAAATATGGAATGTAGTGAGTGCCTCAATCAAGCACACAACACACCCACGACCAGAGGTCAGATCTTGCAAAACCAACCTATTATCCTTTCCCTCAAAAATAAAATAAAATTTTATTTCAATCATATCGGAATACAGCCCCACAAATTCCATGGTCTCACACTTCAAAGTTCAAAGGGGCGCGCGCCCTCTGACCATTTGTTTCACTGGGGGAATTGCTCCGGGAGTGGGAGCCGAGAAGGGGAGAGGAAAGTGGAGCTGGTGAGGAGAAGGGTGAGAGAAGGAGTGGAGACAGACAGACCTGTTCTGGCAGCAGCAAGAGCCGCAGGATCTTCTACGTTGATGCGCGGGAGGTTCTCTAGCTGATGAGGGCTCTGTGGATGCCCCTGTGGATGCCCCTGGCGCTTGGATGTGGGGAGAGCAGGAAGAAGCAAGAGGCTGAGCTCCGGTGGCACCTGGTGGTGGAGCGGCTCTCCGCAGATTCAGCAGTAGCGGCGACTGCGGAGCAGAAGGGAGGAGGCGGAGGAGTGTGAGGAGGAGGAGGAGCGGCAGCCGCAGCTGGAAGGAGAAGAGACGGCTGCCCCGCGGTTTCTGGAGCTTCCAGTACGAGGGTCCGTCTGGGACGGCTTGCGGGCTCCGAGTGGGAAGAGCCTCTCCCTGGTCTGCTACTTAATAGAGGGCTGTTCCCAACTCTCAGTTTACTCGGTTACGAAACGCCTGAGAAGGTGGACGGCTGCCACGGGCTGATATATGCTCCTCCAGCAGTGAAGGAGGTCTCCTTTTGGAAACTTGCGCATACTTTTCGACATTCCTTAGGCATGAGGTGGCGATCGCCGTAGTAGCAGTGCCCCGGCTGAGGGGAGGGGGGGAGGAGGAGAAGGGGGACAGCAGCCGCCCGGCGGGCCTGCCAAGGGAAGCTGTGCAATTCCTCTGCTTCCAGGGCCAGGCTGGGGAGCGGTGAGATCGGGTTTCCGTGGCCAAGTGATTTTATTTTATTTATTTTTTCAAAATCAAGAACAATGGAAAAACTCAATCAAACCCCATTTTCAAAACAGCAAAGATGAGATTCATGAAAAGACTCTTGAGTGTGTTGGACCCTTCTTCACTTACACCCCCCCCCTTTTGTCTCTCTTTCTCCTCGATCCCTCCCCCCCGCCCCGTCCTGGGTGCACTTTAAGTCGATTTATAAGGTTTCCATTAACTAACTGTCTGTGCACGCAGAGTGCCTTGTGTCTTTTTCAATCTCCCAAAGGCAACTGGAAAACCCTTCCCTCCGCCACTGGGCGCGCAAGGTTCAGATCCTAGATGACTTTCCCAGTCTTCTGTTGCCCCCTCACATACCTTTTCACAAAGGTGCTTGGGTTCTGTACCAGGATATTTAAGTTGGAGAAAGAGAGAAACTGGGAGTTAAGGGGATCGTGAGCAGGAGAATCTACTGAGTAGGGGCCGCCTGTGGAATACTAAGCTATACAATTGCAAATACAAACCCAGGAGGACCCCAAGAGCACAGAAATTAAGTCTGAGTCTACACTTGAGATCCATTTATGAATATGGTAGGACTATATCTCTGGGAAGGACACAGGACCCTACTTTTCAGCACCTCTTCCACGTCTCCATTGGTTACCCTTCCATCACAATGGCATTTCTGGGTACTGCGCAGTTTTTGGAATTCGTAGTCCACTGTGACTGGAGACGGTATTTTATTTTATGTTAATTTCACTATCCCCAAGTTGTCTTTAATCTGAGAGCGGGGTCCACTAGAAGACTTAGCTTTGTCAGGTTTTCTCTAAACATACTGAAAGAACTGTTTTAGAATCAGAACATTCAGGGTGAGAATGACAAGAACTTAAGAGTCACACACACACACACACGCAGGCACGCACAGCCCAGAAAGAGGGGAGGAAAAAAAGAGAGCAAAAGAAAAGAATCTCCACCTCTGCACATTCCTGGAGCACCCACAGCCCATACAAAGTTGAGCCTAGATCCTCATACAAACAGCCCCCACGCACACATTGCACCGCACCTCCCCCTCGACCTACACAAACCCCATTACTGTCACAAAACAAGTACTATCTCGTTCTTCTACAACTTGATGCACACCAAAAGAGAGCTTCCATCTTCATGAAAACCTTTGCACACTTACCAGTAACATCTTAATCCTCCAAGATTGCACTGCTGCATTACCACACTACACGCACATACACACACACACACACACAAACACACACACACACACACCACATCTCCAACCCATCCCTCCCCTCTTGGAGCCTATGTTTTCTGATGAACCCCCTCTCCCCCCCTCCCCTCTCTATAGCGATTCACTGTCAGTGACAGCGAATTCCAAGCACGCAAGTGCATATGAGAGCGCCAGGACAAGAGCCCACTCCCGCAGCCTGAGAAGCCTCTTGACGCCCCCGCACTCAGAAGAGCTGTTCTGCTTGCAGCCAGGAGACGTCCTGGCTCACACCTCTCTTCCCTAACCGCTGCCTGGAAAGCAAGAGGAAGCCCCTCTGGGCACTGACACCACCTGTCTAGAAAGGGAAAACTGATGCCAGGCAGGAGCACACTGGCATTGTGTTTCACAACTTTGTCATTGTTTTGCGGGGGTGGGATGGGGATAGAGCTTTGGCTGCTTTTCGCTTTTGCTCTTTTTTTTTCTTTTTCTTTTTGGTCTTCAGCAATTTGGCTGAAGACAAGAAGTTCACACATCATCTCTGGAGCCACACCCGCGGCAAACCCGGGGAGCCATAACCCTCAGTAGCGAGCTAAGGGCAGCAAAGGAACACACCAAGCAACTCTCCAGAGGAGACGTACTAAGCCGCCTCTGGTGGCTGCAATTTTTCACCAGCGAAAGACAGTGCGAAAGGACGTGTTCCAGAAATGCATTCTTTTTATCATGTGCCTCCGAAGGGCCAAGCCAAGCACTGAAGGCGCACGCAAATGCATCCAAGCTTGCGCGAAGCGTGCTAGAGGCCATCAGGAGATATCCAAGGTCTCACACTACCTTTGAAAAATTTTGCTTTTCCTAAGCATTGTTGTTTCCACAGAGATACCTAGTTAAAACCAAGCATAAATGTCAAAGCAAAACATCCAGGGTTGTCTAGGATTTCCTTGCAAAACTAGAGCTCAACCCGTTTCCAACGGCATACACACATATGTGTGTGTTTACACGTATATGTTTATACCTACATATACACAGTTCCAAGTTAACCAGATTCATGAATTCCCATTCATAGAACTGCGCATACTTAAATTCTAATTTATCCTTAGGACATTCCAATGGGAAATCGGCGGGCACAATATCTGATTGCCTTCCGTTTCCGTAAACCTTTGTAAACGCTCGCATGATTCAACACAAATATATGTTCCTATAAAACATGCGGTACACACTGACAGAAACAGTGGCAATCATACTACTTGGCATGGACCCACTCCTCCATCATACGGCTACTTCAGTATGTTTGATTTCACTTTGGGTCTCCATTCTTGAAGTTTTAAACCCTTATCAATCACTTTGATTTCTTAACAGGCGATGGATATCTTATGCTCTTGTATGGACAGTAGGAAAAAGAGAGGAGAGAAAGAAGGAAGGGAGAGTTGGTGGGGGGGGGGGTTGGCGGCGAGGAGGAAAAGCTGTCTAGAGTCCTATCGGACAACTGGATTTCTTGTACAGTAGTTGTTTTCTCAAATCCCGGGGCTTCTTCCTCCCTCTCCTGGTAGTAGAACGGCTCTCAAAGGAGCCTGTAAGCAAGTCATTCATTGTCCAACAGCACGACCTAGTGGTCAACCCAAACCAAAAAAAGAGAGGAATTCCAAATGTGGGTAGTTCACAGCCACCAAGGGGAGGGGTTAGAGAACTAGGAAAGGTGGGGGGCATTGACATTTTGACAAATCACTGGGAGAGTTTGGGAAAAAAAAAAAATCCGTTCACCATCCCCTGGATTGCCTAACTAGCAAAGGGAACAGAATATAAAAGGCAGCCGCCCAAAAGTGCCACAAACTTTTTTTTTTTTCACCCATCTCTGTTGGCTCTGATATCCGATGTATTTAGTGCCCGGAGTTCTGCGCCGCTGCGCTTGATTTCCTTTGATAAAGAAAAGGAAGCGAGACTGAGGCAGATCTGGTACAACTTCTGGAGTTGCCCATCCGTCTATATGGTTCTCTTTATCCCAATGCCTAACTGGCGACTCAACTTGTGATCGGTGGCTAAATGCGTCGCCTCCACGAACTTAAGCGCAGGTTGAAAAAGGCAGTTTGCACTGTCTGCTTGCTTGTTTGTTGACTGATTTGGATATGGGAAATAAGAGAAAGAATCAAAGATGACTGAGGCATTAAGCCTGGGTGAATTGAGGGTAAATGAACATACTGATAACAGGCCTAAAGAAGTTAGGAGAGGAAATTATGGGGAGGGAGGAGAGAGAGGAGTAGATAGAGTAACATAATACGTTTATATAACAATCTAGATTTTTTAAAGTGTTTTCACATTTACTATTTTATTGGGTAGTTATCTGAAGTAGATAGGGCATGTATTATAATGCCTATTTTAGAGCTGAATAAATTGAGCCAGCGAGGATGAGTGTATAAACTGTGATCCAGGGAAACACTTAAAATAAAATTTAGATATGGCTTGTGGCTAGTTTTCCCCAAAAGTGAATAAAGGGGGAGCCCAGCCCCCACGAAGGCACTCAGTATGGGTATTGGATCTTTATTTCACCGCACAGAAAATTCATAAGACTAAAACAACTCACAGGAATATCTGGACAGATACAGCACTATAAAGCCTTCAGATGGCCCATCATACCCTCCTTGAAGGGAAAGGAACTTGGGCTTACTATCTGGGAAATGTTTTGCTTGGGAGTCCTTCTTCCTGACAGAGTCCTACATAGGTTCTCTCAAGGCTTACAGTGCCACTCCATGGTATAGAAATCCTTAGGATAATAAACATACTTGAAGTTTGCTAAGTAAGTAAATCTCTTCTAGTTATACCTTTAGTGGCTAAGCAATTCACTGGCTTTTCTCTCCAAGTAGGCCATTATGCAAGAGTTATGTAGACTATGCTCTTACTTCTCCAAGGAGTATGCTGCATGAGAAAATCCCCAGAAGGGTTGGAGTTCCTGGACATCGTTCTTGAACTACCCTCTGAGGCCATGGACAACCATATAAACCTACCACTGCCATATGCTTCTGCTATGAAGTCACCATTACTGCTGTGAATATGTAGGTCTTTCGATTCCCTATTCAGGGCTTTTCACTCCTCTACAATAAATTCCAAATGTCTCAGCTTCTCATTCAGTTCATGAAGACATAATCCAAGTGGGTTTTCTCCTCATGACAAAAACACAGATTTTTTCCCTAAGTGTTCACTAGTTTATTTCTGTTGTGAGAGGCAGCAACTTAAGTGGTTAAAGGCATCAGGCTTAGAGTAAAGAAAACCAAGGTTCAAGTCCTGTAAAACAGAATAGTTGTTGATCTGCATCAAATCTATCACTGATGAAATCACAGGTGTAGACCCCACTGGTCTCCGCCTGCCAAAAAAAAAAAAATCAATTAAGTATCTATTTCAGCCCAGTAGAAATAGCACTGGATTTAGAGTCAGAGGGCCAAGCAGTAAATCCCAGCTCCTCCCCTTTCAACCTGCATGACATCAGGCAGAACATGTCACTTTTCTCCCTCTTTTTCCTTATTTGTAAAATAATTGGGTTAAATTGGATGACCTCTGAAGTCCTTTCCAACTCTAAATCTAGAATCCTATGGACCTGTTTTGTGCCAGACACTAGATAGCTAATATTTATATTGTTTTTTAAGGTTCACAGAGTACTTTTCTCATAATAGTCATGTGAGGTACTTAATTAGCTTCATTTTAAAAAAGTATAATGTATAATCACAATTAGCTTCATTTTACAAAGGATTAAAGAAAAATTTAGAGAAGGGGACACCCAGCCAGTAAAATGTCAGAGCCAAAATTTAAACCTAGGTCTCCTAGCTCTAAATTCAAAACTCTTTCCACTACAGGACACTGCCAGAAGATATAAGGATAATAAGACAGGATCCATGCCCTCAAAAACCTTACTGCCTAGTAGAAGAGATCAAACAGGTACACAAATAATAAAAGGTTTACAAGGCATGTTACAAAAGTTTTCTCATTTGATACTCATAATAACCCTGGAAAGTAGGTGCTGTTAGTATTTACATTTTACAGATAAGGAAACAGAAAAATAGGGTAAATGACTAGCCTGAGGTTACATGGCTAGTGTCTAAACCCTGATTTGAACTGACGTTGTCGGGCCTACAGGTCCAATACACAACCTAGCTGCCTCAAATAACCTTCATACAAATTATGAGAGGTACATAGAAGAAACTGAAATGAACTATCATAACTGATTCAAGGAGAAAGAAGTAGCATCAGAGAAGGTTTCATTAAAAAGGTAGGGCCTAAGCAAGACTTTGAAGGAAACAAAAAAATGATGGGCAGGCATGAATTGGAATGTATTCCAAAAATAAGATCAGGGTCTCAATTTATTATGGGGGTGGGGAGAAGTATTCCAGGTGTAAGGAACAGGATGGACAATGTCACGTAGATAGGAAAAGACAGGATGAATTTTCGGGGAAAGTGAGTAGTCCAGTTTGTATGGAGTATAAGAAAAGTGAAAGGTGATTGAGGTTATGACTATAAAGGTAGGTAGGTGCCATATTAGGGAGGGCATTGAATACCACACCAGCAGTTTAAACTTTATTCTATAAGCTGTGGAGAGGGACTGGAGGATTTTTAGTAGGGTGGTGTGATCAAAGCTGTAGATTATTAGGAAGGTTACTCTTACTGCTGTATCCATAGGATGAACTGTAGGGGAAAGAGACTAGAGTCAGGGAGAGGGCTCTACTGAATAACTTCAGAGCACTATCCAAGATTCTGGGTTCCATGGAGCTTTCTGTGTCTGTCATATTCACCTCTTTTGTCAGTGGTTTTGTAAACCAGAAAAAATAAAGTTTTAAAGAGTCAGGCTCAGAATGCATGCCACCAAATGCAGTCAGGAGCTGTGATTTAGAGAAGAAATATGCCATTGTTTTTCATTCAATCTCTTAGCAAGCTTATTCCTGAGCATATGGGTAAATAACATTGCATGTGATACAAAGAGCTTCTGGGAAACAGTTCAACAATTTAATCCTTTCCCATCTACCCTCTGAACCAATGTTAGAGAAGCCATTTGGAAGCCAATAAGGCTCTTCATTTTCCAAATTTAGAGAGTTATTTTAAACCTTGAAACAAATTCTAGTTTTTTAAATACAAAATCATGATGTTACTCACTGATTAAGGATAATTTATTAGTCCTTTTGGTTTCTTTGAGGCAGCCAATATGACTAGTGAAGCTACTGACTTCCCACAAAATAGGGAGGCAATCTCTGACATTAGTCACTGGTTTTCAAGTATAACCTTTACAATGAACTAATTTACAGCAAGGAAGAACAATTAGAAAATCAATTCAGGTTCTATTCACTTTTATACTGTCAATTCTAACAACCCTTTTGTAGTAAAATCTTCTGCCTTGATTACTCCCATTAGCTGAATGAAAACACATTTTTTAAATATAAAACTCTAGACAGTATAAAATACCTTTGAATACACCTGCCAGAACAAACCCAGGAACTATATGAACAAAATTATTAAACAAATAAAATCAGGTTTAAATAATTGGAGAAATATTAATTGCTAATGGGTAGACAGGGCCAATCAATGTAAAAAAATGACAATTTTACCTAAACTAATTTATATATTTAATGCCATCTCAATTAAATTACCAAAATTTCTTTTACTGAATTACAAAAAATAATAACAAAATTCATTTGGAAGAACATAGAGTCAAGAATATCAAAGGAGCTGATAGGAAAAAATGTAAAGGAAGGAGGTTTATCAGTACCAGATCTTAAAATATATTATAAGTCAGTAATTATCAAAACTATCTGGTACTGGCTAAGAAACAGAAAGGTTGATCAGTGGAACAGAGTAGACATAAAATTTACAGCAACCAATTGAATATAGTCACCTTGTATTTGACAAGTGTAAAGACTTCAGTTTTTCGGATAAGAATTCATTATTTGGTAAAAAAAAAAAAAATGCTGGGGAAACTGGAAAGCAGTCTGGCATAGGGCAATATCTCATACCATTTACCAAGATAAGGTCAAAATGGATAAATGATCTAGATATGAAGAGAGATATTACAAGAAAATTTGGAGAACATGGAATATATTACCTATCAGACTTATGGATAGGCAAACAATTTTTGAATAAACAAGTGAAAGAGAGCAGTGTGATGTGTAAAATGGATAATTTCAATTACATTAAATTAAACTAGCTTGGTACAAATAAAACAAATATCATCAAGATCAGAAGGAAAGAAAAATTGGGGGAAAAATTTTATAGACAGTTTTGATGAAATCCTAGTAAAGCTGCCCCCAGCCCCAACATTCTAACTTCCTCATGGGCCCCACTGAATAGCAGATGTGTCCTGATTTAACCACACAATTCGGCTTTAGTGTGCCACATCTCAGGCCCCCAAACTCAATACAGCCATTGCCTCTAGCAAAACTCTGCCCCCACATCCAATTCACATATTTGAACAGGTGTATGCTCGTACTCAACCACAATCACATCATCCATTTAGCCCAATACAGAATCATAATACCTACCTCTCCATGTGGACCAGACAGGGCCACAATAGCTAGCCAATCAAAAAGCAGCACCAGGATATTTGACTACGAACCATAGAAAAGACCCCTCCCCATTACCTAATCCCTCAACAAATCCCTCCTTTCTTTTTAATATTCATAATTTCTGTTGTGTAATCAGCATCATTACACTGTAAATTTGCTTGTTTTGTCTTACTATGTTGCTGGTTCCTCTTAGAACTTAGCCTGCTTCATTTAACCTCAATAAATGCCTATACTTGTATTAGAGGTGGTCTGACTGAATTCTTTGAGGCTGTGCCACAACACACCAAGAAACGACAACAATTTCTGAAATAAAGGTCTCACAACTCAAATATATAAAAAACTTTGTCAAATCTGTAAGAATACTAGTCATTCCTCAATTGATAAATGGTCAAAGGATATGAACAGGCAATTTTCCAATGAAGAAATCAAAACAATTTATAGTCACATGAAAAAAATACTCTAAATCATTACTGAATAGAGAAATGTAAATTAAAACAACCCTGAGATACCATTTTATACCTACCAGGTTGGCTAAAATGATTGAAGGGGAAAGTGACA
Source organism: Vombatus ursinus (assembly GCF_900497805.2). Lineage (NCBI taxonomy): Eukaryota > Metazoa > Chordata > Mammalia > Diprotodontia > Vombatidae > Vombatus > Vombatus ursinus. The sequence goes on from NW_020949613.1 coordinate 24,265,322, forward strand.
AATGTTGGAGGGAACATTGAAAAATTGGAACATTAATTCATTGTTGGTGGAATTGTTAACTGATTCAACTATTTTGGAGAGCAATCTGGAATTATGCCCAGAAAGTCATTAAACTACCTATACCTTTTAACCCAGCAATATCACTACTAGGTCTACTTTCAAAGACGAGTAGGGGAAAAGTAAAAGAACCTATATGTTTAAAATGTTTATAGTAGCTCTCTTTGTGGTGGCAAAGAACTGGAAAATGCAGAGATGTCCATCAATTGGGGACTGGCTAAACAAGTTGTGGTATATGACACTGATGCAATACTATAGTACTGTGCTATAAGAAATGATGAGGTCAAAAATCTTAGAAAAACACAGAAAGATTTGCATGAAATAATGAAGAGCAAAATCAGCAAAACCAAGAGAATATTGTATATAGTAACAGCAATAATATTTGAAGAATAACTTCAAGTGATTAAGTCATTTTGATTATTATATCCAAATTAACTATAAAGGACATATGAAGAAAGACATATGTGTGTATATACATATTATATATGTACCACATGTATACATTTATTTATATATAGAGACATATAGATTCTTATTTGTGTCTAATGGGAGCCATCTCTAGGATAGGGGCGGGAAGGGATGGAAGGAAAATGAGAGAGTTGAACTAGATAGCTTCTAAGGTCCATTCCAGCTCTAGCAATCCTATGACTTTATGAAAAAGGACCTATCAGGGCAGCCTACTCTTCTGTTGGACTATTTTAATTGTAAAGATGGATTTCCTTACATCAAGCCCAAGTTTATACATTTTTCCAAAAAAGATTTATATCACAATGAGACACAGTGACAGTCTCACAAAAGCATACAAATAGACAATCTCTATTTAAATAATGACAGAATCATAAGACATTCAAAACAATAGTTAATATTTTTTGAAAACTTGAATTTGGTACAATACTTTATTTTTTACATTTAGAAGCTATTTGCATACTGTAGTAGGACTTGATTCGTGTCTCATGTTTCAGGCAGTAATCCTATAGAAATAGTCACATAGGATTGCTGTAATATAGCAAGGAATTAGGCATGAGAATTTTAAAAGCAACCTGGCCAAATAACAATATGGCTTCTCTTCCTCTCCTCTTTAGTTACCACCCCCTCCACACCCCAATTCTATCCCTACTTCTCTCAACTAGCTATCAAATAAGATCTTATCACACAATTTTGTTGTTAACTTTATCAAGCATAAACATAGCTAGCTGAACCTTTCATCCTTTCTTCTTTGCTTGTCCCCTTTTCGAGAAGGCAGGGAGGGAGGCAGGAGGTTTTGTGTTGGTAAGACAGAATTTTCTTTCCTCTAACACAGTGCATGAGCAAAGGGAAAGAGAAAGGACTTCTGGAAGAATAGAAGCTTCTCTGAAGGGAAAAGAAGCTGAGATACAGCAAAAAGAAGAGGAATTTTCTAAAATATAGTTAGCAGAAACAGAAACTGCCCTTGGCCAAGTATCCCTGAAGTTAAAATCTGGGCATTGGCAACAATGATGATGAGTCTTAAGAGCTAGGAGTTTCAAGTTCATAGATGAGGAGGAAGAGCGTGCCAGGCACGTGGAACAATCTGTATGAAGGCCCACAGAAAGGAGTTAGAATGTCATGTCCAGAGAACAGTAAACAGACCACTTTATCTGGGATGGTGAGTTCGTAAAGGGTAATTGAAATGTAGTCAAATAAAAAAAGCGGGAACTCATTGAGGAGCCAGCTTCCTCTGCATATCTGCAAAAGAATCTTTCTCTTTCTCCTCCCTGAAGAGCATTTGGAATTACATGTGTGTTTTTCAAAGAAGAAATGAAGAATGTCCCTCTTCTTATGCTTACATCACCCCTCAAGCAGGCATGCATAGTCACGTCAGCATTCTTTCCATCGGTTAGGAGAGTATCATGCAAAATGCTCAAGGCTTGGCTAGAAGAAAACTGATTAGTTTTCAAAACTTTATAAAAAGAAATCCAATTCTAATCATTCCAAGTCTATATGACAGAAACTAACACGTTGTTCAGGAGAGGACCTCTAGGGATGTGATGTCAATTATGAATAATTAGTTAAACAAAGCACCCGCTTAGATTTGCTGCTCAATTGGCCCTCCAAAAGTGCTTTACAACTATATTTTCTTTCTGTCAATTTACACTAGTCATTTGCTTGGTAAATGTCTTTTTCATAGATAGCACAAAAGATCAGTTTCCTAATGATAAGAAAAATTCCTTATTAGTGAAATCCAAATTAATGAGGTTTCAAATGTAACTTTCAATTATTTGTACTCAGTGTGAAGAACCAGCTGCAATGCAGAAGCTAAATGGAATCCTCTTCTAGTCATCATCAGCAGTGTTTCAACTACTGGCCCTCACATTTGGCATATTTCTGAAACTGGCTCCATTTAAAAGCCAAGGCCTCATGCGAACCAGACAGCGTATGGCAACAGAATATCCCCAGAGAGCAATGGTGCAATGGAATCTTTGCTCAGGATGCAGCCCTGCATGGACATGTGTTTTCCTTAGACACTCATAAACCAATTTAAAAAGAAAAAAAAACTGATTTTTTTCCTATCACATAAGGCTTTGTGATAGGATAAAAAGTGAAAGGATTAAATGACATACTCTGTAAACAAACTGCTGGAAAATTAAAGAATTAAAGTAAATGTTGTTATAAATAGAAAAAGGAATCAGCTTTCAGTGAAATGTGTTTTGGAAATGAAAGTTTTGAAAATGAATATGTCTGAACTGCTGCTGTCAAAAGATGATTTTGTGTTTTATAGAGGAGACAGTTGATCTCCACCCCATCCCCACCCTTCAAAATAATAGATAATGAGACAAAGTCCAACCCATCAAAAGGATTTGTAAACCCAATGTAAAGGTCCCTATAATGGAATTTGACCTGTATTCCCAGACATATCAATTGTAGACTATATTTGAAATCGTATAGCCTTACTTACTTCTCACCAAGGAGGTTCCAATAAAAGGAGAGGTGGTAGAGGATAATTCAGAAATCATAGATTTAGAGCTAGAAGGGATGTTAGAGACCATCAAGTCCAATTCCCATTTCACAGAGGAAGAAACTGAGACAGAGAAAGGTTAAGTGACTCACTCTGGAATTCAATAGGTGCTAAACAAATGTTTATTGAATGGCTAGTTGACTGACTAGTCCAGGGTCTCACAACTAGTATGAGTATAAGGTGGGATTTGAACCTATCTATTCCACCATTCTCTCCTCTCTCTCTCTCCTTCCCTCCTTTCTTCCTTCTTTCCTTTCTTTTTTCTTTTTTTCATTCTTTCTTCCTTTCTTTCTTCCTTTTCCAAACTGATTCTCAGCAGCGAAAATAAATTAATGTACAGCAGATGCTAATAGGGGATACTTTAATGTTAGCTATTCCTTGGCGTATTTGTATTTTAACTTATGACTCCTAAAAAGAAGTAACCCAAAGGAATGAAACTAGAGAAAGTCCACAGGATAACCAGGATTATAAAGTAACTCAAAGATATATCACACAAGTATCAATTGAAAGGCCTAGCAGTATTTAGTCTAGAGATGAGAATATACTTAGAGGAAATATGACCGTCTCCAACTTTTAGAGGACTGTCATGTACAAAAGGGAATAGACTTGTGTTTCCTAGCCACAAAGGGCTTATGGCCACAAAAAAGAAATGGATAGACAGTACAGAGACACAAATTTGGACTCCAAATTAGGAAATCTTCCTAAAAATTAGAGCTGCCAAACTAGAATAGAATACCTCAGGAGACAAAGGTTTCCCCATTACTGGATGTCTTCAAGTGGAGAATGGAAGACTATTTTTCAGAAATACAATAGAGGAGATTCTTGCTCATATTGGACTTATCAGAGGTGGGGAACCTATGGCCTCGAGGCCACATGTGGCCCTCTAGGTCTTCAAGTGGGGTCTTTTGACTGAATCCAAACTTCACAGAACATTTGTTTGGATTCAGTCAAAGGGCTGCAGTTGAGGACCTAGAAGGCCACATGTGGCCTCAGGGTCAAAGGTTTCCCACCCCTGGACTAGATGGATTCTAACTAAGGTCCTTTCCATCTCTGAAAATCTATGATTCTAAATATTCTAATGGTGACAGCTCTAATGGCAGAATCTTCAAGGGGGGCAGTTAAAGCTCAGTAAGATTTTGTCTAGCTTTAAATCCATTATAATCACTCTTGAATAGAACTGATATTGCTTTCAAGTCAAATAAACAGTCATACTAAAACATTACATAAATCAATTCATTTACATGGTTGGCATTAAGTTATCTGGATCTACTGTAAAGTACATTAAACAGTTACTTCATCTAATGGAAACTTTCTCCGACAATATCAAAACGTGCTTTGGACTTGATATGTGTGAAAGTCTTAATATGCACCAATGAAAAATAGAAACTAAAGGCTTTGAGCTTGAATCCAGAGGCCAAATTGTTTTAATGGATGACAGTGAAATTTCCAAGTATCTTGGTCTTCCACAGTCAAGACACATTGAGTACAAAAGCTGTCAAAGAGAATGCTGAAGCTGCCTATGTTAAGAGACTGACTGGAATCCTAAAGTCAAAGGTTGTTGGGAAAAATAGATTTAGAATAATTACCACCTATGCAATACCAGTTTTGCACCAGAGGCAGCTAGATGGCATAGTGGATAGAGCACTCAGCCTAGAAGTCAGGAAGACCTAAGACATATATATGTGTGTATATGTATGTATGTATGTATATAATATATATATATATATTCACACATGTTTATGTATATAACATACATGCTTATATGTGTTTTACACGTATATTGCCTCATTTGTCCCCATAATAACCTTTTGAGGTAGGGACTACTATTGCCTGCCTGTGAGAAAGCTGACGATCAAGGAAGTTAAATGACTTGCCCAGTGATGCACAGTTAGGAAGTGTTACTCTAAGTCTAACACCTATATTCACAACAGAGGTGTCAAACTCAAAGCCTGCAGTCCCAGAAAAACTCCTGAGTACAGCAGAACCAGACTAAAATGTAATTGGAAAAATGTTTAAAAATAAACAAATAAAAATACAATATGACATAAACAATGTTGATTTGAGGTTTTCTAAATCAACACGCCTCTGCATGAACCATTTCTATTTGAGTTTGACACCACTACACTATACCACATACTGCCTGACAAAGCAGTCCATTTTCTAATTGTTATGAAACGTTTCCGCATATTTAGCTAAAATTAACTATATATCTCTACGATTTCAATTCATTGGTCCTTGTTCTGTCCTATAACACTAAGCAAAAAAGCCTCAAAATTCTTATACATGACAGCCTTCCAGATACCTGAAAACAATTACAATATTCTCATTTTCCTAGTGTCTTTTCTTCTCCAGGTTTAACATTACCAGTTCTTTATATCTTATCCTCATAGAACATGGCTTCATGGCCCCTTACCATTCCTATGGAGTTACTCTGGCAGGTAAAGTCCTTTCTAAAATATGGCACCTAAAAACTAAGCAGCACAGAAGATAAGGCCTAGCCAGGGCAGAATGGTTGGATTCTCATCAATACAATGGTGTTACATATCCCATCAGCATCTTTGCTTGGCTTCAACTCCACACAATACCATAGTCCCTTCATCTGGTACCATCTGGTGACCACCACCCCTTTTTGCTTTTCAAGCTTCCTTGTGTGTTGTCTTTCCCCATTTGATTGTAAGCTCCTTGATGGCAGGGACTATCTGTTTTTATTTATATTTGCATCTCCAGTGTTTAGCATAGTTCCTGGCACATAGTTGGTACTTAAGAAATGTTTATTAAATTGTAATTAATTTTTCCAATTTCTTTCAGACAGTGGCCACTGCGTGACTTTGACAAATATGCAGATTGATGTATCAGCTTTTATTTAATTAGCTTTTAATTAATTTATATTTTATTATCAGGTCTTTTATTTAAAAAGGAAGAAGTCTTCCAAAAAGTTCTCTGAGCACTGTGTAAAAACATCATAACAGATGAACTTAGTTCATCCTATGCTGTCCCAGGGAAAACCATTTAAAGAGGCACCATTCTGTTAAATTTGGGGGCCCAGAGGGAGAGGGACCAGACCTGTGATTTCATTAGTATGCAGAACTCCCTCTAGCAGTGCAGATCTGCAACTTAAAAGTCTTAGAGCTGCCTTTGGTATTAAAAAGGTTAAGCGACTTACCTAAGAGTCAAATAAACAAGATATGCCAGAGGCAGGGCTTTAACCCAAGTCTCTAGCCATCATTTCATGCTGCCTCACCTGGCTCTCTAGCTCCCCCTCTGGGGCTTTACTTGCTGGTGATTGTCAAGAGTTCTCCATAACGAGCCCTACCAAAACACACAATATGCAGGCCACTTTCATGCTAAACCTTTTCTCCTACAATCCTGCTCTCCATCTCCTAATTGATGAGAATTCTCCATGACTAACCTCGCCCAGCTTCCCCCCTACATCCACACACAAAAACATACTGCCTACTGCTCTAAGGCCATCTTCATACCATGTTGCCTCTCCCATACAGCTCCATCCCACTTACTACCACCCCTTTTCACTTATAACTGTTGGAACAATAATTAAATCAACACAACTATTCCTAGAAAGGGCATGTCAGTCAGTTTCCTATGGCTCCATTCGCCAAGCCTGTGACTTACCAGACCCAACCAGCCCTCCCTGGCCACTTCTCCCTTGTACGTGTTGTCTTCCTTTATAGGAATCTATGTTCCTTGAAGGATGGAACTGTCTTTGTTTTTGTATTTGTATCCCTAGCACATGGCATAGTGTCTGGCATATAAGAAGCACTTAATATACGCCTTTTATTCATGCATTGCAAGGTCTTTATGCTGTGCTATACTCACCACTGTTGAATTCAAGTATTGATATCTGGCAGATAGGATACTGCTGGTTGACTATTTGCAAGACGATGCTGAGTAAACCCAGATAAGCTAGTTGGTTTATTTTCTAAAAAGCATCCTGGGAAAATTTTCACCATGACAAAAAAAAAAAAAAGATGAAGGTGGGAAGAAGTATTAACTAAATGTTTCCATTAATTCCATTGTGTTACATCAGAAAAACATTTGAAAGGATGTTTCCATGAGATCTTTTTCCTTCTGGAAATTAAAATAGAACACTGCCATGAAATTGACCTAAGGACAAATTATTTTTATAACTGAATTTTTAATTAGGCCAAAAAGTCAATTATCATATGTATTCATGTTGCAAGGAATCAGATTCACTCCATAAGAGTGTTCAAAGATAGGATGACCAATGGAAAAAGTGACTTGAATGTAGAGAGCCAAAATTATCAAAGAGCCTTCTTATCTTGCTTTTATGATGAATCAATCAATATGCAGCTTCTCCATGAAGAACAGAGTTATATGAATAATTAGACTTCAAAAAATTGAAGAGGTTACAAATTTAGAGAACTTAGCTATATTAATATTATTTATAAATACAGTGCTTTATAAAGAAACCCTAGAGATATCTAATAACACTACCAATAAAATCCCTAGTTTTATTCACAAGCAATAAGCTAGAGGGACTTTAATTGGAGTCCCACTACTGGGACTTCCAGAGGTTTGCCCTTTTTACTCTTTATTTTGAAGCGCCAGGTTGCCTGGCAAATATAGAAAGAGGAATGTAACCCCTGTCCCAAAGCCCATTGGTATAGGACTTCTTATTGGTGGAGATGAAGGCCCTGTCCCATGTAAGAGGGGCAGAGATATCAAGAGACAGAGAGCTTCAGTTCTCAGGGTCTCCTTTGTGTCCCGTTTGGGAACTGGTCAAGCTTCAAGTTTTCTTCAAAAGTCAAATTGGCTTCCAACCTCAAGAAAGAAGATAGAAGAGTCCAGCCCCACTTCAGGCTGCTGAAATAAAAGACTCTGAGAAGACTTGAGAGAAGTAGGTAGTCTCCATCATGCCCCTATCCCCAGCTTGCTACTCTAGAAACTTCAGGGAGTTTCCCCTTGGGTGAGATCTACGACCCTCTCTCTTGGCTGAGCTGTTACCTCACTTCAAATAGAAGAGCTTCTTCACTCCATATTGTCTGGTGTATTTTCTTCTATGCGTACCTTCTCTGCTTTCTGTTTTGCTATGATTTGGATAAATGAGTTTTTTGCTATTTGCTATACATCTTCATTGTGGAACTGGTATTAGATGGGAAAAGGATCAAACCTTAGATATATTTCCCCCCAAAATGACAAAACAATCAAAAGTTATCTCAAACCCAATTATATCCTCTAGATGAATAATATTTAAGGAAGCAGACAGATATACTTCTAGCCCAGTACCCTTTCTCTCTAAGGAGAGTAGACTGAGGGTAACCAACAGACCTCAAACAAATTGGTAAGTTGGGGAGATGCCTACTCCAAGCATGTGAAGACTTCCTTCAGTGGAATTTATAGATGAAAACGATGGCCATGAAGGCAGCTGAAGCAGCTGGAGCACTTAGAGCTCGGTCAGACGTGGAAGATGCCAAGGTCATCCCTTGTCTCCCAGGCCATCCACAGTCATCTTGTCTTTGTCCTGCCACTGGACTTCAATGACTCAGGAAGAAAGAGTAAAGCTGATGACTTTGTGTAACTCTGCCTCAATTAAATCAAATTCATCACCCTGGGATGTCATTGGTCCTCTTTGAACATGAAGGACAAAACAACAAGGAAAGAGATAAGGCATACACATATAGCATACACACATAAGATAGCAAAAGAACCAATTGGCTCTCGATCTAGGGAACATAGACCCTTCAAAGATTTAACCCAACTCCATCACTTTCCAAATGAAGAAACTGAAGCCCAATTACAAGTCTGGATTTCTTACTACTGCAAACTGCTTCTAGACAAAATGCTTAGAAAAATATCACTTCCAACCACTGTGATCAGTGATCAACATATTTATAACATTTGAAGTGGATATTCAATCAAATAATTTTGCTGTTGTCATTTCTTTTCAATCTTTGGTTCATGGTGACAAAGTTGATGTGTAAAATTGTTTTTTCCTGTTTCATTTCCTCTTTTCCTTTCCAGCACCCCCACCTAGTGGTGAATCAGTAAGTCACTCCTAGTTCCTTTACCACGCTGTTTGATGACTCCTTTGGGTTTGTTTTGTGGGGGTTGTTTGGGGGTTTTTTTGTTTGTTTGGGGGTTTGTTTATTTGATTTTAGTACTAGAATCCTAGATCCATAGAATGTTAAAAGTAGAAGGAACCAGGTAGTCCAAACTCATCATTTTACAAATGTGGATACTGAAGTGAAGAGAAATGAAGAAACTTGCAGAATGAAAACTTAGTCACCCAAGCCTTATCTATACTGACTTGCAATCATCTTCCCATACCTCCCCTTCACACACACACACACACACACACACACACACACACACACACACACACTTCTTTCCCCCAGTATATTATGGTGTGCACCTAGAGAAAATTTTTTACATCTTAAAAGCGCATAATTTTTTAATATTCAATCACACAAATCAATCAGAAGAGCCAGTGTGATGTAGTTGATAGAGAATTTACCTCAGAGTCACAAAGACTTGGATTCAAGTCTCATCTCTGATATCAATTGGCTATGTGAATCTGAAGGGGTCTCTTAATCCCCCAGTGAACTAGATATCTCTCTAAGTTTCAAGCTGGAGAAGGAAATGGCAAACCATTCTAGTATCTTTGCCAAGAAAACTCCAAATGGGATCATGAAGAGTTGGACGTGACTAAACAATAACTAAGTTTCAAAGACTGTGTCTAGCTACTTTGATAGCAGGAGTTTCTTAACATGGGAGTTCCCCATATCAATGACAATACAAGTAACGTCCTCATCCAACGAAAGACACCGAAACTTAACTAAAACTAAGCATAGTTTTTTGTTGTTCAGTCATTTTCAGTCACTTCCAACTCTTCATGACCCCATTTGGGGTTTTCTTGGCAAAGATACTGGAGGGATTTGCCATTTCCTTCTTCAGCTCATTTTACAGATGAGAAATTAGGCAAGCAGAGTTAAGTGACTTGCCCAGGGTCACACAGCTAGTAAGTATCAAAGGCTGGATTTGAACTCAGGAAAATGAGTGTTCCAGGCTCCAGGCCTGGCATTCTATCCACTGTGCCACCTAGCTGCCTCTAAACATAACACAACTCATATTTTAAAACTAAAAGCTTATCATGGATTTAATTAAAACACAAAGATACTTTTAAAAATATGAGAGTGTTCCTGTATATACTGGGCACATCATATACACAATGTATGTGTCAGACCTGTGATATCAACATGGGCATAATTTCATAGTCCTTGCCACCAATATTGTACTTGCTACCAACCTACTTTGTGTTGTCTCACTGAGCCTGATTTCTGGTTCTATTAAGACATTTATTCTATTGCATCGAAGCACTGACCAGAACCTAACTTTATTCCGTATTAAATATTCTGCTTTCATTCCATTTTGAAAGCATTTGCCTTTCTTCCATAGCTGTGACCAGGAAATTCCTAGCCCCAATCACTGCTATTGTTAACTTCTTTCCCAAATATGTTTTCTCCAAGTCAACAAGCATTTATTAAGCACCTACCATGTTCCAAGTCTATAATAAGCACTGAGATTACAAAGAAAGGCAAAAAACAATCCCTGCTCTCAAAAAGTTCACAATCTCATAGGGGAAGACAATGCACAATTAGGTATGTACAAACCAGACGGGATAAATTGGAGATGCCTTCCTTCAAGAGAGGAGAGAAGATATTATCTTTAAGAGGGATTACTTCTTAGAAAAGGTAAAATTTTAGCTGGGACTTGAAGGAAGTCAGGAAGGCCAGGAGATGAAGATGAGCAGGGAGAAAATTCTAGGCCTGGTATACAGCCAGTGAAAATTCACTATCAGGAGATGGAGTGTCTGGTTTGAGAAACAATAAGAATGCCAGTGTCCCTGGAATGTAGAGTTCAAGGAGGAGAATAAGGTGTTAGGTAGGAAGGAATCAGGTTATGAAGAGTTTTAATGTTGAAACAGAGGATTTTATATTTAATCTTGGAGGTTAGAGGGAGTCATTGGTATTTATTGAATGGGGGTGAGGGTGGGAGTGGGATGAGATAGTCAGACCTTCACTTTAGGAAGCTCAATTTGACACCTGAGTGGAGGAGGATGGACTGGAGCAGGGTGAGAAAAGGGGGCCTATGTGAGAGATGTTACAAAGGTAGAATTAACAGGAGCTGACATCTGATTGGATAAGAGTGGTAAGAGTGAGGAGTCAAGGATAGGCTATGAGCTTGAGGACTGAGTCCTCCTTCCCCAATGCAACCCATGCTGTCATGGAAATGAGATGCTTCAGCAGATGTCACCCCAAAATCCACTGGCTAGACATTTTGGAACTTGGAATTCTAAGACTGCTTTTTAAGATTTCTATGGGAAGAATGGCAGAAAGGAGTGAGAGTGCTGGTTTATGTAAGGAGCTCATCCTCCATCTGGGGGGCCATGTGGATATTCTAGTGTTGAGCACTAAGGTAGGTCTCTAGATTTATGGTTATCACTAGTTACTCAGTGAGGTTGTCTCACCAATACCCCCAATTCTGTTTTCATTTCATGGAAGTCCAATGCCTCAGAGTAATACCATAAAGCTGGATGTCAATAAGATCAAGTCAATAAACACTTATTAGGTGCTTAATATGTTCCAGGCACCATACTTGGCACTGGGGATACAAACACGAAAAAGGAAGTCCTTGCCCTCAAAGAGCTTACAATCTAATAGGAGATGACAATACACAAAAGGAAGCTGGTGCGGGGGCAGGGCAGCCTGAGGGGTGGAGAGAAGGTATTCAGTATGGGAGTGTGATGGAGTAGTTCAAAGGAGTACAGCTGGGTGGGAAGTGAAGAGATGGTTGGCCTCCTTAAATGGATGCTCTTTTCTCCAATCAGAAGGGCCTCCAGGCAGCATACTGCTGACGTGTGAGTTCCAAGGCTGGTTGATGTGGTAGTGCAGGGTGAAGAGGTCCCTGGGTAGGGCATGACGGAGAAGTCCAAAGGGATGCAGCCAGGTGGCAAATGTCTATATGGACCTTTATAGAATGAAGGAAGTACTTATGGGAAGATGGAGATACTGCCTAGTTAAAAACACTAAGTGCTTTTCCCTTATGAGGAGAGTCAAAATTCCAGAGTTATGCTATTTATTAGTTTACAAGGCTTGAGAACCTAGGGGGGAAATTGGACTTAGCAGAGCAAGGGGGAAGACTACATTTACAAGCTATTGTGAAACCTGTATGTGTTTCCTGCATTGCTTATCGTCTTCCATGAGTCCTTTGTGTTTGCTGCATCTTTTGTAGGATAGAATAAAAGTTACCCTTTGCTCACTAAATATATTTGTTACCTTGGATGTTTGTGCAGGATCTGTGGTTCATGTTGCCCACATTTGTGCAACCCTAGACAAAAGCAATATTCATAGATTTAAACCCTGGGTGGGGACATAAGGAGCCAAGGAGAAGTATAATTATCGTGGTAGCCTCCAAGTTTAGTCCCAATCCATGTAAACCCTGAGCATGGATTATAGGACCATTGACGTAGAGCTAGTATGGAATTTACAATCCATAAAGTCCAAACCCTTCATTTGACAACTGAGGAAACTGAGGCCCAGAGCAGTGAAATGGCTTGCCCAAGGTAACACAATGTTTAAAATGAGATTTGAACACAAATGTTCCTGTGTAGTTCAAGGGCAGTGTCCTATCCATTATCATGCTGGGCTACTACTGGTTACATTTACAATAGCACTTTAAGATCTCTTTGAAGCAATGTTGTGAGTTACTCTATTGGGGATAGATGGGAAAGGGATGAGCTTTCATGCAGTACCTACTAAGTGCCAGGTACTGTTCTAAGCACTTGACAAATTTTATCTTTGGATCATCACAACAACACTGCAAGGCAGATGCTGTTATCCCCATTTTTGTTGTTGTTCAGCCATGTTCAACTCTTTGTGACCCCATTGGGGTTTTCTTGACAAAAATACTGGAGGGGCGCCATTTACTTCTCCAGATCATTTTACAGATGAGGAACTGAGATAAGTAGGATTAAGTAACTCTCATAGAGTCACACAGCTAGTAAGTATCTGAAGCTGGATTTGAACTCTAGTCTTCCTGACTCCAGGCCTGACACTCTATTCACTGTGCCACCGAGGTACAGTTGAGTAAATTGAAACAAACAGGTTAAGTGATTTGCCCAAGGTCACACAGCTACTGCCTAAGGCTGATTTGGAACTCAGGTTCACGTTCATCATTTTATCCATTGTGCCACTCAGCTGCCAATGCCTTTTGAGTATTTACATACTTTGTAAATAAAAATTTATAAATATAAATTATTTATAAATATAAGCACTTTAAAACACACAAAGTACTCCTTGAAGCAATGCTTTATCATCCCTAGCATTCATTTTTTATAACCATGGAAAAAATGAGGCTCACAGAGATCAGGTGACTTACTCTGGATAATAAGTATGAAACCTACTGATTCCATACTTAACATGTGTAATAATATCCTGATAGCTAAAAAACTGAAGATAGAAATAAAAGAACTGCACCTAGCTGGCCAAGACTACAAATTTCTTCTCCTTTAACTTTGTTCCATTTACTATCAAGCAAACACATTACTCAGCTGTCCCTGGCTCCTTCTTTCACAAATAACATCAGCTATCAGGCATTCATATTAAGTTTTCTTCCTTGCTGAACAGTTCCTGTCACCCTTGCACTCAGACCAACTCTTAATCAATTTCCCAGAAAAATCACTTTATCTTTCTCAGACTATTGCAAGATTTTGGGGGAGGGTGGAGAGAAGGAGAGGGAGACTCTCCCATCTTCCCAACTCCAGTCCATTTTAAATGCTACTCTCCAAATCCTTTTACCACCTCTATAGACATATAACTTTCCAAGGCCATTAAAAATCAAAGGACCCTGGCATAACTTCCCACATTCCAAGATATAAAGTGCAATTCGATTGTTTTTTGGCAAGTAGTCTAACACTCAGGACTCTGCTAGACTTGGCTCAATCTTCCTCTTTATCCAGGTTAACATCCTCAAGGAGAAGGAGTTGTGGTATAAAGGATAACATGCTGAGCTTGGAATCATAAATAACTGGGTTCAAATCTTGTCTCAAATACTGGTGGAAAGCAAATTGCACTAGGGGTCAGGTTCTGCTTACTAGCTTTGTGACCTCAGGCAAGTGACCTAACTACTTACAGGCATTGTTTTCTCACTCATAAAAAACTAAAGGATTTTGTTATAAGAGAGGCAGCTACGTGGCACAGTGGATAGAGCAATGGGGCTTGGAATCAGGAAGACTCATCTTCCTGAGTTCAAATCCAGCGTAGCCGTGTGAAGGAAAGCTATAGAGGGAAATGGAAAATCACTCCAGTATCTTTGCCAAGAAAATCTCAAACGGGGTCACAAAGAGTTGGACAAAACTGAACAAGCTGTTATGAGAATTAAGTGAAATAGGGTATATAAAGTATTATGTATGTGTGAATTCATCATTTCGATTAAGTCAATAGTCACTAAGCATTTATTAAGCACCTACTATGTTCCAGGAACTAAGTGCCAAGGAAACAAGAAAAAGAAATATAAGGCCTTCCCTTAAGGAGCTTACAGTCTAATTCATGAAGATAATACACAAAAGGAAAAGGGTCTACCCTCTCACTCTCACCAGGGGTGGTGCCAGAGGCTGTTTGATGAAGAACCATGATGTTCATGGTGGAAGTAAAGCAGAGTAGCTGGTGGGAAATTAAAAATTGGAAAATCTGAATCCTCTATAAAGGGAGGTTTGGAAAGGAGTTTTTCACTCTGTCCTCCAGCCCTCCAATCAGAGGAAAGACAACTAAGGGTACTGAAGAAGTGTTGACTACAAGAGCTGAAGCAATCTCCATTTCTGGTGATGAGCTTATTCTAGGGGAAAGCAACATGTTCAAATTAAGCAGAGCAGCTGGTGGGAAAATCTCATCATTTTGCAAGATCCTTTCAGCCTTGTTATTCATCCTTCACTAGTACCCTGTGCTCCTCTGATTTGGAGGGTGGAGCCATAAACTCCTCCATTTAAGGAAAGAGAACATGACAGACATTTCCTCAATTCCTACCATGTTGCACTCATTTTGGTCTTCTTTGACTTCCCTGACACAGGGTATCTTCCTCTCTCGCCATACCTTCACCCTTCCATCACGAACCCTTTTTAACCCTCTTTTGTATGTTGCTTTGGGTTTTAGTGAGTTCCCCCTCATTGGAAGTCTTTAAATAAAGGCTGTTTGACCACTTATAGTATGTGGCGGATGGGATTTGTGTTCAGGAATGGGTTGGACTATATGACCATTGAGGTCCCTTCCAAATTTAAGATTCTATAATTTTGTTTGAAACCTGCACTCTCCTCCTCTCCAAAGAATGAATGAAGACAATAATGTCACTGCTTATGGGAGCAGGTGTTTTACTGTCTACTATGAGGTTTGGACCCTCAGTGGCACATATGCAACTTGTCTTATCATGAAATAAATACCCATATGCCTCAGGAAGCAGAAATTCCTAGCATTAAAAGGATATAATATCATCATAGAATCTCAGAGTTAGAAAGGCCATCTAGGTCCCCTAATCCAATTCATACTTGAAGAAGGATCCCTTCTACAATATTCTGCACAATTCATATGGTCTTCACTTGAAGACTTCCAGTAACGGGGAACTCACTACTTGATGAGTCAGTCTATTCCACTTCTGGACAGTTTTAATTGTTAGGAAGGTTTTCTTTGTAGAGAGCTGAAATCTGCTTTTCTATGACGTCCAATCCAATCCAACAAACATTAATCAATCACCTATTATTTGAAACATCTACCCATCATTTATATTCTACCCTTTGTGGCCTATCAGAACAAGTCTAATCTTTCTCTTTAAATCTTTGAAGGCAGTTATCAATCCTTCCCTAAGTCTTCTCTTTCTCAAGTTAATGGTTCCCATTTCCTTCAAAGGATCTTTATATACCATAGTCTCAAAGCTCATTGCTATTCTAGTCATCTTCCTTTAGACAAAATACAGTTAATTGATGTCTTTCCTAAAAGATGACACTCAGCACTGATCACAATAAGGTAACAAAATCTCAGGTTTGGAATAATCTCCTTCAGAATATCCTGGACAAATAGTCAGATAGACTTCAGTCGAAGAATTCTAATGAAAGTAAACCCATTGCCTCCTAAGCCAGCACTTTCTATTTTGGGGCAACTCTAACTGTTAAAAAGTTTTTCTTTGTGTTGAACCTAAACTGCAACATGTTCCCAGTTCCTGTCTCCTCCTTCTGCTCTGTGGGTTCAAAGTGAATTAGTATAATCCCTTTTCTACACAACAGCCCATATAACAGCTACTGTGACTGCCCACAATCCTCTTTTCTTTCCCATTTCCTTCAACTAACCCTCATTTGGCATTATTTCAGGGCTTTCACTCCAGATGTGGTTGAATAAAGGCAGAATATAACAACACTACTGTATTACCTTCTTTGTTCTGAATACAATACCCGTATTAATACCCTTAAAAGCCTATGAGTTTTATGAGTTTGTCAGTCATATCAAGTTGTTGACTCATATTGTGTCTGTAGCCCACTAAAGCCCTCAAGATTTCAAGAATTAATGCCTAGCTACATCTCCCCAATCCTATTTGTTGTTGAGTCACGTCTGACTGTTTGTAACCCCATTTGGGATTTTCTTGGCAAAGATACACACACACACACACACACACACTCACACATATAAATGCATACATATACCTATACCTATACCTACACATATACCTATACTTATACTTATACATGATATGGCCAATGTGGGGATTTGTTTTACTTGATTACACATATTTGTTATAAGGGCTTTGTTTTGAATTTACATGTACTTTTCTTTCCCCCATTAGACTGTAACCTCCCTGAGAGCGGAGATTGCTAACTTCACTATCTTTGTATCCCCCAGCACCTAGCACAGGGCCTGGTACATAAGAGGTGCTTATTAAGTGCTTATTGATTGATTGGCAGATTGAATGAGGCTTTCCACACTTCTTTGAAAAACTGATAAACAGTGCTGCTTCTTTGAGACATCTCACACACATATGTCTAATTTTTGTTTTCTTTCCTCCAAACTAAAAAGGAAAGTATTTTGTCGCTGTTCATTAATTATTATTAATTCCTTAATGGACAGGAGTGAAGCAAAAGCCCGTGTGCAGAGCACTGGACTCCATTCAAATCTCACCTCAGATGCTTACAAGTAACTTAACCTCCCAAGTTTCAGTTTCCTCAGCTGTAAAATGAAAATATGGAACTCAACAACCTCCAAGATCCCTTACAACTCTAAATTTATGATCCTATAAAGTAGGAAATGCTATTCTTCCTCCTTGAATAGAGATCATTGGTCATAATCCTGTTAACTATTAATATTAATCATCCTTATAACCGCATGCATTTTTAACTTAAGATTAGTGTTTAATATCTTTGCAAAGTGTGTTTCTACATATAATTATCAATATGTGTTCCTGGATACCTAAGCTGCATCCTGGGAAACCAATTTATTTACCAATTCCAATTATGCTACAAGATAGGAGAGCTGCAGGGAACAGAGAGCCTATCTCACTGTTCCCTGCAGTCAAGATGTCTTGGGTTCAAGTCTCAACCCTGATACATACTGCCTACTTGACGCTGGGCAAGTCACTTAACTTCTTAATGCCAAGGCAACTTGCTAATAATGAAGTTTAGATTTGAACTAGTTGAATGAATGAATAAATGATAAAGCATTTATTAATGGATTTATCATGTACCAAGCACTGTGCTAAGCATAGGATACAAATACAAAAACAAAGATAATCCTTTCTGTCAACTCTAATGAGAGAGGCGATGTGCAAAGGGGACTGGTTGCCAGAGAGGAACACTTTGGTCAGAAAGCTACAGGGATGTCAAGTGGGGCCATGAAGTACTAGATGGACACATCCCATCCAGGAGCAATAGCAGAGTTGATTTGATCATAGTTCCTGGTTGCAGACTTGGATAGGAAAGAGGAAGAAATAGGGTTCCTGCTGGGTGGCAAGGTGGTTGTTGATGATGTGGAAGAGATGGCAGATCAAAGAGTGAAGTGAAGTATGATAGTTAAGACTTTCCCAAAATAATGGTCAGGAGAGGCAGTTCATGATTTGGGCGTAGAAAGAAGGAGGAAGAGGAAGAGGAAGAAGAAGGAAAGAAGTTCTTTTAAGGCATCTAGCAGGTTGTCAAGACTGTAGAAGAGAATATGGTTGTAGAGGACTGAGATAAAGACAGTTTCCTCACAGTGGACCTCCCTAAACTTGTGAAATCACAGATCCAGACTCACCCCATCCAAGTGGGGTGGAGCAGCTCCAAACTGCTCAACTGAAAAAAAAAAAAAAGACCATTTTATTTTTAATGATTGACCGGACAGGAGGGAAGGAGTGGACAAAACAGCCAAGAAAACATAGTAAGAAGTTGACCACTGGGCTTGCCCACTGTAGAAACAGATTGCCCATTGAAAATTCCATAGTTTTAAGAAAAACCGATCTGTAAATAGCCTCCTGGCATACATGTCTACAAAATATCTCAGTACAAAAGATTATCTCAAGTAAAAATGGCCTGGAAAGAGATCCAAGACTGCAAAACAAGGACATCAGCCCACACACATGAGATTCAAAGCACAAGACAAACAATCTACTTAATTGTCTATCACCCCAAGAAAGATGACAACATGCCTCCCACAACAGGTCAACAGTATCTGACATAATCTCAGAATTCAAAAAAGAGTTCACCTTTTATAAGACTGGATGGGACACATAGTTAAGTTTGCCTTTTTCCAAATGACATGACACGTTTGTCTTTTGCAATAACTCTCACATCTACAGCCAGGTTTTCAGAAAGTCATTCCAAACACTAAATCTTGGAGAGCCTCGATGGGATGACTTCTACATTTTTGAATTACTCTTCCTTTAGTCTTAACAGCACATTTCCTATGTGCTTTATAAGACCCTTTCTAATTTACTGCTTAATCTCTTTCTTTGGTTCAATTTACTTCAACAGTGTTCTTGAGTTGCATTGTTTTCTAGTTTACTCTGGGAAAAGCTTCTTGCTGTGAAATTATTTTCCTAATTAACTAAGTAAGTCATTCAAAATCTTCTGGGAGGAAATTAAATTTCCCTTTAATAAATTCGCAGCTGCAAAACTATCTCTTAACAGAAGTGGAAAGGCACAGCTGCACATGTCCAGGTTCATTGGTGGTGAGAAGAAATGAAGAAATAGAGGCAGGGACATTACACTACAGGCAATGCAGGGTTTGACTATGGTTGTGGTGGCCAGCAGTTACAAAGAGAAGGTGAAAAAGATTGAGGGGGGGGGGGGTTGACTGATAAAGAACATCTGTTACTGATCAGATTATTCTTCTTTTCCCACATGGAAAGTTTCCATTATGAGGTCACTAAGATGTGCTCTGGCTAGCATTAGAACAGCAACAAGAATTCTCTGTGGGAGAGAGTTCAAAGTTCTACTATAATAGATTTAAGTAGCTATAGAAAGTAGAGCCAAGCCTGCCGCACCAAAAACAGTTTGACCACAGATGACACACATGACCTTACCTCTTCACCATGGGCACCCTGGTAGAAGAGCTAAAGCCCAGACCTACGCACTCTAGGCTTTACAATGCAAAGTCTGGCCGGAAACAATTCTGCAGCCTTCTATTACAACTGAGGGCTCAGGGACTAGAATTTAGAAGTTGCAGCCTGGTGCAACTGACTACTGAATGCAGGCACTGCTTACTGTACCACTTCACTGGTCCACATGAGAAAAATAATGCTATGATCCTCCATTACCGGCGAGCAAAGTCTTAACTACGGCAAAGTGACTAGGGATCTGTCCAAGAACATAACTTTAAAGGTTCCACTAACAGCACTTGTATTTCTCTAAGGAACTGTATGTGATCTGTGTGATAGGCTTATAAGACAAACCAAAAGCCAGACCAGCTGCCTCTTTGACCTCTCAACTAATTGTAATGTCCTAAGACTCTGAAGCCTAGCTTTAGAAGCAGAGGGAAAATTGGAACTCTCCTACATGGCCTTGGTATGTTACTGAATTAAAGCAAACCAAGGACTGGTAAGTGTATGTGAAACTTTTAGTTTCATACTAAAGAGAGCACAGCTCTTTTTACTATATATAAATTTTATAGGTAGGAGAAATTGATCACCCTAACCACCTTCATG
Source organism: Vombatus ursinus (assembly GCF_900497805.2). Classification (NCBI taxonomy): domain Eukaryota; kingdom Metazoa; phylum Chordata; class Mammalia; order Diprotodontia; family Vombatidae; genus Vombatus; species Vombatus ursinus. Next base: position 24,285,540 of record NW_020949613.1, read on the forward strand.
AAAGCAAAATGTGGTTCCTGATTTCTTCCCATTCTCACCAAATCCAAATAGATGGTAGCAGGAATGGGGTTTGTATAGCAGTGAATTTTGCCATTAGCTAGAAATAATCAAATAAGTTGTTTTCAGGAAAGGGATGAAAGGGAAAGTTAGAAAGTTTATGAAGAGGAAGGTAGAAGGTGAAAATCTGCTGTTTGATCTAGGATACGGGAAAGATAAGTTCAGTAAACTTTGCTGGCAAAGCCCACCCTAGCCACAACCCCCAGAAGGTATAATAAGAACTAGGTATTGAGTGTAACCCAGTTTCTAAGCCAGCTGTAAAGACTTTACTCCAGAAGTGAATGCAAGGGTCGACGTTGAGTAGTCTCCCTTATTAATCAGACTACAAGAGCAACATATCTGGGAGAATAGTCACTAACCCTGTCCTTTGCTACATGAGAGCCCATTAGTTAGACTGTGGGTGAAAATGGGGGACTCATAAGTTTGAAACTAATGCTGATCCTTCTCAGATTTTCCAGACTAGATCTAAGTGATGCACCACTGGGCCAGTTTGGAGAAAGACACTGTGAACTCTGTTTTTGTCTTTATAACCTCAGTGCCCAATATACTGTCTTGCACATAGTAGGCACTTGATAAATTCTTATTGAACTGATTAAGGGGATGTAGACTTGACTAAGGAAGACCAAGAGGACTCTTTGGATAGTACGGTAGTTCTAGACTATCTAGACCAATTCAGGCTCTAGAACACCTCAGAACTCCAGTGATTCAGGACTTCAGGAGAAATCATCAGAAGCCCTGTTCCCCTCCCCTACCTCCAAACTGGAATCTTGACTGCCCAGCACATAGATCTTTCTGTGTGGGGGCTGCTAGGAACCAAAACCCTTCAGAAATACACTAGGGCTTCCTGAAGTCATCAAAAGATTCATGGAGTTGAGCCAGAGTCCTTGTAGCACAATCTCTGAGTAAAAATGCTACAAGTGACACCCAGTAAACCAAAACTACAATTAGGTACCATGTGGTGCCTTTGAAAGTCTGTTCCTCCTATTTCTACATGTCTTCTCCCTTGGTCTTTCCATCTATGTTCATACCTCTACTCAAAAAATCTTCAATGACTCCCCACCACTGCATAATGAACAAAGCTGGAACTCCCCCTAGAGTCCCCCTTAAAGTTCTCCATAACACCACCTCAGCTTTTCAGCCTCACTGACTATTGTTCCACTCCATATGCTCTCTGCTCTAGCCCAACTAGACAGCCTTCTTTCCACCAATCATGAACTCTATGCTTCCAAGCTTTTCACATTTGTATTTGCCCACGTAGTCCCCAATGCCTTCCTTCCCTCTTCCCCAATCCTTTAAAACGCAACTCAAAACTCCTCCACAAAGCCTTCCTTGATCCCAACAGGCAGAACTTCCTCTTTAGACCTCACCTAGCATTGTTCTCCAAGTCTCTAATGCACTTAACTACAAGATATGTATAATGCAGTTAATTATTATACAATATCAGTGCAAATCACCTTTGCAAAATCTCTTCAATATGCCCCCTTCTCTCCTCTGATGCTGTCACCGCTCTAGTGCAAGCCCTTACCACATCAAACTTGGATTATTGCAATAGCCTGCTGGTGGGCCAGCTTGCCTCAAATCTCTCCCCACTCCAATCCATTCTCTATTCAGCCACTGAAGTGATTTTCCTAAAACATAAGTCTGATCATGTTACCCCTTCTGCTCAATAAACTCCAGTGGCTTCCTAGTGCCTGCAAGAACAAATACAAAATGCTCTGTTTGCCATTCAAAGGCCTTCATAACCTAGCCCCCGCCTACCTTTCCAGTCTTCTTACACCTTACTCCCCAACACGCTGTTCTATGAATGGCTTTCAGCTCCTGGCATTTTCTCTGGCTGTCCCCCATACTTGGAAAGTTCTCCATCCTCTATTCAGACTACAGACCTCTTTGAATTGCTTTAAGTTCCAATTAAAATCTCCCCTTCTACAAGAAGCCTTCCCTAACCCCTTAATTCCAGTGCTTTACTCTTTTAATTATTTCCTAATTATCCTATAGCTTGCTTTGTATATATTTGTTTGCATGTTGTTGTCTCCCTCATTAAACTCTAAGTTCTTTAAGGGCAGGGACTACCTTTTGCCTCTTTTTGTATAGTGCTTAGCCCAGTGCAAGGCACATAGTAGCCATTTAATAAATGTCTTTTGAATGAATGAAAGATCATAGTCTGGACAACAGGCATTCTTCATCTGAATGGTTTTTCTCTGTGTGAACAGTTAAACCAAACTCTCTAGAGTGGTTATGGATCTCATTTAAGAGGCCCTACACTATTCTGGGATTTAATGAAATCAGTACAATGGCATCCACAAACAGGAGCATTTTGAGGACCTCATTGTTTTTAGCAAGAGTTCTTAACCATTTTTGTGCTGTGGACATTTATATTGAAATACATAGCTATGAAAAAAAATTTTAAATTCACAGACCCCAGGTTATGAATTTCTGCTCTATACTCTCCACCAGATCTGCCTCCAAAACAGTGATGAATACCTTTTACAGAACACACATTCCTGTTTTATGTCTTGCTTAATATGAATCAAAGGGTCACTGATAAGGTTACCTCCATTTTCTTCTCTCAAAGAATCTTGTCTAACTTTGAAATAATCTGAAAACACCTCATTCTAAAGAACCTTTTAGGCCTCGTGATGGAAAATGCTATCCACATCCAAAGAAAGAACTATGGAGTTTGAATGCAGATTGAAGCATACTATCTGCTATTTTTTTTTCTTCTGTTGTGTTTTGTTTCCTCTTTCTGGTGGTTCGTCCTATTGGTTCTAATTCTTCCTTACAACATCACTAATGTGAAAACATGTTTAATAGGAATGTATATGTATAGGCTATATCAGATTGCACGCTGTCTTGGGAAGGGAGGTGGGAAGGGAGGGGGAGAAAAATTTAAAACTCAAAAGCTTATGGAAGTGATTGTTGATAAATCAAAATAAATTAATTTTAAAAAACAAACAAAAAAAAACCTAAAGCAAATATCATATGAAATGCTGATACAATAGAACCTTTATCAATAAATATGAGACTATATAAAAAATGTTTTTTAAAAGAGCCTTTTAGACAGTAACTGTATTTTACTTTACCCAATCAAATGTGTTTTAAATATGCAATATTTTGCCCTAGTGATCCCTGACCTCTATGCAGAGAGGAAAGGTAGATGTCTCTCAGTTCTATGGAACCATTATTGGTATTTCCAACACTCTAGTTAGGCTTACTTTCAATGATCTTTTCATTGACATTCTTGTAGCTATTGTTTATAATGTTCTTTTGGTTCTCTTTATTTCACTGCACAATGTAGTCTTGTACTCAGTTATGTGACAGTAAAGACATGGTCTTACTATAGAATATCACTTGCAAAAGCTTGCCTTGCCTGTTCTTTTCTAATATTGTCATCAAAGATGCCTTCTGTGAATGTGTATCCTCATAAAATATTTACATGAGAAAGCAGGCATATAGGCAAGGGTGAGCTGGTCAATGTTTAACTGCCAACTCTGAGACACTTTTAAGTTTAATACGCATTATTAACACTTGCTCCTTCAGTTTGTCTAAACAGTCAATAAAACAATAAATCAAGCCACAATTTGCTGTTTTCTGTTGTGTAAATGCTCACCTTGAAAATTTAACAATTGTGAGCCAATGTGAAAGGGCTCTAACATATTCCAGTACAGATATCAGTAATTATTGATGTTTTCTTAGTCACCTCTTTTTTTTGGGGGGGGGGAGGAAGAGTGGGAGGATATAGAAGAAGTAACAACAAGATAATTTCCCCCCCACCATGCCTCTGGTATCTTCCACTCCCTTACTTTGGAGAATCAATCCCTAAATGCTCTCAGATATGTTGCCCCCACTATGGATGTCTTCTGTATTTATTTGGTCTAGTCTAACTACTCTTATTTTAATTCTCTTCAGTGCCATTTTCACTTTCTCCATGAGCACATGCAGGACTGTGATATTGAGTCCAAATGTGATGTCTAAGTCTTTGCAACACTTTTCTACCTTTTGTCTCTTTATTGTGTTTCCATTCTCATCCCTAAATATCCTTATAAGGATTTTCCTTAGCTGGTCCTTTTGCCAAGAACTCTTTAAATTTTTTCCCCCATCCTCCATTCTCACTGTTTTATGAGGCAAAACTTCATAATTTTTCCACTGTCCTTCATAAGTTTTTTCAAAAATAAGTTTTATTGAAAATATTTTTGCATGATAGATTTCTGGAAATACCTCCCACCTTAAGCTTGAATGTTCCCTTGTTGACAAAGGGAAACAACTGAGCAAAACAACCAATGATTACATCTGGCAAGGTACATATTTTGCCCTAGTAGTATCCTACCTCCACATAGAAAAGAAACATGTATGTCTCTCTTCTATGGGATCATTATTGGTATTTCAGATACTCAAGAGTTTGGTTTGCCTTTAATGGTCTTTTAATTTACATTATTGTAGTCATTGCATATGTTGTTCTTTTTTGTTGTTGTTCAGTCATTTCAGTCATGTCTGACCCTTTGCGAAACCCTATTTGGAATTTTCTTGGCAGTGCTACTATAGTGGTTTGCCATTTCCTTCTCCAGCTCATTTTACAGATGAGGTACTGAGGCACATAGGGTTAAATGACTTGCCCAGGGTCACACAGATAGTGTCTGAGGCCTGATTTGAACTCAGGATCTTCCTGATTCCAAGCCCAGTACACCACTTTTGGTCCTCTTTATTTCATTGTACAAATTCATACAAATCTCATGTTCCTCTTAATTCTTCATCTTCATAATTTCTTATTGAAAAATAAGTTATCTTCATATACCAGGTGGGTTTTGTTGTTTTTTGGTTTTGGTTTTTTTTTTGCGTTTTCTAATTAATCATGTGATGTTTTCTATTTTTTGCTGTCTACCACAAAGTAATTATCAATGTTTTGGTTTATCCATCGATATTTATTTCCATATTTGACCTCCTAGGTTCGTAATATGCCCAGTAATATGATCACTGAGTTAAAGGGTATGAACAATTTAGTCATTTTTCTTGCACAATTCTAAAGTGACATCCATAATAGCTGGAGCAACTCATAGCTTCATCAAGTGTGCTTCTGTACCTTTCCTCCCACAGACCTTCCAATACTGACTTTTTCTTTTTTTTTTTTGGCTAGGCAATGGGGTTAAGTGATTTGCCCAGGGTCACACAGCTAGTGAATGTTATGTGTCTGAGGTCAGATTTGAACTCAGGTCCTCCCGACTCCAGGGCCAGTGCTCTATCCACTTTGCAATACCAACTTTTTAAAAAACATCTTTGCCACTTGGCAAGGTCTGAGGTGAAATCTCAGTTGTTTTAATTTGCATTTCTCTCATTATTAGGAGCCTTTCATCTAGACATTTGTAATTTGCTATTCTTTTCAATACTATTTTTACATTTTGACCATTCACATATTGGGAAATTACATTTGGTCTTATGTATTTGTGACAATTTCTTATTAATCTTAAATAGCAAACTTTTATCAGCTGCATTTGATGGAAATCTTTTTTCTGCCTGAAGGTTTCTCTATATTAAATCTGTGCAAATCTTTAATTCTGTCTGATAGTGTCTCTCTTGGTCATCTCTATCCCTTGGTTAAGAATTTTCTCCTAAGGAGCAGCTACATGGTACAGTGGATAGAGCACCAGCCCTGGAGTCAGCAAGACCTGAGTTCAAATCCAGCCTCAGACACATAACACTCACTAGCTGTGTGACTCTGGGCAAATCACTTAACCCCAATTGCCTCACCAAAAAAAAAAAAAAAAGAATTTTCTCCTAGCCATCTGTGGAAGATACCTCTTTCCTGCTGTCTAATTCTTAATGGCCTTTTATATTCAGACCATACATCCATTTGGAGTTTAATATTTATCCCTAAGATTATATTATAAATGAGCTTATATTCAAAACTGGTGCTGCCCTTTCTGTCATATTTTTCCACTTGAAATGATCTTATTACATCAAGAAAAATTCGGAATGAAATTCAATTGGTGATTGTCATTTACTCTACTTCCCACTTTTTGATAACTCATTTAAATAGGTCAGGCCAGAGTTATCATAATTGCACATTACCTCTCTTTCCAACTTTTCTTCTAGTTTTGTATTTTAATAGTCCAGAAAAAAAAATATTTTTCAGGGCTCTCATTCAACAGGTTTCCTCTTAAGTAGCATTCCCTAACTCTTGCCCTGCCCCTTTTCTAGACCCACACCACTAGTCTTTCCAGGAAAAACTTCTCTTAGATGATAAGTACATCTCCCTGCCTTTGACATCAGAGGTACAAAAACAATCAGATCTGCCTTATCTTAACTTTCCTCCAAATAAAGCATCTGAGCTGCCCTTAAGCACGTGATAAAGATGTACCTAGGCGTTAGACCTTTGTGTATTTCTTCTTATCACCCATTGCAGGAAGGCCTAAAGATTATGCCCAAAGCTCCCAGGGCACATTCCTCTCCCGCCCTTTTCCGGTCCCACTTTGAAAGAATTAGTCCTCTTACTGTGTGACCCTGGGCAAGTCACTTAACCCCAATAGCCAAAAAAAAAAAAAAAATTTAGTCCTGGCCCCAGTGTGACAGGAATTGATGGAATGCCCTTGTCTTTGCCTCCCCTCTGAGCTTCCTTAGGTGCCCACAGTTATGCGTCCCTTTAAATAAACCAAATAAAAGGGTCTATTCTCTTCAATATTCACTGGTCATCTAATTCTTCAGCAAAAGCCCTTTAGTTCCAGCATCAGAACTTGATGCATTAATTCTGATCTTTGCTCTGACAACGTAGTGGACTATTTATACAGCGATAGTTCCTTTAGGAATGGCTTCCACAACAGTAAAACACCATGTCCTGTCAGTTAAAATATTATCAATTTCATTTCATGTTTATTTGGTCATCCAGTGCCTACCTCCAATTTTTTTCTTGAAATATGAGGATTTTATGTGGTACAGAAAAACTTGAGGCATAGATAAACTAGGCTATTTTAGAAGTCCATGTGAAAGACCGTAAGGGCAGAAAATAAAATATAGAAAAGAGGTATAAAGAATTTAAGGTAACAACTCGAATCTGACCTATTGGATTGAATATATGAGGTAAAATTATACTATCACAGATTCAGAGTCAGAAGGAACCTCAGAGACCAGCTAGTCTAACTGCATTTTGCAGAAGAAACTAAGGCCTAGAGTGATTGACTTCTCCGAGATTACGCAAGTAATAAGTGGCAGAGTCAGAATTCCAACTCTCACCCCAACACTTCTTTGCACTGATTCAAGCCTTGAAGACGAGGATGTTGGTACCAACACAATCAAATGCTTCAGGGAAGGTCAAGGATGAGATCTGAGTAAGGTTCAATGGATTTAGCAATTAGGAAATTAGTGCATTTTTTTCCTCAGTGATAGAATATGGGCATTAAACATTATACTATTACACTTGGTTGATATTGGATAGTTCTGTTGAAGTTTTGCAAAAAAAAAAAAAAATTGTTACAAGGGATCTCTCCTGGGGTAAGAAAGGATGGAGGGACATATTCAGAAATTAAGGCAATGTAAAAAAAAAATCAATAAAAATAAAAACTTAAGTGAGATATAGGCAAATAGCTTTAAGAGACAAGATCTAGAGGTTTGTTTGGTTCCCTCCCCCCCTCCTCCTATAGGGTAATGTGTGAAATACATGGAATTGAAAGGGAAGGAAATTTAAAATGAGGGAAGCTCTTGGAATTGATGGAATCAGGGAAAGAAAAGAGTTAAGGTTAATAAAAAGGAAGCCTACCTCACAGTGAGTGGATTTACAAAAGATAGGTGCCATTTTGCTAAAATGCTGCCTCTCTCCACGATAGAACATAAGACATAGGAAATTTAAGAAGCTATCTCCAAAATTCTAAAAGCCTTTTCTAAGTACATTAAGAAGTTAAAATAGATGCATCAGAAAAAAAAATTTGTTAGAACTAAAAAAAATTCTTTCATTAAATATATAAAAATAACTCTATTAGTCAGTTACTACCGAAAGTTCAAACCTAACCAGTACTAAAAAATTACATAATCATTGGAAGCAACCAGCACCAGCAGCCTATCCTTAACAAATTGACAATGGTTGAAATCTATGCCTTGCCCCTTGGCTTTCCAAAGCAGTTATAAAACCTGAAAAGTGCACTTTAGTTTTGGAGTCCACACCCAAGGAGTAATGTCCCTCTCAAATATCCTTGTCAATCAGTTGTCAGGACCCCCATGCCAAGACCACCCCTCTCTTTTTACTATTAGGAGACACCCTGTTTTCCAGAGCTAAGGTTCTGAGCTTGGCATTACAATTATCCTTTGTGCTCACCCTTCTATATGAACTCAGCTGCAGCAAAATCCCAGAACTGTTTCACACCAGCACCAGGTGATCCCTGAGCTCAGACAAGTAAAACCATGCTCTAGTCATGAAGTCCTGCTATGATTCAAACTTTTCTCATTTGTTACCATTACTCTCATTATCAGGCTACAGCTCACTGTATCTATGTATTTACAGTATTGTATAATATGTATTAAGATTTGCTCACACTAAAGCAGATCTCCGACTAGAGGCCCAAGCACATATCTAGTTTCCCACCCCAATGGAATAAAGAAAGCTTTTTGGTTGTGACCACTGTTAGCTCTTGGGCTTTATTTTGCTTTTATTTCTTCACTGTGGTTGTGACAACCTCTGAGAACTTTTTGGTATTTTAGAGTTAACAGCGACTGCATAACCTCTGTGACTGTTTTGTCATTTGTTTTCAGAGATGATACAGTCTTAAGTTCAACAGATGGAAAAAAGAGGGAGATTTTCTTCACAAGGACATCTTGACCTTTCAGTATGAAAAACAAACAGTTAAGAACCAATTACCAAAGAACTCTCTTTGAAGATCTTTAATAAAAAAGGAGGCCAGATATGATTAAATCCTAGCTTTCCAATTCTGTGAAAGTTTTTAAAAAGGTCTTAACTTTCATAAGCATGACTAACCTACTTAATTCTTGCCACAGAGACATTTGTCTGTTGGTCCTGACATAAATGTGAAAATTAAGAACATGAAACCTATAATGTGGAATTCAGATATCCACCTGATTTTTTTCCAGTAGTGCTATAGTTTACAACTGGCACCTATTTAAAGCCAGTTGACAACTCTTCCTCTATCTACATATTTCCTGAAATCAATTCAATTACGTTAATGAATTTCAAAAGACTATAATTGTTCACTTTTTTGTTTGTTTGTTTTTAAGGGAGTGGCACAGACAGACAGAGAAACATGCTTTTATCAGTATAAGGAAACTCCCTCTCCTAGAGCAGGTATTTATAATCTTAGAAAACTAAGCCCAGGAACACAAAGCCAGTATGTGTCAGAGGCTGGACCTGAACCTAAGTGTCTTGATAATAAACCAAACTGCTTCTCCCATGGTTCACTGGAATACTGAAAAGAAAGCTATTGTGAAAAAAAAAATACTGACTAAATATCCCCCCAAAATAAAAGAATTAGGCAGAGCAAGGTAAAACTGCTTTATTGATTGCAGTTAGTACAGTTCAATAAATATTGATCCCCAAAATGAACTCAGCTATTTATCACAGATTGTTCCCTGGAAAACTACATGAAGTTGAATCAACTGATTCCCATGGAGGTAAACTTGAATCAATTCTGTTTCTTGGGAAATGAAGCCATGCCAAGCTGATAAAAGGCATAAACTGTTCCTGGAATGGGGATAAATAAAAAAGATAAAGTTAGAGGAATGTTCCAAATCTAAGTGTATAAATATAAACTTAAAAGAGAAAGAGTTTAGTTATATCACAATTATTTTCAATAGTTAATAAAAATGCCAATAGATGTGAATATACAGAGTAAGTAGTATTTTCATAATTAATGTGACTAAAACTCTCTCTATTAACACTACATAAGCCTCAAATAAACTTGGTGACTACTGATAAGCTGGGAAAGAATTCTAATGAGAGCAATTTCTGAAATGCAATGCCAGAATAAACTCAAAGAAAACACAGGACAGCAATTTAAAAAACAATCTAGACTAATTTAAAGAGTTGGGTTTCTTGAGGGGGGGAATGGGGTGGTGGTAAAGGGACATGAGCAGTGTTGTACCTGTGACTCCATTAGTACAGGAAATTTCCAATAGGGAAATTTTCTCTACTAATGCAGCTTTAGTAATTTTCCTGCAACCTGCAACCTAAGGGAGTTGCTACTGGGACTGAGAGATTAAATGAGTTGCCCAGAATCACACAGTAGGTCATCAAAGATAGGACTTATATTTAGGTCTTTCTATTCCAAAGCAGGCTTTCTATCCACTAAGACATACTAAATTAAAAGCTATAAAAATTTATCAAAAATACTAGCTAATTATTAATTCTCACTGATAATAAGTCTCAACACAAGAATATATTCTTAGCTATCAAAACACAAAGACTCCATTTAAACTAAAAAGTCCAAATGTCAACTCCTAGATGCTGCCTTTGCCCATAAATGACATTTCTTCCATTGGTTATAGTTTTCAGTTGAGTATCATCTATAGGATCACTAAGCTAGAAAGGATGTTAAAGGTCACTGAGTCCAATCCCCCACTCCCCATTGGACCACACAATTATAAGTAAGTATCTTAAGGCAGACAACACAATTATAGTAAGTATCTTAAAAGTAGGATTTGAATGAATATATTCCTGGCTGTAACTCTGCTGACCTGTTATATATATACATTACACATCACAATATCTGGGGGTTGGGAAGATGAGACAAAGGGAAAAAAAGAGAAAATAATCTAAATAATGTGAGTGTCCACTTTTCTAACCAATTAACATTTGCCTGGAGTAAAAGTGAGATAGGAAATGAGACAAATCCTTAAAAACATTATCTTTGAATGTATAATCTAACTCCCAAATAAGATGTGACTCCATTGTACTCTCAGATTTGACCAAGTTTTGGAAAAAGTATCAATCCAAAGACAAACAGAAAAAAACAAGGTATACTGATGGTAAAGTAAATCACATATCTCTGTCCCTCTACAATGTTTACAATACATACCAATCTACAGTACACAATTAATGAATAATGTTAACCAATGTCAGTCTCACATCTACTATCATCCCACTTTGTGTTCCACAGAAATTGATATAGGTTGGAATGGTGTGGTTCTGTGAGCTGCCTGGGTTTCAAAACACTCAGGGAGGCAAAAGCAGCAGAAAGTAGAAAGTATCTAATAAATGCAGATCAAGTTTCATCTGTTTATAATTATTTTTTAAAATTATTAAAGGGTCTTGGTGGACCTCTGTCAGTGAGATCTCAAAACACTAATTACATAAATTCTTAGAAATTTTCTCAATGCTTTGTGAACATTTCCAAGCCTTCAAAATTTCTTACCCAAAACTGTAAACAACATGGTGGCTCTATACAGTAGGGCATCTCCTACCCCACCTTTTAGATGCACTGGAATACTATCATCCTCCTAGATTAAAGGAAAAAAAAGGTATTAACAGTTTCACAAAAAACTTATTAATACTCAAAAAATTAAGTCAACAATATACAAACCAATAAAGTAACCTCCCAATTGAATTATTTTCACTACCCATAATGTCATAAATGTACCTAATAATTTACTCAAGTCCTGGAATTTTTGATTGAGGTGCCTATATTTAAAACAAAATAGAAAACTAAACACTCAAAACTGAAAATGTTTTCCTCTAGTGGAAGTCAATTTGAGAGGTAACAAAAGGCAGTATGCTGAAATATTTTTGGAAGAAAATGTATGAGACCACAATTTTGTTCCAATAAAAGTGGTATCATTAAATATTAATATTAAATACTTATTTAATATTAAATATTAGACACATACATTAGAACAATTTTTTCTACAAAAAGCTTGTTTAATAACTTTAAAACAGATATCCATGTTAAGAGTACATACAAGTAAAATACTGTTTACAATTAATTTTTAAACAATACCAAAAAGTTATATAATAAAATGATTTTATAACTCACACATACATTGGATTTTATAGCTATGTCAATAGGCAATCACAACTTCACAAAACTTACGTGAAAACTACGGTTTATTAAAAGACAAATGAACATGCACATGGAACCCAAAATTCACAATCCATCCAGAAATTTGCATATTCATGACTGTAGGACAAAGGGAGGAGAAAATAAATCTCTACCTAAAGGGACATGGCAAGGGAGAAGAAAAGGTGCAGTAACGGTGGGAAAAGGGCAAAAACACTCAAAGGGGAGAAACAAGAGGATGGCAAAAGAATTCTTTTTCCTTGGGAACTTCTAATCTAGACCACGAATCTATGAATTTTCTAAGATCATGAAAACTTCTAGACCAAGGATCCTAGCTGCACAAATAATTTCTCAGCCTCTTGCAGACTAACTGGTGACTGTTTTGACTCCTAATGACACACAGGGATTTCAGCGAGGGATGCAAACACATCATGTCAGTTCCCCAAACCCTAACAGCTTCATCCTCAACTTCCTAGTGCTTCTCAACTACAATGCTTTCCCCTTTATCAAATTTATTTGCAACTTTGTATTAGGCTGAAATAAGGACTTTCAACAAAAGTTTACTAAACAGAAAAAAAAAAGTCAAACAAGTGCTTCTTTTAAAAAGTAAATTAAGGAGTTAAAGTAACAGAAAAAATTTATTAGAATTAAAAATGTCCTTTCATTAAAAATATAAAAACAAAAAAACAGTGTTTCTGTGACAACTCAAAAAACCAAGTTCAGGATACTTCTTAACATTCCTTAACAGCTTTCAAGTTCTGGACTACATATATCATTTTCATTTGATCCTCACAGTTATGAAGTAGGAAGTATCTCAATTTTATAGGTGAGAAAATTAGACTCAGAGAGTTTAAATGAAATGCCAAAGGTCACAAAACTAAAAAGCTAGTTTTTGATGGCAGGGTATTCTGAATCCAAGTCCCTATCCCTCTTTCTCTTTATTTACCAAAGTTAACTGAAATTGATACTTGTTCTTTCATTCAGGAGTGAGTCATCTCCAATTCAATACAGATCAGTTATTTGAGAGAGATTTTAGCATTTAAATTCCACCAAGAACAAAATGTTTTACCAATTCTGGTCATTTTTACTACTTAGTAAGTTTTCTGACACTACCATTCTTTCCTTCTCCCACTTTCTAAAGTTCTTTAAAAAAAAATCCTATTTTTAACCAAAAAAAGAGGGTAGTATTTGAATATATACAATATATACAAAGTTATTAGTAAATCTTATAACATCATAAAAATGCCAGGTTATTACTGCTATGCAAATTAAACACTATCATTTAAAATGTAATCATTAAGCATTCTCTTGTACAACAAAAGAAATACCTGGAATAGCTTTTGCTTTTCTGGAACTTTGTTTTTAAACTGCCTGACTGGGGCAACATTTATGGTCCTCTGGGGAATCTGGCGAAGAGTCTAAAGAGAAGAAAGTATATTAATAAAATGTTCTAGAACCAAACAGTGTAAAGCTGAAAATTCCCTCAAAAACCATCTAGTTTAATGCCATCACTTCTACAAAGAAACTGAGTCCCAGAGGTGAATGATTTGCCTAACAAAGTCCACATAGCTAAGTTATTGGCAATGCCTGAACTCGAGCATATTACTGTTCCCCTTGTCCAGCCATCTACACTACACTAAGGGAATGAAAATTGAACCTGTGATTTCATTAGTATAGGAAACCTCTCCAATGAGGAAATTTCCTCTAAGCATGCAGGATAGTAGTTATCCTGTAACATACAGTATTAGAGATTTGCCCAGAGTAATAAAAGTGACTTTCCCAGGGTTACAAAGCCAGTTTGTATCAAAATTAAGACTTATGTCAGGTCCTTCCTGACTCTTAAGTCACCCGAATTACACTGCCTTTCCCTGCAACTAGGGTTAAGAAGCCTCTTAAACTGACTGAATTTATCCATCAGAAGCAGGAAAAAACATGGGAAAATACAGATACAGGAAAGAGAAGAAAAAAGACAATGCCAAAACTACAACAAACTAATTTTTTATTACCCTGTTTAATGTATTACAAATCCAATACAAATTATTTAACTGTAACACAAAGAATTAGACAACCTCTACTTTGCTAAAATGCCTTCCCCTACCAAATTTATTTACAACCTTGCATTACCTTGAAACGAGGAAAAGTGACTTTCAACAAGTTTACTGAACAGAAAAAAAAAAAGCCAAACAAGTGCTTCTTTTAAAAAGTAAATTAAGAAATTAAAACAGATTAACAGGGAAAAAACTTGGAATTAAAAATCTCCTTTCATTAAAAAACTTAAAAACAAAAACCCCGTCAAACTAGTGCTCCTTTTCTAACCTAAAGTACATTGTTAAAACAGATGAAACACTAGAAAAACTGTCGGAACTAAAAATGTCCTTTCTTTATAAATATAAAAACAAAAACCACCGCTCAGTTATTAGAAAGATCTAATTAAAGTTCAACGCTAAATGGTACAGAAAAAATTACATATTCATTGGAAGCAACCAGCATCAGTTGCCTAGCCTCTGCAAACTAATGACTGCAGAAATAACAACCTTCAAGTGCCCTGGCTTTCTAAGGCAGTTATAAAACCAGAAAAATGCATTTTAGCTTTGCAATCATTGGACCTGAATCCACATTTTAGCTCCGCTTCTTCCAACTTATTTATGTGACCTTGGACGAGTCACTGTATCTGTCTAGGCGTCATTTGCAATAGGAGGGGCTTGGACTATATTTAAAAACCGGTTATTCCAAATTTGCTCTATGTTTCCTTTTCAAAGCGTTAAATGACTCAAAAACTAATCCAAACTTGGCAATCCTTTCAAAGATGTAAGAACTAGACTGGCCCTTAGGGATCTTTCTGGCCCTCCCCGAGCATTCCACAAACGAGGACCAGAGCTAAATGACTTACTTGCCCAAGGTCACAAAGGTAAGGAAGGAGTAGAGGCCTACGTACGGGGCCCAGGGAGGCTACCTTTACAGAGATTTTTCGCCTCGGGCTAGGATGCTAACCCCAACAGACAGTGTCCGTAGCATAAGACACAGAAAAGGAGGAAAAGGGAAAAGATGTGGGAGAAGTGACGGGAGGCGCGTTGGGGCCTCCAGCCTCCCCGAGCCGGCAGAGCAGCTTCTCCCACGCCTGGCGGCCCGCCGTTCTCCAGTAGGGCGGGGGTCTCTGTCACCAAGACCGGGTCAGGCCGGAGACATTCCCCTCCCCCCCCCGAGGCGAAAAGCGTCGGTCCCCTAAGGGCGGGGAGTGAGGTCCCCGCCGCAGGAGTCAGGCCGAGGCCGCAAAGGCCGACCACCCAACTGCGGAGGTGGCGTCGGCTCCTCCGAGGGCTAGTGGGTGCCTGCCTCCTGTCCCCAGCCGCAACCGAGTCCCGAGGGGGTTTTTCTCACCAGCAAGTTCCTTAGCATTTTGGCAACTTCAGCTCCTCACCAACTGCGACAACCGAACCCTAGGCACCTACGAGCTCCGGAGCAGAACCGGAACCGGAACCGGAACCGAAACTCGAACTTCCCTCTGCGAATCGCCCACGCACGCTCCCTGCGCAGGCGCCACTCTCTTTCGTCAGCCAAGCCCTCCTCTGCGCAGGCGTCCCCACCTCTATAGCGTGGGACGTGGGCGGGGCCAAGTGCATCTCCTCCCCAGTCCTAGACTGGCCTTAGGACTTTGCTCTTGGTCTGCTCTCATTCTTACCTGGAAAACAAAAATGTAAAGAAAATGTAAAATACCTTGTTGGAAAAACAACTGACCTGGAAAATAGATCCAGGAGAAACAATGTCAGAATCATTGGACTAACTGAAAGCCATAATCAAAAGGAGGACCTGGACAGCATCTTTCAAGAAATTATCAAGGAAAACTGCCCTGATGTCCTGGAATCAGAGGGCGAAATAGGCATTGAAGGAATCCACTGATCACCTCAGGAAAGAGATCCCAAAATAAAAGCTACAAGGGACATTATGGCCAAATTTCAGAACTATCAGGTCAAGGAAAAATACTGCAAAGTGGCCAGAAAGAAACAATTCAAATATTGGAGAACCACAATCAGGATTACACAGGGCTTAGCAGCTACAACATTAAACAATCAGAGGTCATGAAACATGATATTCCAGAAGGCAATGCAGCTAGGACTACAATCAAGAATCACCTACCTGGTGAAATTAAACATAATACTTAAAGGGAAAAAATGGTCATTCAATGAAATACAAGGGTTTTAAGCTTTCATAAGGAGAAGGCCAGAATTGAATAAAAAATTTGATCTCCAATATCAAGACCCAAGAGAAGCCTAAAAAAGGTAAAAAGGGGAAAGAAAACATAAAGGATTCAATGGAGGTGAACTGTTTACAACCCCACTTGGGAAGATGATACTTGTAATTCTTGAAAATTATACCACTAATAGTACAGCTAGAAGGAATATACATAGACAGAAGTTATGGGTATAAGGTGAATTTGAGGGAATGACAAAAAAATAATAAGGGATGAGAAAGAGGAGTACACTGGATGCAAAAGGAAGGAAGAGATAGAATGGGGTAAATTATTTCATACGAAGAGGCACGAAAAACCTATTACAGTGGAGGGAAAGATGGGAGGGTAGGCAATGGGCATCACTTTAACCTTACTCTCATCAGCATTGATTCAAAGAGGGAATAATATACATAATCAGTTGAATATAGAAATGTATCTTACCTGATAGGAAAGTAGGAGGGGAGGAGATTAAATAAAGGTTGGGGGTGAGGGGGAGGAGCTGATAGAAGAGAGGGCAGACTGGGACAGGCAGTAAACAGAAGCAAAAACACTGTCAAGGAGGGAAAGGGTGAAAGAAGACAAAGGACAAACACAAGGAAATATAGGATGGAGGGAAATACACAGTTAGTAATCATAATTGTGAATGTGAATTTCAGGGATGAACTATCCCATAAAACGGAAGCAGATAGCAGAGGGGAGCAAAAACCAGGATCCTACAATATGTTGTTTACAAGAAATATACTTGAAGCAGAGAGACACACAGAGTAAAGGTAAGGGGCTGAAGCAGAATCTACTATGCTTCAGCTAAAGTGAAAAAAAAAAACAAGAGTAGTAATCCTGATCTCAGACAAAGCAAAAGCAAAAATAGACTTGTTTAAAAGAAATAAGGAAGGAAACTTCATCTTGTTAAAAGGTACCATAGACAGCGAAGGAATATCAATACTAAACATATAGGCACCAAATGGTATAGCATCCAAATTCTTCAAGAAGTTTAGTGAGTTACAGGTTTATGACCAAACAAGAGAATAGAGAGCATTACAAAATGTCAAATAGATAATTTTGATTATATGAAAAGAAAAAGCTTTTGCACAAATGAAACCAATGCAACCAAGATTAGAAGGAAAGCAGAAGGCTGGGAAACAATCTTCACAGCAAGTGTCTCTGATAAAGGCCTAATTTCTCAACCATAAAATATATTTATTTATATTTATATAAAATATCAAATTTATTAAAATATAAGCCATTCCCCAGTTGATAAATGGTCAAAGTATACAAACAGGCAGTTTTCAAATGAAGAAATCAAATCTATCTATAGTCATATGAAGAAGTGTTCTAAATCACTTTTGATTAGAGAAATGCAAATTAAAGCAACTCTAAGGTACCACCTCACACCTATCAGATTGGCTATTATGACAAAAAAGGGAGATGACAAATGTTGGAGAGGATGTGAGAAAATTGGGACACTAATGCACTATTGGTAGAGTTGTGAACTGATCCAACCATTCTGTAGAGCAATTTGAAACTCTGCCCAAAGGGCAACCAAACTCTGTATACCCTTTGATCCAACAATACCACTACTAGGTCTATATCCCAAAGAGATCATAAAAAGGAAAAAGGACCTATATGTGCAAAAATATTTATAGCAGCCCCTTTGGTGGTGGCAAAATATTGGAAATTGAGAGAATACCCATTAATTGGTGAATGGCTGAACAAACTGTGGTATATGAATGTAATGGAATACTATTGTGCAGTAAGGAATGATGAATAGGCAGATTTCAGAAAAACCTGGAAAGACTTGTACAAACTGATGGCAAAGTGAAATGAACAGAACCAGGAAAACATTGTACGATGATCAACTGTGAATGACTTAGCTATTCTCAGCCATACAATGATCCAAGACAATTCCAAAGGACTTATGATGAAAAATGCTCTCCACCTCCAGAGAAATAACTGATGGAATCTGAATGCAGATCAAAGCATCCTTTTTTTTTTACTTTATTTTTCTTGGTTTTGGTCTATGTGTTCTTCTGCAACATGGCTAATATGGAAATATATTTTGCATGACTGCACATGTTTAATGTATATCAAATTGCCTTCTCAAGGAGGAGGGAGGAGAGGAAGAGGACTTGGAACTCAATTTTAAAAAACAAATGTTAAAAATTGTTTTTATATGTAATTGGAAGAAATGAAACATTTTTAAAATTAAATATGATAGATCTCTGGAGAATGTTGAATAAAAGAGAGCATACGTATTTCTCAGCTGTGTATGGTACCTTCACAAAAACTGACCACATATTAGAACATAAAAGACTTCACAAATGCAGAAAAAATGTTAAATGCATCTTTTATAGATCATAATAGATCATATTATAGATATATAGATCATATATGTTCAATAAAAGGCCACTTAAGAAATTATAAAAATTAATTTGAGACTAAATAATAGTAAAGAATGAGTGGGTCAAACAACAAATCACAGAACATTTAATAGACGAACAACTTTTAAAGTCTTAGGATCAACATGATGACCACCGGCCATTTGAGGACTCATGATGAAGCATGCATCCCCTAATCAGTAAAGACTGAGGCACTAAAGGGCTAGGGAGGCTGGGAAACGTGGCCAAATTGGGAATTTTTTCTCATGGTTATATGTTTAAAACAGAGGTTTTCTTTCTCTTTCTTTCCCAGTGGGGATTGAGGGTGAGAGGGAGATTTTTGCTGATTGGTAAAAAACCTAATAATTTTAAAAAATAGTTTGTGTCTTATAGGCATTAATGTTGTCTTTTAAAGTTTGACAAAAATTTTCCAGTAAATTGAGTGGGTTTAAGTTCCTTTTAGTGCTAATTTACAACATAAATATTCCCTATGTATGTTTCTTTTCCAGTGCATATAGTAAGATAAATGTCTTAATTATGGAACTTAATAGAGGCAACATATAGTATTCTAGAATTCAACGGAACAAGCAGAGTGCTTTGCACGAACAGGACCATTTAGAGAACCAACCTCTCCATAAGTAATACTTCTATTTTGTATTTTTGTTTTTGTATTCAGTATTTTTTATAGGATATCCTACATGACAACAATAAACACCTTTGGCAAATGCATCTCCTCCATTAATCCTTTTCATTGTTGATAATCAGAGGAAAATTGATCAAAAGCATCTCCTACTGTTCCTTCTCATATTTTCATCAATATTCTAGAAGTATGATCTATAGATCATACAGATTTCATAGAAAGTTGGTATATGAATTGACAAGGAATTTCATAGTCTCTTCCGTTGCCTTGAGGTCATAATATTCTGATAGTTTCCATTTTTTTTAAAGGATCTTCCCCAATAGAACTTGAAAATTTGTCTTTGCATACCTATGAAGATGTTGTCTCTGGCATGGATTTTTTCTATATGCATTTGTTTATATCCAAACATTGTCCCATTACATCTAAGTACCACTGTCCCTTACTCACAGAGTACATTGGGTAAAGAGGTCACTAAGGTTAAATGCAATAGTTCCACTTTAGTCACTGAGCAGAATAGATTGCCCTATCTTATAATTTGGTGTTGAGTTTTATCTTTGTGAGCTGACTACACATTCTGAAATATCTCACATCTGTATCCAGTAATTTCCTGTCTGTTAAAATATAATTGGTTTCAATTTTTTGTGTGCAGTGCTATTTAGTGTGCATCATGTATGGCATGTTCCAACTCTTTTTTTTTAATGAAGTTTTATTGATCTTTCATTTTCCCATTTACCTGTATCCCCCTCTTCCTTCCACTCGGAAAAGCCATCCTGTATAACAAAGAATTTTTTAGAAAGAATAAAAAAATCAGCAAAGACCATCAATATGTCAAAAAAAATTACAATACATGCAATATTCCACACATGGGGAGGTGGCATTTCATCTCTCTCCTGAGGCCAAGCTCATTCTTTGTAATTTTGCAAGATTCATTTTCAATTGTTTTGTGGTTGCTCTTTCCATTTAATTGTCATTATGTATAGTGCTTTCTTGGCTCAGCATACTTTACTTTGCATCCACTCATGCCTTTCCCTGATTCTTTATTCATTATAAACATCATTTCTTATAAGACAGTAATATTCCATAACATGTACCACAGTTTTTGAACAAATATGTTTCCAGTTCTTTGCTGCCAGAAAAGTGCAGCAAATATAAATGTTTTGGTGTCTATGAGACCTTTTTTGTTTGTTTTGTTTTTTTTTGTTGTTGATAACCTCCTTGGTTTTCTGATCTCTGGCTCAAAGGGTATGGACATCTTAGCTACTTTGTTTGCATAATTCCAAACTGCTTTCCAGAATGGTTGTACCAATTTACAGCTCCACCAACAATGCATTATTATGCTTGTCTTTCCATAGCCCCTCCCGCCTTTTGTCATCTTTGCCAATTTGCTGAACATGTGAATCTAAATTTTTTTTAAATTTGAATTCATCTTATAGTATTAGGTTGGAGCTTTCTTTCATCCAGTTAATAGTTTGCAATTATTTTGAAAACTGTATACTCATATCCTTTGCCTACTTGAAGAACTGCTTTTGGTCTTACAGATTTTGATCTTAAATACAGTATTTGTTTAATGTCTGTATATCTTGCATACCAAACCTTTATCATGAAACTATGCTGCCTGGGTCACTAAAATTTGTTACATAATTTCAACTGTCTTCACTGAGGCAATAGTCCTTTTACACCTCCCTAATTAATTCACCGTCCACAAACTGGTGGCTTTTCCAAACCTTTTGATCTCTCTTCAGATCTCCCCCTCAACTGAGAATATTCCCTATTATTTCACTAAAAATAATAGGGGCCATATGCAGATAGCTCTTTTCTCACCATCTCACATCACTCAAATGTTTCCCCTGTCTTGCCTGAAGAGGTGATCCTTCTCGCCAAGGTAAATCTTCCATATGCACAAGTGTTCCCATTACATCCTGTCTTCTCCATCAGATTGCCCCCTCTATTTCCCCATCTTTTCACTAATTTCCAATCTCTGTGGGATGCTTCTGTATTGTATACAGACATGTCCATGTGTCTCCCATGCACCCCCACCACCCATTCCCTCAGTTGATCTATAAAGCTGAATTATCTCTTTCCTCTCCTTTGTGGCTAAACTTGAGAAAGTTGACTACACTTCCTTTCCTCTCACTCTTAACTTGCTAGTCTGGCTTCTAGTTCAGTCTCACCATTGAACTGAAATTGCTTGCGCCAAAGTTACAAATGGTTTTAATTGCCAAATCTAATGGCCTCTTCTCAATTCTTATCCTTCTTGACCTCTATGCAGTCTGACACTGTTAATCAACTTCTTCTCTTTTATACTCTTCTCCTTTGGTTTTCCTAGCACCACTCTATCCTGGTTCTCATGCCTGTCTTACTATTCCTTCCCAGTCTCCTTTGCTGGATCTTCTTCCAGCTCATACCTGCTATTTGTGGATGTCCCCCCAGGGCTCATTACTGGGTGCTCTTCTGTTCTTCATCCATACTATTTCATTCAATAATCTCATGAGCTCCCATGGATTTAATTATCATCTGTATGCTGATGATTTTCAGATCTATTTATCCAGTTCTAATCTCTCTCCTAACTTATAAATTCAAATCTCCTACTGGATTGAGATTGGGCATCTCAAACTGGATGTCCTGTAGCTATCTTAAATCCAAATGTTCAAAATTGAACTCATTTTCTTTCTCCCCAAACCCTCCCCTCTTCCTAAGTTCTCCCTTAATGGGCACCACCATCCCCCTAGAGATCCAACCTCACAACATAGGTGTCATCCTCAATGCTTCAGTCATACTACTCCCCCCAATATCCAACTTATTGCCAAGCCCAGTCAATTCTACTCTTGTAACATCATATATGCTCTTTTCTCTTCTGACATTATCACCCTAGTACAGGCCCTCATTACTTCATGCCTAGCCTTTTAATAGCCTGCTGGTTGGTCTCTCTGTCTCAAGCCTCTTCCCACTCCAGTCCATACTCCAGTCCACTATTAAAGTGATTATCTTTGGTTAAGAATTTCTTACCCATGGATGTGAAAAGTCATGATATACTTACATCTCTTCCAATTTTTTACATGGCATGATCTTTTAACATGCAGGTCATGTTTCCATTTTGAATTTATTGTACAATATGGTATATGATATCAACGTAAGCCTAATTTCTACCAGACTTCTCTCCAGTGCTTCCAGAAATTCTGATCAGATAGTGTATTCTTCAAGTAATTTATATTTTGGCAGTTAGCAAATACTGGGTTATTAAGTTTTATCATTTCTGTTTATCCCTTTCCTAGTCTGTTCTATTGATGCACTTTTCTATTTTTTAAGCAATGCCAAATGTTTTTTGATGATTGCTACTTTAAAATATATATTTTAATATGAAAGTGGCTCTAGCTGTTTCTTAAAAGTATTCATGATGTAAAAGTGTGCAAGGTTTTCTTTTTAAAGTGTCCTTTCATTTCTTGATTCTTATCCATTTTCCAACATATTATTCTTCCCTGTGCCCAACTTGGCTTTGAAGTCACTAAGTATTTTCTACTTCATCCTTTGCAATAGATGCTGACACATAAGCTACAGTTATGTTCATGGGAATCTATTTGCTAATGTTCAGTGTGTGCAAAGTAATGTGAGATGATCAAATGTTGCATGAAATATTTTATTTATATCTCAAATTATACATGGATGTACAATAAAACTAAAATAAACTTTTCCTCATATTTTCATTTCTAGCAAGAATATCTGTATGTATATAGTTTGATTCCTCTAGTAGTTTTGCAACTTAATGGTTTTTTCTAAAAATCATATTTAGAGTGCCAATAATTAAAATCATGTAGTGGACTAAGAACTATGCAATTTTTTTGTACCCTTTGTCAATTTTTATGTCATTCTGTCACTACCTCTGGAAGTGTACAGCACCAGGGGCTCTTTTGCATTTTCATCAGTTTCACGCATTGTCATGGCTAAAAGATTCATCACCTAATGGCCCATTGAGCTCATTCTCCCCTAATAGAGTCTTAAATAATGAGGATCATCTCCACACAAGGGTAAGGCACTAGACTAGGAATTGGTGGAGGAAAAAACTGTATCTTGCTTTCAGAAGTCTCAGGAACTTCCATTTACAGTTACTTAACAAATAACATAGCATTA
This sequence comes from Vombatus ursinus, assembly GCF_900497805.2. NCBI lineage: Eukaryota > Metazoa > Chordata > Mammalia > Diprotodontia > Vombatidae > Vombatus > Vombatus ursinus. The sequence continues at coordinate 24,308,946 of NW_020949613.1, forward strand.
CATAATAATGCTAAAGCAATGTTTCCAAACTGGACATTAAAAGGTCCAGGAGATCACAAAGAAAAGAATGACCAAATTGGGTGCCCATTCACTAACAATTTCTTCCTATTCATTCAGAACAATCAGCACACTTCTCAATCCCAAATAACCACGTCATATTTTCTTTATCTCACTATTGGCATGTTTTCACTTCTACATAATACCAGCCTTAAACAGTTTGACTAGAGTTCAGGTGAGAATCTAATAAATTCTTAAATAGGTAAGAAAAACGTCTCCTTAGACTTTAACAGTTTTCAAATATAGAAATCCTAATACATTCCCCACCCCCACCCCAATCTCAGCAATTATGATTCAGTTTGTAGTACCTAAAGTTAATGCATATTAGTATCCTATGATTTGAAATATCTATAATTTTAAAAAATGAAGATGACAGTACTGGAAATATTAAATGAAATATAAGCAAGGAATTATTAACATTTATTCATTGAGCTTAGGCTGCAGTTGAATTTGAATTTCATCAATAAAACCAATATGTTATTAACAAGACACGGCCAATATACCAAAGTAAATCCAGTTCATTTTTATTAAGCTGTAACAGATGCTAACAAAGTAATCGCTCAAAAATATAAAGAAATTTCATCACCAGTCAATAAACAAATTATATTCCAACTTAACTCTCCCTTTGGTTAGGTATTCCTCTACTAAGTAATATACAATAATTTTCCAATTAAAAAAAAACCTGCCTTATGATTTCAATGAAATTTCTTAAGCCTTTATTTACTGCATAACTACTTAAAATGGGAAACCTTTTAACACCTCAAAATGTTTCCTGCAAGTTAACACACAATCTTTAATGTATTTACTAATCTTCTCCAGCCTATAAATTAGGTGCCTTAAAACTAAGTTTTTTTTGAAAGTAGAATGCCACCTATATAGCCCAAAGTTGGCATAAAGCCTGTAAGGTAAAAATATTTCTCTTCCCTCATCCTTCACAAAGATCAAATAAATATTCCATATTCAATAGATTTAGGCAACAGAAATTGTTATATGGCTCAAGTAAGGGGAGACAAGATGATTTAGGCCTGAAATATATTTGTAAGATGAATAAACTTAAAAGCCATTTTAGGATTCCATCTTCAATACACATTAGACATGGAAAAGCTCTTCATTTGTTCTTTTAATGACACCCCTAAGTCCCTCAGATTAGACTAAAAGACTGAAGATATTTCTCCTTACAATCCTTGATGTCAATTTGTACAAGTGAGAAAGAGAGAACCCCTATTAATATAATTGCTAAAGAAATAACTTGTAGAGGAGGATATTCTAAATGTTAAAAACAAGTGACAAAATCTGGGGAGCTTTTTTTTTTTTTTAAGAAGGCTTCCATAGAAAGAACACATTAAACAGCTGTAGAGTCAGATTTTTGAAAGTTTCTGTGATAGTCACATGTTAAGGATGCCATGCAAGTCATTTTCTTATGAAGGAATAAGGTCAGTGTATGACTCACATAATCTAGTTGTATATTTATATAAAATATTCAGATGTGTGGCACCTTTTATACTATTAACCACTATATTTTTAATGAACATATATCTAATGAAAATTAATACAATACCCAAACTTTTGATTTAAAACGTAACATGAGATTAAACCACAAATTCAGAATAAACATATCTTTTTCTATGTAAATGTACAGATACATATACTGACGATTAAATTTAGTAAACAAAAACAGAGTTTGAATTCAATTAAGCCATCTTATTAATTGAAACACATTTTTCATGCATGTAAAAAATAACTTTACATTCACTTCAAGAATAAGTTTCATTAACAAATTACAGCACTTATTTAATATTGAATATGTATAATTTACCAAGGTAACTGCATATAAAATAACTTCTACCATATATATTATAATTTATTATATGCATAATCTTCCTCTGAATTTAATCAGTAAGTTTTAAAGAATTTTGTTTAAAATTAACTCCTAGGAAAACCAACCAAAGAAATTGGCATCTTAATTATACAAGAGGTTGAACATACACTCATACTTCACATCTATGAAAATGGAATCATTCCTAGGGAAAAAGATTAATATTCTTAATGTATTCTCAACTACAGCTTTAGTACACAACTCAAAACACTTACCTGTAAAAATAAACTTAGTCTGAGATACTTCCAATGGTTAGGCAAATTTCTCAATGCTAAACATCTCCCATAATGAAATATTAACAGCCTTTGAGGATTTAAACCTGGTTTACCCTTAGGCAGAAGGTATAGCTCTGTCACCAAATAGTACCATTTTCCCATTTCAGCTTCTCTTCTTTCTTCTCTTGTGAAGAGGAAGCTCCAAGGGAAATAAATGACTAAGATGTGAAACATTTAAAGTTAGCTGGGATACCTGGCTTTGCTGACTTAAAGAAATGGAAGTAAGAATTCTAAAATTCTATCCAGAAGGTAAGTGGCCTAATCTTAGGCTTGACTAATAACTTATTCCTATGCTACATATGTTAAACATGTCCTACTACATCAAAAATAGGCTTGACATAGGTCTCTACTGGATAAATTTAATATATTAACGACCTTAACAAAGATGGTACTTAAAGCCTATACACACAACATATGAAAAAGAAAAAATGTTTTATTTAGATCTAGCTTTCTTTACCTTCTCATAACCTTTCGATTCCTGAAAGGATACCAAGTTATAATATATCCCTATACATCTTGTTATCCTTTTCTTCATACAATAAGCATACATTATACAGTATTATATGTGCATATAATATTACCCACAGAGCACAAACATTAAAGCAGCAGATAACATTACATTGGAAAGAGGTTGTATATATCATGTGGCCTATCCAATAAAAAGCAAACATAAAAAGCCATTTCAGCAGTCACAGTGTTGATATGATCAATATAGCTATAGCTAATTTCAGTTGATATACCCGTCATATTTTCACAAGTCATCCACAGTGAAAAAGCATGGGACAAGGCTCTTAAAAAATTAAAGGAAAAAAAGAGTTATGCAGCCAGCTTCAGAAATGACATACTAAGAAGACATTTAGCATTCAACAGCGAGGCTGAGTTGGACTGGCCTTGATGCACATGCAGATTTCTTTTCAGAATACAAAATTAATTGGGAATATCAGCACTATTATTTCTGTTTCCATATTTATGATGAATTACTAGCAGTACAACTCCCAAAAGGAAGCAGATGGATCCAACAGCGATATAAGCAATTCCCAAAAATGGGTTTTTTCCTCCCATCCATGAAATGGTGCTCAAAATCATCCGTTTCCGTCCATCAAAAGAATGTACTGGATAATCTGAAGATAGTATAGGAATATTTTTTCTATGACCAGTTAACTTATTTTGAAAACATTATTTAAAGTGGCATTTTACATTTTGACAATTTATTAGCACAATTAACTTGTTGCACTTTGGCCCTATGATGTAACAAATATCTAAGGGAAAATAAATTCTGAGATTCCTAAAAAATTATCAGCCATGCTAGATTATGGGACTGGGGAAGGATATAAATGAACAAGCTTGTGGTATTTTCAATAACCACAAGGATTATACTCTGACACAATGATTTAAGAAATGAGACTGTCTCAGCAGTAACTACTAAAATATTTACATGTAAAAACAATGACATTCTTTCAATACTGCAGATATCTTATTTTTAATTTTTTCATATAGATTTTCTGTTTATCATCTTTAATATATTAATTTTTGTGATTTAAGATGGTTGTAACATGGGGATATGGTTGATATTCAGAAATTAATTTCTGCATTTAATATTAAATGAGGACTTACTGTTCAGTTTAAAAAAAACAAGGAAATTTTGAACAAATATGCAGTCTCTATATATAGGAATATATACACACACACACACACACACACACACACACACACACACACACACACACACACATATATATTTCTACAACAAAATATATTTGATTTATGGTGTTCCACCAGTCACTCCGGCTATAAAGGACTCAAGCAAGCACTTCACTTGAAAGCATTAATATATTCATTTAGCATATGGTCCTTGATGAAAATTATATATATCTATGTATAAATACACATATATATATTATGATTCATGTGACAGCCCAACAGTAAATTTGGGTAGAAATCATTTAAAAATATTTTTAATCTCTAAAAATATATTTAAATAATGGGCTAGTACTTAGTGAAATAAGGAATTGTAATTGTTTTTGTTGACAATGTTAATTTTTTTTTTGCTAAGCATTAATTAAATGAGAACAATCGTTCTAAAATTTTGTTGTTGTTCAGTCATTTCAGTCAACTCCAGTTGGGGTTTTCTTGGCAAAGATACTGGAGTAGTTTGCCATTTCCTTCTCCAGTTCATTTTACAGATTAGGAATTGAGGCAAACAGAGTTAAGTGACTTGCCCAGGGTCACACAGCTAGTAAGTGTCTGAGGACAAATTTGAACTCAGTCTTCCTGATTCCAAGCCCATCTCTCCACTGTGCCACCTAGATGTCTTTACTAGTAAGGAATATAAGATAATACTGAGGGATCATCTATATCCTTTGGATGAATTAACATTTTTAAACTTAAAATTTTAAACTTTAGAGATGTAATGGTTACCAATACAAGAATAAAAATTAGGTTTCTTAAAATTTAAATTTAAACAAAGCACATATGAAATAGGTTAAATACATTCAAATGAAATGACCCATCCAAAGAAGCAATGTAGTATATAGTGGATAGAGAATCAGAAAGACCTGGGTTAAGTCCTATACTTAACATATATTGGCTCTGTGACCTTGAGCATGACCTATTCACACTGTGAACAACTCTAAATTGTAGAGAAGGTGCCAACCTACATTGCTGGTGGAAGTTTCCTCACCTGAGAGTTCCCTATATCAATGAAATCACAAGTCTAGTCCCTATCCATAACTCATTCATAGTTCTTGTGAACCATAACTAGTCTAGTATTTTCAACACATTTAAGATATCTGATCTTTGCAGCATGCTGGTTTATGAGTGGATAAATTTTAAGTATTTTTGCCATGCAATATGCATGAAGCCCTAAGTTAGCACTGGGAATACATTCATGTGGTTTTCAAGGAATTTTTCTGAAAGCTAAAATTTGTACAATTTAAACAAAAACATAATCTTATCTATATAAAAACAAATAGCAAAATAAAAACAAAAGCCAATAAATAATATTACAGTGACACAAACTAAAAATCAAAGTTGCTTGTTTAGCCAAGAATGTATTTTTATAGATCTGGATTCCATAAATGTAGCAAAAAAGGATACTGTATGTGATTTTCAAAAGGTACTCTCCAACAGGTAAAGTTGGATGCAATCCACCCTTTTTCTCTATCAGACGATAAAGCTTACGAAAAGTAGGTAATGCTGCAGTACGCATCCACACGATAAAATCCTCATTTATGAATCCATTGTTTTCTTCATCTTCATCCAATTCATACACTGGTTTAGGCCAATTTATAGGCTTTGTAGTATCTGGAAAAAAAAAGAGTAAAACTTTCATTCCATCAGAAAAGTTTCATCCAAAAAATTATATAAAGAATTAAAATACTTAATTTAAAATATTTTTTCTAAATCTTGAAGATTTAAATGTAATCATATACCAAATAATTCATAATTTCCTGTTTTGCAAGACACAAATTGACTACATTAATAATTTAATAAAAAAGAATGGACATTTAGCCAATTATACAGCAGATATATAAAACACTAAAATAAGCAAATTAAACACTAGAGTACCTTATTTTTAGCAGAAGACTTAGCCACAGCATGATATAATAGTAACCTCACTAAATTTAAGTGTAAGAAGACCTGAGTTTGAATTCCAACTCCAACATCAACTAACTGTGTGAACTTGGACAAGTCTTTTAATTTATTTTTGGCTTTTTATTTGTGATATCCAGATAATAATAGTCATGCTACCCACACCTCAAGAGTTGTTATGAGGAAAATATTCTGTGAACTCTAAAGCAAATGTATAAAGACTTATCTAAACTTTAAAACACAGAATAATCATGGAACAGTAGTAACTATAGTTATCCCTTCCACATCGTGGGGATTTTAGGGGTGCAGCACACCCTCGATTCGGAAAATCCGTGTAAAATTTTTTGGCCCTCCCTTCATACCAGAGAAGAAATCTGAATTATTATGGTATTAATGTTGGCATTATATAATACTATACATATATTTTATGCATTTCGGTGTCTCTAAACTTTTTCTGTCATCTGCTGGCCTTTGCGCGTCATCTCCAGCTTCCGCAAAACTCCCAAAACATTCCCATTTAATTTCTTATGTCAACCCACAATATATCAAACCACAATGGGGAAAGTCGCAATGTGGAAGGGATAACTATAATTTCAGGATTAAAAAAAAATTCCTTTAACAACAGGGACAGGGACTGGGTGTACAGGGAGTTCATGGTGAGGAACTCCTAGCTGCGCAGGCTGGTAACTTCTCTGCAACCTTACAAAGTCTTACCAAATCATCTGGGGCACTGAGAAATTAGTTGAATTGCCCAGGATCACAAAGCTATTAGGTAGGTATCAGAGGCAGTACCTGAACCCAGGTCTTCCTAGCCCAAGGCCAGTTCTCTATGTTACCAAAACTGTTACTAAATCATAGATATTTAAGCTTTAACAGGCAAGATAAGAAAATGCAAATGACTCTTCTAACATTCCTCAGGTAATGCGGTTTTTTTTTTGTTGCTGTTGTTTTTCGTTTTACAAATTTTAATATTTATATCTTAAAATAACCTCAAGTTGGTTTTTTTTTTTTAACCTTACCTTTAAAAACTTCAGACAGGTTACCTCCAGGTGGATTTCTGAATTTCACATTTTTATCTGTCCACCAAGCAATACCCTTCTTATGGAGATGAACAGGTATAAGTGAACTTTCATTCTTTTGAAACAACTCTAATGTATCTAAAAATGAGACAAAAAAGATAACTACTTTATGCTCTTACTTGATAGTACCCCATTTTAAACCCATCATGGATTATTGTTCTTGTGCTTCCTTTCTCTCTATGCTCTCTTGTCCTATGCTTCATACTCCTAGGGTCAGGTTCTCCCAAACATTCAAGAAGACACTCAGCTAATTTGCTAAACTCATTAAACTAATAAAAGAAAGATGTAGGAGCTCCTTAAGGAACTTCCTCTAGTTTCAGGCCATGGATTTTTACAAAGACAATATGGGGAGAAATAATGATGATGATAATAATAATAATAATAATAATAATAATAATCTGCTATTTCTGTTGTATTTTATTAAATGAAATACTAAAATTTATAAATTGGTACAGATAAGGTTGTTGTAAAAATCTCTCTGGAATCAATTAGGACAGACATACAACAAATATATTAAATACAGGAGTTCTTAACCTTTTTTGTGTTATGGACTCCTTTGACATTCTGGTTGAAGCCTACGGACTCCTCAGTATATGTTTTACTATCTACACTCAAAATTAAAGGAAATGTTAAATTTTAGTTCAAGGCTAGCGAAAATATAGATGCATTTTTTTTTCTTATCCAGTTCACTTGATTTAATATGTGCTTTATTTTTAAAAACTATATTCTAAGAATATTACAAAAAAAATGTTTCTGACCTCTGGTACATCAGATAAATGCCCTTTTATTTTGTATTCAATTAATCTTATCATAAAAGTACAAATATACAACCTACAATGGCAACTTATCAATAAGTACTCACACACACACACACATGCCTTTCTGATCCCCAAATCTACCCTTCAAGAAAGTTTTCAAGAGAAAGGCAATATGATATAGTGGATAAAGTGTGGTGCTTGAAGATTGAAAGACCTGGATCTTTGGTAGGAACATTCTGCCTCTCAGGCAGGTCAGTGAAATTCCCTGAGCCTTGGGTAACTCTCTAAGATTGCAAATCCTAGATTACAGTGAATTTACAAAATCACAGATCCTTGATAATATTCTTTGACACAACATTGCTGTCAATATTTACAGTTTTCTTAGTTCTTCTTTTTGACAATGTGGCTTGTTTCATATAGTACTGTCTCTATTTCTGACCTGTTAAGATATTTTATCATTTTTGAAAAATGACACACATAAGACATTACTCTGACAAAATACAGTCTTTTTAGTCACTTTCCAACCACTACGCACTTAAGTCATTTCAAGTTTTTCACTACTACATATAATACCACTATAAAGATCAGTATATAAAAAGTTGTTTTCTTCTTTTTAGGTATTTTCTTGGAGTATATTATGTAATACATTTTTTATTGTACATTAATTTCCCACAATTACAAGTATACTTCTGGACACTTCTTCACATTACTAGTTGATAAAAAAAGAGAATTCAAGTGTTTTGTTTTGTTTTTTAAATACCCAAATAAAAGGAAAATTAACAAGGTAAATACACACTCACACCCACATCCACCCACCCACACCAAACCACCTAAAAAAATCAATAATGGATTGCTAAGTTAAATGGCATTTATATTATCCATTGCTCCTCTCATTTAGTAGTATTAATGGTCAGTAGGCCATTTAATTATATTTACCATAGGACAGAAGGCTAACAAAGTGTTTTCTTTGCTAAGTTCTGGTTATCCTTCTTTCTCTCCTTCCCTATGGATAAAAGGCTTCCCAGCAGGATAGAGAAATATGTTACTGAACAAGTCACAAAATACTAAAGTTTTTACAATATTTTGAGAAATACAACAAGAAGGCAAAGATTCATCAACTCCTCTCTCTCTCTCTTCATATACACACACATACACACACACACACACTCACACACACACATATATAAAATTTGCTAAAAGTCAACAGCATTCAAAATTCTCTGAGTCTCAAAAAGAAAAGACACAAATTATTGTTATTTTCTATTTAAGAAAGCCTTGGAGATTTTTATACTTAAAACTTAAAATTTATCAGTTCTATCCATGTTACTGGACCATTAAATTTGTAACAGACTATATAAAATGTCCTAAGATTTCAAAACAAGTTGCAATTTAAAAGATCATACCATTAAACATGCTGTTGGCAATAGCTCCACAAGGAGCAATTTTCTTATCTTGATACTTGAGATAGGGCTCACACTCCTTACTGGGGTTCTGATTTTTATAAAGAAAGAAGAGCAAAGAAAAATGTAAAGACAAACATTATCGACTACACCATGGTCTAAATTCTCTAAATCTGTCTAGAAAATATTAATAAGTAGGTAGTTAATACCACCATGTAATTATTACTCCCAAATAATTCCAATTTTAACATACTAGTTAGGTAAGAGCTTGTAAACATGTTTACCTTTAAGTACTCCCCCCAAAAAAGTAGGTATGGTACTATTATAAAATAATTGAAACAATATGAAAAATGCACTAATATGCACTAATTTTTCATTCATATCTTTCACTTGAATATTGTTTTTTATTTTATCTATGCAACAAGAAGAATTAAGAATTGACATAACTTTATAATCAGAGGAACTGGGTTTGAATCTTAGCATTACTACTTAATACTGGCATAACCCTGAGAAAGTCACTTAACTTTGCAGGGCCTCAGTTTTTTCATTTGTAAAACAGTGGGACTGGAAAAGATGGTTTCTGCAATCCCTAAATCTGTGATGCTTTCTGGGACCACTCACCTCTCATCTTTGCTCTTAATCACCAAACTTCTCCTGTCCTTTACCACACCATGCTGTTTCTCAGCATCACAATCAGAAAAAAATGTGATATGAAAAAGACATCAATAAAAGATATTTTTTCTTTTTACAGGAGGAATATCTGCTTACTGCAAAGTGTCAGAAGGCAAGATCCCTTCTACCCACTTTTAGAAGCAAGGATAATCAATCTTCAAATGAAACCCATCAAGTCATATACGGACCTGGGAACTTTGCCCACAGTATCTTAAGAAGACTTCTTCACTCCTACATCAAACTAAGAGATGCAAGGATCCCCTGGAGTATCCTCTGGGCCTTCAATGTTCTAAACTGAATCAGGACCCTGAATATATAGAAAGGGTCTTAAATCAAGCCCTTCTTGGTTTTCTATAGATGAGGATCCGGTAGAAGACCAAAACAAACTTCCCAATTCATATTCTCAAGTCTCAACTCATGGTCAATAAGAGCATCCCAAGATGCCCAGTATTCTGGACACTAATGAAACTGTCAAGAATAGGATATAAAGGGCACAAAACATCACTAAAGCAAGTTGAATAGTGAGAAATATAGGGTCTCCTGATTTGCACTTGAGTTGGAAAACAAAGCACATGTACATGTATAATTCTAATAAAAATTTCCAATATCACTGCAAGTTTATTTACATAAACCTTTTAAAATAGATGGTAACATCCAAAATGTAACCATTAAATCTAACCTAAGACTAAGAATGAATTCTGGTTCACTCCAAATTCCAGGTTTCAACATTATAGGACAAAATATGACAAGAAACAGTTAAAGCCCCCAAAAGTGTACTAGCCACAATGTGAATATTCTTTCCTGGAAGAAAACATTAATCTGCACAAATTCTAGAAAATTTAATTACAAAAACTGTTATATATTTTCTTGGTTGTTAAATTGTAAGTGGTAATATCACTAATGTCACTAGCTTGTATTTCATTATTTTTACTTACTTCTAAGGAATTAAGATCTCCATTTAGTTGACTATCATCTCGAGATTTCACATAGCGACGATGATTCTGATAGAAATTAGATAGTCCATAATACATAAACACATATCCCTGTGGAGATCGGAGGGAGAAAAAAGATTTTATTTCAAAGACTGAAAATTTTGAAGCAAAATACGTATTTCAGTATGAATGATCCCTTATGTTTAGCATGACTTTTTGTACTTCAAGGATCCATGATTTTGTCATTATGGTTATTGCCTCCACTGATGCAGACTGCAAACCACCTATTCTTTACTATATGGTCTTCACGAGTTGCTGTGACTGAAAAATTCATCATCCTACAGCCAAACCTGGTGACATCTCTCCAAACTTATACTAGACTTGAAGCCCTTTCAGTGCAGGAGGACCTGCTAAGGCTTTTGTACCACTGGTATCGCTTTGAGAAGTCAGGATCACCTCCACATAATGAAGCATTGAATAAGTAGTTAGCAAAAGATGACTTTTAATATGCATACTTCACTCACTTCCAATTTAATTCAGAATCTGAGATAATTTAATTAGGTTCTGGGCTGAATTCACCTTTTATTTAGCAAGTTATTTCCTTGAAGATAGTGCAAATTAACCAAGTAAACAAGACTGAAAAGAAATGTTTGCAATATTTTAAAGAAAACTGTTTTAAAGTAACCTTTAACAGATTAGAAGGGCCATCAGTAAGCAACTGATCTTTGTTTCATGGGTTGAGTTGACCCAAAGGTTAATGGAAAGAAAATGGGCATAAGAAGGCTTCAGTTTATTTCCAGTGATGACTTATGTACAAGAAGTGACATAAATGATGATACTGGGTGAATACATGATTGGAAAAAGAGGTGAAGCGGTCATACAATGAAAGAGATAACAAGATGGACAGCCTGAGTGCTACATTGGTACTCACGAAATGGTATAAGACCTAGAGAAAGGCCTCCAGCACATTGGATGGATCTTCTGTGGAGGATCTATGATAGAATATGGACAAGAAATACACAGGATGAGAAAGTGTGGATGAGTTGCTATCAACACTGATGGAAGGAATACCCACATTGATGAGCTCACAGATCCACTGATATTAAAGAAATTAATCATCTGTTCACTAAATCACCCCTCCTGAAGAGTCCTAACAGGGAAAACTTTGTTATCTTAGTTTGTGTTACTAACTAATTAAATTTTAAAATCCTGCAATTTGACAGATCTATGACTTCCTTATGTGGGTAGTCCCTCCAGTGATGCTGATTGCAATCCATTCATGCCTTACTATCCTATGCAACTCTAATCCATATCCTCCCAGAAATTCACCACAAGGGATCCACCCAGCAAGCTGAGGAATATTCTTCTACACATCTTGATAGTGCATGGATATGAATGGAGCATGTGGCCTGTTCAGTCTCACCATACAACTGACCCATCTATCTTCTGGCCACACATCTCTTTGGCAATATCCTTTTTACCTAATCTCCTGCAAAACTACTCATTTGTAATGTGTTGCAGCCTGTTCATAATCACCATGTGACTACTGATCTTTGAGTAATCTCCAGCTTCAACAATTCTTTGAGGACATATAATGCAAGGAAAATATTAATATTAAAAAAGATGGGTCTTTGTTTCAGGAAGAAACTTGGAGCCATTAAAAGAACTGCACCATTTCTTAAAGACAAACTAATCTACTCTCCTCCTATGCAATTCTGGACCATAATCCTAGTTCATTTTCAGAATCTGTGCAATCAAACAAAAAGCATTTTTAAGTGTCTACTATGTACGAGGCACAGGGGATGCAAAGACAAAAATGAAACAGTACCTAATCTCAAGGAGCACACATTCCACCTGGAGAGATATGCAGATATACAGGATGTCCCAAAAGTCTTAGTGTAGTTTTATGTTGTTAAGGTTTAAAAGTTAAAGTATATACAAAATTCATATAAAATGTAAATATAACTTTACATAATTTAATAATTTTAATAATTGTTAGCATAACACATTAGTTCCTTAATAAAAAGGACTAATAGCTTAAAGAACATGGACAGGCCTCCCACTGAAGGCAGGTAGATCTTGAGATGAATCTTAAAGGAAACCAGAGATTTCAAAGAGTGGAAGTGAGGGGAGAGACCATTACAGACATGGGGATAGCCAGTCCAAAGGCACAGAGATGGGACATGAAGCATTGTGTATGAAAAACATAGCAAATAAGCCAGTTTGACTGGACCTTATAGTGCATGCAGAAAAGTAAGGAAATTAGAACAAGTGGAAATGGAAATTGAGTGAACCATACTAACTCCATCTTGTGACTCAATTCTGGAGCTAGCTCAGTTCTCTTCCTATTCAATTATGGATCTAGTCCAGTTTCTGTCTCGTGAGAAAACTTTATTCAATTATGGGAATGTGAGAAAACTTTATTACATTGTTTGAACCTAGCCCTCTGAGATTGGGAAGCTTGGACAACTTCTACCTTCTGCCCAGAGATCCTTATCTAAGGACCTAGGTTATGCTGACCAGAAACCTGGTCAGATCCAAACACTGATGCACGGAGTTTTCTCACAATTATACATCTCAAGCAACCCATGTGTCTTCTATGAAAATTGGCCCTGTTATGGTCAATCAATTATTGTTTCTGTGTTCCTCTGATTAAATACAGGTAAGAGGACACTTCTTTTTCCCTCCCATAAAAATCTGTCTCCCCATTTTCTGGATTCAGTGACAAAGCTGAGGGAGCTGGTCCCAATCTGTTTGGCATACATTGTTTAATAAATCAATATATGCTTGGAAGCTCAAATCTTTGGTTCCTCAATCATTTCATCTTTTTTTTTTTGGCTAGGCAATGGGGTTAAGCGACTTGCCCAGGGTCACACAGCTAGTGTCAAGTGTCTGAGGTTGGATTTGAACTCAGGTCCTCCTGACTCCGGTGTTCTATCCACTGCGCCACCTAGCTGCCCCCAGTCATTTCCTCTTTCACCAGTCACAGGAGGAATGTATAAGAAAACTAGAAAAGCAGAAAGTAGTCAAATTGAGCTTTGAATGTTGATGAATCAAAACATGTTAAGTTTCATATGACTACAAATGACAATCCAGATTAGATTTGATCCTAGAGGTGATTGGATCATTGAAGCTTACTGAGTAGGTAGGTGATACTGTCAGAACTGTACATTTGGTGGCAGTATGAGATGGACTGGAGAGGGAAGAAGGGAGGGAAGGAGGCAAGGAGGGACACCAATTAGTCAACTATACTAGTTCAGGCAAGGGTTGATGAGGGCCAAAACTTAGGGTAGTGTTTGTGTAAGTAAAGAGAAGGGAACATAAATGTCTGAGATGTTGTGGAATAGAAATGACAAGATGTGATGTGGCAACTGACTGAATATATGGGCTGAGTGAAGAGTTGAAGATGCCAAGGCTGTAAACCTGGGTACTTAGAACCATGGTAGTGACTTTGGGGAAAAAAAAAAAGAGAGAGAGAGAGAAGTTTAGAAGATGGGTACATTTGGGAAGAAAGATAATAAATTCCTTTTTAGACATGTTTAGTTTTAGATGACCCTGTGACATTCAGTGTGATATATCCAAGCCAACTGGTAATATGGGACTAGGGCTCAGGAGACAGAGTAAGGCTAGATATATACATCTGGAAGTCACTGACATAGAGATGATGATTGAAGTGACAGAAGATGAGCAAATGAGACAGTTTAGAAAGAAGAGAGAAAAGGACTCAGGACAAAGCCTTGGGAGCACACATAATCAGTGAACATTACTCAGTGCTTCTTAAACTTTTTCCATTTGCAACCCCTTCAGTGCTTCTTAAACCACGGGTCATGACCCCACATGGAGTTGCAACCCACAATTTAAGAAGGACTGAATCATAGATGAAGATTCAGCAAAGGAGAATGAGAAGGAATGGATAGACAGGATGGAAGAAACCCAAGAAAATCCAGAGAGGCAAATATCAAGGATAGGATGTATAACAATGCCAAATACTCCAAAGAGGTCAAGAAAGATAAGGACTGAGAAAAGGCCATTAGTTTTGACAATTAAGATATCATTAATAGCTTTCGAAAGAGCAGCTGAGTATTGAGACCAGAAGTCAAAACAGCATGAGGTTTAGAGGACAATGAGAAGACAGGAAGCAGAGGCACCAAGTGTGGGCTCTCTTCCCCACTCCACAAGGAGTTTAGCTAAGAAAAGGAGGAGAGAGCTAAGATTAACTACTGGGTACTTTTTTAAGGATTGGGGGGAAGTCAGGCATGTTTGAAGGTGTCAGAAAGAAGCCCGAAGTTAGATAGTGGATGAGAATAGAAAGCATTATGCAGGAGAAAAAAGAAGGGTACATACAGCGAGGCTTCCAAGAAGGGACAACTCTTTAGAGACTGAAGTAAGAGAATAGATAAAGGGGATGGTGTCAGATGGATAGTGTCAGATGGATATGAGATGATGAGAAAAGAGGAAGTTCATGGTGAATGGATGTGACCTGCATGGTAAAATATGGGGCAAGGTCCTCATCTAAGGAGAGAGGATGTGGTGCTATGAGAGGCTTGAAGGGAGAAGCTTAATATAGCCACTGTGGTGAGCTGAATAGAGAATCAATTAGGGAGGAGTAAAAAGATTTTCTTGTTTTAGTGAGGGCCCAGTTAACAAACCTGTGGTGGCTTCAGTCAGTACAGTTGCTTGACTTTTTCCAGGTCCTTTTACCTACTTTTGAGTAGCAATGAAGGCAGACAAAACCTGGATTAATCTAGGTTTTGGGTTTTGCAAGGTATGATTAGATGGGTTAGCAGAACAAGGTATTCATGAACAGAAAACAGCATAGAATTGAAGTGATTCACAAGGAGTTGAGATTGGGAAGGGAAGAGAATGTAAACAAAGTAGGGTTAATAACCTAGGAAAATTCTCACAGATAGAGGGTTTAGAGGTCAACCTGAGGATGAAGCATAGGTTTAAGAGTTATAAAGTACAGTGAGAGATGGAGTGACTAAAGATCTAGTGAGATAAAATTCAATAGGGATAAAAGTAAAGTCTTGTCTCCTTCTGAAAAGGATATGTCGGTCCTGGTGGAGTGCAGGTCCTGGTGGAGTACAAATTCAATTTGAATCAGTGATATGATGTGACAGTCAAAAGGTGATGCAGTCTTGGGTTCCATTAAGAGGGTGCATAGTTTCCAGGAATAGGCATGTGATAACCCCACTTTACTCTGTTCTCATCAGATCTTGTATGGAAAGTAATGTCCAGTTCTGGACACTGGTTCAAGAAGCATGGGCAACAATAAATAGGAGACTATCCTGAAAAGGGTAACCAGTATGGTGAAAGGTCTTGACTTCATGACATATGAGGATGGATTGAAGGAACTGGCCATATTTAGGTGAAAGAAGATGAGACTCGGGAAGGAAACATGGCAGCTATCTTCAAATATTTGAAAGGCTGGCCTGTGGAAGGTGAGTTAGATTTATTCCATCAGGCTCCAAAGGATAAAACCAGGAACAAATAGAAATAAATTGCAAAGAGGCAAATTTAGGTTCAATTTCAGGAAGCAATTAGATCAGGGTAAAAGTGGAGTGACTTGCCTCAAAAAAATGGTTACGTTTCCCCTCCTCGCACCTCTTCAAGCAGAAGCTGGATGACCACTTGTTTGGTATATTATTGTGGGGATTCATATACAGAGATGTAGTAATGAGAGCTGAGTAGACTGAAGAACTGGGAAGTTAAGAGTATCTGAAGAAACATCATCAAGTATATTGAAGTCCCCTAGTATGAGGGAAGAATCCAGGATAGAGAGTTGGGACTGAGAGCCAGACAACAAACTCATTGAAAAAGGAAGAACAATGACCTGGGGTTAGTAGAAAACAGACATCAAGATCGGAATTGGGTTATAAATTTGGACAGAATGAACTTCAAAGGAGAAGATGTTACTGAATGATGGTGGTAGGAGTCTGGTAATGGCAATGAGGAAAAAGAAGCATTCTGACTCTCCCACTAAGATTGGACGTATAAGAGCACATTAAGTACAGTTTAAAGATGGCTAGGGATTTAGTGTCATTCAAAAGAAGCCAGGGGGTGGAAAATATATAATCCAGATGGATAAATGCTATGGGTGATCCATCCAGATATATATCATACTCTGAACAATAAGCAATTCTTTACCCATTTAGTTCAATTTTCACTTGGAAAGTACCTCCAGTCGAGTATTACAGGGAGTGATAGGCTGTGAGCTATTTAATATCTGTTATCAATGTTAAAGGCGTAGATAACATGCTTATCAAATTTGCAGTTGTGTGAGAAATACTGTTGTTCATCCTCTATTTCCAAAAAGAACCAATGACATCACAGGGTGATGTCTTGACTTGCTTGTGAATTGGATTTAAGTGAGGCAGAGCTGCATAAAGTTGTCAGCCTTACTCTCTCTTCCAGAGTCATCGAAGTCCAGTGGCGAGACAAAAGTCAAACACAACTGGCAATAGCCCAGGATGCAGTGGATGACCATGGGATCTTCAAATCCACAGCAACTTCAGCTGCCTTCATGGCCGTTAGAACGAATTGTTTTCTTATACCCATTCCACCATTCACATGCTTGGGGTAGACATCCCCATAACTCACCAACAAGTTTGAGGCCTGTCAGTTACCATCAATCTAGTTCAGCTGTCTGCCAAGATTGTTTTACTGGGGTGTGGCCACTATGTATGCTACAGCTTCTTGGCACCACAAGTGAGAGTTGAGTGCCAGGTGGACACCAACAGTGGATGAGCAGCCCTGAAAAAGGATTGGCAAGCACTCACACCAGAGGTGCTAATCATCCCTAAATACCCCACACACTCCTGTGAGAAACAGATAACATACTGGATGACAGTCGTGATCCGAAAAATTTTTTCACAGGATGAGAAAAATCTAATGGTTTTAATAACAAGTGAGCAGAATGATATGGAGAGTCAAAGTTAGTGCAGACTTGGGCTGCATTGAGGCATAGCATCCAGGAATAAGGGCATAAGAGTTCCGCTAACTTGGTCAAATAATATCTGGAGTACTGTGTTCAATTCTGGGTGCCAAAATTTAAGGATGATATTGATATGCTGGAAAGCATCCAAAAGAGGGTAACCATGAGCAGATAGTGAAGGGTCTGGAATCTGTGACAGAGAAGTGTCCTCAGGCACACATCTGACTGTTACTCCTTTACTTGATAAACTCCAAAGGCTCCTCACTGCCTCTCAGATCAAATATAAACTCCTCTCCTTGACATTTAAAGTACTTTACAACCTTGCCTCAATCTATCCAACCACATCGTACATTACCTCCCCTTCAGCCTTTCGTGATCCTCACAAACGGGCCCTCTCTTTCTGTTCTAACCCCCAGAATATTCTCCTTCCTTCCTCATTTGAGTTCAGAGCCTGGCTTACTGCTCATATTAGGACTCTTCAACATACATAATGATCTACCTTACATACACTAAATTCCCAATTCTTCAATCCACTCAATTCCCATTATCTACTTCTCTACCCCACCTCAGCTATACACAGTCACACCCTTAATCTTGCCATCACCTACAAGTTTTCCACTTCTTTGTCAATGAACCTCTCCAAATTCCTTTATCTCACCATAACCTTTTTTTCATATACTCTTTCCCCTTACCTTACAACCCCCAACAGTACTGGGTTTGTTTGGTTGGTTGGGATTTTTTGTCCTCACCATGACCTCTAATCCTTCCACTTCTCAGTTCTTTCCCAGGCCATCACCCCTGCTCTCTCTGAATTTTCCTTCCTTCCCTGACTCAATTTCTTGGTGAATCAGTTCAACTCCACACCATTCTCTATGCTCAATTACCCTCATCTGCCTGCCCTTGCACTGATCATGCCTTATCAAACCAACCCACCATCTGATTTACATGCTGCTGAACAGAGCTGTTGAAAGTTATGAAAACTGTGGTAACTGGGTTCACTACAAATTTGTTACATAATCTCAGCTGACTCTCACTGCGGCAAGGCAATCTTTTCTTATCTCCCTAAATGATTTATTTTCCTACTCACCACAGGGCTTACAAAAGTGCCTGACACACGGTAAGTACTTAAGAAATTCTTGTTGACTGATTGTTCCTCATACACAAGACTCCATCTCCCATCTCCACACTTTTACATGAGGTACCTACCATGTTTGGAATACATTCCCTCCTCATCTATGCTTCACAGAGTCCCTCTCTTCCTTCAAAAGGCAGCTCTGGTTGCGACTTCTACATAAAGCCTTTACTGATTTCTCCAACTGCAGATTCTCTACTTCCCAAACTACCTTGCATTAATTTTGTATACATTTGAATTTATTCACTTCATGTGTTTATATTTACATATTTGTACTTGTGGTCTCTCCTATTAGAATGTAAACTTCTTAAGAGCAGGGTTTATTTAATTATTTGTATCCCCAATACCTAGCACAGTAATTGGAGACAAAATACAATAAGTAAAGTGTTATCATGTATTCTCTCTCCCTTTCAGTGAACTCTGGAACTATGAAGATGTGGTCTGCTGTAGAATATGTTCACAAAAGCCTGTCTATTACATTCTCACTTATTCATCAAGAATGCTATCAATGCATGTGTAAATTATCCTTATAAAAATGTTGTAAAGACAGAAAAGTGAGAATAAAAGCCCTAAGTTGTTTTCCAAGCTTTTGATACCCCTCCCCTATTTCAGACATTCCCTGTCAACTGATCTCTCAGGTCCCTCAATAATTGTTTCTCCTCTAAGCACATATCTTTACTTGGTCTAGACCAGCTGATCTTCACATCTTTGTTTTCTTCAGCGCCATTTTTCTTTCTCTATACAGCACATAAAGAATGTAACATTGTAATCCATGTGTGTTGGTTCCATTATCCTTGAAAGTTAAAAGAATTTGTTATAAAAATCTATACAGATCTTTTCCATTTTGACCTATTTGTTGTTGTTCTTCCACCTTTATCTTTAAATGTCCTCGGGATGACTTTATTAAGTTTTTTGCCCAGCTTTCCTTCAACCTGTTTCTTCCTCCATTGTTTCTCATTGTTTTAGGAGGCAATGGTGCTCAAGATCTTCAACTATTTGCTTTTAGAAATAAAAAATTATTCTAAACTAGAGTTGATTTTGGTTGCCATATCTCCCCAGTTGGTAAGGAGATCAAATATTTATGAGTTGAGGCAATTTCTAGCTGCCTTTGTGATCTCCTTGTTATGACAACTGATTTACATCAATTAAACTTCTATTTAGGAAATGTTTTTAATCTGTGTCAAAGTCCATTCCTGTGTCACAGCCTACACTTTAGCATCAACAACTCATTTAAATTGATATGTTAGAACTGTTTTAACTGCATGCTATACTTTGACATGAGTTTTCTATAAAGACTTTAAAAAGCCTTTAGCCTTTCATTTTTTACTCCAGAAGCATATTTTCCAAGATAGTTTAGCTACATTCCCTTATGCCTATCCTGGCACTGAAACCACTGGTTATCAAATTTGTCGATTTAATTTGGAGGATTTGTAGAATTCTTCATATCCTTTCTCTGCCTCATCCTCTGCAAAAGATGGTGGGACATGAGCAGCAACTATCTTCATCACAATTTGTAAATCCTGATCATGTAACAATGTAGAAGCTCATCAAGTAAAGAATGGCTAAACAAATTATGGTTACATGAATGTAATAGAATATTGCTCTATCTTAGGAAAAGATGAATATGAAGAATCTGGAGAAGCACAGGAAAATGTATATGAACTGATACAAAGTAAACTTAGCAGAACCAGGAAAACAATATACACAAGGACTACAATGATATAAATATTACCAATATAAAACCATAACTGAATGTTGTATAGTTATCATAACCAAGCTGGGTCTCAAAGATGAGGAAATGTACCAGCATCCTTTTATTTACAGAGGTTACAGGCTAAGGTTATATAACATTATACATATAATCACAGCTGGTTGACGGATATGTTAGTTTTGTTCAACTGCTTTCCCCCTTTCTTTTTTATTCTTTATTCCAAGAGATGACGTGCTGCCTAGGAAAAGGGGAGGAATACATTTGGGAATAAAGGCGATACAAAAACAAGAGAGATCAACAAAAATTTAAAACAAAAAAAGAATGCTCACTAGGAGCACTGAAATACTAGATGAGTAAATGTCCCATGAAATGATATATTTCATTGCACAATAAACCAACTCTATCAATTCCTTTAATTGACTCTCCAAAGAAAACCTGTAAGCCATCCTTTCACATACCTGCAACTATCTTTTGTCTTCTGGTTTCATCTTTAGCAAGAACATCAAGATCAACATAATTCAATTCCTTAAACAGTACATCTATCTACTCTGCAATCAATGGATAAGAATCTCACATTTAGTATACCAACATTAAAGTTATGGTTTACAGATGCTCTACCATAGTGATATCCAATTCAAATAAACAATATAAACAAATAAATTCAAATTAACAATACTTAAGGATCCCCACGGTTGCATATTGACTTAACAGAACCACATACTATCATTATCTATGTTTTATTGTATTTTCATTTATTTTGTTAAATATTTCCCAATTATATTTTAATATGGTTTGGGCTGCACTTTGAAGTATATGGTGGGCTACATTTGGCCCATAAGCCAAGCGTCTGACATATTTGTTCTACAAGACATAGTACCTATTGCCTCCTCATCCACCACTTTGCCACTATTATTACACAAGTTGAAAGGGAGCTACAAAGGATAGAAGACCATTTTGTATTTTTGTTTCATGATTTGCCATGGCTAAAAAGTTCCTTAATTGGTTGGGCTACTGGTACTGAGATTTTCTGTAATTAAGCTAGGCCCTTTCTTAAAAAGCAAATATAATCTGTCCCTAGAAGTATGTTCAAAGCCTTCTCAGCATGGCAGAACCCGCCAGAGCCTATGCTCTACCAGCAGAATCTTTGATGACCCAGGGTTACCATACATGTAACAATGAAGCACCTGAATCAAACTTTTTAAACTGTATCTTAAAAATATATAATGTAGTTCCTGATTCTTTCTAATTTCAACTGAGTGTTCTCCCCAATTGGCCCAAACAGAAAAGTTTTACTTTATTTCAGTATCAGTCTTATTATCATTCCTTCCCACATCTATATGTATAGTAGATAAATTTCCTAAATAAGAATATTTATAAGTATAAAAATTAATATTATACTTCAACAATGAGCAAAATAAAACAGTACTTTAATATATTCAGTAAAGCCAACTTTGAAACAAAATAATTTTTAAGTGAATTATTTAAATTACTATTGAGGCACTGTCCAGAATCTCTCTTAAAAGAATAGATATTTATAAAAATACTGAGTCTCTTTCTCTTTTCTAGTTCCTACTGCACTATCAAAATTCTTGTATTCCATAAAAAGGGGAATTCTAACTGCATATATGAGGTCTTATTCCTCTAACATTTTCCTATATTTAAAAAGATGTTTAGTTTTCCACTTAAAACTGTCAAATTATACAAGCCTTGGCTTTCTGGAGAAAAAAAAAATGTTCAAAGGAACCCTTGCAATTTTTATAGTAAAATTTTATAACAAATATTCATGAAACTATGATGTGATGAAATTATATAATAAAAACTATTAAAAAATTCAATTTTAGAAACAGCACTGTAAATTTAATCTAGTAAAAGAAAAAAATCAAGCACTTTCCAATGAATACTGAGACAAAATAACTTACTTGCATTGTTTTGGTGATCTGACAGTACATTAGTCCAATTCACAAAGTCTGCTTAGGGCTTGTGATGGAACACAGAACCCACAAGAGTGAATCTGTAGATAATTACCTTTGCAGAATAGAAGTTCTGAAATAAGTGTTTTAAATGGGGAGAAATATGAAACCAGAGCCTCAAAATCTATTCAATCCTCTTTCATCTTAGGTTTGCTGCTCTAACAATACTAAGAATATAAAATCCTTAACAATATGCCTACCATTTGAAAAAATTAACATTTTAGTTGAGTTTACATGTTATCAGTGTTGATAAATAGTAAGAGCTTTAAATTTCTGCCATTTTTATAGGTTTGTACTTTTCAAGTGCTTCCTGAGATGTTATTATTATCCATCTCTCATTTTGGTACAATAACATCAATAGCCACGAGAGGGCAGATGCCTCAGAATTCTAAAGAACAGAAAAATGACTTCTGTTTCTAAGTCAAAGAAATCAAGAAGGCATATTCAGAAATGTAGAATGTGAACTATGAATATAATTTGATCTACTGGGAAACAATCAACTGAAGCTCTATTTTCAAACGACTAGGGAGACTGAACTGGTAATACTGGCTCTCCAATCCCACAGTAAGTTCCATACCTTTACACTGACATTGCAAAGAAGACTGTTTTTTGTTGTTGTTGTTGTTGTTTTTGTTAACTCCATCATCAGAAAAATGGATGTGAAGTTGAAAAGCAGAGAGGGAAAAAGACAGGACAAGTAAGTGGCAACTGCTTATAAAAGCAGATGAGAGCAATAATGTTTGTTTCTTTTCTTATGCTTTAACTTTTAACAAAAAAAGTAATACAAATAAAGACAGCAATATGCTTTCTAAAATAAAATTTGCATTGATATTAAAACTTTTATCACAATGCCAAGTACAAAGTACAGAAATTATGAACAAAAGCTCAAGTAGAAATTATATATAACTTTAAGTACAAAGAGTTTTTGCACAGGAGAATCTAAATAAAGTAAGCTGCCTTTAGTCAACATTTCAGATAAAAAATATAAAAATATAATAATTGTATTATTTGGAAAACAGGATTTGAGCATATTATTTCATGGCTGATTTAATATCTATTGATTACTAAAATGTACAAACAACTAAACAAAAAAGTAAAATATATGGTCCACATATATTTTTAGCTTCCTAAAAAAAAGATGAGGTACTTTTCCCACAAGAGGAAGAATTACTGAAATATAAAATTATTTTCTTATCTTATAAAACCACAAATTTAAAGTTTGTTTTTCTATTCAAACTCCTTTGAAATACAGACCTCAAACGGCTGTTCCAATGTGAAGCTTATGTTGCAAATGCAGGGTTTTGTATCATTCCGGAGCAAACACTTATTGCAGGGATCTTTTTCATCTGTTCCAGTATAGTCAATCTGCAAGAAGAAAAATGATAATCACTACCCAATAAGGAAAAGCTGCTAAAATACTGAAATACCTTACTACAAAGAGAGAAAATTAGTCCACACCAAGTAATTTAAAGCACTGTGCTAATTTTTAACATTGTCACATGTAGACAATAATAGAAAAAAAAAACCCAGTAACAAGAATATTAAACTTTTAAAAATTCTAAAAACATTCTATACATCCTAACTTCTGTTGTTAAACACATTTACCTTTGTATACATCTCCATCACAATATTTCTAGTGAAAACATATTTATGGATAAGATGTACAAGTTTATAAATACTTACAGAAAACACAAAGTATAAGTTAAGATGTCTGAATTTTAGAATACATGAAAGTAATAAATCAGTTGCTACTTATATAATATTAATACTTTTTGTACCTTGAACAAGTTACTCCTTTTCCAGGCATACTCCCTTTTTCTTCTTTCCTCTTCTCTCTCTCTCTCTCTCTCTCTCTCTCTCTCTCTCACATATATCCTCTATAAATGTGCTGGACCAAGTATTCTTACTGAGGCACAGATAAAACCACATCAGTCAAAAAGCTCCACTGTTTCCTATTGCTTCTATAATAAAATACAAATTCTTCTGTCTGGATTTCAAAGTCCTTTACAATATAACTCCAGTCTATCTTCCTGGGCTTATTCTTCATTCTTCTTCTTCACGCACTCTATGCTCCAAGCCAACTGGACTACCTGCTGTTCTTTCCACTAACATCTCATCTCTCATGACTGTGCCTTTGCATAATTTATCCTTTAGCCCTAAAATGTGCTCCCTTCACAACCCTCTTTTTAATATCCCTAGCTCCCTTTACAGCTCAACTCAAAAACCACCTCTTATATGAGTTCTTTCCTAATTCCCTGGCCTGCTAGTAGCTTCTTACATTGAATTTACTTTCAGGTGTACGTGTTTTTGTCAACAGAATAAATTCGGGAAGGTATAATAATAGCACTTATACAGCTCTTAAAAGTTTGAAAAGCACTGTACATGTTATATCATTTGATACAACTATCTTGTTCAAATAACATCTCCATTTTACAGATAAGGAAACTGAGTCTGTGAGTGGTTACATAACATATCCAAGGTCATACATCTAGTAAAATATCTGAGGCATATTCACACTCAGGTCTTCCTGACTGCAGGTTCAGCTCCTATCCACTCCTATCCCTAGCTAGGTATAGTCTAATAAGTAGTAGACTAATAGAAGTAGCTTAATAAACGCCTATTGATGGATAAGCTGGAAGCATTCCAATAAGATCAGGGGTGAAACAAGGATGTCCATTATCACCACTGTTATTCAATATTGTGTTAGAAATGTTAGCTGTAGCAATTAGAGAAGAAAAAGAAATTGAAGAAATTAGAATAAGCAAAGAAGATATATTTAGAGAATCCTAGAGAATCAAGTAAAAAATTACTTGAAATAATAAACAAATTTAGCAAAGTTGCAGGCTATAAAATAAACCCACACAAATCATCAGCATTTCTATACATTACCAACAAAGCCCAGCAGCAAGAAATAAAAAGAGAAATTCTACTTAAAATTACTGTAGATACTGTAAAATATTTGGGAATCTACCTGCCAAAACAAAACCAGGAACTATATGAACACAATTAGAAAACACTTTTCACACAAATAAAGTCAGATCTAAATAACTGGAAAAAATATCAGTTGCTCATGGAAAGGCCGAACTAATGTAATAAAAATGACAATTCTGGCTAAATTAATTTACTTATTCAGTGCCATACCAATCAAACTACCAAAAAATTATCTTATAGAGCTAGAAAAAATAACAAAATTCATCTGGAAGAACAAAAAGTCCAGAATATCAAGAGAACTAATGAAAAGAAATGCAAGGGAAGGTGGCCGAGCTATACCAGATCTTAAACTGTATTATAAAGCAGCAATCATCAAAACTACTTGGTACTGGCTAAGAAATAGAGTGGTGGATCAGTGGAATAGGTTAGGTATACAAGACACAACAGTCGATGCCTATACTAATCTACTACTTGATAAATCCAAAGACTCCAGCTTCTGGGATAAGAAATCACTATTTAGCAAAAACTGCTAGGAAAACTGGAAAAATGTATGGCAGAAACTGGGCATGGACCAACATTTATACCCTATACCAAGATAAAATCAAAATAGGTACATGATTTAGATATAAAGACTGATACTACAAGCAAACTAGAAGAGCAAGGGATAGTTTACCTTTCATATCTATGGAGAAGGGAAGAATTTGTGACCAAACGAGAGAGAGAGAAAACATTATGAAATGCAAAATGATAGTTTTGATTACATTAAATTTAAAAGTTTTTGCACAAAAAACAATGCTTATTGATAAATTAACTGACATCTCATCTGTTACTTAATTTTGACTGTTTTCCAATGAATTTTTCAACAACCTCTTCTATGTGTACTGTTACATTCCAAGGATCTCTTAAGCCCTTTATAGAACTTCACAGAATTTCTCTACCTTCTCATCATCTAAAATATATATATATTGATATAGCAACTGTCATTACTTTCTTATCAGTATTACTGCAAATGTTTATTAACCAACAAACATTTATTAAGTGCATACTGTGTACCAGGCACTACGCTTAAGTACTGGAGATACAAAAACAAAGGAAAACAAGTTCTTGCTCTCAAGATGCTTACATTTAGTGGGAAATACAACCTGTAGACAAAGAATGTACAAAATGAATATAAGGTTGTTTTGGGAGAGTGTGTACCTATGGTTGAGGAAAACCAGGAAAGATTTCGTGGAGAAGTAGGTCCTTGAGGTGAGTGAGTCTTGAATGAAACCAGAGGGATTCCAAGACTAGTGGTGAGGAGGAAGTGCCTCCCAGGCATAGGGTACAGTAAGTACAAAGTCATGAAGGTGGGAGATAAGAGTGTCTGTAGTATTTGCAGCACAGTGAATAGTCCAATAGATCACAGAATGCAAGGAGGTGAATAAAGTGAAAGAAAATCAGAAAGGTAAAAAGTGGCCAAAGCTTATCATGAGCACTTCAGCCTAAAATAATTAAATATCCTATGAAACAATGTTTATTACTGCCTTTGCAAGATAAAAGTAGCAAACTTGTAAAAATTATAGTTGGCATTTACTGATGCCCTTCTTTTTCATACAGATGATCTACTAGCAAAAGGCCTTTCTCCCATCAGGTATTCTTAACTATTTTTTAATGGGACCCTTTGGAAACATGGTGACCTATAGATCTCTTCTCTGAATATTTTTAAATGCATAATATTGAGTACCTATAATTACAAAGGAAATCAATTATATATAGAAATAGTTACTAAAATATTTTTTAAAAAAGTTTACAGACCCCAGGCTAAGAATTTATCCTCTAGATCTAATTATATTTCATGGTCACCATCACAGTACTCCAATTATCCATCTATTAACTCTCATTTTTGCTACATGGCTAGTTTACTTCCTTTCCCAGTCATACAATATCAATGGAAGAAATGACAATATGAATAATAATTTCACATAAAAGTTTAACTAATATAAACTCAATGACCATAATAAGGAAACCAAAAAAGCTAAAAAAGTATATTAATCAGTACACATTTGACTGACTTGGCAAGGGGAGAAATACAGCAATCAAGGACAATGTTGGCCTAGAATATAAATCCAACTGTAAAATTTGAGGGAGAAAGTTAATAGAAAATTGAGTCATGTGACTTCATATAACAAAGAGCAAGGGATAACATGGAGGAAAGCTCACGTAATCCACTGGAATGCTGGTGATGTTAAGAGAAAACAAAGGTGGCCCCTAACACACTGGGTAGGCCTACTGCCATGAGGTGGGCATAAAGGTTTTGCAATCTTCACTACAAGAAACAATAACATGGATAAACTCTGGGATATATTTGAGTATTCTAGTACAGAGTATCCCTTAAATCACTGCTTGCATATAGGTCATTATAAATAAGATGCAGGGTACTCACACCCACTTTCTATCTTTGTGATAAGAAAAAAATGCTACTAAAAACATTTTTGTACACTGAGGTCCTTCTCCTTCTTCTCTGAGAGATGTGACCAGTAGTAGAATCACTGAATCAAAAGCTATGCAGTACTATTTGCTATTTTTTTTCTTCTGTTGTGTTTTGTTGCCTCTTTCTGGTGGTTCCTCCTATTGGTTCTAATTCTTACTTACAACATCACTAATGAGAAAATATGTTTAATAGGAATGTATATCAGATTATCCGCCGTCTTGGGGGGGGGGAGAAAAATTTAAAACTCAAAAGCTTATGGAAGTGATTGTTGATAAATCAAAATAATTTTTTAATTCTCTAAATTTTTTAAAATAATTTTAATTGTTTAATTTTTTTAAAAAAGCTATGCAGAGTTTAGTGACTTTTCAGATAGAGTTCCAAAATAATTTTCAAAGTGAGTTGCTGATTAACAACTTTGGATTCTTCAGAGATTATAATGTTCCAAGATTTGTAATCATACAGCATCACCAGGAAAATGTCTGTAGTAAAAAATGTTTGTAGAAGCTTGAAGTAGTTAAAAGTACTGCTTCATTTCCCAAATAAAGTCTAGCCTACTTTCTTCCCCTTTTTAGTACTGAACTAAACTTCCTATCTTCATTGTGAAGTACTTGGCCTGGTTATAATACATACAGAAGTGCTAACACATTTGAATGTTCTTCCAAATGTGTATCAGAAGTCTAGCCAGGGGTGGGAAACCTGTGGCCTCAAGGCCACATGTAGCCCTCTAGGTCCTCAAGTGTGGCCCTTTGACTGAATCCAAACTTCACAGAACAAATCCTTTTATTAAGGGAATTATTAAAAAGATTCCCCACCCCTGGTCTAACCATTAAGACTATTTTCATCCATTTTTTCCCTGTGTAAATTATTGTTGTTTGTCCCTTCGTTCTTAAAGACAATCAATGACAACATGAGGGTGATCTCTTGACTTCGGTGAATTGGGTACAAGTGAGGCAAAACTGTGCAAAGTTGTCAGCTTCACCCTCTCCTCCAGAGACACTAAAATCCAGTGGTAAGACAAAGGTCAAAATGACTGACAGTGGTCCAGTCTGTGATGGGTGATGCTGGCCTTTTTAAATTAAGGTCTTTCCCAGGTCACAATTTGTCTGAGGTCATGCCCATTCAATGACTAAGGGATAGGTAAGTAGAGACAAAAAAATGACTCCACTTAAGATATCCATCTGGGAGGGGAAGATCCTCAGAGTTTCTGGCCAGAACACAAAAAAACTGCTCTTTATACTCATTCTAAGCCATCAGGAAGGTATAAGGAATAATCAAAAAGATCAGGAAAAGGTTTCTACTTTTTTTATTTAGGGCTCCCAGGGTGTGTTCATAATTAACCAATGACTTGGGAGCCAAGTTTCCAGGAAACAGAAATTTGGCCTGAGGACTGGCCTTAAAAGGGAGTGCGATGCAGAAACTTAGAAAGAATATAATGTTTTTGCATGATTTCATATGAATAATGGCTATCACATTTCTTGCTTTTTCAATGGGTAGGGGAAGGGTGGAGGGAGAAAGAATTTGGAATAGAAAAAATTTTTTTTAAAGTTAAACAATAAGGAGGTCAGAGAAAAGGACTGTGGTGGTCTAGACCAGAGGTGTCAAACACCTCTGTACATAATGTACAATCACAAAGATCTAAGCATCTTTACTTGTAAGTCACAGTGCAGGTACTATTATATATGACTCCCGCCCTCAAAAAGATAATTGGGCAAGACAGGACAAAGCTAAATAATATAAGGGAGCAGAATGCCAAATGGCTAGTAGAAACTGTAAGTGCTAACTAAAGAAGCTCAGAAAATAGACTATTGGGACTAGTTAAGTTTCAGAAGGGATAGGATCTGAGCTGTATCTTCAAAGATACAGGTAGGTAGAGAGAAAAAGACAAGCAGGAGGGACAACATTTATCACGATGTGGTAGAAACAGAACTGCTCTTCAGAGAACCAAAGTTGGTTCAATGAGTGTACCACGGGCTGCCTCTATGACTTAATTACTTATAGCTTAAGTTTTCTCTTCTCAAAAATGTTTAATAGGATTATAAGAATCAAATGGAATAGTGCATATCAATAGTGCATTTTGAAATTATCAAGTGCTACTAAGTGTAAGGAGGTAGTGGTTGTGAGACCAAAGACAAATCACTTAATTCCCAGTGCCCCAGGCAACTCTCTAAAACTAACGTAAGAATGGAGAGTCATTGACTGACCTTCACTAGTGGAGTTTTCATACATAAGTCCTGACTCCCACTTACCCCATCAAAAAAAAAAAAAAATTCAAAGGTAGGAGAACTGGATCGTTTAGGTGTGTTTAGGTGTTTGCTTTTCGTTTTGTTTTCTTTTCCTTTTGTTTGGGGGAAGCGGGAAAGAGGTGTTAGATCCCCTAAGACCAGTTTGGCTGAAATGGTAAGTTAATAAAGTAAAGTACTTAATAAAATTAGTTAGAAAAGTTGGGAGTCAGACTACACAAGTCCTTGCCTACCAAGCTAGGAAGTTAGACTTTATCCTATAGGCAATGCAGAGACATTGAATGCTTCTTAACAAGTGAAAGTTGTTTATGCACGTGTTAATAAAATGTCATTATTTGTTATCATACCATCTTAGATTTGTAAAGCTTTCCAAAGTGCTTTCACATTCTTTATCTATTTTGATCCTCATAGCATTCCTGGAGGACAGACAAGGTACTTATTATTTCCATTTTATAGAGAAAGACAAGCAAATAATAGCAAAATAGTTAAGAGATTTGCCCACAGTTTAGGACCAGGAAAGGCTAAGACTCCTAATCCTGTGTTGTTCCCAATATACTACATCTTGACTATTCTTAATATGGGTCAGCCAGAGTTCTATGGTAATGGGATAACCTCTGCTCTCTAATACTAGTGTGACCCTAGACAAGTCATTTCATTTTTCTGGGCCCCATGCATCCTCAATTGTAAAGTGAGTGGGTTTGATTAGATGCCCCTTCCTAGTTCTAAATTTCTGATTCTACAGTTAGATGAGAAGCAATGTGGCAGTGGACAGAGAGCCAGCCTCAGAGCTACTCAGACCTAGGGTTCAAGTCCCCACTTTGACATACAAAGGGTATGTGACTCGGTGCAAGCCACATAACCTCTTAGGTTTGGGGCAACTCTCTATGATTGATTATTGCAGAGAAGGTGCCAGCATACATTGGTAGAAGTTTCCTCATGGAGAGGGGCTCCCTACAACCACAAATTTTATTATTTCAAATAAAAGTTGGTTCTCTCTCCCTACCCCTCCACCCCCAACCCACAATTAAGAGCTAAGCATCACAAGTAGCCTTCACTAAGGTCCTGTTTCAGACTCCTCATTCTAGCTTTAAAGGACACTTAGATTGAAGTGTCCTGATGAGCTAGGCAATACTTCTAGGCCTGAGAAAACTAAGACAAAAGATATTTCAGAAGTTTATTCACATTCTACTAGAGAAATACAACTTGTACACATATAGATACAAAGTAAAAATAATTGGGGGGGAGGTCAAGAAAAGCCTCCTGTAGAAAAAACACACCTGAGTTGTATATTAAAGGAAGCTAGAGATTCTAGAGTTCACTGTAAACACTGCTGAACTAACTAGCTGTGCAAAAAAGCACAATGAGAAATGCAATATGTATGGAAAATCGCCAGCATGCAAGTTTGACCAGAATGGGAGGAATGAAATAACATGAAATAAGTCTGCAAAAGCATGTGGGACCCAGACTGGGAAGAGTTATAAATATTAGGCTGAAGATTTTTATATTTTATCCTAGAAATAACAGGAGGCCACTCTAGATTTTGAGGTGATGAATTATATGGTCAATTGGTCAATAAATATTTATTAAGTGCTTACTATACACCAGGCATTATAGCCAAATCTATGCTTTAAGAGTACTAATTTGGCAGCTATGTGAAGGATGGATTGGAGGGGGAGAAAACTTAAAGCAAGGGGTCTGCTACTACAGTTTTCTCTGTAAGGAATAGAGGTAAAAGCTATGTGTATGTGACTGGAGAGAAGAGGACTGATGAAAATGATGGCATGGCTGGAGAAGCAACAAGACTTGGTAAATTACTGAATATGGTGAGGGAGTGAAAGGAAAGATTCAAGGAAAGACAAGTTTTGAGGAAGGTTAGGTTTGTGAGGAAATATAGTAAGTTCCATTTTTTCAATCAATCAGCAAACATTTATTTGGCTCTTACTATGTGTCAGGCACTGTGCTAAGTGCAGGGGATATAAAAAGTGGTAAAAGACATATTACAACTGGACATGTTAAAATTCCTGTGGAATATCCATGCAGAGATGGCAAGCAAATAGTTGGTAATGAGGGACTAGAGGACCTGGGAGAGATAAACAAATCTGGCAGTCATCTGCATAGACTAAACCCATGGAATCTGATGAGATCATCAAGGCCCAGAACAGGTGGGAAGACCATACTGAATGGGTAGGAGAGGTAATATTACCACTGAGGTGTGAAGTTTAAAAAGTTCAAGAGACATAATTTCGAGGTAATTTAATAATTTTACTAACAACGCTGGCATGTTTTGTTAATAAAGGTATGGTCATTTGGCCATCTCTCTTTAAACCAAAGACAATTATGGTGGTGGGCTCACAGCTTATGTAACCTTGGAAAAGGATGTTCCCGAGGGTGGCAATCAATTCAGATTGGTTAACAATTAATGAGAGAATGAATATTACAATGAGGGTCTTGGAGTGACACCACTTCAAAGAGACCCTTTGGGCAATCTATTCAAAGAATTTATCCCACCCAAACCTGAGTAGAGCACAATGGCTTCCCCACTTTGGTGGGGTCTGAACAAGATTGTCAAGAAAGTTAATCCAATTTCATTATCAGTAATATCCTTCAAGAGACTGAACTTTTGAAATCAGGGGTTTAGAAAAAGAAGGGAACTCTGGATCTCCCAAAATCATTGTTCATTAATAATCATTTCTCTCATTGGTAGTGTGGTAAATACAAGTTCCCTTTTGATAATATTTTACTTATATAACATACCCTTTATGAATATGAAATATCTTAAAAGAACACTAGACTGAATGATAAAGTCTGATTTCTTTAAAAATATGAATATAAAATGAGAACAAAAAAAGGTAAGAGATCCTATAACTTTCCAAACCAAAATTTCCTTCCCTGGTCACCATTCCCCTACACAGCTTGTCTCCCTCTATTGGATTGTACGCTCTTTAATGGAAGGGGCTGTCTGCTTTATATTTGTATCCCCAGTTAACACAGTGCTAGGCATATAGTAAGCACTTAATAAATGCTTTTTCATTCATTTACTCCCAAAAATGTGAAATGGATCAAGAGAAGGAAAGAAGCATTTCTATAGCACCTACTACGTGCCAGGCACCATTTTAAGTGCTTTTTACAAATATTATTCTCATTTTACCCTCACATCAACCCTGTGAAGTAGGTACTAATAATTATTATCTCCATTTTACAGCTGAGGAAACTGAGGAAAATACAAGTTAAGTGACTTGCCAAGGGCCACACAGCTAGTAAATGTCTGAGGCTGGATTTGAACTCAGGTGTTCCTGACTTCAGGCCCAGCACTCTATCTACTGTGCCACCAGCTGCCTCAACACTAGTCTGGAATATAACTTCACATGTAAAATTTCACATCAGAGGATGATGAAAGATTTTGAGTAATATCACTTCATAAAACACCAAGAAACAGTGTGGGGAAAACAAGTTTAAAGAAATCTCTGAGAGAACTAAATAAGCAAAGTCATCCAAGGGTATTTATGGATGAAACTGAAAGGACACCAAAGTTATAAAAGACATAAAAAAGGTGTAAAGATTTTTATGATTCTTTTCATCACCAAGGACAGAGGAGCTATCACATTTGAAATATAGCCTCACAGTCCCAGATAAACCTTTTGAGGAAGTGGCATGGTCCCAAAGAAAACAAAAGATGGGAAAAACAACTAGTCTAGGCCACGTATATAAAGAAGAGGCTCATACAGTAGGCCACATAATTCTGAGGGTGGTGAGGGAATGATACTCAAGGTATTTGAAAGAAAGAAAAAAACACCAAAGGTGTAGGGAAAAATCTCAAACTTTATTACTGAGAGAATATCATTAACCCCTAGCTTATATATCTACTTGCCTGGCTATATAAAATTTTTATGAAAATAATCTACATACACAACTAGGATATCCTTGATGAAGACAGTACAGGGAATATATATGCTTTGGCAATAGACATTCCATAGTAGACCACATCTTTCTATCCTATAATTGACTGAAAGATGTAGAGAATACATATATTGAACACAAAAGTATTTGATTTGATAGAAAACGTTCTGAATCCTAAATGAGATCCATAATCACTTAAAGAGTTTAACAACTCTCCCCATAGGAAAAACTAAGTGGAGAAAAAAAAAATGCCTATGGCCAGAGTATGCTACACAAGAGACAGACACTGAGGTGAACTGTCACTCAGACACTATAAAATGCTTTTAATGACCCCAAGAATCTCTTTAAAACAAAACACCATCTTTTTTAATATCAATGTTCTTCCAAACAAACTTAAGTCAAACATCACTCAAAGGGAATTGAGTAGACACATGGGAAGAAGCAGGCTGCAACACCATATAAACAAGGAACTGAAAAAACAATGTAAAGGAAAGGAGCAAGGAAACATGATGGAAAAAGAATAATGGCTGTCGTGAGTAAAATTCAACAAAAGTAGACTGAGGCATATTTTCTCTGAGCAGATAATGTTTTATTAACAGGGCACAAACCTATTAATAAAAGGATCAGTGGTTTGTTTTGATTTATGCCAAAGACTCCAAGATGAAGACTTAACTCATAATAAAGTTACAACAAAGAACAGAACCGTGTAGGTGTTATCATGGTTGGGGATAACATAATTAGTTGCACAGCTGAAATGTGGGGGACAATATGATT
Source organism: Vombatus ursinus (assembly GCF_900497805.2). Lineage (NCBI taxonomy): Eukaryota > Metazoa > Chordata > Mammalia > Diprotodontia > Vombatidae > Vombatus > Vombatus ursinus. The sequence goes on from NW_020949613.1 coordinate 24,343,645, forward strand.
GGTTGGGAGTTGAAAAAGAGGGGCTAGCAACAGCCTCCTCCTACCCTCCCAGTGACTAAGAAAAGTTCATTTAGTCCACCTGCAAGGTTAAAACATAGTGGGCCACACTTCTCTGGATAGCAAATCATACATCCTTGAAGCATAGCTTAGTAGTGTAAAGATACTAGACTAGACTCCCTTGTGTCTACCTGCATCCCTCAAGGATAGCAGATTTCCTTGGGACAAGAATAGAACAGCAATTAGCAGAAGAACTAGATTTCTAAATTTAACTCCTTACAGACCAGCTGAATTTCTGAGCTAAGTTCAGAGACAAAGAATCATGACTTGGGCAGTTACAGGATAAAATCAATTAACTGCAAACGGAATCAATAAAAAAATTATACAGAATCAATTTAATCTTTTCATGGTCCAGTAATGTAATAAGAGCAAGAGATAACCGATGGGCAGCCTACATGCTTCGCTGGTATCCACACCATGAGGAAGAAAGGCCTCCAGCACAATGGGTAGAGTTGCTATGGTGAACTTATGGAAATACGTGGACAAGAGTCACAAAGAATGGACAAGTATTCATGGGTGGCATCTATACTACTGGAAGGAATATCCACATGGGTGAGACTAAAGATTCATTGGAGTAATGAATGGATAATTACTCAATAAGCTCTTACTTACAATAAGTTCTTACTATGTACCAAGCACCATGCTAAAAGCTGGGGATACAAAGAAAAACAAAAACACATTCCCTGCTCTCAAAAAGCTCACTATCTAATGGACACAACATGCAAACAACTATGTATATATAAGATATAGATAGTAAAATGGGGAGGGAGAGACCTAAAAAAGGCCTCTTGCAAGAATAACACTTAAAACAAGGCCAATGCAACCAAGACTAGGAGGGAAGTAGAAAACTGGGAAAGAATTTTTACAACCAGTGTCTCTGATAAGGGCCTCATTTCTAAAATATATAGAGAATTAAGTCAAATATATAAGAATACAAGTCATTCCCCAATTGATAAATGGTCAAAGGATATGAACAGGCAGTTCTCAGATGAAGAAATTAAAGCCATCTATAGTCATATGAAAAGAAAGCTCTAAATCACTATTGATTAGAGAAATGCAAATTAAAACAACTCTGAGGTACCACATCACACCTATCAGATTGGCCAACATGACAAAACAGGAAAACGATAAATATTGGAGAAGATGTGGGAAAATTGGAACACTAATGCATTGCTGGTGGAGCTGTGAAATGATCCAACCATTCTGAAGAACAATTTGGAACTATGCCCAAAGGGCTATAAAAATGTGCATACCCTTTGACCCAGCAATAGCACTTCTAGGGCTGTATCCCAAAGAGATCACACAAATGGGAAAAGGACCCACATGTACAAAAATATTTATAGCAGCTCTTTCTGTGGTGGCAAAGAATTGGAAATTGAGGGGATGCCCATCAATTGGGGAAAGGCTGAACAAATTGTGGTATATGAATGTAATGGAATACTATTGCGCTATAAGAAATGGTGAGCAGGCAGACTTCAGAAAAACCTGGAAAGACTTTTATGAATTGCTGAGTGAAGTGAGCAGAACCAGGAGAATGTTGTACACAGTAATAGACACATTGTGCAATGACTAACGTTGATAGACTTAGCCCTTCTCAGCAATGCAAGGATCTGAGACTTCTCCAAAGGTCTCATGATGGAAAATGTTATCCACATCCAGAGAAAGAACTATGGAGTTCGAATACAGATCGAAGCATACTATTTGCTATTTTTTTCCTTCTGTTTTGCTTTGCTTCCTCTTTCTGGTGGTTCCTCCTATTGGTTTTAATTCTTCCTTATAACATCACTAATGTGAAAATATGTTTAACAGGAATGTATATGTATAGCCTATATCAGATTGCAAGGTGTCTTGGGAAGGGAGGGGGTAGGTGGGGGAGAAAAATTTAAAACTCAAAAGCTTATAGAAGTGATTATTGATAAATCAAAATAAATAAATTAATAAAATAAAAAAGAATAACATGTAATTGGTATAACAATTTTTAAGTCATAAAGGGATTTTAAAGGGCATCACCATGTTTATATTAATAATCTATAATATGGATAAAAGATTTGCTAAACCTATAAACAAATCACTAAATCTTGAACTTGGAACTACCCTCCTCCAGTTACCACCATCTTACATTTTACTTTCCCATATCCACTAAATCAACTCTTCAACCCTCAAAAATCACAATTACGGATTTTCCTGGCAAAGATACTGGAGTGGTTTGCCATTTTCTTCTCCAACTCATTTTACAGATGCCCAGAGTCACACAGCTAGTAAGTGTCTGAAGCTAGACCTGAACTCAGGAAGATGAGTCTTTCTGACTTCAGGCCCAGCACTCTACCTACTGCGACACCTAGCTGCCCCTATCCCCTCACATTTTTTACAGATGAAGAAACTGAGGCCCAGTCAGATGAAGTGACTTACCTATGGTCACACAGTAAGAATCAGAAGCAAGATTTGAACCCAGATCCTCTGACTGAAACTACTTCACCACCTTAGCCAGTCACCTAACTATATTTGCCTCAGTTTCCTTAGCTGTAAAACGTGCGTAATAATAGCACCTACCTCACAGGGTTGTTGTGAGGATCAAATGAGGTAACAGTTTTAAAGTGCTTAGCACAGTGCCTAGCATATAGTAGGCACTATGTAAATACTTCTTCTCTCACCCCACCCCCATTCTTTCCTTGATAATTAAAAATATAAGTTCATAATGATGACAAAATTTGCTGCTATTCTCAAGTCTCCATCAACACTCCACTTTGACTAAATTATTTCACCCTTTTCTACTGGAAAAAAAAAACTGAGGTTATCAAGAATGAATTCTCTATACTAGCCATTTTACCTCTAAACATCTGTCCAGGGGTGGGGAACCTGTGGCCTCAAGGCCACATGTGGCCCTCTAGGTTCACAACTGCAGCCCTTCAACTCAATCCAAACTTCACAGAACAAATTCCTTTAATAAAAGGAATTTGTTCTGTAAAACTTGGACTCAGTCAAAAGGCAGCACTCAAGGACCTAGAAGGCCACATGTGGCCTCGAGGTCACAGGTTCCCCACCCCTGAGTCATTTCTCTTTTCTTTCCTATGTCAGAGGAAAAGGTATCCCTTCCAAGATTCATCTTTTTACTCATGCCCTTGCTCCTATGTCCTCCCACTTAACCCAGAACTTGCTTCTCATAATTAATCTCTCTAGCATCTTCCATTTCTCTTTACAGTGAATTCCATCTACCTTCAAATATTCGAATATATCATTTATCTTGGGGGAAAAAATAGCTCTTCACTTGACCCTGACTCTTCCCTTTCACTAGAAGACTTTCAAGAATAGCTGATCTATATATCTGCTGCCTCAACTTCTTCATCACTTACTTTTGCTGTTTAATCCCCTATAAGCCAGCTTTTGCTCTCTCCAAATACTGAAACTATAATATCAAAAGAAAACTTTTATGTTTCCATAACACTTTAAGGTTTACAAAGTAACTTCCTCACAAAAGTTCCATAAAGTAAGTAGTTCATTATTATTCCCATTTTACAAATGAAGAAACTGAAACTGAGGAATTGACTGCCGGAGATCACACAGCTAGTGCTGAGTCAGGATTTAAACCCAGCTCTACTTCACTTCAAGCCCAGCACTCTTTCCACTATACCACACTGCACTCAAAATTCTCTAATAATTGCCTAACAAGGCTTTTTCCTAGTCTTTTTCCAATTTCCAATACCCTATAGCTTTTGACATCGTGTTATCACTCACTCATTTCTTGAAATCCTTCCTTCCGTTGATTTCTAAGGCCATATATTATCATAGTTCTCCTCTGTTTCTCACCTCCTATGTCCTGAAATATTTCTTTTCCTTCAAGGTTTAGCCTTGTACTCTGTTCTTCTCTTTTTTTCTCTGATATCTCACTCAATTCTGTGTCCTTGACTATTATCCTGGTGAAGTTGGCTGACAAAGTTGGTGTAGTGGAACCAAGGATAGACTTAGTCAGAAAACCTGCATTCAAGTTTCAACCTCAACACCCACTAGTGTCAACCGGCAATCACAATGTCATGAGACTTATGTGAAAACCAGGTTTATTATAAGAGAAATGAACATGCATGTGGAACCCAAAGAGTTCCCAGTCTTTATAGAAGTTTACAATTTTATAACAGCAGGACAAAGGGATGAGGGGATACCAGAAAAAGGCATGACATGGGAAGGGGAATAGTCCAGCACAGGTGGGAAGAAAAAAAAAAAAAACAAAACCACTCTCCACAGGGAGGAGCAAGGTGATGGCAAAAGCTTCATTCTTTTTCCTTGGGAACTGCTAGACTATGAAGATAGGAGGGTTTGTTTATCTACAAAGGACCCCAGATGCACCAGCATTATCCCAGCCTGGCACAGACTGACAGGCGCCTGTCCTGCCTCCCAAGGGCATACAGGGAGTCCAGCTTGGGGTGCAACAACAAATTATGTCAGCTCAGAGAGAGCTTCATCCTTAACACATTCAGGGCTTCCTGCATGCTCTGGATCTAGTGTTTCTGGAAAATATGGCAACTCAAAAAAGACAAGTTCAGGGGTTAACAGCCCTTAACACTAGCTTTGTGATGTTGAGAGCAACTTGCCTGAGCCTCAATTCCCTAATCTGTAAAATGAGACTAATGATATTTGTACTACCTATATTGCTAGGTTTTTATGGGAAATGTGGTTTGTAAATCTTAAAGCACAATGGAAATATCTCTCTAGCCTTGAGCTCTCTTCCAAGCACAAGTTCTGCATTTCCAACAGCTTTCTATACATTTTTTTAATCAATGTCCTACTGTCATCTTAAGTTCAACCATAAACCAAGGTGATCATTAATTTTTAGATGGAGAGGGACCTTAAATATATGTAGTCAAGTTCCTTCATTTTAAAGATATGGAAACCAAAGCATAGAGCAGCTAAGTGATCTGTCTAAAGGCACGTGGCTAGTCGGTCCCAGAACTTAAGCCAGAACTCGTGTCTTCTGACTTTTAGTACAATGCTCAGTCAACTACACCTTACCTCTCACTTCCCCAATAATTTTTTAAAAGGCTTCCCTTCCTTAATTCCCTATTTCTGTTATTAGTACCATTATTCTCCTAATCACAGAGGCTCAATTTTTTACTCCTCTCTCCTCTCTCTTACTCCCACAAGTCAAATCAAACCAGTCACCAAGTCTTATTAACTCTTCTTTTGTAACCTCAATGGTATCCATCCTATTCCTTTCCATTCTCACAGCCACTACCGTAATCCAAGATCTTATCAATGTACTCCATTTCAATAATTTCTTAAGTTATCTCTGCAATCTAAACTGCACATTTCAATCAAATTCAGCTTCTGAAACATTGCTGGGCAATTCACTCTCAGATTGAAAAAAACAACCACCCCCCCCAAAAAAAGCTTTCTTTCCCACCCACACCACCCACCATAGTCCACAGAACAAAATTCAAGTACTTCATCTTCACATTCAAGACTTCCTACTAATTTTAACCTCAACCAATTTCTCCAACAATACCTTACAATATACTCTCTAACATGAAATTTCGACTCCAGTCAAATGGTCCCCTCAATACACACATTTCTGTTGTGTCTTTACTCATATCTCCTCACCCTCAAATATCCTTACCTCTTGATACAGAATAATTTCCCCTTTTATCAAAATCCAATATGACTTTCTACAACTAGCTCAACTATCGAATTATCTGTGAACAGAAATGATCTTTTTAGTAGAAAGGCTTAAAAAATTGTAGTAGATGAATGTAATGGAATATTATTGCCCTATAAGACATGATGAATACAAGGAACTCTGAGAAAAATGGGATGGCATACAAACTGATACAGACTAAAGTAAATACAAACAGGAAAAACAATATACATAATGATGGACACAATGACAACAATGTAAATGTAAAAATGTAAATTAAACAAAAATGTAAAAGTAAAACAAAGAAGAATAGCTGTGTAATTAATCACCAATGCAGGCCATAGAGAAGAGATGCAGCAACAATATAATACAATGGAAAGAGTACAGACTCTGAAGTCAGAGGACTTGGGTTCAAATTCTGCCACTGCTATTACTATCAGGGCAGTTAGGTGGCACAGTGGATAGAGTGCTAGGTCTGGAGTCGAGAAGACTCATCTTCCTGGGTTCAAATATGGCCTCAGATACTAGCTATGTAACCCTGAGCAAGCCACTTAAACACTGTTTGCCTCAGTTCCTCATCTGTAAAATGAGCTAGAGAAGGCAGCAAACCACTCCACTATCTTTGCCAACAAAATCCTAAATGGGGTCACAAAGAGCCCAACATGACTGAAAAACAACTGCACTGAATTTACTATGAGACTTGAAAAAGTTGATGGGGTATGGGTCCATCATTCAGTTTCAGATCGCCAAAAGGAATTTGGCTCCCATTTGGTTACAGACCCCGAAGACCCTTAAACTTTTAGATTCTTTATAGACTCCCCTTATCTCCCTTTGAAAGCCCTAGCCTCGCCTTTTGATCTTATTCAGATGCACCTTTGCTCCTATCCCTAAAAAGAATCTGGCTCCCATTTGTCTACTGGTCCCAGAAAACCCTTAAACTTTTAGGTTCCTTATCGACTCCTCTTATCTCCGTTTGAAAGCCCTAGCCCCACCTTTTGCCCTTCATTATCTATTCCCATTGTTTATTCAATCTCTTAGACTTTCCAATCGGAATTCTCACCTAGACCCTTTTCCCAACCACCACCACCCCCCCTTCCTTTGGCCACCCAAAGTTACTTTAGTGTATATAAGATCCACCCTGGCCCCCATTCAAACGCTGAGATTTTCTCATGCCCAAAAGGCTGAAACTCTCTCATGCCTTACTAATATTCAGATTCCTTAAGAGTCGGGCCTATACGATTTGTCTCTAACAAACTTTTTCTCTGGCTAGAAGAAGATTTGAGTTGAATTTATTCAGGCAGGGCCTGCATGGCGATCTTGGGGTCCAAGCACCCCAAACCTCTAGACCTCTTCAAAGTCACTTCACTTCGCTGGACTTCAGCTCCATCACACATAAAATAAAGGTGTTGGACTAGAGGGCCTATGGGGTCCCTCCTGGCTCTAGACTTATGACCTTTATAATAATCTTTTGTCAGAGAGGTGAGAAACTATGGGTTAATAATTTCGAATACACTGTCAAATTTGATTAACATGTCAGCTGGTTTTGCTTAACACAAGAGAAGGCTAATCGGTGGATGGGAGAGATGATATAAAAGCAATAGTTACCAATAAGATTTTGTTTTTAAAGAAGCAAGTTCTTGCTCTTTTCTGAATTTCAGAATTCTTACTCGTTTGGTATTTACATTCTGCCTTAGACTCTTAGAATTTTACCAGTAGGGATTTTACACATCATCTCATCCAATTTCCCATCTTTAATGCGTAAACTTCTTCAGTATCCCTAATATGTGAACACTAAGCCTGTTTGAACACTTTATACTATATTAGTGGCAGACCCACAAGCATGAAATTTGACCGAATTTAAGCCTATAAAGTTGGAAGTCAATCTATAAACACACCTGAAGAAATCTTTACTCAATCCTACCACCCCTCTTTAAGAGAAAGGGAAGGAAAGAACTGAGAGCAAACACTATTGGCCTATAGTTATACAGCTATTACTGCTAACATGAAAATCTGCCTCCTGGTAGAGGCAACTATTTACAAGGAGTCATTTAAAATAATGAATAAATAATTTACAAAACAATGTGTCTCACCAATTTCATGTCTATTTCTATCCTGAGGAGAAAACTGATAGCTAAAAAAAATGCCTATAGTATGCTATACTAGAAATAGCATTAGACTGTATTCTGGTTTCACCTGTACTAACATACCACCTTGAGCAAATTATCTAAATTATCTGAATCACTGTTTCTTCATCTATAAAATGAGGGGCTTAGACTAACACGGACTAGATGACTTATAAGATCCCTTCCACAATTTTCTGATTTTAAGTGTATATATCTTATGTCACCAAATAGATTTATGTGCCGTGAACCAAGGACCATGTCTTATACTTTGTAGTATCTACTGTGCCTACACACACTGATGCTCACTACATATTTACTAATTGATTAAAATCTTTTACAAATTTAAGAGATCAACACCCTTACTCAAGTGGTGGATAGGACTCTTCATTAGTTGAAACTTCAAGGGTGACTGGTTCTCTCTAAAGTCCATTTTGTAAGGAAATCTGTTGGATCTAATACCTGTGAATGAAACAAGTTTTGTACTAAAGATAAGAAGTCAGATCTTTTCTATTATAGGTAGAAAAAAGTACTCAGAGCGATAACAGGTATCAAGGAGTTCTAAGAGCTGCTTAGGTTCCATTATTTTAAAAAATTCATGCTTATTAAATGTCAAAAGAATGAAAGGTACAATGCAGCATACAATGACTGAATAGTTACCTGCCAGGCAGGCTTAAGTCTTAAAGACAATAAACCAGAAGCAAAACAGAACAACAGATGTGGATGAATACATTAGCTAGGGAGTTATCAGGTTTCTGAGTTTTGTTTTCCTACCATTGTAATTGTTCCCCTAAATCAAACTGAATTTTTCTCTTTGGTAATTCTAAAAACGTATTTTATTTCTTAAGGAAAAGAGTATAAGGCCAATGCTATGGAAAAGGTAGAATTAAAGGCTATGCACTTTTTACACTGCGCAGAAGTAGTGGAAAACTTCTATTTCTGAATGTAACTCAGCTCTAAAGGAAATCAATATAAGGTCTGTATTAAGTAACTCAACAAAATGCTGAGTAACAAAATATGCTACCAGTAGAATTAAGTACATTAATATCAAAATGGAATTCTAAGTCCTATCTTAGACACACAATCTCATGAAAATATTTTAGTGATGAATGGAAAAATGTTATTCTGTTTGAATGAACAATTTCTGATTGATAAAAGAATATGAAATCATCAGAACACTAGATTTTAAGTTACCTGACCCCAAATAGGTGCTAATTTAGTCTTATAGTTTCTCCTACATATAAACAAGGTGATGGAACTCAAACAGATGTAGAAAGTTTTAAAAAATTAAAATACTCAGAATTATATTTCATTTATAATCAATGTAAGATTTAAATTTCTTTTTAAAAAGTATTAGATTTAAGCAAAAAAAAAAATCAGAACACAGACCTGTCACAGAACTATATTCAAAAATTATCTTGCATATGCAAGAGTCTAATTCTGTGGCCTTAATTTTCACTTTAAAATAATTTTGCCTAATTTTAAAGGATCAATTTTTACTAAGTAACTTTTTTCTGAAACCTAGTCAAAAGCATTTCTTTAGTGTCACTTATGCATAGAGCACTGTTTTAAAATACTAAGCCAGTTAGAAAAGAAACCTGTTTTTATGATACTTAAAGAGACTCTTGGGGACCAGTCACACATATACATATACCAGTAAAAGAGTGTTGTTAAACACAAGTGATAAAATAACCAAAAAGATACAAAAGAACCAATTATAAGCATCTGGGTGTGTTACAAGAGTGTTACAAGAGGAAAGAATATGATTAGTTTGAGATCACGGAGGCAGGTCTACAAAAGTTATTAGAATCAGGGAGAACTAGTCCTCTGAGGCTAAACAGCTCTGAAGATGAAAAGGATCAATGCAGGTTGTCAAAAGGCATCTTAATTCGGAATACATTTTAAGTTTTTATAGGATCAGAGATTTAGAGCTGTATGTGACCTTAGATATTTAGTCCAATCTCCTCACAAGGAAGAAAGTGAAGTCCAGAAAGGTTAACTGATTTGCACAAAGTGAAATAGGCAGCAAGTGGCAAAGCTCCAATTCAAATCCAAGTCCTCTGAATCCAATTTAGGTACTCTTTCCACTATACCACAGTTTACAAAGATAATCTTGCTTGATGTCTTCTTACTCTTGTTACAGACAGTAACTTAAAACTGAACTACATTCAAGGACATAACCACGTCCCAGTTAACATCTACATTAAACTCAAGAATACTCTCGCTTAGCCTCCTCCAAGTTAGCTCAATATAACTTACATTATAAATTCAGTATTCTTGAGCCATAACTAACACTGAGGGCCATGGCCTAAAAACAAACAAAAAAAATTACTTTTATTTTAGAAAATTTTAACTATCTCCCACCTATTACCAAGAAAATACTAATTTATTCTTTGATATATTTCAAATTTTTGTGATATGATTAAACATTAAAAATATTTTCAGGGGCAGCTAGGTGGAGCAATGGATAGAGCACTGGCCCTGAAGTCAAGAAGACCTGAGTTCAAATCCAGCCTCAGACCAAACACTTCATACTTACTAGCTGTGTAACCCTGGGCAAGTCACTTAACCCCAAATGCCCATATATTTTCAAAGAATTACATAAATTAAGTTGAGGCTCACTCTTATGAAGAGTCATGTGGCAGGTGTAAGTAGACTACAAAAAGCACCAATCAATAATTGTGTAAGAGAAATAGAGTAAGAGATAGCAAAGGATTTACTGGAGGATATGAACAAGGGTCATATCTGCATGGTTATTTAGAGTATCTACACATTGATGAAAACACAGATCCATTTACGAATATACCTCAAAGTATGCAAGCATATAAATCAACAATTGCACTATTCCTATTAATTTTATTTTATTTATACTAGGCAAATCTAAAAAACCCACAAAACATAGGTACATATATTTGATGGGATGAAAAAGCAGGCTGTCAGTTACAAGCATTAGAATGTGGAAAGAACAAGCACCTTTTTCAGGAGAGTCCAAGGTAATCTATAAACAATTAATTACCCTTTTCATAACATTCCTTGGTGGCAGATTATTATCAACTGACTTTATCTCAGACTTGAAAATCTGAAGTAGACTTCAAGAACATCCTGATCTTCAAATGAAACTCTATATAAAAGTGCCAAGTTTATTTTGCCCTGATACTCTGGTATAGTACAACAAAATGAAGACAAAGAAATTGAGAAATAAGCAAATAAACTTAAAAGGTGTGGGAGGATTACAGTTTCTAAGTGATAATAAGAACTTCCTGTTACACAACTGCATGGAAACACAACATACTTTGGGCTACATACTTGGTTAAGCAAATTAAAAACCCCGGTTATAATGGGCAGTGTTTGGGGAAATTATATGGATTTTTATATGTTAAAGAGATAGGAGAGGGTTTATTATTGTCATTTCTTCAAATCTCCAAAAGTAACAAAATTTTAAAATAAAGAATCTATAAAAGGGAGCCAAAATTAGAATCAGAATATTCAAATTAAAAGGAATGTCAGAGACCATTTAGTTCAACTTTCTCATTCTACAAAACCAAAGCTAAGATTGTAACGGTTTTCATATTGTAGTGAGAGATCTAGATTTGAAGTTAGTAGATTTGAGTTCAAATTCCAGCTCTGCTACTCACTGTCTGTAATACCCATTTTCACTAATGTCAGTACTTCCTCTGTCCCTGAAACAAAAAATTTCATGAGTTTCTGGGACCAAAAATATTCATTACCAGAATCTTGCCTACCTGGCGATGATTTTTTTGACTCTAGGAACTACAAAGGACCTCTCTGAATTTATCTAACCAAGTTCTCAGCCAAACACATAGACCCTGGGGTCTCACATGCCTTCTAGGATGCAAGTCACCTCCAAGAGCCACTATGAAATAGGAAGAGAACTTCAGTTTCATAATCATGGTAGTTACAATTACTTCCCTCTCTCTCTCTCTCTTTTTTTTTTTGGTGAGGCAGTGGGGTGAAGTGACTTGCCCAGGTTCACACAGCTAGTAAGTGTCACCATCTAGCTGTCCCCTACAATTCTCAACAAAAGTTTTAATACCACTAGGAAACATAACTGATATATGTTCTTACAAAGTCACTGCCCATCACCTTGAAATCAATGACTTTGAAAATTTTAGGAAATGCTATTTTCTAGACAAATGCTGTTATTTCAGATAAAATCCTGAAATACTAGAAAGAGCCTTAGACTAGAAATCCAGAAATCTAGGACTGTGTTTCAGGTGTACCATAATCTTGCTGTGTTACCTCTGGTGGGTTTCAGTTTGCTATCTGTAAGAAAGGATATATCTCACCTACTAATCTTAGAGGGCAATTTTAAGTATATTAGACAACGTAGGCAAAACATTTGGAAAAATTAAAAGCACTACAGAAATGTAAGGATTATTTGTCATTATCAAAAAACTTGTATCATTTTTTAAAAAGATTTTAAAAATTACTTAGCCACACTGTCAAATATCCTTTTAAAGCTGTAAGGGGCTTTTGCAATCACATAATCCCTCATTTTACAGAGGAAGCAACTGAGGCACACTGACCTTAAGTAACTTTCCAAAGTCACAAAGCCAGTTAGTGTCAGGGCCCATACTGTAACCCAGCGCTCCTGACTTCCAGACCACTGCTCTATATTATAATGATCTTACTAGAACAGAAATAAGCATTAAATATATGTGTGTATACACACATACACACACACACAACATTATAAACACGGAAATAAACATTAAATATATGTGCACACACATATATGGAACCTACTTTCGGCAGTTAATTCAGTAGCAACTAAACAAGAAAAAATTACAAACAGAAAAACAGACACCTGTGCCCTTATTTGATAAGGCATGTACCAATATAAAAAAAAAAAAGGGAATAACCCTAAAAGTCCTACTAGAATACACATACAAGCCCAAAAGATCTATAAAGCTGTTTGTACTATTTTACAAAATTGGATGGTAAGATAAAGCAGTTCACAAAAAATAAAAGAGAAATCAAAAAACTTCAGTATTCATCTCTCCTTTTATTTTTTGGGTTTGGTTTGGTTTTGTTTTGTTTTGGGGAGGCAATCAAAGTTAAGTGACTTCCCCAGGATCACATAGCTAGTAACTGTCTGAGGCCAAATTTAAACTCAGGTCCTCCTGACTTCAGGGCCAGTGCTCCATCTCCCGGGCCACCTACCTGCCCCTATCCCTGTCCTTTTAAAAGTAACAAAATAATTTCAAATGGGCAAAAAGAAAATATATGGTTGCACAGGACATGAGCAGTTACACAATTTATTTACTGGTGGACTGGAGATTCTAAAATGGCACTTTAAACCCATTTTTACCAACACAGAGAGCTAGATGTAAAGACACAAGCAAGTGCTCTGATCTCCTGGCATCTAATCTCTCCTCTTCCAAACCATTCTTTACATTCAACTGCCAAATTGATACATCCAAAGTACAGGTCTGACCAAGCCACTCCTCTGTTCAAGAAGCTTCAGTAACACTCCACTGCCTTTAGGTCAAAATATAAATTTTTCTCTAGGCACTTAAAATCTTGCACAATCTAGCTCCAACCTATTTTTCTGGCATCATTCAGATTACTCCCTTTCAAATATTCTATCTTCCAGCCAAACTGGCCCACTTGCCATTCCCCTTTCTAACATTTCATATCTTAATTCTTTGATTTACAGGTTATCTGTTGGCCTCCTCCCACCATGGAATGTGCAGCAATCTCACCTATGCCTTTTGGAACCCCTACTTTCCCTCAAGGCTTAGCTGCTGTCACCTCCTACAAGGTCCCTCTTTATTCCCCCAATTGATAGTGGCCCTGATATCACTGTACATTTTCAAAAATATATATCCTTTATTTATAAGGCAGAGACTCTCTCACTTCTATTTGTATCCCCAGCTCCTGGCACATAGTAGGCACTTAATAAAAATTTGTTGATTACTGTTTTCAAAGAAGTCATTAGTGGGAAATTGGTTCTTGGCTGTTTGAAAATAATCCTGAGTTTTAGCAATAAAAGGTTGCTACTAAACGACCAGCAAAAGTACAGTAATTATCTCATTGCTTTAAGATGATGCTCTCCCCCTACTCCAATACCAGTCTTCTTTTCTTTTAATCTGCAGAACTACTTAGATCCTATCTCTGAAGATTATGATGTACAGGATTAGTAATAACAGAACTAAATTACAGTATAAAACGTTAAAAACCTTAAAACAAGTGACGTTTCAACGTTTTATTAATCTCATACCTTATAACTAAAAAGATTTGTTTATACCCAAACCCAGAGGTCATCTGTGCAATGCTCTTTCATGAACCAGCATTTGATTTAACAGCTGATCTTTATGTTTTAGATGAAGATCACCAATATCTATGTGTTTTTGATTCCTTTTCCCCACAGTCCAGTTGTTAACCCCGGTGTCTACGACAAACTTACAGCCAAGTAATTATACTATGACATTTTAAATTCCCTCTGCACGTCCTATCGTTTCTTTTCTTCACTTCCTGTTAACAGTTAACATCCATCTGCCATACAGAAGGGAAGAAATTCGCCGGGTCAAGTCAAAGGCTTCAGAAATCCGCCACCAGCAAAGTGTTAAGATACACTTTCCATAATAAAGGGGCTTTCTCCCCCATCCCCTTTAAAAACAAAAACAAAACCAAAAAACCTCCACTATCACACTCGTCCAATCATTATCCTCATTAGTCATAGACAGGAGGCAACCACGGAAGACACCAGCCCAAGCTGGACAGGAGAGCGGAACCGAGAGGAAGGACAGATAAACAGACATGCAGGCAGGTAAGGGAGGTGGCTGTGGGGGTCCCTCGAGCCCCCCCACCCCCACCCGCTCCGTCCTTCAGCCCCTCACCTCAAATTCACGGATGTTGTTGGAGGTGACGAAGACGCCGATGCCGATGGGGATGAAGATGAGGCCGACGATGAAGAAGGCCGGCAGCACGGTGCCCGCGGTCAGGATGGGCTGCCACGCAGGGAGACGCTGCTGCTTGAAGGCCGTGTTGTCCGGTCGCCGGCTCTTCGGCCCGCTGCCCCCAATGGCATTCCCGGGCCCCGCATGGCTGCCCACCACCAGGCTCGACCCGTGCCCGCCGTCCACCTCATCCTTAGCGTTATAGTTGATCGCCATCAGCCCCTGGGGCCCGGCTCCCGGTCACGCGGAGGAGCCTCCGAGGGGACGTAGCCGCCGAATGTGACAGGAGACCGGCAGGAGGAGGAGAAACAGCCGCCGCTGCTGTCGGGGCGGAAGGGGCGGGACGCCCTAGCGCCGGTGACCACTGACCGGAAACTGGCGTCAGCTGGGGGCGCCGGAGGAAGGGAAGGCGGAAGGGCGAAGAGGCGGAGGGGAGGGGCGGCTGCGGGCTCTGGCTAACCGTCAGCCCGGGGACTCTGGGGGACGTTCGTACCCGCCGGAAAACAGACGGGCCTGGCGTGGCGCATGCGCCGCGAACAGGCCACTGCGCCTGCGTGGAGCGCGACGCCCTGCGCCTGCTTGACCTCACACGTTAACGTACTCTTTTGGAGGCGCTTCCCAACCTTCTAGGCTTCGAGTCGCCCCCCTGGACCCTGAGATCATGGAGTCCTAGATCTAGAGCCTAAAGGGTCTTTAGCCGTCAGCTATTCCACCCCAACTCCATTTACGAAGGCCCAGAGAGTGACTCGTCCAGTGCCTCACAAGTAGTCAGTGACAGAACTGGAATTCGAACTCAGGGCCTCAAAGCTCCTTCCTCTGCTGATGGCCTGGAGAACCTTGTAGGGAAGAGTATTGTTAAGTCGTGTCCGACCCGTCGTCACCCCATGTACCGTACTGTCGGTGGGATTTTCTTGGCAGAGATAACTGGAGTGGTTTGCCATTTCTTCTCCAGTGGATGAAGGCAAACAGGTTAAGTGACTGGCCCAGGGTCACACAGCTAGTAAGTGTCTGAGGCCACATTTGAACTCAGGTGTTCATGGCTCCAGGCCCAGCACTGCACCCACTGAGCCATTTAGCTGCCTTTGTTAAGGAAGTGTAAGTTTTGGGTTTCACAATCGGCCAGGAAGCCTTCAGACAATCCACCTTCCTTGGGAGACCCCCACCCCACTTACTCTTGCTTCATCGTGGGAATGGCCGTTAGCAGAAACCCATAAATGCCTGGGCTGGAAAACAGTCTATTTTTGCACCTTCAGTTGACAAGTGACTGACTTGCTGTAGTTGACTCACTGCCAGCAAGCAAACATTGAGTGACGTATTGTTAAAAAACATTTGTATTGAACAGAACCTGGACTTAAAACAAAAGTTTTAATCAACGTTTCTGTCTGCTACATTTCTTCCTGAAAACCAGTTAGGATCTTCCTTGTTTGCTTCCCATTATAGAATCAGCCTGTTTGGGGCATAGCTTCTGGATGAGAGAGCTCAAACTTCTACTTTGAGGAAGACAGGAATTTTTGTTTGTTTTCTTTGGATAAGGAAGGCCAAGAAAGGGAAATGGGAGGAAGTGCATGTGTGAAATACTTGGCTATTAGATATTTAAGTAAAATAGGATAGCCTGCAAGACTTTTGTGGGATTGGTTGTCTACACCAATTTGAGGCTTACATTTCTGGCCCTTGTAATTTTTAGTGTTTCCTAAAAAGCTTGTTGTACTGTGGCAGGATCTATTTTCTATATACAGAAATATAATACACATTTATATATTATATATAAATTACATATATAATATATATAAAATATATAGAAATATAAAAATATGTTTTTTATTTATATTTATTTATATATAAAAAATAGATATTTTCTATCTATTTTCAGAACTTGTGACATAGCTAAGTCAAAGGGAGGAGGCATGAAGCAAATAACCATTTATTTCTTTTTGTTAAATTTTACATCGGTAACAATGCATACAATTATAAAGCATCCAGCAGGTATCAGTAAGTTTCTTTTACCCTCACTACAGACTAGACTCAGTGGCCTCTAAGGGCCCTTGTAGCTCTAAATCTGTGGGTGTAAGACTCTTAGCAAATGGCTGGATGAATGTGTTTAAATGGTGTTATTTTTGTCTACAGATTGCCTGATGTGTGTGTGGGTATGCTGTGTAATCCTGATGTGCCTGAATACTAGTTTTACTTTATTTCTATTCTTCAAGTTTAAAGATTAGCTAACAGAATCCTAGTCTTTACACAATGTCAGCATTCACATCCACAATAGGAGGACTCACAATTAAAAAAATAAAAATTCTGGCAAATTTCATACATATATATTTTAGCAAGGTTACAAGGTGACTTTGTGATTGTCCTTTAAGCTCTTCTACAAGCATATGAAAAGAAGAATGGGTTGAGTTCAGCTTTGCTGGACAACCAAAAAATGAGGACAGTTGAAATTAGTACTTTCTCATATTTTAATTTAATTATCAAAAATAACACATTTGCATGACTGCATGAGAAGGTTTCTTCTCTTTATGATTTCAGAAACTTTTCTAAAGAGATGAGTATAAATATTTTCTTAAAATGACCCTCATTTCCAATATACATATTTAGAGCCTCTGGTTACTTGCAGTCACCATTCTAATGAACAGAAGACATGAGATTTTTTTTTTAAGCGTTTGTTGAAGACTGGTTTTTTTGTCTGCCTGTTAGATGCTATTGTCTCAATGCTAAATCTTAATGAAGTTTTGGGGACTTTTGGACTAAATATTTTTTCTGAACAATCATTAAAGTGATTGAATCAGTCTATTTTAGAGCAGAACCTTACCCTGAGACCTGAGCGTATAAAAAAGACAAGCTTATCTTCCAGAGGTTCAGAATGTGTTTTGCACAGACTAGAGATTTAAGAATTGATATCCCTTCTCAAGACTTAGAAGTGGCAGTAGTAGAGGGGAGCCACATGACTCAAGAAACGTGAGTAGAGGCCCCAGAGAAGAAATCATATTGCCTAAGGGGAGGGCAGAGATCCACTTTGAAAATCTGAGACCTGGCCTCTTAGAAGAGATGGGAGTTTTAGAAACCCTGAGTTCTTAAACCAGACTGCTTAGAGAGAAGAGGAGCAAGCACACATCCTGGAGGATCAAGACTGATCCATGATACAGAGAAGGAAAGCTGTCGACTGGCTCCTTCCTACCGAAAGGAGGGAGACAATCACCTGACCTCAAAGATGGTATCTGTGGAATAATGGGGGCTTCTAGATCCAACCTCCTAAAAGAAAAAGAGCAAGCATGTAACTGGACTTGGAGAAGCAGCCAAAAAAGACTGAGAAGCGAAGCAGAACTTTGTGTTCCTACAACCAAGAATTGGTTGGTCTATGCAAGTGTCATGGTTGCTTTCCAGGAACCCCAAAGTGAAAGGTTGCTCTTTGAGGGAATCTCAGCCCATTAGGTTTGGTATGGGACCTTAGGGGAAGTGTAGGGCTCACTAGAAAATGAGGCATTGGCTTTATAACAACCCTGAATACAAAATTCCTTTCTAGCTGAGTTACAAACCAATAGTTTGGAGGACTGCTAGTCTTGCTTTAAGGAAAGTGAGGCCACTGGAAGGCTAAAGATTAGACCAGCTTGGGTCAGTTAGGTGTTGAAGTGGATAGAGCACCAGCCCTGGAGTCCTGAAGCCCTGAATTCAAATGTAGTCTCAGACACTTATTACCTGTTTGACTCTGGGCAAGTCACTTCACCCTGATTGCCTCCAAATAAACAACAACAACAATAACAAAAAATTAGACAAACTTGTTACATTGAGTGCTGGATCTAATGGCTGACCTGGATTTTGAGTCCAGGATTTCTACCACTTCCTCAGTAACCTTGGGTAAGTGACTCTACCTCTTGAGCCTCAATTTCTTCATTTGTAGAATGAGGGGAGGGGCAAAGTAGGGAGGAGGTTTAACCAAATCCTGTCAGGGAGTCAAAAGCCTGTATAGAAAGAGGAGAAATATCCTACCTATTTATGTGTATCCATAAACAAGGGGATAAATAATAACACCTCTACCTCACAGGGTTGTTGTGAGGACCAAACAAAATAACATGTAGAATGCTTTGCAAATCTTTGAAGCACTGTATAAATACCAGCTGTAATTTTTATTATTATTTGTATTCTTTATTTTCAGAGATGAAATAAAAATTGTCCTTTTTTAAAAATAGTTTTAGGAGTGTGGCCCTTTAAACCACATCTATGAAGACCTCAACAAACTATCAATCAAGTCATAGTCTGATATTTCCAGGAGAAATGATGAAAAAAGCATTTATCAAATATACTGTCACCTCTTTTATTATCTTTGCCCTTTCACACTGGCCCAGAACTCTACAAATTCTCCTAGAAATATTAAATATTTGAGTAGTTCTTGATTTGCAAGAAAAGATCAGGGTCATTTTTCTAGTTAATTATAGAAATGACCCTGGGTTCTCAAAAGCTATACCAATAGAACACAAACTTTGTTCCAGCTATAAAAACTTTGAGTATGGTCCCAATGACAATAACAAGAGGTAGCTAGGCAGCTCAGTGAGTGTATAGAGTGCTGGGCCTGGAGTCAAGAAGACCTAAGTTTAAATCCTACCCCAGACACTTACTGGCTATGTGACCTTGGGCAAGTCACTTAACTTCTGTTTGCCTTAATCCACTGGAGAAAGAAATGGCAAACCACTCCAATATCTTTGCCAAGAAAACCCCATAGACAGTATGGTCCACAGGGTCAGACACAATTCAACAACAATAACCAGTAACAAACTCTTTGCTACCTTTCAAGCAGCCTAGGTAAATTTTGAAAGGTAAATCACCAGGTTAGCTGCAAGTTGATACATATTTTGTCCACACCAACACACCAGTCTTTTTTCCCCCCCTTTTATGTTATTATTTCTTTTTTTATGTTTTATTGATGGTCCTTCCCCTTTTTCTTCTAACATTGCTGCCCCTTCCCAAAGATTCTCTCAATGCCAGGACCATCACTTGCAAGAAATAAGCACATTTAAGAAAAACAAATTATCACATTGGTCATATCTAAAATTTCATGCCTTTTTCTACCCCTGTGGACTGCTATTTTTCTGCCAAAAGGCAAGAGACACACTTCACCATCATTCCTGAGGTCAAAAGCAATTACTATATTGATCAAAGTCCTTAAGTTTTCAGTGTGGTTATCCTTTTTATCAGTGTTGTCACTGTGTAAATTGTGTCCTGGTCCTACTTCCTTTGCCCTGTCAGTTGATATAAGACTTCTCAAGTGTCTCTGAATTCTTCATATTTGTCATTTGTTATAGTAAAACATTGTTCTATTAAATTCATATATTACAATTTGTTTAGCCATTATCTAGTTGATGGGCAGTAATTTTCCTTCTAGTTCTTTGCCACCACAAAAGTGCTACTATAAATATTTTTGTACATATGAGAGATTTCCTTTTGCCTTTGACTTACATGGTATATAGACTTCACTTTGATATTTATGTACAGTATAGTGATTTTCTTAGTCTAATTCCTAATGATATCCAAAATAGTTGAACCAATTCACAGCTCAAGTATCACTATCTTCCCATAGCAACATTTTCTTCTTTTGTTATATTTACCAGTCTTATGGTACAAGATAAAACCTCAAAGTTTAACATACATTTCTTCTATTATTAGTGATAATGTAGCATTTTTTTTTAGGGCAGCTAGGTGACACAGTGAATGGAGCACTGGCCCTGGAGTCAGGAGAACCTGAGTTCAAATCCACCCTCAGACACTTACTAGCTATGTGACCCTGTGCAAGTCACTTAACTGTTTGCCTCAATTCTTCATCTGTAAAGTGAACTGTCAAAGGAAATAGCAAACCACTCTACTATCTCTGCCAAGAAAACCCCAAATGGAGTCACAGAGAGTCTAAAACGACTCAGCAACAACAAAAAGGCATTTTTTAATGTAGTTGATGGTAGTTTGTATTTAGTCTTTTGAAAATTGCCTATTCAAGAGATTACCTCAAGATGGCAGAATGAATGAGAGCAGAAGAGCCCAGCTTTCCTACTTCAGCAAGGATGAAAAATTAGCACCATACCAAATAATGATAAAAAAAATCTAAAGAAAAATTATATTGCATTTTACAGCTTAGGTTGACACAAAAGAGATAACCAAAAGTAAAGGATTTTACCAAGAAAAGTTCACTCCAAAAGCACACTGCACAGAAGCTTTCCAGCATAGGGACCAGGGGAGACCCAAGCCTGGAATATGCAGCTAAGTACCCAAGAGCAGGGAGATAAGAACATGGACAACTAGAACCTATAGCTGGGATGCTCGGAACTCAGACTGGAGGTCAGGAACCTGCTGGGTTCAGATCAGGAAGACAAAGATGAGACCAAGCTCTGGATTATCCTGGTACAGCTTGCTGACGCAAACTTCCCCATATCTTCTTGAAGAATACAACATGCAGTCCCTGGTAGAAGCAATGACAGAACCCTAAACAAA
>NW_020949613.1:24364848-24414623 GCF_900497805.2 Vombatus ursinus
AAGCAAAAACACAGTTTTACCATAAGTTCTACTAGAATTCCTGGAAAAATGAAACAAGTTTAAAAATAATATAAATGAAAGCACTAGGAAAAAGAATAGGAAATGAAATGAGACCAAAGAAAACTATGATATGACAAAACAAGTACCTAGTACCATATTTCAAGAAATCATGAATGAAAACTGCCTAGACCTACTAAAATCAGAGGGCAGTGTGAAAATAGAAAGTATCATCACCTCCTGAAAAAAAAACCGAACATGAAAAATTCCCGGGAATGTCATAGCCAAAATCCAGAGCTACACAGTCAAATTAAAACAGAAGCCAAAAAGAAAGAATTCAAGTATCAAGGAGTATAAGGATCACACAAGACTTAGCACCTACCCCTATAAAGGACAGGGGAGCTTAGAATATGTTGTTCCATAAGGCAAACAGATAAAGGCTTACAACCAAGAACAATATATCTGGAAAAACTGAATATAATACTATGGGTTGGGAGTGGGGGGTGGGAAGGAATAGACCTCTGATGAAATGGAGAGCTTCTAATCATTCCTGATGAAAAGACCAGAGATACTTGAAATGCAAACAAAAAAGTCAAGAGAAACATAGAAAGGTAAATGCATTTAAACAATTGGAAGGGATATATAATGAAATGTTTACATCGTAATGAAGGAACAGAGAGAAAAAAACAAGTGTCTCCTTAGAACCCTAATATCTGTAACTGTTAGAAAGGGAGTAAGTAATATAAAGAACCTAGAAATGGTTTTGCTATGTTTTAGTGACAGTTTTAGCACAGCCCTATAGCATCTGTGCAGTCAGTTACCAGGTAATGTCATTAGAGCTGCTTCTCTCTGTGATGTCTAAGGAGCCAGGCTAGAGCAGGACAGTACTCTTGGGGCACTACTATTACTAAGACTCTAGGTTGTTTTCACTGGTGGTTGAAATGGTGGCAGTGGTTTGACCCACATAGCACTTGCTGCCTCTTGTCTCTCACTCATTACACTCAGCAGGTAAATAGGTAGGGGGAAAGAAGGAAATGGTGGAACATTAAGCAGGGACAAGAAGAGGTAGGATTTAGGTAGGAATTATAAGCAAAAGAAACTTATTTTAAGAGGATTAATAGAGGTAAATGAAAGGAAAGAGAAAAAGCATAAGAACCTGTGATAGAGGCCTGGGCAAGGGGAAGAGACAATAGAATAAATGCAAATGGTATCTGTTATAGATCATTGGTGTTTATTTTTTTTCAAGGGGGTGGGAGGTAAGGAGATAATGACAAGACTGTTCTCCCCCCAAAGAAGAAAATAAGAGGGCCACTGAAGCATTTTTTTCATGCTCCAAAGAGAACAGAAACAGATCAGAAGGAAATATAGACAATTAGTACAGCATTGAAAGTTACATGTTAAATTATTATATTTAGAAGGAAAAGCACTTCCATAACAGAGATTTGGGATTTGTCAGTATAATAAGCATTTTTAAGTGTCTACTGTGTACCAGGCAATGTGTTAAGGGCTGAGGACACAAAGAAAGGCAAAAAACAATCCCTAATCTCAAAGAGCTTATGATCAAATGGGGAAACAACAAATAAACTATATACAGGATAAGTTAAAGATAATCAACAGAGGGAAGGAACTAGAATTAAAGGGCATCAAAAAAGGCTTTTCAAAGAAGGCTGAGATTTCAGAGAAGATAGATAATAGAGATGAGGAGGGAAAGAATTCCAGACATCAGGAAATGAAAATAAAAATAAAAGTGAAAATACTCAAAGTTGGGAGATGGAGCGTCTTAAGTGAGACATAAACAAGAAGACCAATGTCACTGGATCACAGAGTATGTGGGGGAGAGAAGATTAAAGTATAAGAGTAAGAAGGTGGAAGCAGCCAAGTTATTAAGGGCTTTAAATGCCAAAAGATTTTATATTTGATGCTGAAGGTGATGATTAAAAAGGGGAGGAAGGGTTGTTGTTCAGTCATTTCAGCTGTGTTCAACTCTTCATAACCCCATTTGGGTTATGGGTTTTCTTGGCAAAGA
This sequence comes from Vombatus ursinus, assembly GCF_900497805.2. Classification (NCBI taxonomy): domain Eukaryota; kingdom Metazoa; phylum Chordata; class Mammalia; order Diprotodontia; family Vombatidae; genus Vombatus; species Vombatus ursinus. The sequence continues at coordinate 24,366,872 of NW_020949613.1, forward strand.
CACCGGAGTGGTTTTCCATTTTCTTCTCCAGCTCATTTTACAGATGAGGAAACTGAGGCAAACAGAGTTAAGTAGTTTGTTCAGGGTCACACAGCTGCTATAAGCAGAGTCTCCCTTTTTAATATAGACATATTTGAGACAACTAACTGATATGCGGTTCAGTGCACAATAGTAAAATTAGCAATAAGAAACACTGTTCAACATGATAGTAGTAGGTAATTCAATTATTCTAAGAAATGAAGTCTTAAAAATTCTTGTGTCTAGTGGAAATACATAGTATTTGGGGTCAGAGGACCTAGATTCAAATCCCAGCTCTTGTCATTTACTATTTAATCCCTGTGCAACCTTACTTAACTTCCTTGGGCCTCAGTTTTCTAATCTTTAAAAAAGAGAATATTAGGCTATAATTTCTAAGGCCCCTGCCAACTGAAAATCTATAATCCTTTTGTAACCCAGCTTCTACCCAAACCTGGGATGTTTTTTATACTTCTCCTATACCTTGTTGCAGAGAGAGTGAGGCTGATGACTTTGCACAGGTCTGACTCACTTTAAGTCCAATGTACTTACAAGTCATGACATCATCCTCCTGATATCGGTCCTGTTCAGAACAAGAACTAAAGACTAAAGACAACAACAAAGTAGAGGAAGGGGGAAGTGGCTTCTGATTGATGGAGGGAAGGCTGAGTTGCATACCTACATAGAGAATTTACTGAGTAGTTTTTAGACATACTTGAAGAGAAAAAAGGTGGACCGAGGACATTCCAGGGAGATTGTGGAGAGAGATAAGACTTTGGAATGGCATACCTGTGTGAGGAGCCAGCCCTATAATGTCATTGTGCTTGCTTGAAATTCTAGAGACTTCTGAGAATAGACCTCTCCTGGAAAGGAGTTGTTTTTAACTCTCCTGGTTCAAGCTGAGATCCAGCTGAAAAGCTCATTCACTCTTGTTTATTCTTTGGTATTTTCTAATCTGTGTAAAGTCTCCAATTCCTGTTTGCTATTTTGCTTGGATAAATGTGTTGGTTTACTCAATATTTGCTATTTGTGCTGGTCTTTTGTGTAGCAAGTGTTTGTTAGGAAGGCTGGCAAAAGAAGTGGCCTTTGTTCTGAACTTATCCACAATACTTGAAGGAAGCAGATAAATATAATTCTGGCTTAATACCCTTCCTAAAGACTAGGGGGAACAGTGCCCAGGCTTGAGGGCACTCCTGGAGCTTACCTGCCCCTTTCTTCCCCTCCTAGTGCCCCCAGCTATTATGTGGGTTGCAGGCACAGCCCTTGGCTCTCCTCCTCTCTGCAGAGGTGGGTTGGACCTCAACTCATATTTATCCATGCCACCTATGAGCTCTGTCTATATGTTTAGATAACCCATGTGGACATATATATTACACAGTCCTTAGACTCTTATTTACTATTACTATTTTAAATTTAGCCCAAATGAAATCATGAATGTAAAATACTTTGCAAACTTTAAAATGGTAGATAAATGTTATTATTCTTTCTAGACTTTAAATTGTTAGAACACTAAAAGAAAAAAAAGTCTTTAATTATATGTTTGTTTGCTGACAAACTTCTTACCAATTCTGATAATTTTTTCCTTACATAGCTTCATAGGATGAAGGATGACTTTACTATTGTTTTAGTGAGATCTAAATGAAATAGCATTTTTTTCTTCCAATATTGGTTTCAGTTACCTGAAAAGTAAATTACAAATAAGCAATTTTTTTTCCCATTAGATATTCAAAGAGTCGAACAGTCAAAGTTGAGTACTAGAGGAAGAATACTGTTTAAATACCTTTTTGTTTTTCTATAGAAAGAAGAAATGGAACATAAATATGAGCATATTTAATGAGAGTTGTGTGCTTTAAATGCTAATATCAGTCTGTAATTCTGCATCAAATGCTTATAAAATTTAAATTGTAAAGTCAGGAAAAGCTAAGTTAAAAAAATTCCTCATGGACAGATATTGATTTTAAAAAATCAATTTGAACCATAAATAGAAAAAGTAAGGATCCTATTTCAAATTTTGTTTTAAAACAAGAGAAACTACATTAGTACCTGAAGTGGCCATCTAGCAACCCATCACTCTCTTTTCTGAATGCTCTGTCCCATCACACCGGACTGCTCGTTGTTCCTTATCCACCTCCAGCCTCTGTCCCTTTGCACAAACTGTTCTTCCTGCCTGGAATGTATTCCCTCCTCACCTCTCCCTTGGAGAATCCTTTGCTCCCTTCAAAGATCAGATCAAGGGCCACCTCTTAGGAGAAATGTATCTTGGTCCCTCCTTTTTCAATTTCTTCCCCCTGGAAATCACTTTGTATTTGTATGCATGTTGTGTGTTTATACATATGCATATATATACACATATGCATATTTGTACATATATACATATAAACACATATATTTGGGGTTCAACCACCCAATTTATACCACTACTTGCTAGTTGGGTTCCCAGAGGGGTGACTGTTACTACTCCCAGGATTCTAGTGGTAATCCTGTAGATCTGGCTGCCCTCTTAAACATTAGTTTACATAAAGACCCATCCAGTATGCTTCCCCTTAAACAGTTGGTAGGTTCAACTAGATTTTTACTAGTTTGGCATCACAAGGACAGTAATTACAAAACATTTCCCCCAAATATCAGGGAACATACTCTCCCATAATCTCAGCCAGAGTGCAGGAGAGGAAAACATTGGGCACATAATACAGTGGCAGTGAGGCCCATGTGTCAACTCCAGAACTGCACGCCTTGATATCCTTTCTCTTTATAGAGGGATCTCTTGAAATTTGCAAGGAACAGTGCCCAGTGGATCAACATGGCTGGGCTTGTACCTCCTAAGGTGCAATGTCTCTGATGGATGGGCAGCCAAGTAGGTCTCTCAGTGGCTGTGCTGACTCCTCACCAAACTTCTCAGGACATGGCATCTCCACTAAACAGGTTGATTCTTTGACCTCTTAGGCTTGCTTGCCAATTGACATCTGCAGTCATTTTCCTACAAATTTTCAACAAATTCCTCTTCATTATAAATGTTTTCCTCTCCTACTCCTTCTACTTTCTAGTTATTACTGAAATTTGGCTTCCCCTCTGGTGACACAATCTCTCTGGTCTCCAGTACTGGCTGTACCTTCACTCATTCCTCTCAGCTCACATGGGTCAAGGGGGAAGAGTTGTAATACTCCTTGTTCCCCTTTGCCACTTCTAGATTCTCTCTCTTCCTTGATTACTCAATAACCTCTTCTCCTTTGAGGTTCATGGTATTCATCTCTAGCACCCAATCAAAATTCTGGTAGCTGTTGTCTACAGACTCCTAGTTCACTTCCCTTCCTTCCTCAGTGAGTTCAGTATATAGCTTACAATCTTTCTCTCCTCCCTAATTCCTGCCCTCACACTAGGGGACTTCAACATACATACTTATTCTCCTTCAAACACCCTAACCAGTTTCTCAAGCTACTCACTCCCATGATCTACTCCTCCACCCCACCTCAGCCACACACAAAGATGTCCTTGATTGTGCCATCACCCACGAATATACCACCTCCATGTTCAAGAATTCTGAAATCCCCTTATCCAACCATAATCTATTGATTTTCCACCTCTCCCTTTGACTTCCTTAACCAAACCCTACTGTTCATCTACACTGTAACCACTAATCTACCAACTCTTCAATTATCTTCTAGGTCATCTGCCCTGAAGTAGACACTTTCTTTTCTTTTCCCCATCTTGAGCCTTTGATGAACCCATTCAACTCTATATTGTCCTCTTCTCTTGAGTTCCCAGCCCTAGGGATGGTGGGATTAAGTGAGGGTTTTTGAGGATGGGGGGGAGATATGGGCACGTTTGTATATAATAGGGAAGCAACCAATAGATAGGGAGAGATTGAAAATAAGTGAAAGAAGGGGAAATCTGTTAGAAGAGATGGGCTAGATAGGATAGGATCATTTGATAGGTAAAGGGGTTAATCTTGTAGGACCACTTCATCATGTGAAACAGGGGTGAAGAAGATAGTGGCAAAAGTCATATAAATGATATCAGGTGAAAAAAAGGGGAGAAAGAGCCCAAGATCAGTGGCTTCAATTTTCTTCTGTAAAATATGAGGTAAGGTTCTCAGCTGAGAGGTGAAGGGAGGGGGAATCATGGAAGGCTTGAGGAGGGATGAAAACAAGAGAGCTTCTGTAGAGGGTGCTGTAGTGAGCTGAAAAAAGGGTATGGAAAGGCCACAAGGTGGATGGGCGTGTGGGGACATGTTGTTCCATGGAGTCAAAACCAAGCAGAGTTGTTGAATGAAAATGGAGAATTATTTAGAAAGTTCTGAGCCCTCTATAAAGGAAGGCTTCAGAAAGAGACAGTGCTAGCCTCTTTTCCCAATTTTTTTTCATTGATTCTTTTGATATAAATACCTTTTGTTCCTCTACATGAATTTTATTATTATTTTTTCTTGGTCTATATAGTAATTCTTTGGTAGTTTCATTGGTACAGCACCGAATAAGTAAATTAACTTACCTAGTCTTTTCATTTTTATTATATTGTCTTAGCCTACTCATGAGCAACTTTGTTATTTCTCTGAAGGACTTAAGACCCAGAACCATTTTGGCTTTAACTCTTTGATCCTATATGTGTCTAGAAAATGAGGCAAACTGATCATGGAATAATAGCAGAGGATAACACATATTGATTGATTAGTGTCCAATGTGTTACACTGCTATCCATGAAATTTCCAAAGGTTGGCCACAAGACATTGGATATTTCTTTCTATGGTTGGATTCTTTCTTCTTTGCCTGCTCATTTTTTTTTTTTTTAATTTGTAGCAGCTTATTTTCTCTAATCACCTCTAGTCCTGTGGTATGGGGGATGGTGCCTCTGACTTCAGATCCTCCTTCAGTCCTCCCCTCTAGCTTGGAACTGAAACCAAGAATTCTGCCCTCCTGTAAGTGCCCACAGCCAGGAGTGTCCCTGACCCACTGCTTTTGCACTCACCGGGAATGTGCTGGTTCCTTCTCGTCCAGGGTCGCAACTCAGCAGCACAGCTTGGTCTTGCTTTCCTTATGAGCAGAGGTTCCCTCAATCTTCCCTGGCTCAGACGCAGGGCTCCCCACACTCTCTGGGAGGTGATAGTTCCTATAGTTGGGGCTAAGGCCACCTCCCAACCCAGCTAGCCCTGGGTTGTTTGTGTGGAATTAGCCTGGAGGTATTTACTCTTCACAGGGACCAAACCTCAGTCCTGGGATTTTTCTTCATATATTCTGCAGTTGTCCCAGGAGGACCATTGCCCCAACTCTTGTTTATATTTAGCACTCTACGCTCACCCTGAGGCACTATTTTGCCTTGTTTGTGGGAGAAATCTGGAGAGCTGTCAATTTCCTGACCTACTCCACCAACTTCCTAGGATCCTCTCTTAGACTATGACCTTAAGAGGCACTGAAGTACTTCCAATGATTCATCTGACTTACTCTCAGCTCATTTTCTCTCTTTCTCCTATTCATTGGCACTACTTCTTTTCTAACACTGCATATAAACCATTAGTTCTCAAGCTTGAAATAATTCCTCATACAATTATGAGGAATATTTCACAATGCATCTTTCCCTATCTCCCTCAATTGCTTGTAAAGGCAATTCAAAACATCCATTTTTTAATATTTTGAGTTCCAAAATCTCTCTCTTCCTCCCTTTCTTTGCCTCTCCCTGATATGGTAAGCAAATTGATATAGGTTATACATGTGTACTTAAATATATTTCCATATTAGTCATTTTGTGAAAGAAAACACAGACCAAAAAAAAAAAACAAGAAAAAATAAAGTGAAAAATAGTATGCTTTGATCTGCATTCAGACTCCCATCAGTTCTTTCTCTGGGGTAGATAGCATTTTTCATGATGAGTCCTTTCGCATTGTCTTAGGTCATTGTATTGCTGAGAAAGTCAAGTCATTCACAGTTGATCATTGCTACAATATTGCTGTTATTGTATACAATGTTCCCCTGGTTCTGCTCACTTCACTTCGTATCAGTCATGTAAGTCTAGGTTTTTCTGAAATCATCCTGCTCATCATTTCTTATAGCACAATAGTATTCCATTACAATCATATACCAGAACTTATTCAGCCATTCTCCAGGTGATGGCTGCCCCCTCAACTTCCAATTCTTTGCCACTACAAAAAGAGCTGCTATAAATATTTTGGTACAAATAGGTCCTTTTTCCTTTTTTAAATCTCTTTGGGATACAGACCTAGTAGTAGTGTATTGATGGATCAAAGGGTAGGCACAGTTTTATAGCCTTTTGGGCATTGTTCCAAATTGCTCTCCAGAATGGTTGGATCAGTTCACAACTCCACCAACAGTGTCACAATTCATCTTAACCCTGGGGCTGAAGATTCTGGGGCACAGCTCTGTTCTCCTAGCTGGCATTCTCAGACCTTATCACCTTTAGTCAAGGGCTTAGACAACCAATAGATATTGTTCTTCCACCCCACTACTGCCAATCCTTTTTAAGAATGTCACTCAATAACTTTCTCGGTTATCAGAGTTTTAAAATTATCATGGGTTTCTAATTATTATAGCTAATATAAATAAGGTTTTATTGTAATTTATATGATTTCTTCCTTTATAGAATTCCCACTCCTTATCATTCACATCCATACTCTGGCTACTTCTTTCCTCCCTAGGCACTCATTTTTTCATAATGGAAACTACAGGGACCTTAGAAGATAGAGAAATTTAAGCTAGAGGATAAAGTACAATTAGGCAATGAATAAGTACTTAAAGAATAATTAGGTGGATTCAAAACTATTGAACATTGGACCCAAAGAGTAGTTTTTCATGGTGGGGTATTGATCCTGAAGAACATCTCTATTGGAGTGCCTCTGGGATCATTTGCTTTGCCCTGGGATGATTAACATTTTTGTCAGTGACTTAGGTAAAGACATAGATGGCATGCTCACCAAACCTGCAAATGACACAAAATTAGTAGATATAGCTAAAACTTTGGATAACAGAGTCAGAACCTGAAAAAACTTCAACAGGCTAGCTACACTATTGGTCCAAATACAATAAGATTAATGTTAATTAGAATAAATGTAAAGTCCTACAATAAATGTAAAATCAACTTCACAAGTGAAAAATTGAAGGGATATAGCTGGACGGTTTCTTTAAAAGAGACATGAGGCTTTTAGTGGACAGAAAATTCAATGTGAGTCAAAAGCATGGTATGGTAGTCAAAAAAGCTAATTCAATCTCAAGCTACATAAAGAGAGGCTAGTGTCTAGGCCTGGGCAGCAGAAGTGATATTCCTGATATGCCACACCTCGATCAAATTAGAGTTGAGGGCTTGTGTTCAATTTTGTCTGCCATTATTTAAGAAGAACATTAATAAGTTGAGCATGCAGAGGAAAGCAGTCAGAATGGTGAATGGTCTCAAGATATTGCCCTGTGAGAATTAGTTGAAAGAACTGAAAATATTTATCTTGGAGAAGAAAGTACTTAGGAAGACAGGCATAATTGCCTTCAAGTATTTGAAGGGCTATTACATGTTAGAGAGATCATACTTGTTCTGCTTCTCCCCGACAAACACAACTATGAACAATGTGTGAAGGTTTCAGAGAGGCTGTTAGTCCAGTTCTAGGTCTCAAGGAATGGAAACATAATTCCTCCTTCCTTAAATCTAATCACAATGTTTAGTGGTAATATACACATACAGAAAGAATATAAGATTACATGTGCTAATAATTCTGACCAAGCCATCCAAATTTCAGCTGTTTCTGGTCTCTGAGAGGAAAACAGCTGCATAGATAGTACTGGCCCTACCACAGAACTACAGGCTGCTTCTGAGTGACTCTAGTTATGCAGGAGCAGCTAGGTGGAACAGTGGATAGAGTGCTGGATCTGGAGTCAGAAAGACTCATCTTTCCGATTTCCATTCCAGCTTCAGACACTTATTAGCTGTGTGCCCCTGGGCAAGTCACTTAACTCAGTTTACCTCAGTTTCCTCATCTGTAAAATGAGCTGGAGAAGTAAATGGCAAACCACTCTAGTATCTTTGCCAAGAAAACCCCAAATGGGGTCAAAAAGCATTTTATGCACTGGAGGGCAAAGGGAGCTAAACCCTTCTCCAATGTACCAGTCTATGTACATGTTGTTGTACATATTATCTTTGCCTGAGATCATTATGACTCAGGCAAAAGTATGAAGTGCAGCATTTGCAGACTTCAGTAGTATCATGTCACAACTATTCATTACAACTTCCCCTATTTTCCAGACTATCATTTTTGTCAACATACCACATATAGATAGATAGATAGATAGATAGATAGAGAGAGAGAGAGAGAGAGAGAGAGAGAGAGATAACAGATATATAGTACATATAGTTATAGAAGCAGGGATTTAAATACACACATTTTTGTAAGCACTTTTTTTGCCAAAATGTAGGAGTTTCTGGGGCATTTTGATGGCTTATACATACAAAAAGATGAAACACTTTATATCTGGAATGTCTGGGAAAATTTAAGGTGTATGGTCATTGTAATTATATTATTTGGTGATAAGGTGTGAGAAAAGGAAAAATTGATTTTGTATTTTATGTTTTATTTCACTTTGTCCTATAAATGCCCAAGTCATGGTTCTTTTTCTCTGAATTTAGTTCAGAAATTCAACTGGTCTGTAAGGAGTTAAGTTTAGAAATCCAGTTCTGCTCATTGCTGTTCTGTTCTTTCCCCAAGGAAATTTGCTGTCCTGGAGGAATGTGGATGGATGTTGGGGACTCTAGTTCAGTATCTATATACCACCAAGCTATCCTTCAAGATGTCTGGTCTGCTATCTCTGACCTTGCAAGTAGACTCAAACAATGAACACTTCTTAATCACAGGAAGGAAGGAAGGGGTTGTTGCTGGCCCCTCATTCCCAGCTTCTAACTAATCATATTGTTCCAACTAATACATGTTATTACAATATGTAATCATATTGTTCCCATATAACCAGTCATAATGTCCTCAACCCCCTGATGTCACCAGCCCAATAACTAATTGTATTATTACCTTACCTACCCTTTTCTGTTCTTTGTTCTATGCTTATAAAAAGGATCTGCATCTTGATCTAGGAGTCATTTAGCTAACTGAGGCAGTCATTGGGCCCATTCTATTGGTAGGTTCCCACCCTGCTAATAAACTGTTATCTTACTTAGAGAATACATACCTTAGTTTACCTTAATTGAATTTTACTCACCACAGTGGACTATAGAAGTAAGATAAATTTAAACAGCAGAAAAATCCTGTTCTTTCCTAAGCCCTATTAATACCCAATATTGTTGATCATAATTTTACCTTGTTTTCCCTAGTGCTTTGGAACATCTAATTTTTAATCTATTTGCTGGCATATTTTTAAGTTCTTTTCATGTGTTCATTCTCCCCAACTAGATTGAATACGAACCCTTCAAAGGACCAGCTCTATTTCTATTGTACTTTCCCACAGTGCTCTGTATCCTGTGTACATTCAATGAACATTTTTTTTTACTCTCTGATTCTGAGGCCCTTTGAGGTTAGACTAGCTTGACCTGCCAAACCTGTTATAGCTGTGCTTCTGTTCTGTGATTAGGGGTAGCATGTCTGTAATAAGTAAGAGAGTGCAGAAGTTAAAAAAGCAAATTTTTTTTTTAAGGCAACTGGGGTTAAGTGACTTGCCCTGGGTGACACAGCTAGTAAGTGTCAAGTATTTGGTCTGAGGCCGCATTTGAACTCAGGTCCTCCTGACTTCAGGGCCAGTGCTCTATCCACTGTGCCACCTAGCTGCCCCAAAAAGCAAATATTTTTGTAAGGTGGCTCAAAGCATTGGAGGCTTGTTGCTGTCCATTTATACATAACAAATGCAGAAATATGGGCTAGGTTAGTGGAGAATGACAACTTTGCCTCCTTCACATAGCCTTTGTTCTGGCTCAAATTTATTCACATCCTAAATCAAAGAGGGGCTTGGGAATTTCTACCCCTAAGTCATATAGTTGTATGGAACAAAGGACTGTGGTTCAGCCCCAGATCCATTGAAATATTGACTGAATGCCTGTGCTTTCTACTTAGCTTGGTAGCTGCTTTCTGCTTTAAAAAAGCTTAGTCTCTCAAGTCTAAGACTCTCCATCTGGAGAAGAAAGCTGCCCATAGATAAGTTTATATGAACTGATAGATCCCCCCCTTTTTTTTAATGAAGAAATACCATATGGAGGGTTTTCCTTAGTTTGATATCAAGTGTGTGAAGAGTCTACCTCCCTAAAATGTCTCAAGTCTCTGGGTTTTAAGCTAAATGACAGATGGTAGAGTTCAGTCTTGCTCTACTGGGGAAAAGGTCACACCTCAACTGAGGACTGTGACCAGCATCTAGTAGAGTGTCCAGAAAAGCAAAACCTAGCAGTGAATATGAAACCAATAGAACACTTCCAAGCAGAAATTACACATCATTTACTACCAGTGGAAGCAGCATAATGACATCTATGAGTCCCTGGCCTCCCAGCAACTTTGGTGGTATGTGTCAGTTCTCTACACACCTACTTATATTCCCTAGGTATACACACTCTTCTCACTGACGGTACGTGTGCTTTGGGAAGAGTATGTCCCATATTTATTTGGAGAAAATTTTTATTGCTAATTTTCTTAATATGCTATTTCTTTAAAATTTTTCCCTCAGAACCACTGTCTTCCCTGTGACTAGTAGTAAACACATTGGTAGGTGCTTATGAACTCTGGTCTGTAAGTAGAATCAGACTTATAGGATGAACTTGGGGGTAGTTTGGGGTGAGCCAAGTGCTAGTTGGTGTCTTGGGAAAGGAGAGGGCCACATTTTAAATGAAGAGGAGGCTCTGTACTCATTTAAAACGTGGTTTTATTTTCTATGAAGTTTGTTCCAACTCAAAAGGAATATTGCACAATGCATTTGCTTTACAAACCTTATTTGTCTCACACTCTAGTGAGATTTCAACTGGTACTTTTGACTTGATAACTAACTCTCCGAATGTCTTAGTTAAATAAATTCAATAGTCAGTGAAGAATTGAAGGCAGGATATTGCATTCATATAAAAGATAAGTATAAATGCACATATTTAACAGTTTTCACTTGAAAATAACAAACTTCTCAATTAATACAATTTAAAGGAGGCAACATTAAGTGTACATTGTGTTACAAGTATTAGGAAAATAAAATGTACTTCCAAACTTTTTCAAATGTATTCCTTTTCTGATAATACATTAAATCTCCACAAATCCTAATAACATATTTGATCAAATTATAAGCTTCTTTGTGTGGAAAAATCTAGCTCATATTCTTTAAACCAAAATATAGGCTATAAATCTGCAGTGTTGAAACAACCAAACCCACAAATAATAAGATAAAATTCCCAAATAACATATACAAGAAATAACACTGGAAAATAAATGTAGCATGTTATGGCACCTTGAATGTTTCAGTTCAAAATGAATGAGCCTATAGCATTTTTCTAAGTAAAAAATAAAATAGCTTTCATGAAATCATGGAGTTTTGGGCTAACTGCTTGAAAATCTGAGAAATACAAATATCAAAGTCTAAAAAGTAAGATTATTTTCTCCAAATCCTCCTAATTTTGGGAGTTTATTATAGCTTTTTCTTTTTGTATTTTTCTTTCTTTGATTTGTAAACATGGTACTTTTAGGTGGTTATGAAATTCTTTTCAGATCAAGCTTTCTCTGCTTATGCTTAAGCTGTTATGTTGCATCATCAATTCAGGTTAATGTTTCTTTCAAATTGGTATTGTCCTAAGCCTAAGTCCTGTCGTAAATTCTTCACATGTGAGTAATCAGGGCTATCATTCTGAAATTTGGTCTATTTGTTATATTTACTAACTGCCATAAAGACAAATATTTTATCGATATATTGGGGGCAGCTATGGGGAATTATTTCAGGACATCTTCTTTCTGTAATATCTCAAGAATTAAGTACAACAGTGGATTCATTGTGTAATGAATTAAGAAAAAGGCTTCTGGCGACATGAACTGAAAAGTTTGGTATAATCCCATTGGGGGATCTTTAAAAATTATCCCATTTTACAAGCACCATTATCTAGTCTGATGATTATTAATATTTGATTCTAATAACAAATATCAACGTTTTGTGTGGCTAGGACAGTTCCAGACTGAGGCACAAGTATTCTTAAGGAGACCTAACTTATCCTTCCTCTACTTCCAATCACCTTCCTGTCTTTATTGCTGCCACTATTGAGAATTTCAAGTTTTTTCTGCTCCCACAATTCCTCCCCATATCACCTGTCCTGCTAGAGTTACTACAGACACAGAACTAGAGAAGTACTGGGAATGGTAACAGCTTGAACTGCTACTGTCCCTTCTATGCCAGCAATAATGAGAGAAACTTTTGGAGCCACAAAAATATATCCCTTCTAATAAGAATAATCAAAGATAGCCTGGCATATACCCATGATTCAAAACTTAACTGGGGTATCCCAGAAAGATTACTCTAGCAAAGGGCACTATTCATATTATCAGATGTAGGGGTGGAGGTGGGAAAAGGGATTCCATAGGAGTAACCTGGATATTAAACAGGGGTGTTATAGTTTGATATATTCATGGACTTGTTGGGTTATATGTCAAATACATTAGACTAGATGGCCTCTAAGGCCCCTTCCAACTCTAAATCTATGATCCCATAAATATGGATCCTACTGCTATATGTTTCACTGTACAAAGCTTTCTGATCTTTGCTAATTCTGTATGTTGTTACACATATTCAATTTTTAAATTACTAAGTCAGGTTCAATTCCCTGGCCCTTAGATTCTGATTCGATATAAAGAAGTTTTCATCATAGAATGGATAGAAACATGAACTCCTACCTAAATTGTTTCTGGTTGTAGCCATTATTCTCAACCTTTCTTGTTTTGGGATAATGTAGTGCATTCTAAATATAGTAGGAGAACAGTCATTTTAGGTAAAAATAGTATAGATTGCCTATAGCATTTCTGTGAAAAGTCAATGCTACATGACAAGATTTGAAGACGATTTGAAATTTTGTTCTTTTGATCCATATGATTTTTGATAGCATATGGAAACACCACCAAATCAATAGTATTTGTTAGATGGGTGTAGAGGGGAAGAGCTATTAAATTATGACTGAATGCAATGTTTCATTGTAGAGTAAATTTTTGTACCAGAAGTATAAATATCTGAGAAAAAGGCACTTAATCATAAACCTCAGCGATAACAACATTATGTAGCTCTTCTGAAAATGAAATATCATTATAATTCAACTTCCTTAGAAAACAAAACCTCATAATAATAACAATATCAACCTCACACATATATACAATATTATTTTGACCAGCAGTCCAAATTTTACAAGTTATGGCAATGCTATCGTGGTCATTTGGACCAAAACTAATGTGTCATAATATTTCTTTATCTTTGTGAAAACTAAAATTATTTAAACACATAACATGGCCACCTGGTAATATAATACACATTGAACTTGATTCTCTTGTTATTTTCTATAAGGCACAACTATTCATTCTCTAAATCCATATAAGGGAAAAATCTGTCCCTGTCATAGAATTTCCAAATTCTCCTGTTCAAACCTAGCAAGAGTTTCTTCTTTCAAGTCTATAACATCATGGGCTCTATTCTTTGGGAGTTGAAGAAATAACCTCATCACAATATTATTTGTTTTGATTTCATTATTCTTCTGGCACTGAAAATGAGGTTTTCCTTAACTGTAATATTTTATTATTTACATAATATATGTATAGATAAAATCAGAAATATGTTCAGCTGATTTTTAATTTGTCAGGTACATTCTCCTTCCATGTTGCTCCCAGATATTATGTTTTGTTATAGGACCTACTGAAAATGTTTTCATATTGACAAAGGTTAAAGAAAAACAGAAATGTCAGTACTTCAAGTAAACTTTGGGGCAAATTTTCATATAAAACTGAATTCAATAGCAGCTCTGACAATGAGATTTCAGTAAGGTATATTGTCTTTGCTTTCAGAAATCACATCTCTCAGCTTTAAAACAGTTCATAAAGATTTGTCATAATAATCATCTATCCTACCCAAAAGCCATCAGTGAATAGCAACTGTGCTTAATTTATTTTTATCACACTTAGCCACTTTTCATCTTCAAACTTTCATATAGGATAAGCTCTGAAGATATAACAAAATGTTGACCTCACCCAAGCTATGCTAGCAGCACACAGTCCCTTCTTATCTATACTTATCGTTACATACCACAAGTAGCAAAACACTTCAATTGTCAGTCTGAAACTACAGGCTTATATCTTGTGTAACCATGCCCTGATAAATGTCATTTTGCAATAACATCAATAATGCGCTGTAACCAAACCCAGCCATAATATTGAGAAACCCTCATGTAATATTGTTCGGCCTTTGCCCTGAGATGCAAATCAGGTGGTTTGAAATGATCCAGTCTAAGCTGGTGCTTGAAACCTCAGTAGCAGTAACATTCTTTTCCCTCCTCTAATGTTATTCTGCCTTAAACCACATTTTCACAGAACCAAGTTAAGTGGGGTATGCTTTTATTGGCTTTTAAGTTACAGTATATCAGGTTAATGTCAGGTTAAGCTTCCGCACTTCAATTAGGTGTATCATTTCCCAGGGTGATTAGCATCAAATTTGGGGTTTTGGCAAAAAATACTCTTAAGTAACAGCAGCTTCCACAAATAGTGGAAAATATTTTAAATCAAGCTTGGAAATCAGGACATATTCCATAGCTATTATTTATTAGTATTGAACCACATTCAGAACCATAGCACTATATAAAAAAAAAAAAGTTCCCTGTAAGGATATTGTGCTTCTCAAGTCTTATCTACAAATTCACCCTGGGAAATTGTACAGAATATTATTTCTTGTTTTCCATAAAAATACCTAGCTCAACCAAAATAAAAAAAGGCATTACATTTCTTTATAATTTTGAAAACAAAATATCAACACTCTTAGGAATTGACAGTATATTCAACAATTCCATGTGCCATCGACTATGGAAATGGAAAAATCACATTACAAAGTGTACTTTAAAAAATAAATTATGTAGCAAATAACAACAACAAACACAAGCATGTGCCAGTGGACCTTAAAGTTTAGCAAATAGGAGAATATAATTCAGTTGGCACAGAGACTGTATTGCTCTTGTTACCCATTTCCATATTAGCAAGGTGCCATAAGCTATAAAATTCTACCCCCAAAACATTCATTGGAAGTAGTAAATTATTTCCATTAGTGATCAGTAGCATAGAAGACCATGGTGATGGCAAAGGGCTGCGGAAGTAATATTCATCCAGCTGGGGTTCAAAGGAGACGCACACACAAAGTATATGCTTGGTATTGTTTTTCATCTAGAGTTCATCCGTAACTGATGAATGATGATGCTTTCTAGAATGAAAATAGAAAAAAAAACATATCTTCAATTATACTCAAGCTGAAATCCAAAGCTGAAAGTAAGGATAATGCCTATGTTTTGTATTTCACTAAACACATGAAGGAATTAAAAAAGCTGTCTACATGAGTCCAGTGTTACAATTTTGGTGACCATATTTTCTGAATAAAAATCAGAACATATGATTTGATGGAGAATTTTTTTTATCTGATTTAGAAATGGACTTTTAAGTTGGAATAGTCTTAGATAAATCCTGGACATTGACTTGCCATACATATAATCCGCCATATTTGAATAACTTGTTTACACTATGATTATGCTTTACATTCAAGGTTCTCAAAGCGCTTTTCAAACCATTATTTACGGGGAAGTTCTGTTTGGCCCATTTTACCAAGGGAATGACTGAGACAGTGAGGGATATAACCAGAATCCTATGGTAGCTTAGTAGTTAAGACAGAAATGGAAACCACATTATTCTTTTTCTTCAGGTCACACTGTTTCCTGCACTAGCTAAGCCCAATTAAGACCCATCTTTCTGAATTCTCTATTTGACAAAGAAATCTTGAAAAAAACTGAAAAGCATTCTGGCAAAAATTGGGCTTAGATTAATATCTTACACTATATTGCACAATAAATTCAAATAGATATGTGACTTGAATCATTCTATAAAAAATTTAGGAGGGAAGCAGATCATAAACCTATGGAAAGGGAATGGATTCTTAACCAAAGGGAATAGACACAAATACAAAAGATAAAGTAGATAATTTTGATTACATGAAATTAATTTTTTTTTCACAAACAAAATCAAGCCATCTTAAAAAAAAAGGGAAGTAGTTTACTGAGAAAAAATATTTGTGTCAGATATCTCTGGTAGGGGTTTGATATCAAGCAATTATATACAACTAACTATACCCAAAAGACATCCCACAAAAGAGAATAATAAAAAGATCTGAACAAACTTCTCAAAAGAATAATGGAAAACTATTAACTATCTGAAGGAATGCTCCAAATCACTAATCTTAAGAGAGATGCAAATAAAATCAAAACAGCCCTGAGGGTTTTCTTCATATCAGTAAATTGGCAAAGACACAAAAGACGAGAATAGTCACCTCGGAGGGGTTGTAGAGAGACAGGTACACTAGTTGGTATAACTATGAATTGGTACAACCATTCTGAAAAGCAATTTGAATCATGCAAAAAGTTATTAAAATGCTCATATCCTTTGATGCAAAGATTCCACTGTTAGGCATATACCCTAAGGTATATGACAAAAAAGGAAAGGGATAAGCACCAAAATATTTATAATAGCACTTTTTTTTTTGTGGTAGCAAAGATCTGAAAACAAAATAGATACCCATTGAATAGGGAATAGTGAAACAAATTGTGGTACATGAAAGCAATGGAATATTATTGTCCTCTAAGAAAACAAGCATGACAAATAAAGAGAATCATGGAAAGACTTACACACACTGATGCGTATTGAAGTATGCAGGGCCAGGAAAATATGTGTGTGTGTGTGTGTGTATGTGTATATGTATATACATACATACATACATACATACACACACAATGACTACAATAATCTAAAGGAAAGAACAGCAATGAAACAAAACTGAATGTTGAGAAATTTGAAAGACAAGGTTGGCCTCAATGAAGAGATATGAAAAGACGATTCTTGCTATTCCTTTGCAGAGGCTAGGTTCCATGGGTTATGAAAGGAACACTGTATATAATGTTAGAATATTTTGTGTTGACAAGTTTTACCCTTTTTTTTCTTTTATAAAAATTCTTTTTTATAGGGGATAGCTCTCGGAGAAAGGAAAGAGAAGGAAAGAAGAGAAAATTTAAACAATATAGGAACAATAAAAACAATTATCAAAATGTCTATATTTCTTTTTGTGGATGTGTTGGATTTTAAAAAGGGTTTTAAAAAAAATAGAAGTTTACTATCTATTCATTAGAGGTCACAAACTTAGCCAAGGTCACTCAGTGTTTAAATCTCTAAGACTGTAATATCCATAGTGCCTACATTTCTATTAAAGGAGACCAGTAGTATAGACTTTCAAGTTTAGGTTTATTTGAATGAAAGTCAAGTCACAAAATAGTGTCCAAGCATCCAATGAGTCCTACCTAACTCATGGGGGCTGTAATGTGAAAAGTCTATTTATATAGTGCTTTGAAAATCTTAAAGCACTATAAAAACATGTTGTTTTTTATCATTAGTTGTCCTATAAATACTTGTTAACTGATTTGATTCCCATAGTTATCTTTTTTATATATAGTTACACATGCCATTACCATTCTCCCCCCTCCCATTTATTTATTTTTAAATTTATGGAATAAAATAAGCATTTCCATAATGTAGTATAATTTTTAAAAAGATGATTGAACATGAAACTGCAAATCTATTGTGTACAACATACTATTCCTTTTAAATATATAATAAAGTTGTCATGTAAATTTTCCCTCTTTTTTTCTCTCTCCTCCCCCAACCTAGAGACATTAGACACAAATAGATGTACATATATATGTGTATGTGTGTAAAATTATTCTATACATACTTCTATTTATCAGTTCTTTCTCTGGATGCAGATAACATCTTTCTTCATATGTCCATTATAGTTCATTTGGGTATTTGTAATAGTCAAAATGACTTATTTACTCAAAGTAATTCTTAAAACTATATTGCTGTTACTGTATACAATGTTCTCTTAGTTCTGCTCATTTTGCTCTTCATTATTTAGTGCAAGTCTTTCCTTTTTTTCTCTAAGATCATTGAGTTTATCATTTTGTATATCACAGTAGTACTGATATACCACAACTTGTTCAGCCATTCCCCAATTAATGGGCATCCCTGTAATTTCCAATTGTTCACCAAAGACAAAGAGAGTTGCTATAGACATTTTAGAACATCATTCTTAAAAGTGAGATAAAAGGATAGCAATAATGACTTGAAAGAGGCAGCTAGAAGGCTCGATGTATTGAACACTGGGCCTGGAGTCAGAAAGACCTGAGTTCAAATCTGACCTTAGACACTTACTAGCTGTGTGATCTTGGGCAAGTCATTTAACCTCTGTTTGCCTCAATACACTAAAAAAGGAAATGACAGTGTCTCTCCCAAGAAAACCTCTGGACAGTATTGGCTGCTATGGTCAGTGGGGTCACAACTTAACAACAATAATGACACATATATAGCACTGTAAGGCATACAAAGCACGTTCCTCTGAGTTAACCCTGAGGTAAGTTGAACAAGTATCATTGTCTCCCATTATACAGAGAAGAAAACCCTGGTTCAGAAAGATAAGGCAACTTATCTGTGGTCACACAGCTAAATAAATGTCGAAAGCATGATCGGATCTCTAACTAGAATGGGGACTAGGACTTTTTTCTGTCCTTTGATGGGACTAGGAGCAATTGCAATCTTTTGGCATTACAGAAACAGTAGAGATTAGCATGCTTATTCCCAATGAGTGGTCTCTGCCAGAGAGAACCCCAAGACACACTCACCATGTCAGCCACACACTGGTTGGGAGTAGGGGGGAGTTCTGACGACACATTGTTACTAGACTAAATGTCACTATACCCAGAGGGCTCGCAAAGGGCAGGGAAGGAAAAGTCTAACACCCTTTCCCCATTTCTCCCTTTCACCTCACGCCCACCTTGTTCACCCACATCCATGATCATGAGCTAGTAATACCTCCTCTGTCCTATAGGGGATGGCAAAGGACTATAACCTTCTGCCAAAGCTTAAAATATTGGGAACAAAGGTGTTGAGATTGGGTGCCTCTGACGATGGCACAGACAAGCCGTTGCTTTCCCCTATGATAGTCATGGTTTACCCAAATGCACTCCCTCCCCCAAAAGGAAGAAAGGAGCCCCAAAGTCTTACCTCAGCCATGTGTGTGGGAAGGGACTTTGGAAACTGAGGGCATCTGCTCAGTTTGGATAGTACTGTAGTTGTGAGCTCTGCCCTGCTCTCTCTTCTACCCTCTCTGAAGAAGTGGGTTTGAGTGTTTGTTTTGTACTGCTTATCGTGGGCACTGCTTATGCCATTCCAGGCACAAATATCACTATTACTTATGGCTCTAGGCAAGACTCAAATCCCACATCTCCTGATCTGCTGGTCTTTCCAGTATACCTTAGTGCCCCTGCTCACAAATAGTTTACCATCCCACAAGATTTACTGATACAGCATGACATAGTGTATAGAGGCTAGTCATAAGCTATGCCACTGACACATACTGACTTTGTGACCATGGGCAAGTCCATTAACATCTCAGTGCCCCACAAGGAACACTCTGAGACTATAAGGGACAGACCAGTAGCTGACCTGCAACAGCAGAAAGCATTCCTTCCCCAATGAAATTACAGATCTGAATTCCCCCTTCTGCTCCCCAACCTACACCCCACCAAAAAAAAGATTTACACCATCCCTATCAACCCTTAGCAACACGGCAGCAGTACTGACTGAGATCAGGCATATCAACAGCTTGAGGAGGAATTCTAATATTTTCTCTACCTAACTTTTAGTCGAACAATTCAACAAACATTTACAAAGTGCTAACTAAAATATGAAAGCTAAAATGTATATAGTAATGTAAGGTTTATAAAGCACCATCTATTTTCTCATTAGATCCTTACAAATAACCCCGAAAGGTAAATGATACAGGGATTATTATCCCCATTTTACAGATGAGTAAACTGAGGCTAATAAAGTTTTAAGTGATTCACCCACAGACATATAGTTAGTGTCAGAGGTAAGATTTGAAACCATCTCTTTTGACTATAGGACTCTTACCACTAAACCAGCTACCTTTATATATGTAAAGTGTTTATTTCAGATTGGTAGTTTCTAATCACCCCATATCTAATTTCTTTCAGACATTAGACTCTGTTTTCATGCTAATTGGTGTATTCAATGAATTCTAGGTAGAACAGTTAGGTGGACAGTGCTAGGCCTGGAATCAGGAAGAACTAAGTTCCAATTCAGCCTTCAACACTTACTAGCTATGTGACTCTGAGCAAGTCACTTAACCTCTATTTGCTTAATCCACTGGAGAAGGAAATAAGAATGATAATATCACCTATCTTGCAGGGTTGGCTAAATGAGATCACATTTATAATGCAGTTATCACAGTGCAAGGCACATAGTATGCACTTGAAAATATTTCCCTCCCTTCATTTCTTCCTTCCTTCCTTTTTTTCCTTTCCTTCCTCAGACACTAACTAGCTATGTGACCATAGGCAAGTCAGTTAATGTCTCATAGCCTCAGTTTTCTCATCTGTAAAGTGGGGGTGATACTAGCATTTATCTCAAAAGGTTCCTATTAGGATCAAATGAAATAACGTAAGTAAAAATACTTTCTAAACCTTAAAGCACTATTTAAATACTGGCTTATTATTATATTTGGGTTTTTTTTTCAAAAATTTTAAAACTTAAAATTTTGTCACCCTAGCTCAGGTGATACCACCAAATACCTAGATAATCACCTATTACCTAGACTATTGCAATGACCTCCTAACTACCTCCATTCCCTTCAACATTAAACAATGTTCCACATAGCTGTCACATTAGTATTCTTAAAAAAAAAAAGTCGCTTCCTGGTTCAAGAAATTTCAATGACTCCCTCTGACCTTTAGGATAAAATGCAAACGCCTCTATTTGTCACTTAATGGCTTCACAAGTTGCTTCACCTACTTTTCTAGGATAATTTCAGATTACTATCCTTATCTCCTCCACTTTCCAGTCAAACTGGCTTTCTTGTTCTTTGTACACTGCATTTCCCTTCCCACCCCTTTGCTTATATGCAGCCTGAACCCTATGCCTGGAATGTTCTTCTTCCTCACCTCCATAGCTTGGAATTTCTAGCTTCCTTTGGCCTTGAACTCATGTCACTTCCTGCAAGGGATATTTTCTGATCTTGTTGATTCTATCTCCACAGCATCTCACACCTCCTTCTCTCCATTCACAACACAGCCACCATTCTAATTCAAGCGTTCCATCACCTGTTACCTGCACTATTGCCTAATGGATGTCCCTGCCTCAACTCTCTTTCCACTCTAATTCATGCTCCACATAGCTGTCAAAGTGATTTTTCTAAATCACAGGTCCGACCACACCACCCAAATAGAAACTTCTCTGTTTTTCACTTAAAACCCTTTCCCAACTGACTCCACCTTCCTTTTTCAGCCTTATTATACATTATTCCCCTCCATGGACTCTACATTTGTGGCAGGGCTAATAATCTTTAACTGCTGTGATATTTTCCACAAGGCTTAGTGTTTGTAGTTCCATACCCCTTATTATGTATATAAAGATAGATTTTCCTTTTTAGATTTTTCTAACTACTTGTGCTATCTTTCCTTACCCTGAAGAATGTACCTGATACAGTATTTCTTTCTATCGGATAAATATATGCATAAGCATACACATACAGCTATATCAATAACACCTTTATCCTCCTGATAAGATCTTTGTGTATTAATACTTTAGTCCTCCTCCCCTAAGCCTAAGGAATCTGAGGTGGTATTTCATAAGGAGCTCTCAAGATTAAGAGAGATAGACAGACAGACATATCTATAAGACCTCTGATTGCTTGCTTCACTGAATAACCCTAGGTCATTCCCCTGGCACTTGTGAGATACTTGGCATGTATCCTGTAAAAGTTAATTTTTTCCTATTCCTTGGTTTCACTTTTAAAACTAGCTGAGAAGGTAGTTCTCTTTTTCCAGCTTCTTATTTTTCCAACAACAACCTGTCTACCTGAGCCTGACAAGCTCACAGTATCTGGCACCATTGATGAAACCTCTATATCATTTTTGTTACCTAACCTTAAGCTAATAGGGAAGTCTTCCAGTCATCCAGTCTTCTCCTCAAGTCATTACTGCACTTAGAGATTCCAAAACATGGCCAATGTGGGAATCTGTTTTGTTTGACTATGAGTATTTGTTATAAGGGTTTTCTTTTCTTTTTATTAGGAGGGGGATAGGAGGGAAAGAAACTAATTTTTGTCAATTAATAAAATTAATAAAAAAAATAAAGATCCTAAAGCATGGATCTCGAAGCAGATGTAGCAGATAGCACCTTGCTCCCTATAAATCAACATGCTCGAAGTAGAGAGCATCTGAAGCATACATCAGAGATGAGACTTTTGAAAGGAAGGGGGGGAGGAAGGAAAGAAGAGAGAATGAAAGAGTGAAAGAAAAAAGAGAGAAGAAAAGAAAAAGAGAGAGGGAAGGAAGGAGGGAGGAAAGGAAGGAAGGAAGGAAGGAAGGAAGGAAGGAAGGAAGGAAGGAAGGAAGGAAGGAAGGAAGGAAGGAAGGAAGGAAGGAAGGAAGGAAGGAGGAAAAGCTGTCTTTGAAGCTTCCACTCTACTCCAATCTGCTGAACTGCAATATCATCATCTACTATCTGGATGCAGATTTGTAAGCCTACAGTATCCCACCCCCATCTCCAGCCATCTATAAAGACTATCCTGTGACAAATCTCCCTTGGACATTTAAGTCTTGTGAATGAATTTCCTTCCCCCCACCCCACCCCACCCCTTCCCCCAGTATGGACACTTGGATTACCACAAATCTGTCGTTTGCAAAAACATTTGCTTCTTAGTGAAATGAAGGAATTGAAATGAGTAAGTGAAACTGATAAGAACTTCATTTTTATACTTCTCAAACCCAAGCAGTCCTCATTTCAATTGCTGCAAGTGGCCCCAATTTAATAGTCCAACCAAACTAGCTTTCTTGGGATTCTCTTTTTGACTTTCTAACTTCTAGTTTTAGACACAGACAGCTCTGAGGCTATCCCTCATGCCTATAATGCACTCCTCCTCACTTCTGCCTCTTGGAATTCCTGATTTTCAAGACTCAGCTTGTGTCACCCTGTATCTGAGGCCTTTCTGGTTAGTGCCTTTTTTCCTAAAGGCTATCTTACATTTGCTTTATCTGCCTTTTATATAAACATATACATATATAGAGACATACATATATAGAGATCCAGGTATCTATCTATCTACACTCATACACAATGCCTCCCTCATTTGAATGTACTCTTCTTGAGGGCAGGGATTTTTTGGTTTTTGTCTTTGTACCCTAGTACCTAGCATAGTGCTTGACACATAGTAGGTAATTTAAAATGGTGGTTGATTGAAACACCCTCCCGGGTTGTTAGTGCCCTTCCCTGCCCCCCAACAAAACTATTTTGTACTAACTTTGTATATATTTTCTATTTGCTTATCTGTGCACATGTTTCCCTCAGTAGGGAAACACCTTGGTTTGGAGGGTTTTTTTTATTGTTTTTTGTTTCCTTTTTATATCATCAGCCCCTAGCACAGTGTCTGCAACCTTTGTTCAATCATGTCTGACTCCTCATGATCACATCTGGGGTTTTCTTGGCAAAAATAATGGAGTGGTTTACCATTTCCTTCTCCAGCTCATTTTACATGAGGAAATTGAGGCAAACAGTGTTAAGTGACTTGCTCAGGGTCATATAACTAGTAAATGTCTGAGGCCAGATTTGAACTCGGGAAGATGAGTCTTCCTGACCAGTACCAACACTATCCAACTCACCATCTAGCTGCCCCATTCACCTCCTAGTGGACACTTAAATACTATTGAACTGCTAAAGTTTCAATGTTCTACCTCAATCTGACCACGAGATGGCACTAGTTTCTTTCTGTTAATCAATATCAATTCAGTGGCTCCACTAAGCAAGCTGCTGAGGCAGCTGAAATTCTCAGAAATGTATGAATACTTATGTACAAATAGTTCTGCCGAGCTCTAAAGGTAAACATGTTTACCTTGCCTCCCCGGATTGGAAACCCTTAAATATAATTACGTCATTAATAATAACAAAGTAATCCTATATTTAAGCTCTTGAAATGTATCAAAATCAATCTTCATGGGAAAAAATTAACATGGTAATTGGGATGGTTAAGAATTCTGTCAAAGTCTAGAGCTGAAAGTTATTTCCCATTGAAAAATACTTTCTATGTCATAATACTGGTCCAATAAGAGAAAAACTGGACTTCGTCTTATTTAAATCATCCTTCCAAATGTTTTCTTTAACCAGGAGGGCATAAAGGACATTTTTACAAATTAGGCCCCTCAAATTCATGTTATGAATATTCTTCAGAATATTTGTGCTTTGGATTCTTTTTCTCTAAAAAAGTCTTAGACTAGCTGATTTCCAAGATCCATTCTAACTCAAAAATTCTTATTCTATGACACTCACCCCGTTCACAAACCCAGATTTCTTTAATTGCACAGCAGTGTGATTTTCTTGTTAACTCCTGGCATTGTTTAGGAAAGGACAGCCTATGTAGTTAAATTGATTTAATACATACTATTTAGTAGGACGTAGGGACAGGGAGGCAATTTAGGGACAGTTATCTCCTAATATAATTTGCCATCTTCACTTTGGGGATATGTGTGTGTGTGTGTGTGTGTGTGTGTGTGTGTATACATATATATATATATACACACATATCTCAAATACAACATGTACAGATAAATTTCAAAATACTTGGGCACAGATTCTTTTTTTTGTTTCGGTAGAAGAAACCAAGCCTGGTAGCACTAGTACATTTGTCATATTGAGATCTAAAAATTAGTAATTCAAGTATGATACATATCATAATTCTCCATTAACCAGGTTACTTGATTAGCCAAATCCTGCCCATGTCAGATAACAGAACATATTAATTATAGAGTCTAATTCAGTCATAAAAATGGATATGTTTAATTTTATGAGCATAATGTAGGCTAACTATGCTATAACTAAAGGCTATATTTGTACCTCAAACATTTTTTATTTATATGCATGGAAACAAATATGTTTCATGTATGTCCCAGCAACAGTGAGATATCATTTAGGAAAGCTATACTGTTAGAAAATTCTTAAAATAGGCATTTTATGTATTGGTCTTTCCAAAGCCAACAAAAACAAATGCAGTGTGCATGCTTTAGTTTGAAAGTAGTTAATACTGTTGGCAGTAAGGGAAAAGAGACACAAACTATAGGGTAGTTTTGGTTTTTTTTTTCAATTCCAGCAGGTCAGTAACATCTAAAATCATAAAGCTGATGGTTATATTTAAGAGTTCAAGAATGACTGAGAGGTTGGGAGTGGTTCCCTTAATAAACCAGCGCAGAACATCTTAAGTGACTTTCAAAAGTAATCATATATATAATACATATATATATGTGTGTATATATATATATGTATGTGTATATATATATATATGTCCTTGTTAACACAATAAAGATTTTGAAACTGACCAGTTGTCAGCATGTGCCATGTAGTCAAAATATGCATCTTTTTTCAAGTCAACCATATCATCAAAGTGAGGCTGGTGCACCATATAGAGTGCTGGGCCTGAAGTCAGGATGACCTCAGTTCCAATCCAACCTGAGACATTTACTAGCTCTGTGACCCTGGGCAAGTCATTTAACCCCTGTTTGCCTCAGTTTCCTCATCTGAAAAAGGGAGATAATAATAGCATCTACCTCCCAGGATTATTGTGAGGATTAAATGAGGTTTTTGTGCAATACTTTGTAACTTTAAAACATTATATAAATGCTAGCTATCATTACTATTATTATTATTATTATTAGAATCTCTTTAAAACACATCCAGAAGAAAGTGTTCTATGCTGAGTTAAAAGAAGCTCTTTCTGTTTTGCCAGTCTAAATACATAAAGGGTTCTTTGGAGTTCATCTCACCTAAATTTTAATCATCATTGTGAAAATAATTGGGTTAAACCTGTAATCAACAGAAAACTGGACATCTAAAGATTAGATTAAAGATTGACACAAGTGGAACTCATTATTCCTAAGTACTCTGAAGAGTGTGAGCTTTCACAAAGTATGTGCTTTATATCAGGGAACCCCAGAGAGAGGAGGTACCTGTTGACTGGGCATTATAGTTTTTGTTTTTGTTTTTTTCTTTCTAATCACCACATGGGCTAGATAGTGTAGGCAACAAAAGGAAAATACGATGGAATTCAGACCAGTTGATGAGAAAATAAGTTTGATGGTTTCCAACTTACCCATTCCTTCTTATTTTCATTGTTAAATAAATCTTAAATAGGAATTGAAGAATATATCTTTATCATTAGAAAGCTCTCTGTCTACTCCATGTAGAAAATATTAACCCAAGGCGTAAGTTACAGGAAATGTTATTTGTGGGTGTGAGTGTGGGTGTGTTTGCACATGAAGAACAATAATTAATTCCAATCTGGGATTGGAAAAGAATTTGATGGGCTTTCAATAAAAGGAAATTGGAATGTAGAGATTTAGAGAGTGAATCTTTTTTTTTTTTTAAAGATGTTCGATGCTCTTTCAAGCCTCTGGTTCTCTTGATTTTTACTGGCTACTTTATAACCACTGTGTAGAGGCAGATTTAATATATAGTCAACTCCTGATTTTGCTTAAATTGCTTCTTGGTATCACAAATTGCACAACCCAGATTTTATGGTTACCTTCCTCTTAAAATTACAAAGAAAAAAATGCCTGAGAAGGTTATAAAGCAAAGTAGATAACCAAAGAGAATTGAGTCTTTTATTTCATAACCAAGGCCTAGAAAATGCCTGTGCTTGTGTTTCCATATAGAATAGTGCCCCTTCCACAGTGCCCTCTCCCCAAAAAAACTGATTGCTAAAAATTTGACTAGAGAACCCACGAGTAAATTAGATTACACTTGCTATTAAGCTCTCATGTCGCCCCAGACATATCCCTGAGCTTTAGGACTCTCAGCATGACTATAACATGATCCCATTGTCAAGGGGCATATCTCCCAGAAAACAGTATCCTAGTAATAATTTCTCTCTTTTCACAAGTGTCCTTTTTCTGATACCAGTAATCCACAGAATACTTAACAAGCAGATTTTGGCTAACGCCGAAGCCAATTGGCAGTTCAGTCACCGAATTCAAATAGCAGAGCACTGAAATGTTGAATTTCTGAGCTACAGGCATTTATTTATTAATATACTTTATTTTCTTATAAAAATAAAGAATGGATCTTAACACATACAATATTGGGGA
Organism: Vombatus ursinus; assembly: GCF_900497805.2. NCBI lineage: Eukaryota > Metazoa > Chordata > Mammalia > Diprotodontia > Vombatidae > Vombatus > Vombatus ursinus. The sequence goes on from NW_020949613.1 coordinate 24,394,304, forward strand.
AAATAGATTACAGTATATATTTTTAGATGAGCAATTACTTAAACATATTTATACATATTTCTTGGTATAATTTTCACTCCAGTGTTATCAAATTTGTCATTCAAAGAAATCAAGGTGGGGGGGCAACCACCAAAATAATATATCATAGAAAATGTGTATAGATAAGTCAATTCCTTAATAAAAGCATGAATGTTTTCTCGGAAAAGGCCTTCCAGGTTGTGGCTAACTCTTTCAAACCTTTGGTTCTCTTGATTTTTATTGGCTCCTTTTTAAGTAGCCAGTAGAGGCTGATTTAATATATAGTCAACTCCTGATTTTGCTTAAATTGCTTCATGGTATCACCAATTGCTCATATTCTGTGGAAGCCATCCCAGCTACTTGGACAGCCAGCTTGTTGGAAAGCAGTGGTTTACGTGTGGTGGGAACAGGAAAGAAGTTCTCAGTTCGGTGCTGCCAAAGGGTACCCCAGCCATAAATTATATCCCTAAGCCTTCTCTGTGCTGAGAGAGGTAGCCATTACATAGGGGAGAATGAATTGGACTAAGAGTCAGGAAGATTTGGGTTCAGGTCCTGTCTCTGACACACACTGTCTGTAACTGTAAGTCCTCCTCTAAGACTATTAAGTAGCAAGAAAAGGTGCCGACCTGCATTGGTGGAGAAAGTTTCCTCATTCCAGAGTTCCCTGTCCCAAAGAAATCACTGGTTCGATGCCTCTTTCTAATCCTTCTCCAGCAGAGTTCTATGGACAGTCAATCCTTTTAATGAGTCAAACAGTAAATGGAACCAAGCCGCTCTGAAGGCCAGCCTCACCACTGCAAACTCATCATGCCCACACAAGAGGAAAAATAGCATGATTTACATCTCTGCATGAGGAAGGTAGACCTGCTTTATGCACTCCAAACATTCCACCATGTGGGGAGTAGGGAGACACCTTCTCTCTTTAGGGACTGAAACAACTTGGCCACTGGTGTGGTGGCATGGCAACCAGGGAACTCTGCCAACAGCATCATGGATGCCTCATGACAGAGTTGCCTTTCTCAAACATCAAGCAACTACACCCTCCACCTATTTTTCTATTCCCTGACCCACAACAAATTCTCTCAATGTCAAGGAGTAGGGCCAAGTAGGTCCTTTTAACTAAATAGGATGATTATCTATCATTTAAAATGTTCTATGTTACTCCTTCCTATGAGTAAAAATAATAAAGAGTTGAGTCTATGAAGATTGCTATCCATTTAAAGCATTTATTTAAAATAATTTTAGGATAATTCTTGAATTTCTGAGTTTTGGGGCAGCAGATGACTTAACTGTCCTTAATTGTCAACAGATGTCTCATGGCAAGCACCTACAGTAAGCCTTTTTGTGGTTGTTGTAACTTTCCACTTTTATGTTGAGTCCCTGTGATTTTCCATGACTCTGTTCCTGCTGATTCTAGAATGTTCAAGAGGTACATGCTGAAGGAAGACTAAGGATCCCTTAGGAGCATGCCGAGACAATACATCAACCCTCCTGGGAATTGGGATATGCCTCGGAGTTCCTGCTCCTACTCAGGAGAAGTGAAATCCAAGACCCTTTTATTTCCTTGAACTGTAGGAATAAAGGAAGCCTTAGGTCTCAGACAAAAGAGCAACTAAAGATACCCATGTCACTGTGTTGTTGTGAGGAAAAGGATTGATGAATTACAACACATTGTGGACATGTAAGTTTTTATTAAAATTGGGTGACCAACTAGAAGGGCATGGATATTTGAAATTAAGAGAATGGCATAATGTCAATGCATAGAAGGTAATGAACTCTAGGCTCCTTTGTTAGGGATCTCTGATAGAAGTGGTAGGTCCTAATGATAAACTACACTGTCTCTGGTCTTTCCTTTTGCCTCATGAGACCTGATCAACCCCACATAGCACAGAAAATCTTGCCTGCAAACTGTCCCCCACCCCATTAAACATTTAATCCTGTTATTGCCATATTTAGATATGAGCATCCATTCTGCTTAAAAGTTCTGCCTTGTGTAAGGAATTCAAGAAGCTTCCTTTGCTGCCTGGGACTCAGTGCCCTTCATCTGGACTTAGCTCAGTTAATTAAAATGTCTTCTGGTAATTACCAGTCCTTTTCACTGACTCCAGGACACTCTTTGACAAGATGATATTAACTCATGGGATTCTTAACTGATATGTGTTTGACTTGATTCACTCTAATACATTATTCTCCCTATTTCACGAGAAACAAATTAAAATTATCCTTTTAATTCTATAACTCATCTTCATTTGTATAGGGGTCCCTCTGGCCCTAGTTATTGCCAGTAATTTCTTTTTCAAGCAAGCTAATCTTTTTCAATCATCTCCCCCAGTGGATGAAGTTTCCCCAAAGCAAGCAAATTTGGACTCTTGCCTCAATGTATGAAACTAATTATGAAGGGGAAAATATTAATTGGCACAAAGAATAGGTACCAAACTCTATTAGTCTGATCTGCTTTGAATCATGTTTGCTGCAGACCTTTGCTTACTTCTTTTTACACAGATTCTAGAATAACTAGGGTTGATTTAATTTTATATATATTCTCATAATAGCCATGGAAAAATATTATTGCAGAAATTGCAGAGCTGATTCAGTTCCTTGTAGGTAAAGATAAGTTGTTCATTAAAAAAATTTTTTTTTAAGTTTGGAAAGTTTTTTTTTTAAAATATTGTGCCTATGTAGAAAACTCAAAATTCTCCAATGGTTTAGTAATGCAAGATTTTGGTCATACGTAAAGGTCCCACCTCTGACATATACTGCCTGTGTGACTCTGAGCATATCGACTAACTGCTCTGTGCTACAGGCAATTCTCTAAGAGTCTAAGTAGGAAAGCAAAGATGAGATGTTGCCGGTACAGGAAATTCACTCCTCCACATCAATGAAATCAGAGGTCTAGTCCTTAACCCTGCCCATCCTACATTCCTAGAGGAGTCTTTGTGTACATTTGTATATATCTGTAGGCCTGCATGGTTATGTATCTCAGTTATTGCCATTCTCTAGAATTCATTTTGTGACACAGAGGAAGGAGAATTTGAATGAGATTCAGGCAACTAGCCCTAATCCTATAACCACTACTCATTAATTGTTAATTATTGTAATTAATTAACCTTGAATGAATCATGCCATTTCTCCAGGGCCTCAGTTCTCTCATCTGTAACAAGGCATAGCTAGGTGGTGCAGTAGTTAGAGCACTGGGACTAGAGTCAGGAAGACTTAAGTTTAAATCTGTCCTCAGGTTCTTATTAGCTTTATGACCCTGGCAAGTCACTTAACCCATTTGACTCAGTTTTCTCAACTGCAAAATGGGGGTAATAATGGCACCTAGGGTTGTTGTGAGGATCAAATGAGATAATCATTGTAAAACACTTAGCACAGGCACTATATAAATGCTAGCTAGTAATGCTAAATTGTTAACAATGAAACTTTTAACCTAGGGTCCTTTAACTTTAAAAAATGTGGTAATTATATTTCAATATAATAGTTTTACTTTGTAATTCTATAGATAAATGAATTTAAAACATTATTCTGAAAAAGGGTCCATAGGTTTCACCTTGCTGTCAAAGGTATCCATGAATTAAAAAAGGGTTAGCGCCTCTGACTATATGATCTCTAAGGACCCAGCTCTGGAATTCCATGATACCTCCATATTATGGGTGACTTTTGGAGTGTCCAGGGAGCTTTGGTTGTCAAGACAAGCAAATTTATCAAGCAGCAACCTTGAAGCTATAGAGGGGAAGGGGAAAAAATGAAAGTGAATGAGAATTTATTATTTTTTGTAAATGAGAATTCATTAAGTACTACTATGTGCTAGGCACTATGCTAAGTGCTTTACAAATATTATCTCATATGAAAATAACACTAAAGAAAATAACTGGTTTAGCATTAGTGAAGTCCATTGTGATTGTTTTCTGATGTACAAAGGACATCCAATGGAACTATCAGTCCTAGATCTCCTACTCAGTAAACACCAGTGGCTTTCTATTGACTCTAGATCTTAACACATTTCACAGCCTTGTCTCCAACTTAGGTTTCCAGGTTCATTGTACGTTATTACCCAAATCCCACCCTGAGAACCTGTAAAATGCTCCTCTCTGTCCTTCATACATGACACTCCATCTCTCATCCTTTGCTCTGGCTTCCCTCTACACATTCCCATCTTACCTATAACCTCATAGAATCCTTCCTTTCCTTCAAAGGTGCTGCTCAAGCCTTTCCAGATCCTTCCAACTGCTAATGCCCTCCCTTCTAAACTACTGTGTATTTAATTCTTTTGTATTTATTTGTATTTATTCTCTTTATATTTATTTGCTATTTACTTATATATACACACGCATATACACACACACACATATATATACATATATATAGATATAGATATAGATATATATCTCCTTGCTATCTTCACGGTTAGATAAGTTTACTGTAAGTAGTTTTATTTGTATCCCTAGTGCCTAATGAAGGACCCTGGCACATAGCAGGTTCTTAATAAATGTTTGTTGATAGATTGAATATTAAAGGGGAAGGTTCTTAGAGATATTTAGTCATAGAAGCACAACATTCTATTCATTTAGAGATCACCTAGTTCAACCCCCTCATCTTACAGTTGAGGAAACTAAGGCCCAGAAAGGTCAAGTGCATGAGGGCCCAGAGAGAGAAAGTGGCAGAACTAGGATTTTAACTCAAGTTCCATGATTTAAAATTCAGCACACTTTCTACAATACCATGTTGTCCCTCCATTCAACCCACCTGTTTCGCAGATGAGGAAAGTAAGGCCCTGAGAGAGGTCTGACATAAAATCTAGCTGGTGCCAAAGCCAGGTCTAGAACCTAAGACTCTGAACTTCTACTCTTGGGCTCAATCAACTGCTCCATTCTTCAACAATCTTCTTAATAGGAAAATTCTTCTTGATAGTTAACTTAAGTTTCTTCTGTTGCCACTTAAGTCAACTTTCTCTTCCTCTTCTTGATTTGAGTACAGCTGGATTAATAATTAATTAATTAGGGTTGGACTAGGTGATCTTTAAGGTACTTCTCGTTCTAAATCTAAGATCCCATGCTCCGACAACTGAACAGTCCCTAAGATCCTTCCCTTTTAATATTCAATTAACACCAATCAATAAGCATTTATTAAGAACCTAATATGTGCCAGTGCACTGTATCAGGCTTCAAGAATCCTTCATGGACCTGGAAACTATGGCTATGTCACCTTTTCAAAGCTTTCTCTTCTCTCTGACCTACTTAGACTCTTCTGTGGATTAAGTGGAAAAAGTGCATCTCTCCTGAATGTGTTCTCTAGAAGCACAATTGTTAAAAGATTATTCCTGTTTCACTGAAGAAAATCAGAGTTTCCTTAGCCGCCTGCCTATTAGTGAGCATCAATGGTGTGAATGATTCTGAATTGCCAATCCAGCAGTTTTCTTCCTGCAGCGCTCTCTATCTCCTCTGTCATCTGAGCTCTGCTCTACTCAGTGCCATGCAATGGGAAAGAAGCAGCCTCCCTTACTAAGCATGATTATTTGCATTTTTTGGATTTCTTTTTGCCCTATTTTTTAATTTCCCTTACAGGGGCTCGTTTTTCTATTATTCCTTTAAAGAGTGACATACTCAAAAAGGAGAAGAAAGTCAATCATCTTAACTCTAGTTTGTTCTCCACAATAAGCATGAATGTTTTGAGACAATAGTCTCCTAGATAGTGGGACGAAACCCCCCAAAATGGCTTCTGTTTTACTCTCTCCTCTCTCTAGTTCCCAAACCTAATCCATTAGAGCTGTAACTAGGGTGGAATGAAAAGCACTGATGCCTAGAGGGGCATACTAGCATCCCTACCCTTGGCACTTTATCTAGAGTGTTGCATTGCAGTGATGACCCCTTCTTAGGACTCACCTCAACCCCAAAGGGGTCAAGGACTGGACTGTCTAGGCAATGGGTTAATCCCCTCCCCCACATCTGTGGCTGAACTTTCTATTTTGCTGCCTCCCTCCACTCTTCACACGCCCAATTTTGCTGCACAGAAAAAAAGTTCCCAGTTCTACTGTAATACATTTGTATGGCTAGAAATTAGGAATGAAAGGCTCCATTCGTAAAACATAGAGATACCTGTTCTCCTCTTTCCCTTCTCCCCACTCTGCTGTCACACATGGTATCGTCCTTATATTTTTCCAACTGAGAGACCCTTTGTTCTCAACCAAGTCTCTACAGTATATGACATGTTAGTCTGGACTGTGCTAGGAAATGAGAAATTCTGGTCTATTAGGGGGTCTTACGTTCTTAGAACATTTCCCTTTCCACAAGACTACACAATCTGTCCTACTATGGCAGAGCTTTTGTTTTGTTTTGTTTTGTTGTTTTTTAAGAGCCTTCAAATGAAAGATGAATTAATGCCGTAACGAACATCCTGAAATAGCTAGAGAGCCCAGTAAGCATCCCAACTACCAGGTCTGCTTCTTCGCCCCCTCCCCACCCAACAAAAACCCTACAAAATTGCTAGCAGAAATTTAATTATTCAGTACAAAAAGATACAGGGTTCCCACCCACACACCTTTACTAACTTTTAAACTAAACTGGCAGCTACTGTTTTGGAGGAGTTACAAAAACATGAATCTAAGTTTTCCCATAAGGAAAGTGGAGACAAAGTGCATGTCAAATGGTTATTACTTTAGTAGTCCAAGCTATTCAATATAACCATTTAATTTGCAGGAGGAATGTGGCATAGTGAATAAACAGGCTTGGGTTCAAATAGCATCTCTGACATTACCAGCTTTAAGACGGTGAGCAAGTTATTTGGGCTGAGTCTTAGTTTCCTCATCTATAAAATGGGGATAATAATGCCCATGGTATCTACCTCACAAGGCTATTGTGAGGCTCAAGTGAGCTGAGTTATGTAAAACATTTTGCCAACCCTAAAGTGATATATAAATCTCAGTAATCATTATTTCCAGGAAGTAATGCATATACTGGGATGATTTGGTTGATTGTGTCTTTTAAATTTTACTAGACAATGAATATCCAAGCAGGGAAAAAATTTTAGTCAGTTTTTGAGTATCAGATCATGCTCACTCCTACAAAAACCTACCCAAAGCATCTTAGAAACATTATGATCACAAATGGGAGCCAAAAGCTGGTGTGCATTTAATCCTCCACCTCCTATCCCCAGTGGGTTTTCGCTTCTAATGTGTGGCTTAAAACAAAGTTATACAATAAATGTAGAATCTGTTCTAAAATCACAAAGAGAAACTATCACAGAGGTTGCTTTTTCATCATTTCTGGAAAGCAAACATGTGTTAGTTCTGCCAAGTTTTCTTAGTAGACGCACTTTGTAGGCTAAGCTATTCCAAGATGCAGATGTGTAAACATCCTGTGGCTGTGCTGTTAAACCTTTCCCAGCATACTCTGTGCTGATAGTACTGTCTTCTCATAGGGAAACCAGGAAGCATATTGTGAGCAGGTAAGAGCAAAAATAGCAAAGAGCGATATTAACACTATGATCAAAACAGGAATGGAGCAGCAGCAGGAGAGGGCCTGGGAAAGGCAGCAGGGAAGGTCAAAAGGACTAGGATGCCTGGTGCCTTTGACAGCCCATTCCATTCCATCTTTACATTTTACGGTAATGGCAGTCAATATTAGACAGATGTCTGGTGAGGTAAGGGTTCAATTTTTTGAAAGTCCTTGTTTTTGAAAGTTTTGGGTAGCAACTTTACCAAAGCAGAGATAATATCTTTTTTAGATAAGCACAAGAATCAGTAACTGGAAAATGAAAATCTCCTGGAGAAATACTATTTCAAAGTCCCATTTCTTAAAAGTATCCATATCTTCCTGATCTTCTTTGACCTCTCTTCCCCCAAACACAGGAATCTACCGATACAACATGGCTCCATTATGGGCCCTTTCCTACAATAACATTTTGAGTTTACACCTTAAGAATCCGAGAGCAACAGGCCACAGGGGCCCATCAAGAAAAAAGTGTGGAACATAGAAAGCCATCTATCACTACTATGAACAATTCAAGTCAGAGTCCTGCCAATGACAAGAAATCTGGCATGGGAAAGATCGATGTCTTTACTACTGAAGCATGAATCGTGTTAAAAGGTGATTAACTTCCCCCTTCTCCTTTTTCAAAATATCAAAAGAAGTTCTCTAGTCAATTCATTTTTTAAAAAATTCCTACATTTTACAAATTAAAAAAGAAAATTCCAGATTTGTAACTTTTGGATTGTTGCAGTCTCGTAAAGTTCACCCAAATGGTTCAAAAATTAAGACAAAAGCGCAGCCTGTGTGAGACCTTGTATGCTAAGCTACTGTTAGCGTTGAGCTCACTTTTTGTTATATGCACTGAAATTGCCAGTGTCTACTTAAATATGATTAATCACATCAGAATAACATCTGGTTTTTGCATCCACACCCAGTTTCATGCATATTAAAACATGCTCTGAAAGAATGAAAAAGAAAATGAGATAAACATGGATAAAAATGATAAAGGGGGAAAAAAAATCCACTTCTCCATACCACAAAGACTGCTGAGACTGGATCTATACTCATGAGCAAAGACTTCAATGTGACTTGGGGAGAAAAATCAATATCCAACTAAGTGGTATATGAAGCTTTGCACAATGGAAAGAGTCCTGGATTTGGAGTCAGAAGGACCTGGATTCAAATCTTGACTGCCACTTACTACCTGTGTGGCCTTGGCAAATCACTTAACCTCTCTGGGTCAGTTGCCTCATTTGTAAAATGATGAACTTGGACTAGCCAATGTCTACGGTCCCTTCTGGCATTCAATCTCTGGTTGTATGCTTCTTTTCCTGAGATCCCATTGGAATACATCAGCAATTTCTTTGAGCCATTATTATGATCTCTGCTGGGCTGCAGGATAGCCATCTGGAAGCTACAGTCATATTGCACACAATTTAAATACATTGCATTTTTTTTTACTTGATTGTAGCAATATTATCACTAAATCAGTGATTTTCAGAATAACCTCTATAAAACTCAAGTAATCTTCTGGAGACTGCAGGAAATCTGCCCTCTCTTGACTACTCACCCCTCTCCCCAAAAAAAGAAATTCAGTAACAGTAACAATTCTAGCTATTGTGCCTCTGTCATTCATTTTTATTGTATTTTATATGTCAAAGGAAATTATTCTTTGAAATTAATTTAGGGAAGATTTCTCTTTAGATAACAATGTTGTTTTTTGAGGCACATATGCCAAGCCAAGAGTTCCTTAGAGGTAGAGGAAATTATCCATAGCTGTAATTACACCTTGTTTTATGTGACTTTTTTTTAAATTAAAAACAGCAGAAGCAAATTAATACTAAACTAGGGCTGCTGAGAATCATAGACTGGTGGGGCTGAAAAAGCCCTTAAGTTGTCATCTAGTCCATTTTTCAGCTGAGTAAACTGAGGACAGAGAAGTCAAGTGACGTTTCCAAGGTCTCATAGTAAATAACAAAACTAGGACTACAAACCAGGTCTTCTAACACCCACTCCAGTGCTATTTCTAGTGCACCATGCTGCAAGCATTATTTTGACTGTAAGTTTTCTCCCCCACACAGAGACAAAGATACACAATCAGTAAGACATGTAATTATTAGTTCATTATTGGGTAAATGATGTATTTACAACTTAAATTAGTACATGTAAACAGTTGCCACTAACAGACAGGAGGTAGATTTTCATGGTAGCCATAATAGCTGCACAACATACCCCCTTAGCCACTGCCCTCAGCCCTTCCCCCCTCCAAGAGAGGTAGTGCTGCGGGCTGAAGATTTCTTCAGTTCTATTTTCATAGACTGAGTCTCTGCTCGAGGCTCGAATTTGGTCAGATTTCCTGCTCCTGGGGCTGCTACTACTGCCTTTCCTGCTTTCATACCTTTTGACATAGGAATGCGGGTGGGTGTAGGCCGCTGAGATGACCCATCTTGTCCTGACTGCGAAAGAAAAAATAAACAGATGTAAAGTTCATTTGAGTGACTTTTCTGTGAGTGCATACATCAAAACCTAGAGTTTTATTATGTAGGAATACACCCGGGGATCATCTCATCAGATTTTATCTAGAATGAGATTTATACAATTATATACAGCATTACTATATATAACATATCCTGGGAAGAAGAACATGTGCTACCGTGTTATTATACAGATGAGTCTCTGAGAGGATAAATGGTCCACCCAAAAATATTAAGTGGCATAGCCATGATAAAACTACAAGATCTCTTGAGTCTAGTGTTCTTTCTCCTATACCATAATGCTCCCTAGATACGAGAGGGACTAAAGGACTGGTCTTGGATTCAGGAAGACCTGAGTTCAAGTTTAACCTCTGACACTTACTAGCTAGTTGTGTAACCCTAGATAAGTCGCTTAATTTTGATAAGCCTCAGTTTCCTCATCTGTAAAATGAGCACAATAATGCCAGTGGCACTTACATCCCAAGGTTGTCATGAGGCTCAAATGAGACTTAAATATCACCAAGCATTTTTCAAACTTGATAGTGCTATTTGGGATCATGGATCTAGAATTGGAAGGGACAAGAGGCCAACTAGTCCAAATTCTTCATTTTTCAAACAAGGAAACTGAGGTCCAGGGAGATTAAGTGACTTGCCCAAGATAACATAGGTAGCAAGTATCAGATGTGGGATTTGAACCCAGGTCCTCTGATTCCAGAGCCAATGCTGTTTCCACTGTACCCACGAGGGTTATTATTTATTACCTCTAATTCCAAAGCATTGTCCCAACTGTCTTTTTTTTCTATGGTGGAAGCTTATGAAGCCTTCAGCTGGGGCATGGTAGTCTTTTGGTGCTACAAAAGGTTTTGTTGCAGTGCTGAGACAAGATTTTTTGGGGGGTGGGAGATAGGCAAGCTTTGAAAATTATATTTCCCTCTGTATAATATCCTGGAAAGATTTAAGCCTTCACCAACACATGTGCAACTTGCCTTATCACAAAACAAATACATATTACGGAGACAGGAATTTTCTGGCATTTGAAATGTATGCATTTATATTTTTAAAGTAATATTAAAAATATCTTTTTACCCCATATGGCACATCTGGAGGAAGGGCAATGCCATATGTGACTGATCACTTCCCTCTTTTGCCAATCCACATCTATTTCATCAAAATTCTATTTGCTGTCATTTAGGGGTTCTTCACCTTTATCGTCTCATAGGCCTCTCTATCAGTATGGTAAAGCTTATGGACCTTTTCTCAGAATAACATTTTAAGATTGTCCCCAATTTCTCCTATATATCTTGCTTGTACATACATATTTTGTTATTATGTTATTCTGCCACTAGACTCCAAGCTGCTTGAACGGAAGGACTATTTTTTTTTTTTTTTGCCTTTCATTGTATCTTCAGCATTTAGCATAGTGCCTGGCACATAGTAAGAGCTTAATAAAATGCTTGTTGAATGACTTGACAGATTTAATGCAGAAAACATATGTGTGTGTGTGTATATATATATATATATATATGTGTGTGTGTGTGTGTGTGTGTGTGTGTGTGTGTATATATATATGATTTCACATGAATTACATTAAAATGAAGATGTAGGGGCAGCTAGATGGTGCAGTGGACAGAGCTCTGGCCTTGGAGTCAGGAGGACCTGAGTTGAAATGTGATCTCAGACACATAACACTCACTAGCTGTGTGACCCCAGGCAAATCACTTTACCCCAACTGCCTCACTAAAAAAAAAAAAAAGAAGAAAAAAGAAATGAAGATGTAATCCCCCCATATCCCATCCAAGTTTACAGATCCAAGTTCACTGAAATTTCTGCAAGGATATCTTGGGGATCTATGAACATCAGGCTAAAATATCAATGTGTACAGTAGAGAAACTGCCTTCCAAAATGCTAAGGCATTTTGAGCACTCTTGTGTCTTTAAGAATCTAAGATATGGGAAGTACCTTATCCTGTCTTCTATAGATGAGGCTAAGCTTTTCTGGGGGAGTGATTGGCTAATTAACCTGATAGGTCTTCCCAACCACTACCACTTACAACTCTTTCATGTCTCTGCACCAACCATAGCCAAGAGAAAGCAAACTTTGTAGCAACCACCCTGGCTCCCTGTGGCTGCCTGTGTAAAAGTCAAACAAGATAGCGTTCCAACCCTTGAGAAGAAAGGGGAACCTGGAATGCTATTTGACTCCAAAAGAAAAACTTTTGTATAGCTTAAAGGTGCTGTTAGAAGGCTATTAGTTGCTCACATTTTAAAAGTAGAATCTGAAGGTATATGTACCATAGAAGTGTAATTTCTATTGAGGTTGGAAACAGACTATACAGCTAAAACAACCAGCTTCCACTCTTCCTTAAAAGGAGGCTGAGGAAACACTGCGTTGATTGTTTAAAAATTCAAGGCTCATAAAGATTTCCTCATAATTGCATTTCTAATTGGTTACATTAAATGCCCTAGAGCAGTGATGTCAAATTCGAATAGAAAGGGGGGGGCCCTGAACTATATGAAAGGAACCCTAAGGGTTGCATATTGACTTAGAAAACCATTTATTAACATTATCTATGTTCTTTTGTATTTTTATTTATTTTGTTAACTATTTCCCAATTACATTTTAATCTGGTTCAGATTTCACTCTGGAGTATTGTGGGCAGTGTTCAACAACTCTACCCGAGATGACCTCTAAGGTCCCAACTCTGGATCTAGATTCAGCTGTTAAATGTTCTACCACATTTATATTTGCAAATCTGTTCACAGTCTACAAAGGTATTCATATTCTCTAGAGATATCCTGACTTGCTTCAAAAGACATTATAGAAGAGTTGCTGATCAGTAGAGGGAGCTTCCATATCGCCCATTTCCCAAGCTCTGACAAAATCAGAGCTTAGAACAACTCCAACAAAACATATTGATTTTTCAGAAAATGACTTACCTATTTTCATTCATTCATTCAACAAACATTGGTTGATCCCCTACTATGTACTGAAATTTTTTATCAAATAATGAGAGATATAGAGTTGGGAGGGACCATAGAGGGCATCTAGCCCAACCCCCTCCTTTTATAGATGAGGAAATGGAGGCCCAGAGAAGTGAAGACTTGCTCAAGGTCACCCAGGTTCTAAGGGGCAGCACCAGAATTTAAACTCAGGTCTGTGACTCTAAGTTCAGTTCTCTTTCCACTGGGCCTGGGATATGGATAGGATAGTCAACATCACCTTACGTTCTTTCTAAAACTAGTAAGCCAATCAGTTAAAAGGACTTCTGCGGATGACTATGGAGGTCACTGAGAGATAAAAGATAGTAGGGGGTGAGAGAAATGCCTATATTGGTAAAAAGATTAATTTATGGAGGAAATTCCTAGTTAGAAATTCTGCACATTTTTATGACAGTTTTAGAAATCCCCAAACTCCTATAGTGTCATCTTCTGTAAAATGGTGGCAAATTAGTAATCATAAAATTGTATGATTTTTTAAAATAGGCATATTTTTTAAAATAGAGGCAACATTTTGCAATGGCACCAGGCACAACAGAAATACTTAAACATTGGGGCAGAAGGGTTTATAGCATGCTATAGACACCTTTGGGAACTCATTGTGGGGAAACTCCCCAAACAGATGCAGGTTGGCAACTTATAATTTCTGAGAGTGGGCTGGGGTACTAGAAAATGTAAGTGACTTGTCCATGGTCAAACAACTATTACATGTCAGAGGGGCTTGCATTCAGATTTTCCTTTTTCACTTCACCAACTTTGCCATGCTACTTTAACAATACATAGTAGGAAACCAAGGTGAACATAATTGGAAAAATTCTTGTTTGTGACATATCATGCCTGGAATACTGCCATTTGAAATGTACTTCTAGAGGTGAATTTGCTGATTTCCAAGGTGTGAATGCTCACATTGAAAATTTACCAATTAAGCATAGATAGGTGGTACAGCTGACAGAGCACTGGCCCTGGTCAGGAGGACCTGACTTCAAATCCAGCCTCGGCAAGTCCCTTAATCTCAATTGCCTCCAAACAAAAAAAAAAAAAAAAGAAAGAAAAAGAAATCATACACACACACACACACACACACACTTCTAGAGTTGGTGTTTATAGGAAATGAACCCAAGTCTTTAATTGAACTTCAATTTCTCTCCCTTTACATTTCTCTAAGGGTCATGTAAAAAGCAATTCTAAATAGTTATATGAACATAATTTTGTTCTTCCCTCCTCCCATTTTTCCCCCTAGATAAATCTCAGTGAATACCATGGAAACCTATTCTACTTACCATTGACTGAGTTCCCCTGGTGGATGATGTGGTAGCAGGCGTTATAGTGATGGTGCTAGTCACTTTGCTTGCTCCAGGCCTTGAGGAAAAGTTGTTCCTAGGAGAACGAAGGACAGTTCCAGTGGCAACCTCCTTTTCAGCTGTCACATTGACTGGTCTAACTGTAACAAGTGGACTTGCCCCTTCAGCAGACGCCCCAGGGGATCGTTTAAATTGTGAACCCAAGTGAATGTGAATTTTGTTGTCCTCTGTGGTTATGATGTTGGCATTGGAGTTGAATTTTCGTACTGGAGTTGGGACAGTCTGTTTTTCTGGGGTTACTTTGAAGACAGTCCTTCCTATGGGCATTTCCTTTGATTCTGGAGATACAGAGATCTCTGCTGGTGCAGCAGATGTTGATACTGTCATTATCTGAATAGGGGATGTGGGTCTGTCCATAAAAGTTCCCCTGCCACCCTCAGGAACCTTCTCTCTCGAGAATGTAGTTATTGTGACTGGTGACATGGCACGTTCTGGCCCCAATGTTGTGTCACTCCCTTTTGATTTCTGAGACATGACATTTGGTGAGGGAATAATGGTGATCCGAGGTTTTTGGTTCCCTAAGGTAGGAATGACAGTGGTGCTAGAAAAAAATTCTTCAGATGTTGGACTAGTTATCTCTAGAGTAGCTGTGCTATTCTCATGATCAGGAGTCACCCGAATGTGAAGAGGCTGGCCCTGCTTTGGTGAAAGAACCACCTCTCCAGGATGTCCTGGACTAGAATTGGCTTGAGGCCCTTTCTCTGGAGTAGTTTGGGGACCATTTTCTCTTTTTCTCATCCATGGAATCCAAGATTTTCTCATTGTAAGCTCATTTGCTGCTGGAGGATACCTGTCCAGTACAGATGAACGCTCCATGGGCTTCTTTAGCCCCACCTGCCGAAGATTGCTCATAATATGATTCTCTTCTTGAAAGGATTTTCTTATAAACACAGCTGGGGTTTCTTCCTCTGCTGCTTCATTGCTAACTGCATCTGTCTGCACACCAGTAGATGCTACAGGAATATCTACCATCCTCCTTCCATTCACACTTGGCCTTAGAGCTCGGCTATAACGCTTAGAGAGCTCTAACTCTTTTGTCAAGTTAAGGACTTCCTGTCCCATGTTTCGGTTCTTGCTTTCCTCTTCCATAAACCTTTGTTGAAGAACTGAGTAGTCCACCTGTAGCTGAGAAAGCTGGTCTTCTTTGTTCATTAACTCATGAATCTTCTCTTTCAGAGCTTGTACTTCAGCCTTCAAGTCTCTACTCTTGGCCTCTTCCAACCGGAATCGATGTCTTAGCTCAGCCTCCTGACTCACAGCCTCACCTTTCTCAATTGCTTTATTTTTTGCAATCTGGTGCTTTATCTCCTCCAGCTGTTGAGAGAGGAAGTTAGCCTTATCCTGCTCAGTTCTGAATTTTTGCTCCAGCTGATCATACTCATCCTCTGTCTTCATCAAGTCTCCTTCAACTACTTCTAATTGTTGGAGACGCTTTTTCAGTCTTTCTATTTCCAGTGTTAATTCTTTAATCTTATTATCTTCTGGGCAGGTGAGTTCAGGTCCTTTTCGGGATCTACTTCTGGTTATTTCTCGTTCCACTTCCTCCATGCCATCCAGCCTCTTCTTTAATCTGTCAACACTACAACTCAGCTCAGAGGATTTTTCTTCTTCACTTTTCAACCTGCCCATTAACTCATCTCTCTCTTTTGTCAAGCTATATACCTTTTCCTCCATTTCAGACTTAAGTTTTAAAAGCTTCTTACTTTCATCAATTAGTTTCTCAGTCACATCCATAACCTTCCCTTGCTCCACCTTGAAATTTTTATTGAGACCATCTACTTTTCTTTCTTCCTGTTTTATTTTTTCCATCATATTTTTCCTTTCATCGACCAGCATCACAGTAAATGACTTCAGCTTTGTCAGATCATCCTTTAAAGTCATTTCAGCCTTTTCTAATCGGCTTTCAGAAGATTCAAGGTCTTTAACTCGACTCTTCACCACTTCCAATTCGTTTATCAGGTCTTTGGTTAAGTTTTTCTCTTTTTCCAGGTTCAAGTGCAACTGTGTGCACTCCGATTTGCTCTTGCTGAAAGCCTCTTCCAGCTTCTCCAGTTCGGCCATTCTCTTCTGTAGCTTCTCAACTTCGAGCCTGAGCTCTTTGCTGTGGTGTTCTTCTTCCTGCAGTTTCTTCTTCAGTTCTCGACACTGCGATTCCGTTTTGGTGATCTCCGCATCTTTGCCCTCCATTTCCAGCACACGCTTTCGGAGGTTTTCCACCTCCACCATCAGGCTAGAGTTCCCACATTCCCCTTTGGCTATTTTATCTCTTAGCTCCTGAAGTTCTTCCTCAGCCTTCTGAAGGTTCTTGTTGGTTTCTTCCAGTTCCTCAATTCTTCGAGTCAAACCTACCAGCTTAAGCCTAAGCTGCCTGTTGTGAGATTCCTGATTGGCCAATTTAGCGTTCATCTCTTCATGCTCTTGAGAGAACCTTGAAGACTTATGTTCAAAGTCTACTTCTAACTTAAGTAGCTTTTGCCTATCTTCTTTGGATTTTGAAGTAATAGCTTTCAGTTTCTCCTCTTCTTCCTTTAGTTTCTGTGTGAGGTCTTGCACCTTCTGGCTTTGCAGGCCAAGTTGTTCAATGTGCATTTGTCTTTCATCTACCAGCATGAGGGCAAATGACTTGAGTTTCACCAGTTCATCTCTCAATTTATTGAGCCTCTTGGTGTTTTCTTTTTCTTTTCGAGCTTGATAGATCTTCTCCTGTTCAAGAAGCTTTTTTAACCTGAAATATAAAATACAATCGTGCATTAACAGATGGATCAACACTGATGTTTGAGTCCTAGTATGAAATTAAAATCAAAATCATCATCTCAATAAATTATCTCATATCCATAACTGTATGTGGTATGCCAGACCAATATTAACAGGATAAGGGTAGAAAACTAATTGCTAAAAATGAGAATAAAAAAATGAAATTTACCGAAGGGGGCAGGGGACCCTAAAAGTCCAGTGTCTTCAGTAGATTACAGATTTAGAACTATAAAGGGTCTTGGAAGTTATCTTGTCCAGTCAGTAAACAAGCAAGTATGAAGATCTTACTATGTGCAGGCATTGTCCTATGTGCTGGAGATACAAAGAAAGGGAAAAAAAAACAGCCCCTGCTCTCAGAGGAGCTCAACCCTAGGAAACTGAGGAAACTAAGGACCATCCATGTATGAATTGTGTTAAAGACACCTGGTATGCATTGCTTTACTTGCTATTTAAACTAAGCAAATATTACTTAATGATGATGAAACTACAGAAGACGACCCAACAAACCCAACAGTAGTTTACATAAAGTCCTCCTCCTCCTTTTTTATACTTGGCTAACCAATGACTTTGTCCCCTTTTCCTCACTACATAATTTTACTTTGATAGAGACCAAGGTTGGGAGGAAATCAAGGGCTTTTCCAAATTTAAAAAAAATCAATTTCTAGAATTACTTCTCTGACATAACCCTTCTTCTTGGTATGATGTAGAAAGCTGTCTCCTTTATGATAAGAATTTATTTATTTTTGTCTTTGTATCATCAGCCCCTAGGGCATCTTTTGACACAAGGAGGCACTTGACAAATCCTTGTTGATTCATCCACTCATTCATATATCTCTCAAAGTGAAAACAGCATATAATTGGCTATTTATTGTTAATTGGCTTCTTTTACTTAATCAGTCATAGCCATTTTGAGAATTTACTTTAATATGTGCATAAAAGCACTGAAGTTAATATAATAGTTCATATGTAGACCACATGTTAATATGAAAATGTTTCTGTAGTTATTTAATGTGTTTACAGTAAAGTTATAAACAACCAATAAAATGTGTTTATTTAGGTACATTTTGTTCTTTCGATAGTCACACAGACTCCATAAACATTTTCTTCACCTAATTTGTTTTGAGAAGTTTATTAAACATTTTTGACTAGATGAGCTGTTAATAAAGTAAATGTAGTTATAATAGATTTCACATTGCATCATGCAATGACTGGATGAACCTACAGAAACAATTTATAGCAGCTTTATAATAGAACCATGTGTCAGATTAGTGTTAAAACAACAGTTTTGATGATTTCACCACAATATAATCCATATAATGTGTTTTATAAACCATAATATGCTCTTTCAAGAGCTATGTAAACTTGTACACAGGACCTATGAGACTTTGGAAAGACCACTTAAAGCTCTCTGGGCCCCAGTTTCTTGAACCATAAAATGAGAGCAGTCCAATATTAACTAAATCAGTGGTGTCAAACTCAAATAGAAGTAGATCTCTGTGGGTTACATATTGACTTAGAAAACCACAAATGAACACTATTTATGTTGTATTGTATTTTTATTCATTTCCTAATTACATTTTAATCTGGCCATTTTGTGGGCACTGGAGGACATGTGAGTTTGACAACTCTTAATTGTATGACCTTAAAAGTCTGTTCCATCTCTAAACCTATGATCCTAGTATCATAGAGTTGGAACGAATATTAGAGATCATCTAGTCCAGCCCCCTCTTTTTGCAAGTGACAAAACTAAGACCTTAAGTGATTTGTTCAGGATTACACAAGTAGTAATATAATAACTAATATTTATTTAGCACTTTAGTTTTGTAAAGTGCTTTACCTATATTACCTTATCTGAAGCTCGAATCAACCCTATGAGATAGATACTATTTTACATTTTACAGCTGAGGAAACTAAGGCAGACAGAGGTTAAATGAGTGTCTAGTTAAGTAAGTAGCTAGTAAGTGCCTGAAGCAGGATTTGAATTCAGGTTTTCCTGACTCCAAATTCAACACTAGAGCATTATCTCCTGGATTCAAATCTAACACTCTTTCCATTGTAAAACACTAGGCTTATAGATTCTAAACAACTACTCTAAATTTATTGTTAAAATGGGAAAATGGGAGAAAGAATTTCCTCTTTAAAATCATAAATGCTTGAAATGAGTTTTGAAAACCTCAGCACCTTTGATCACAAATTAGTGAAAAGTGAAAGCAGAACTTAAGAAGCAACTACGCCCCCCTCACCCCAAATTACTTCAAAGCTTCTAAGAACAACACTGGTCAGTGATATGACAGTGAGATCATGACTGTCTAGGACTTAATAGACAAATCCTAGAGAGTTTCCTGAGGTCCACAGAGGTTAAATGATTTGTCCAGTGTCACACTGGTTTTTCTGATTCCAAGTCCAGTCCTCTAGCCATTATGTATATTGCCTCTTAAATATTTAGTTTGAGAGATGTCACTTCCTCCTCCTCTTCCTCATCACCATCATCATCATGGTAGCAAAATGAATAGAGTGCTGGACATTGAGTTGGGAAGACCTGAGTTCAAATCCCACCTCAAATCCTTATTAATTATATGACCCTGGGCAAGTCATTTAACCTCTCTCAGCCTCAGTTTCCTTATCTGTCAAATAAAGATAATAATACTGCCCACCTCCCAGGGTTGTTTTGAGGATAAAATGAAATGTTATTTGAAAAGTGCTTTTGTAAACTTTAAAGTGTTATAGTCATGCTCATTATTATTAGTTACCATCTTGGTACTAGGAAATGATTTCAGAAGAGCCTCTTGCAGGCTTGATTGACTTAATCAATCATCAAGTATTTATTTAGGCACATATGATGTGCCAGGCACAGTAGTAGGTGCTAGCCATGTAGATACAGGGATTGAAACAATACCTAGTCTCAAGAAGCATCCACTCAAATGAGATTTAGTAGTAGTTACAACAGTTGACACACCTCATACATATTTTGAAGAGAAAATGATAAATTTCATTAGAGGTTAATGAAAAATAAAGATACAATTTTTTTCCCCATCCAAGTTCAAAGACCTCATGAAATCTATGGTACATGGACTCCCAGGTAAAGAACCTTTGCACTAAAATGAAGGTTTAAATTTCTATAAAATAAAAGTGAAGTATACTTCATTTCATAAGACCTTGATCATTTCTACCTCTACATTCTTGTGCATGCCATTACTCCTCTGGAATGTGTGTGTGTGTGTGTGTGTGTGTGTGTGTGTGTGTGTGTGTGT
>NW_020949613.1:24414633-24443105 GCF_900497805.2 Vombatus ursinus
TGTGTGTGTGTGTGTGTGTGTGTGTGTGTGTGTGTGTGTGTGTGTGTTTTCCTCTCTATTGGTCAAGTCCCTCCCTTCCTTCCAAACTGTTTAAGTCACTTATGGCATGAAACCTTCCCTGCCTAGCACCTTTTTGGTGGATGTATTCCTTAAAAATACACCCTAATATCCTCTTAGCACTTAGGTTTCTAATACCATACAATAGTGTGGGAATCTAGAATCAAAGAATGTTAAAAGGATCAAAGGATCCTTGGGAATCATTCAGTCCAACATCCTGCTGCATGGGAGGGGGTGGGGGTGGAAGGGGGATGATTAAGAGTTCTATTTTGTTTTGTTGTGTTTTTAATGAATGTTATAAATTGTCTTTACATGTAACTGGGGAAAAATAAAATATTATTGAAGGTTAGAGAGAGAGAGAAAGAGAGAGTCATAATAGCCACTAGAACTAAAAAAAAAAAAAATTCTATTTTGAACATGCTGAGATTTAGGTGATAGTAGCAGGCCACCTATGTGGGAATATTTAACAACTAGCATTTGGTCAGGGCTGAAAATAGAGATTTGTGAGTCATTTATATAGAGGTGCTAGTTGGGAATGAGATTTCTAATTAATAAAAGAGAGATCCAGAGAGCAGAGAACCAAACATTGGGGAATACTTACTATGGAGGGGAGGAGAGGAAAAGGATCCTGCAGAAGAGACAGAGGAGAAGCCATCGGAGAATTAGGAGCAGAACCAGGATAGTGTAGCGCCAGAGAAGCCGAGGGAAGAGAGTTTCAAAGTGAAAGATTACCAAATTCAAATGGTGCCTAGAGTTATAGCTGGAAGGGAACTTAGAAGTAGTCCAGTCCAATACCCCCATTTTACAGATGAGGAAGCTTAGGTGAAGTGACTTGTTTGATCACATGCTAGATTTTAATTCCAGCTTTGTCATTTGCTACATCTGGGACTGAAGTCAAGTTATTTTATTTTTCTAAGTTTCAAATTCCTCATCTGTGAAATAAGAGGGGCAAGGGAGAAAGGGGGGAGGGGGAGTTTAGACTGTATGACATCTAAGGTGCCTTCAAGTTCTAAATCTACGATCCTAATATGAAAGCCAAGATACAAACGTTGGTCCTCTGATCATAAACCCAGGTCTTTTTTCCCATTGTGCCACAGTTCTATAAGCTCTCTTCCCCATGATATGCAATATGTTTCCCTTCTTCAAGAATTCTTATTCCTGTTCTGTGGAAGTTCACAGAAACTAAGGCCTCCTTTATGTTATAAGATTGGTGTTGAAAGAGCGGTAGGTTTAAAGGTGTCTTTGATCTACTAAGAGGCCTGTACTGCCGATGAGGTATTTCTAAGGGTGTGTCCAGCATTGTTCCCTGAGCTTTAAATATTATCCAGGTTTTTCCTTAGATTGTGTTCACATTACTGTTACTCCTTTTTTTTTTTGTTAACTGTTATAAAACCATATCTGAAAATGGTACATGTTTGTCTTTCTTTGTTGAGGAATTTCATGTTTTGTTTTCTGATTACTATAAATGTGAGTTAGAAATTACTTAGAGTACATAGCTAGTAGGACCAATCTTTATAAACAATTTATTGTAAAATTTATCATAAAATTGTTAAGGTATCTTTGACACAATTTAGCGAATGCAGAGTTAAATTTGTTTTCTTCCACAATTGAAAACAAATTACAATTTATTTAGCCATTATCCAATCATTGGTCATTTGTTTGTTCCACATTCCAAGTTCTTTGATACTACAAAAAGTGCTGCCATACCTACTCTGGTGTATATAAAGCCTTCATTTTTGTCACTGACCTCAGCTCCTAAATTTTAGAGCCAATACCTGGATCCCATATAAATTTCAGAAACCCTGCTCAATAGCACACAGATGCTCAACCCTGCCTGCTTGACTCCTGTACCTCACAAAGCTATATTGCACAGGGTAAACCTGTCTACAATCCCTGAACCACAATGAGCTCATCTGAACTCTTGCTCTTCATGTTATTTTACCTTCTTTAGGAAATACATGGTTTCCTAATAATTTGAATATAACAATAACTCTACAATAACCAACAAGAAATTCATCTAAATTTACCAACCATACTATACTAGCTTATTTTTTCTTGATAGTCAACAAACAATAACCACTTATAAGTGCCAACTATGTACTAGGCACTATGTTAAGTGCTGAAGACACAAAGAAAGGCAAAAGATAGTCCCTGTTTTTAAAGCGCTCACAGGGTATGATGGTCAGTTTTATTCTAGGAATAATGGGGTTCCTTGATACCTAAAGCCAAAATATTGTTTAAGGAAGAGCAAATTTATCTACATAGGAGAAAATGTAATTGAAGCCTCAAGTTTCACTTCAATTTCAATGATTTCCGCTCACAAGCAATTAAACAGCATCTTCCATTACAGACTATCACTAAAAAGACTATGGTGTTCCCACTTCTACCTTCCCCAGCAATCCTGGGTTGCTATTTTTGTAAAGTGATTAACAAAATGAAATTCAAAAACACATTCAGAACAGCACACTAATTTACAGTCATCTTTAAAACACCAGGTTATGAGAAAAACCTAAGACCTGGATTCCAGCGAACCCCTAACTAGATAAGTGAAGTGGGCAATTGCCAGAGGTGTGTTCTGAAGCTGGCTCCTTTGTTGACTGCTAAATCTTCAGTGTGAGTCTAGAAATGAGCAAGTTTCAAATCTGGGCTTAATTTATTGTTTTGTAGATTGCTTAGATTTAAGAAAGTGATGGAGAAAAATCTTAATAACGCAAATTAAACCTAAAAGTGAATCTTGAGTACATCCCCCCCTACCCACCCACCCCCCCACCCCCCCACCCTGAGATCTGGTTATTAAACATTTACCAGCCCACTCCTACAAACCCTGTTCTAGGCCTCAATTTCCTCATTATCATATTCTATGATCAGAGACACTGGAGTGAGGAGGCTAAGTGTTATAATCAAAGTGATAGCAGCACAGAACAGTTTGAGGGACTATGTTTTATATTTTATATCTTATATCTTATATCTTATATGTCCTCAGGACAAAGTTGAGGAGGGTAACATTTAGGCTGAGAGGAAGGGATTATTATTTTCCATGAGTACTATTATAACTTCATTTGTTATCTTTGACATATAAGTATACCTTTCCATTTTAAAATGTATCATTATTATTATTATTATTTTACTTTCTGTGTGGAGTTGATAACTCCAGAGAACCTGGAAAACCCTCCATATGTGTTTGGGACCTTTGTATATCCTGAGAGGGCTTCTGGAGATGGGGCGGGGTAGAGTGTAGCATGCGGAGAATTACATGCACAAATGCAAATTAATACAATCTTCTACTGTAGAAGCCAACTCTTGACTGGAAAGGGCTCCGGATTTGGAGTTAGAGAACCTGGATTCAAGTGCTGGCCCTGCCATTTAATACCTGCGTAACCTCATGCAACTCCCAAACTCCCTGGGATTTAGGACTTCTGTTTGCTCATCTGCAAAAAGAAATAATTAGATTAGATGACCTCTCAGGTTCCTTACAGCTCTAAGTCTATTATTCTAAGGAGATCTTTCATGGAGTGACTCAAGGATCTGTCCTTGGCTCTGTGCTATTAAACGTTTTTACTAACAACTTGGATAAAAACATAGGTGGCATACTTAGTAAATGTTAAGATGACACAAAGCTGGGAAAGGAGGATGGGTAGTGAGGGAGAAGGAAAAAGAAATAAGCCTTAAGAGCCTATTATGTGCCAGGCATCTTGCTGAGCACTTCACAAATATTACCTCATTTGATGTCCACAAAAACACTGGCGGTAGGTGTCCCCTTTTTACATATGAGGACACTGAGGCAGATAGAGGTTAAGCGACTTGCTAAGGATCACCAACTAGTAAACATCTGAGGCTGCATTTAAACTCAGGTCTTCCTGACTTCAGGCCTTGTAGTACTTAGCTGCAGAAGATAGCTAATGTATGAGATAATAGTCAGGATCCAAAAATATAGCCCATAGGCTAGAATATTGGGCCAAATCTAAGATGATAAAACTTCATTGTGACAAATAAAACCATAGATTTTAAAGTTGGAAGGAAATTTAAAGGTTAACTAATCCAACCTCTTCCTTTTATAGATGATAAAACTGAGGCAGAACAGAAGGAGGGAGTTAATTTTCCCAAGGTCACACGGGTAGTAAATAGCAGAGGCAGATTCAAACCCAGGTTCTCTAACTCCAAATCAGCCTTTGATTCATTGTATCATGACTATTGTGCTTGGGTTCAAAAAGGAAAATCATCTTCATAGGTATAAGAAGGGGAAGATGCAGTTCTATAAAAAAGTTTATCTGAAAAAAGATCTGGGTGTTTTAATGGACAGAAAGCACCATATGAAATAACAGAATGGCATGGTTGTCAAAAAAAAGCTAATATCATCTAGGGCTATGTTAAAAGAAGCAAAACATCCAGGACTAGGGAGATTTTACTCCCAGTGTACTCAACCCTAGTCCCATGCCTAGTGCTGGAGCCAGTTTTAACTGGCTTACAAGAGCTGATTGTTAAATTTTCAGTGTGAACATTTCTCCCTCAGAAATCAGCAATAGCTACAAAAAAAGGGCATGATTATCTAGATCCTGCACTTCTAGCTTGGGCAACATTGGGAGACCTGATTTTTAATAAATGAATGAATGGAAGAATAAACAAGAGGGTTGGGGCAGAGCATTTCTAAGGCTCCCTCCAGTTCTAAATCTTACGATCCTTTAATATTATAGAATCCTTCATGGAGGAAAAAAAAAAAGTGGCATCAACCCTGATTGGGGGTCTGGAGGCAACATGACAGCTTTGGATTTCTGTGAATTTTGTTTATTTCTGCATACTTCCTATCTCTATTTATCATGGACAATATAGTTGAATACCTCATATCTATATATTATATGGCACCAGTGACTGAAGGATTCAAGTACTTTTAAAATCTTATCTAACACACACTGTTAACTTCCCCAAGAGACTGATAAAAAGTGGTCTCATTTTTACATCTAATCATGGGAATGAGTAATGCAGCCAGGCCTAGAATATGTCTGAGCCTCTAATGAGAACCAGGAAGTCTAATGAGAAGTTGAAAATTCTCTGCCTCCTCCTTTTTCTTCCTGCTTGTTTAGTTTTCATGAGAATCTGTTTAGAATCAGTACTGGTGGAGTTGTTAGAGTTGGGGGGTGGGGGTGGAAAAGAGACTCCAAGTGCATTTTGCTACAGGAAAATGCTAATATTCATTTATCCTACCTCTTGGTACAGGAGGAGGTGGGATGAGTGGGAGAAGTTGTGGATGGGAGCAATACAGATTTTGCAGGCCTAATTAAATTTTTGCTGGAAGGATGATTTTAGTAATTATTTGCAAGGCTGGCGTGATCTCCGTCCACTGGCATGCAACCAATGTAAGCAGAACCCCCAATTCTCTGAATGCTTTGCTGGCTTCTAATTTTAAAAGATTTTCTTATGAAAAAGACAATGAAGGACAGACAAATAAGTCTTCTACTCATTTTCAGAACCAAGCTGCCTTGGATAATAATTACTATCTAAATATATTTCTCATGTCCAGTTTTATGAAAAAAAAAAAAAGGGGAGGGGGGAGGAATAAAACTCGGCCTTGAGGGAGAAAGATTCCTTGCTTCTAGGGAAGAGAGGAGAAAAATCTCCTCTCTCCATCATCAGTCGTGATATCTTTTTTTTTTTTTTTAAGGCAATTGGGGTTAAGTGACTTGCCCAGGGTCACACAGCTAGTAAGTGTCAAGTGTTTGGTCTGAGGCCAGATTTGAACTCAGGTCCTCCTGACTTCAGGATCGGTGCTCTATCCACTGTGCCACCTACCTGCCCCCAGCCATGATATCTTACAGTAGAACTACTTGCCCAGTAGGAGACACCACACTCATCAAGGAGAAAAAGAAAGAGTTGAAGCAGCTCTAGTAAGTGTGACTTCTGGCAGCAGAGATGAAAGCTACTTATGAATTCAAGAGAGTTAACCCTGGCAGCTGAGAGTTAAACTGCAAAGAGAAGCAGGCCTGGTGAGCCCAGCTGAGCAACCTGTCCAACAGTGTGAGGACACCTTGATAAGAGAAAGGCCATTGAGGCTCTGAAATGCAGGAGGAATGAAGTACCTTGGCCACTTGTGTTTCTTATATGGTTGCCTCTCTTTTAGAATATTCTATGTATGTTCCAATTGTTTCCACTGATGGCTGGGTGTATTTGTGGAAGAGTGTGCCCCTGTTTTATGGGGAAAATGTTTTGTAGTGACTATTCCTACTATGCCATCTCAGTAAATGACTATTAAAGGTAAATACAACAATAGAGACTCACAACTTGGGCATGCTTTCCTTTCCTGGAAAATCTAACCATAACCTAGAAGTTCAGTTTGGGAGGGTATCCCAAGAAGGTCTGTGACCTTAATTCGGACCTGTGATTTCATGTGTACAGGAAATTCTATTGTAGAAACCCTCTCCTCCAATTCAGGTCTGAAACTCAATACAAATGGACAACTAACACCTTTGTAACTTGCAGTCTTAGAGAATATGCAGTGCAATTCATGTAATGTGACCACTTCAGGGGATGCATGATTCATACAAATTGGGACCTAGTAATATCTCCAGACACTGAGATGTTCAGTGATTTACTCACTGTCACACAGCCAGCTTATATCTTAGGAAGGACTTAAACCCCAGCTTTTCTGACTCCTCTCAACCCATCACATTGCATTGCCTTTCATGAAGAAGGAGACGCATAAGTGGAGTGGTAGATAGAGCACTGGGCCTGAAGCCAGGAAGACCTGAGTTCAAATGCAACCTTAGGTACTTACTAGCCGTGGGATCCTGGGAAAGTCACTTAACCTCTGTTTGCCTCAGTTTGCTCAACTGTAAAATGGGGATAATAATTATACCTACCTCCCAGGATTGTTCAGTCATTTTATTCATGTCTGACTCTTTGTAACCCCATTTGGGTTTCTTTCTTTTTTGGCAAAGATATTGGTTTGCCATTTCCTTGTCCAGCTTATTTTACAGATGAGGAAACTGAGGCAAACAAGGTTAAGTGACTTGTCCAGGGTCCCACAGTTAGTAAGTGTCTGAGGCCAGATTTGAACTTGGGAAGATGAGTCTTCCTGATGGCATAGTGATAGAGTGCTGGGCCTGTAGTCAGAAAGACTCAATCTTCGTGAATTCAAACATGGCCCCTGACGCTTACTAGCTGTGTGACCTGGGCAAGTCACTTAACTCTGTTTGCCTCCGTTTCCTCATCTGTAAAATGAGCTAGAGAAGGAAATGGCAAACCACTCCAGCATCTTTGCCAAGAAAACCCCAAATGGGGTTACAAAGAGTTGGAAACAACCACCACCACCACCACCACCACTACCACTACAATTCTTTTTAAAGTTGCAAAGGTGTCACTTAAAGAACATATACATTATGCTTTTTAAATAGTAGCTAAAAATAGGCATATAACCAAATTCAAATGATTACATATATTGTTTTATATATATATGTACATATATATACACACACTTTTTATACACACACGCAGGCACACACACACAGACGTTGCTTCACTTTGAGAGGCAAGAGGAAACCTGTAGTGAATCCCTATATATATTTTATTTATTTATTTAATTATTTAATTATTTTTGGGCAATTGGGGTTAAGTGACTTGCCCAGGGTCGCACAGCTAGTAAGTGTCAAGTGTCTGAGGCCACATTTGAACTCAGGTCCTCCTCACTCCAAGGCCGGAGCTCTATCCACTGTGCCCCCTAGCTGCCCCAATCCCTATATTACCACCTGCTCAGGGACAGTTACAGCCAGCTCTTCATGACACATTTTAGGAACGATTCCACTAAGGACAGGAAACAGTGACAGAGCAACCATATGATGACAAATCTGGTGCCAGAAGAGACCACTGGAGGCCTTCTAGCTCAACACTGTCATTTTACAGATTAAGAAACATGCTAAAAGAGTTTAAGTAACTTACAAAAGGTCCAATAGGAAATAAGCATTAGAGGCATACTACAAAACTAGATAAGGAGCAAAGGGAGACCTGGCTGGGATTAAGAATTTGCCTTGGCTAAATTCACAAAGTACAGCTTCTAAATTTGACTGCATACTCCAGGTGATGTGCTCGAGTCCTTCTAAAGCCAGTCAGAGCTCTAGAAGGCCATCTGTCATGTGGGCTGAAAGTATTATTTAACTTTTAATGTTCCTGGGAGACATTAAAAATGGGGCAACTTTTAGAGTTTGGTCCAGCATTGAACAGCTGGCTACTAATCCCATAAACCAGAGCCATGCAAGGATGTGAACAGACAAGTGGCCAAAGTACATCCAATTAAATCTTAACAGAAAATAAACTGAACCAGCCAGTCTCCCAGCCATTTCACCTTGATTTCACCCATTTAAAAATAAATAATACATCCATTAACAAAGAGAATGCATTCCAGCCATACACTTCTTTGCCAGGAACTTCATAGCCAGAGGAAGGAATTATAGAGAAGGTACAGAGACGAATTCCAGGGCATCAAGTAAGGGGGTGGGGAGCAGAGGAGGAGGTTATCTACCCCTTGCTATTTTTTCAAACTCAGAGGAAGTCACTTAGCTTTGCTGGGCCTCAGTTTCCTCATCTGTAAGGTAAGGAGATTGGACTATATGATCTCTGATGCCTCCTTACCATTCTAGCATTACACATTTCTTATTTTGGTGAGGCAATTGGGGTTAAGTGACTTGCCCAGAGTCACACAAGCTAGTAAGTATTATGTGTCTGAGGCTGAATTTGAACTCAGGTCCTCTTGAGTCCAGGGCCAGCGCTCTATCCACCACGCCACCTAGCTATCCCTTAGCATTACACATTTCAGTGATTTCTACAGAAAGTTATTATTTTTTTTAAAATGGCTAAATTTAACATCAGATTGGGCAGAAAATATAAAACACACTTTGTAAAATCTTTTAGCAGAAGGAAGGCAGGGTTAAAATTTAGGAACATAATCTGTGTTTGAGGCAGGAAAAGGGTGGAGGATAGTCTGAGAAAGAAATCTACCAGGAAACATCTATTAACTAAAAGAATAACATGCATTAAAAAAAAACAAACAAAACCAAAACAAACAAACAACAAAAAAAAAAAGAATAACATGCATAGCTAGTGCTTAAAGCTTGCAAGAGCTTGACATGTTAACTTGAAGAGTGCAGGTCTTAGAAGGTAATAGCAAACAGCCACAGGCTTCTCTGCACCGAGGACTGGAACTGCTTTAGCCTCTCCTGGCAGTATTCTACAAGAGCAGGGTACCTTTTTGGAGGAAGAGACCATGATAGTCCTCGCTGATTTCACTTTGCTTTCAATCAAGCAATTAACATTTATTAAGTGTCTGCTACATGCCTAAATGCCATAGGGTCTGAGGATATAAATACAAAAATGAAACATTCTTGCCCTCAAGAAGCTTGCATTCTAATTATTAGGAGAAACAAGCACATGCATACATGAGTACACAATACAGACAAAGCAAATACAAAATCCTTTTAGCAATAAGTTAAATGACATGACAGGTGGCATTTTATTGAGTGTTGAAGGAAGTTAGGGATTTAAAAAAAAATCTGTTTTGTGTCTTGGCTCTATCTCGTCTTCAGACCCAACAAAATCTTTTACAGGAAGTCTTTCCCAAACCCTGTTAATTCTAGTGCCTTCCCTCTGTTAACTGTATTTATCCTGTATACATTCTCGCTTTGTATATATTTGCTTGCAGGTTGTCTCTTCCTTTAGGTGATAAGCCCCTCAAGGGCAAGAATTTTTTTTCTGCCTCTTTTTGTATCCCAGTGTACAGTACCTGACACATAATAGGCGCTTAATAAATGTTTATTGATTGATCTTCATTTTGAACTAAATTCTAGTACTCCCTTCTCCCCTCCAACCTAATGAGTTAATCCTTAAAATAAAGAAAAGGAAGAGGGCGGGAAGGGCAGGTAAGTAGTACAGTGGATAGAGCACAGGTCCTAGAGTCAGGAAGACCTGAGTTCAAATCTGGCCTCAAATGTTTACTAGTTGTGTGACCCTGGGCAAGTCACTTAACTTCTGTCTGCCTTAGCTTCCTTCTCTATAAAATAGGGTTGATATGTAACAGCACCAGGCTTCCAGGGTTGTTGAGGTTTAAATGAGACTAAATTTGTAAAGCCCTTTACAAACCTTAAAATGCTTTGCAAATACTTGCAATTAGCATTTTTGAAAACAGTTAAGCCACATCAATCAACAGTCACCTAACTGACAGTGTCTGCAAAAATACCTTTCTCACTAAAGAAGGGAAGGAGGTGCATTTTCTCAGTTTTTCTCCGGGACCAAGCTTTTTGGTCATTATAAATACAGTGTTCAATTTGTTGTTTCTTCTTGGGTGATGGTGATGGGGTTGTTGTTATTCTCTCCTTTATATTGTTTTCCCATTATGCAGAGTAACTGTCACTGCAGCAATTCATATGTCTTCCCATGAATATGTGAAGTCTTTATATGTACTGTTTTTATGGTACTGTAATAGTACATTACATTCACATACAACTATTTGCTTAAGCATTCCCCTACTGATTGGCTTCTACTTTGTCTCCAGTCTTTTGTTTTCACGAAAACTGCTGCTATAAATATTTTGGTATAAATGGGATCTTTCTCTTTGCATCGAGTCTTAGTTGGCTCAGGAGACTAACAGATCAAGATGCTGACATCACTATCTGGCATGGGTATGCTGGAAAATATTTAACAACCAGCTCTAAAGAAATGCAGGCAACATTTTCAAGTTTAACCTGTATTATTAACATTTTTTCCATCATTTTCTTAAATCTAGATAATTAAAGAAAGAATAAATCAAGCCCTGACGTAGCATTTACTGGTTTCCCAGATGTAAATGCTTACACTGAAAATTTAACCATCTCTAAATGGCTCTGGCACACCTTTGTCACCTGAATATTAAACAGCAAATTTGTCTTTGTATAGTTGAAGGTAAACCAGGCAATATTATAAAGCACATCTTTCAGGCCTCTTTAGACTCCATTTCTTCCCACTTCCCCCTCACCCTAAGGCTGATCTTTCTTATTTATTGCCCTCTTGCTCCCATCATGCCTAGCATCAAGATGTCATAGTCAAAGGATATAAATATTTTAGTCACTTTTTTTTTAGCATAATTTTAAATTGCTTTCCAAGATGGTTGGTCTAATTTGCAGTTGTGTCAATTGGGTATTCATGTACTTGTCTTTCTGCAGCTACTCCAATACTGACTGTTTCTAGCTTTTACCGTCTTTGTCCATTTGCTGGGTGTGAGGTAAAACCTTAGAGGTGCTTTGATTTGCATTTCTCATTAGTGATTTGGAGCAATCTTTCATATGGTTATTCATAGTTTGCAATTAAAAATGGTTTGGTTATATCCGTTGATCACCTATCCAATGAATTATATGTCTTAGATATCAGATATTTCTAGAGAAATTTGTTACAAACCTGCTTCCCCTTCCCTCCTCACCCACCAATCAACAAGGAAACTAGTAATCCTAAGAAACTGAGATGAGGAGGAAGTATATTCCAGACATAGGAGACAGCCTGTACAAAGGTTTGGGCACCAGGGATGGAACACTATGTTTGAAAAACATAGCAATGGCATGGAAGCCAGGAAGACTTGGGTTTGAATCCTACCTCCAGTAATTACTATTAGCAAGTCACTTAAGTCTCCTGGCCTCAGTGACCGTATCTGTAAAATGAAGGGGTTGGTCTCAATGATCTTTGTTGTTTATTCAAACTCTAAATGAGTTATCCTATGATCTTTAAGCAGGCTAGTTTGAGAAGGGAAGGCAATAAGCATTTCTATAGTGCCTACTATGTGCCAGATACTGTATTAAGTAGTTTTTTTAAACAAATATTTTCTCATTTGATCTTCACAATAACCCTAGGAGGTAGGTGCTATAATTATCCCCATTTTACAGTTGAGTAAACTGAGGCACACAGAGGTTAAGTGGTTTGCCCAGCATCACACAAGTAGTAACTCTCTGAGGTCACACTCAAATTCAGGTCTTTCTGATTCCAGGTTCAGTGATCTATCCACTGCACCAGCAGCTGCTTCTTGGAGGCCCTCAAGACTATTTGGCTTGAATATAGAATGCACGAAGGAGAATAATGCACAGTAAGTTTGGAAAAGTAGGCTGGATTCAGATTATAAAGGCCCAAACACAGGAGTTTGTATTTTATCTTCAGGATAATATGGAACCACTGGAGCTTTTTAAGCCAAGAAGTGACCTGGTCAGACCTATGCTTTAGGAATATTACTTCAGCATCTGTATACAGAATGGATTGCTGACTAAATCATCCTTAGTGGCAGAGTAGTAGGTTTAATAGAATTTTAAGGATCTCCTAAGCCCCTGCCCCTAAAAGTCCTCCAATCTGTTTACTCTGTTATCAAAAGAGAAAGCCTAGAGTTAAAAAATGGATTTCTTTGCTATGGGAATTCCTTCCATCAACAAGGATCTGTGATTTTATTGGTGTGGACATTCCTTCTATTATCACCTATGGCGACTCTTGATGCACCCTGGGGTTTTGGAACATGCTTAGATCATGTAAGATGGCATTACCCTTGTGAAAGATGCTTGGGGACCTGGATCCTAAGGCTGGAACCCTCACTACCACCATCTGTGCTGGTGGGACTGAAGGGCTAGTGAGCTGCATGCTTGCATATCCATGAATAAACTGTTTTGACTAGTAATCCCTTTAGCACATAAATACCTTACCCAAAACAGGAATAGTCAATGATGGTGGGATTATGGAGAGACAGGCACACTAATATATTGTTGGTGGTGCTATAAATTGGTACAACTATTCTGGAAAACAATTTGGAATCATGCAAATAAAGTATCTAAAATGTCTATTTCTTTGACCCAGAGATTTTATTACTAAGCAGCATATACCCCAAGGAAGTTGTTGACAAAAAGAAAGGCTCCATTTATGGGGTAGCTAGGTGGCATAGTGGATATAACAATGGGCTTGGAATCTTAAGAAGACTCATCTTCCTGAGTTCAAATGCGGCCTCAGACACTTACTAGAGGTGGGACCATGAGCAAGTCACTTAACCCTGTTTGCTTCAGTTCCTCATCTGTAAAATGAGCTGGAGAAGTAAATGGCAAAGCACTCCAGTATCTTTGCCAAGAAAACACTAAATGGGGTCACAAAGAGTTGGGCACAACTGAACAACAATATTCTCACACATCAAAATATTTACAGCAGTACCTTTTTGTGGTAGCAAAGAACTAGAAGAAAATAGAAGCCCTTTGATCAGATAATAACTAAACAAATTTTGGTACATGAATATAATGAAATAGTTTTGTACTGTAAGAAATTATACATCTAATGAATAAAGAAAAACAGGGAAAGACATAGAATCTGATGCAAAATGAGGTAAGCAGGGACAGGAAAACAACGTTCAATGATTACAACAACACAGATAGATGGAACAACCACAAGATAACCAAAAATTATTGTTGCAAAAATAAAACAAAAAAAGAATACATTTGTCCCCAAAGAAGACTGCATGATAAAACACCTACCTCTACTCCTTTACAATGGTCAGGTCCATGTTTGTGAAACCTTACATATAACTCCAGATGTAGTCAGTGTGTTGATTCATTTTAACTAATTTTTCCTCTTGTTCTTTTTTTTTTTAATTCTTTGTTAGGGATTGCTCTCTGGGAGGAGCAAGGAGAGAGATATAGGGGAATAAAATTCATTACGTGTTTGATTTTAAATTAATTTTTGGTCAGTGCACTTTCAGAAACCTCTTGCTGTTGCCAAATTTTTCATGACCCCATACAGGGTTTTACCCACAGTTTAAGAAGCACTGGAAAGGATATTATAAAAGAAATGTATGATAAAAAAAGAAGAAAGTCTGGCCATGCAACAAGATCAACGGATCACCAATGGAAATCCTGCCTGTTGGATTGGTTTCATCACAAATTCAAGAAAACTCAAGGAAGAGCTCCAACATATCGGAAGGGAACCCTATGGTTTACTTATGAGTGGACATGGATGAGACTCACACAGGAAGGCCACTGCATTCTAATTTATACCAGATCAGTGAACCCATCAATGAGATCAAAGATCTCAATGATTCCAATGATTGGAGAGGAAAAAATCTCCTTCTGGATAAGGAATTGAGTTGAGGATCACTGATACAATATGCTTCCTTTGAATTCTCATCAAATTTTATTTGTACCTTTTCAATCATAAGACCACAGGATTCAGAGTTTGAAAGCAACTTTAGGGATTATCTAGCCTGATGCCTTCATTTTCTGATACAAGAAACTAGAGCTTGGGGAGGTTAAGTGACTTTCCTAAGGTCACATGGATAGTAAGGAGCAAAGGAATTCTTAACAAGGGGCACTGCCTCCAAATTCAGCACTCGTTCTATTACCTATGCTGTTATGAATTTTATATGATAGTTACATTATTAGATGGGAAGCTCCTTTTAGTTAGCGAAATTTATCTTTGAATGAACCATTCCCACTCCCCATATTGCTTTGCATATATTAGTCACATTACAAATGTTTGTTATCTTGTTGATGCATACATAGTTGTTTGCAAACTCCCCCATTAGATTGGTAAGCTCCATGAGGGCAGAGACTACTTTTTGCCTTTCTTTGTATCCCCAGTACTTAGCACTGTGCCTGGCATATAGTAGGTGCTTAATAAGTGTTTGTTGACTTGATTTGATTGAAAGGAAAAAGTCCCGTGATGTTAATAAAGCAAAGGTATTGTTATCTCCAGCTCTACCCTTTCTGCAAAGATGCAGATCCACTTCCCTAACTTTCTACTAGACATATTCATTTGCATGTTCTACCATCTCAAACATTGTATCTCCAAAACTGAATTTCTGATATTTTCTCCTAAACCTGTTCCTCTTTTAGATTTCTCCATTTCTGTCAATTTCATTCCCACCACCTGTGCCTGAAACCTTACTGCTATCTTTGCAAAACTCTCCACCCTAACTTCCTACTTCCAATCAGTTGCCAGTAATGTCTTCTTTTCCCAACTTCAAATTCTTGACTTTACAATGATTACAATATTGTATCCTGACTCTGACATTTACTATTACTAGCTATGAGACTCTAGGCAAATCTCTTCACCCCCCCCAAACGGCAGTTCCTTCATCTGTAAAATGGGTATACCTACCTCACACAGTTGTGATGAGGCTTGAAGGAGATTATCTATGGAAAGTATTTGGCAAAACTTAGGTCTTTTATCATCATCATCATCATAGTAGTAGTAGTCATCAACATCATCATCATCATTATTATATTCAAGGAAGACATCATCATCATCATTATCATCATCATTATATTCAAAGAAGACATGGGTTCAAGTCCCATTTCTTACCGTACTATGAGACCCTGACAATGAGTCACCTAGCCACTCTCTGCGACTTCAAATCCCAGGACAGCCGCTGATTGGTATTAGAAGAGGGAGTTCCCTACCGCAATAAAATCACAGGTTGTTTAGAAACAAAAAAAAACCTCACACATATGTCCACTCTGAGAGGAATTACTATTAATATTGGGGTCCAGGTTTTTGTCCTTCTAGGTCAATCAGTCTCTGAAGAACAAGGCTGATGAGATTGGCCTAATCTTCCAGGAACATTCTCTTCTATCTTGTGTGGGACCCACCCAATTGGGAATCTAATCTAGGTGGATTTCTGCCCATTGTTCAATTTAAGTGGTCTGGGTAGAGATGGGTTCTTTTGTCCAGATAGCTGAAGGCTAAGTCAAATTCTCAGCAGGAGGAGCAAAAGACTTTTGGCCCACCTCCTCATTAAAATGTTCACCCCCTCATTGATTGTTCGCCAATCAGGGCTGATCTCCGCCTATCACCCATTTCTCCAAAGGTATTTAAACTTTCAATGAGATCTATGGTTCATCTTTGGTTGCCCTGAGACCACTGACCATCAATTTATTGATTATTTGCTGGTCTAGTCAATAAACTAATAATTAATTACCCAGAAACTCCATTTCTCAGGCTTTTCATTCCTCTCACCTCCTTCTTATTCCATTGCTGCCCCCTTAAAAAGGGCCTTCATTACTACCCACTTAAAGTATTGTAAAAGCCTCCTAATTAGTATTCTTGCCTACAGTCTTTCTCTGCCTACTCTAATCCATATGGCACACTGTTGCTAGAGTAATCTTCTTTATGGAAAAGTCTGAACATGTTACTCCTCTCTAACTGTAACCTTTTAATAACTTCCCATTGCTTTTATATATAAAATCTAAACTGTTTGGCCTAGTAATCAAGGTCCTCTGCAATCTGGCACAAGTCTATATCCCCAGGCCCACCAATACACTTTTCCTCTCCATTCTCCAGTATTCTATGTCCAATCCGCACTCCAGCCAAACTGGCTTGTTTATTCTGTGTTCTCCTTCTGTCTTCATATCTTAGTTCATGTTATTCCCTATTCCTGGAATGCCTTCTGCAGCTCAACCTGTTGAAATCCTACCCATCCTTCTCAGATAGCATCTTCTCTGGGAAATTTTCCTCAATCTTCCAATATAAATGATCTTTCCACTCTCAAATCTCTCACAGCCTCTTAATTGTACCTCTCGTGTATTTATTTTGGTTTATTTTGTGTTATAATTATTTGTGAGTGTGTTGTATTCCTTTTACAGGATTTCAGATTCCATGAAGGCAGACGCTTATTGTTTGTTTGTTTTTTTTTATTTTCACCAGTGCAGTTAAATAATTCTAACTTATTAAATAACTTTCCTGAATGGACCTGAATTGAAAATCATACCTTGTAAGTGAAGAAACAGAAGTAAATCAAGAAACCACCAATAGGCCTATAGGCAAAATTATGGAGCTGGTAGAGTATATGCCATTGAACCTCTCCTTTGAGATGCTTATGGACTTCCAGTCAAGTGCCCTCCATTCCATAAAAACTCATTCAAGTGCCCATTATCCCATTATCCCATTAAAAAGTCATTTATCCTGGCTTTATTTCCCCCAGGATTCTGCTTTCAGCTAATTCACCCACTAGTTCATCAAAGATTTAAAGGTAGAAAAGAGCTTAGAGGTAACCCTAGTCTAAATTCCCCATTTTACAAATGAGGAAAATGAGGCCTACAAAGGTGAAATGATTTTCTTCAGGCCAGGATTAGAATCCAGGGTTGATGACTTGAAATGAGAGTGAAGATTCTTTCTACTATGCCAATATACTATGACAGTTTCTCGGTTATGAATACGCATTTTAACAGGTCCCTCTTGAAGACAAGATTGTAGCAATGTCAAACACTGTGCCAGAGAGGTCTTTAGGGTACTTTCTAAGCAAGGGTTCTTCACCTGGGGTCCATGAATAAAAAACAAACAAACAAACACAACATACATATGTGTGTGTATTTCAATAGAATTGATTTCCTTTGTCATTTTATGTATTTTATGCATTTAAAAACACTATTCTAATAAGTGGTCCATAGGCTTCACCAGACTGCCAAAGGGGGTCAATGATGCACACAAAAAATTTTAAGAACTCTTGCTCTAGAGTGACAGTGTTTTGGTGATTTCCTATGCTATCAAAGAATTCAAGAGTTGGAAGGGACCTCATTCCCACCTAATCCAACCCCTACCAAAGAAGATTTCTGCTCTAACATCCCAGACAAGGGATCATTCACTCAGACCTCCAAGGACAGAGAACCTGTCACTTCTCAAGGCAGCTCATTTGACTTTGGTACAGCTCAAAGATTTTTCTAGACATCAAGCCTAAATCTACCTTTCTTGCGATTTCTATCATCTTCACAGAATTCTATTTAAAGAATTTATTATAAAAAAAAAATCTATTATCTCCAGTGACATAATACATTCAGGGAAAGATTGAAACATGTCAGATCTGTATGGGTACAGGTTTGCCTCATTTTTTTTTTATAAACATGCTGCTGAATCTTTAGCAAGAGACCTGGATTCAACAATTCAGTCCACCTATCATGACCTGTATAACCTTGGGGAGGTCACAATCTTTCTGGACCTCATTGTTCTCATTTGAAAATGAGGGAACTGGATTGCATAATGACATCTAAGATTCTAGTTCTAAACCTATGGTCCTATATTAGATGCTTCTAAAAAGTTGAATGTAAATCCTTTTTTAAATAAATAAATGTACTATTAAAAGGAATTGTCTTTTTGCAAGTATGCATTTGTTCCCAAATATGTCTTTTGTATGACTCTAGATTTTAATTAATCAGATTTGCTGAAAATAAGGCAAATGTGTAAAATAAACTCTAAGGGTTAAATTTTCATAGAAAAAAAAATCTCACTACCACTATCCCTCTCCATTCCTCCCACAGCAATTAAACTGCATGTACAATTTATCGCTCTTTTATGTAAAAGGGCTTAGGAACATATGTATGTGTACTTGTTTATTTATCTATCCATATAAACATTTAGCAAGGATTTAATTAATTTAGTTTTTCCTCTATATCATAAATACTTACTGAGTTGCTTAAAACCCAGGCTAACAATCATGCACATAATATTTCAGATCAGTTCCTGTGCAAGTTTCAAAACCAAAAGCTAAGGTTGCTAATTTCTAGTTTCCAGCTTACTGATGATATCAAAAAACAAGGAATGACATCAGTGTTGTCTTGTTGCAAATAAACACAAGTCCACAGAGGCCCAAGGAATATGCCATCCCTGGCTCTAGGTTCTTCATCACTTTTAAAAGCAGAGACAAAACCCTATTAATAATTGCTGTTTCACAGAGCTAAAACCACATAAATGAAAACCATACCATTTGCCCCTAATGTACAATTTGCTATGAAATAAGTCATGTGAATCTGAAATCATGTTTGAAAAATTCACTTTTGGCCAAATGAAGCTTTTGCCTAAATGCTAACAACACATCCCTAAGCAAACTAACAATAAAATACAATCTTTATTTCGTCAGAAGCAGTCTGCTGAGCTCAGACAATAGTTTTGGCACTTTGAGAATTTACCGGAGTTAAATTTTCTCCCGAATTGATTGCCTTAGTCCAGACTTTAACACCACTGACCCTTCTGAATGAAGTTTCCTACTCCTCATCCTAACTCTCTTTGAACAAATAGTACTTTCCATTACCGGTGCTAGTTCCAATGCACTGCAACTTTTCTAATAGCTGTCTCCATCTCAGTTAAGACAGAAACTTAGGCTCATCACCAAAGAAATTTTTTTTTAAAATAATCCCAACTCGTTTTTCAGTGCACCAAGGAATGAATGAACAGTGAAAAGCTATAGTTGCAACACACTGAAGGATGCATCCAAAATCATTCAAAATACATTTTCAGGACAAGAAAAAACGCAGAAAGATTTTGAATTCAGAGAGAATTCCCCATGGTGTTTTTAGAATGAAGCTATTTTCCCCCTCCACAGGAAAAAAAACAAAACAAAACAGGAACATTTTTCATACCAAAACAAGGTGCACCTTTG
Organism: Vombatus ursinus; assembly: GCF_900497805.2. NCBI lineage: Eukaryota > Metazoa > Chordata > Mammalia > Diprotodontia > Vombatidae > Vombatus > Vombatus ursinus. Next base: position 24,434,081 of record NW_020949613.1, read on the forward strand.
CCAGTTCCAATCAAGGAAGAAGATAGAATGAGGGCAAGTCCAGGAAATGCTGGTGCTTGGTGAGTTTTTTCACTCCCTCCAAGCTGAGCACAATCAGGAGCTGCAAGTGAGAAAGGTTACAGAGTCCTCCCTATAGCCCCTGTCAGATTAGTCAGGGCTCCACAAATGTTCAAACACAGCTTCCAAGATGTGATTTGCAATAACACTTAGAGCTGGTGTTCGCTGCCAAGGAAGCCTATTAGCAAATCAAATGCGCATGTCCTTGAGTAACTAACATTTCTTAAATAAAAACAGATTGCAACTTCCTTACCTTATAATTAGAAAACATGGGAGCTTTAAAAACAACAACAACAACAACAACAAACAACAAAGGGACCAGAAAAGTTTGCTCAACTGCAGCGGGGCCCCTGCTCAATCCCTTGCTCCCCGGGGAATTAAGCATCACATTCCAAGCATGTCATCAGAACAATGAAAGGTGAATGTTGTGCAAAACAGCCGGGGACCACTCAGTGATGACGTTATGTTTCCCTTATACGGCTCATTATTGTGCAGATTTCCTCCTGGTCAGTGAGAAGGGGAGGAGCTCCCTCCAGGACCAGAGGCAAACAAGTTCCCCGAAACTGCTCAACTCTTAAGAAAATGCATATTGGAAGGAGGGATGAGGTTTATAGAGGAGGTGGGGTCTGGTAAATAAAGGAAAGAAATGCATAAATGTCAGCTTCTCTCCTCCCCGATTTTTTTTTAAATTGACTGATCTCTAGTTATTTCTGTGGAGCACATATTTGCATTTAAATAACAACCCGATTAGAAGTGCTCAGCCCAACATTCATCCAAGGACTTTAAAAGTTGACTAAAGAGAGGGTTAGCATTAAGCAAATCTAAATTGCAACATGCATTGGTGCTAATGGCTAGTTGAATATATTGATCCTTTGCTTTTGGATATTATTTTGTAATAAGAAATTGTTTGAATGTGGCAAAAATGTCCTGCATTTCCTTACCCACCTCCGTGCATGTGACTAACGGCTGTTGAATTATCTGTAGTCTCATCCATTTCCCCAAATCACTTTTCTCATCCAAACCTTTTTTCCCCTGGCTTAATAATTCAGTCAAAAAAAAGGTTGTAAAGCGACTTAAAAGGGTTTTCTTCTGAGGCACCAGGATAGAATACACATTCGGTTTAGCATTAAGAAATTCCACTTAGATTACCTAAATTGGAGGCTAGCTTTGGTTAAGCGAGCCACAGGAAAGATAACAGTTGGTGATGGCTTAGTTGATATAATTAAATGTTTGTAAAGCACTTTGAAGTTTTCCAGTGAAAGGAACTGCATAAATGTTAAAGCTTCATGCTATGGAGTGAAAACTGATAAGGAAGAAAAAAAAATTAGAGATGCTTGCTATCATAGGATCATAGATTTAGATTTAACTGGAAGGGATGTGAAAGATCTTAGAGTCCTAACCCCCTAATTTTACAAAGAGGAAAATTTTTCTATGTCCCTTGTATGAAATCTTAGTTTTCTGCAGAATTTGCATACTCAGAGTATTACATTAAAATTAACAAAGTAGTACAGGATACATATAGAGTAATTTTGGTATTTTTTAGTGTTAATTTTCCTGAATTATATATAGTGGCACCTTCTTTTTGAGGCTTAAGATACATTAGATACATCAACAGATTATATCAAGTTAAACTTAGTTTCATGTAAATTAGAACAAGTACCACATATTTTAATATTGAATCCATATTTTTATTCTCTGTGAAACTGAATATAACTTGAGCTAATCTCTGTGTGTGTATATGTATATATGTATGCATGCATGTATGCATGTATGTATATATGTATGAGAAGAAATATAGGATTTTCTTTTAGGAAACATTCCCCCATGGTAGATTTGCCACTTGTCTCAAATTTATAGTGTTGAAAGATCTCTCTGGGGCACTGAGATGTTGTGAATTGTCCAAGATCATACGGCCAGTGTCTATGTGAGAGATGACTTGAACCTGGGTCCTGATAGAACTAGAGCAAAGTTGTTTTCTTTTGTTTTTTCCTCAGATCTGTGATTTCATACATGAAAGGAGCTCCTTTTGTGGAACCTCCTCTACCAAGGCAAATCAATAACTTTTCTGAAACTTGGAGAGTCTCCTGGGAACACTGAGGGGTTATAACTTGCCCAGGCTCACACCTCTACTATATATATAGAAAAGGCAAGACTTGAACCCTTGTCTTTCTGGCTCTAAGGCCAGTTCTTTCGCTATTCACTATACCATAGTGCTCCTCTGTAATAATTATAAAAGAACAAAAGAATGAAGTGGTCTCCTAACCATTGGGTAGATTCTGGCAATCTTCATACACACACACACACACACACACTCACACACACACACACACACACACACACACACACACCCTCCTAATAAAAATAGTTGCACAGTTGAAAATGTATTAAATGGTTAAGAAATACATAAATAGGGGCAGTTAGGTGGTGTAGTAGATAGAGAAATGACCTTAGAGTCAGGAAGACCTGAGGTCAAATGCGGTCTCAGACACTTCTTAGCTGTGAGGCCCTGGGCAAGTCACTTAACCCCAATTGCCTAAAAAAAAAAATGCTATAAGAAATACATAAATATTACTGTTCACAGCATTTCTCTGCCTGCTTAGTCTTTGCCCTAGTTCCCACAGAGATAACCTGGTAAAGTCTTGGGCAAATTGGGCAGTCCGCAACTCCACACTTCAGGGGTTAGAGGCCATGAAGATAGGTAGTGATTCAGACCAGTCCTCCTCAGCCCACAGCTCTTACTGCACCAGAAGATATACCATAAATATGACACTTTACATTGACAAATATCTAAAGTTTGATTTTGGCAGCAAGTGTAGGAAGGGTTGCAGCTTATGAGTTATTATGAAGTGTTGTAGTTTTCTGTATTCTTGCTATTTCTTGTGAAAGAAATTGAGCATAAGCAAACCTGAAAGTCTCTTTATGCCCAAATTGTTCCTAATACATCAGTCAAGTTGGAACAAATTCATGTTATGAGTTATAACAGAACTGATTCCATATACATACACATATATGTATGCACACATATATGCATATTATATATAATTAAGTACAACATATATTCAAAGTAGTTTCTGGGGTAAAAATATTAGCTATTTAGTGCTAGGGATACCTACATAAGATTACTGGAAGTAATTTGAACTGACTGAAGGAAGCTGGGGATTCTATAAGACAGAGATGAAGAAGGAGTTTATTCTAGATGTGGGAACTGATTGTACAGATGTAAAGAGATGGGAGATGGATTATCATGTAGGTCAACGGGAAGTTCCAGTTTGGCTGAAATGTAGAGAGCATGAAGAAGAACATAAAGCCTGGAAAAGTAAGCTATGACCAGATTCAGAGGGTCTTTAAAAACCAAACAGAGGAGCATTTATATTTTATCTTAGAGATAAAAAAGAATTGCTAGATATTCCTGAACAGTGGATTGATATGGTTAGACCTGTGCTTTAAGATTATCAGTTTGGTAGCTACAGAGAGTAGAGGTGTTAAACTCAGCCAAATCTCACCATGAAACTCTCCAGTGTAGCAGCAACCAGATTAAAATGTAATTGGGAAATATTTAACAAAATAAATGAAAATATAATACAATAGAGATAATATCAATATGTGGTTTTCTAAGTCAATATGCCACCAACAAGAATCTGTTTCTATATTGACAGCCCTGATGTCTAGGCTATGTTGCAAAGGAGAGAGACTTGAGGAAGGAAGACTACTTGAAGGATATTGCAATAATTCAGGTCCAAGGTGATTATGGCCTGAACTAGAGTGATTTGGAGAGATAAAGACAGATGCTAATGTGAATAGAGAGAAAAGAACATATTTGAGATGTATTGTAGAAGCACAACCACCCTCTCCACATGGATACTTTTTCCTCTTTGGGTTTTTGTGACACTGGTCTTTCTTGGTTCTCCTCTTACCTATCTGAACATTCCTCATTCTCCCTTGTTAGATCATCATCTGTTTCATCTGTTGGTAATTGTGGGTGTTCCCCAATGCTCAGTCTTGGCTCCTTTTCTCTTTTCTTTCTACACTTTTTCACTTGATGATCTCATCATTTCCCTTTTGTTCAATTACCAGATCTATACATGCAGCTCTATTCTCACAGCAAGTGAACATTATGAATAATAATAGCCAGTGATAGCATTTATATAGCACCTGAAGACTTACAAAATGCTTTTCATTTGTTTTCTCCTTTGATCTTCCCGACAACCATGTGATATAAGTGCTTTTATTATCCCCATTCTATAGATGAGGAAACTAAAGCTGAGAGAGGCTAAGTGACTTGCCCGGGTCACACAACTAATAAGTTTCTGAGGCAGGATTTAAACAGATCTTTCTGAGTCCACATCTAGTGCTCTTACCCATGGTTCCACCTAGCATCCCACAGGTACCTCAAACTCAATATGTTCAAATATAGCCATTATCTTTCCTCCCAAACCCACTCCCCTTCCAAACTTCCATATTACTCTCTCGGGTACTACAGTCTACCCATTCACATCCTTGGAATTAATGCCATCTGCCCCACATCCTTACTCTCACTCACTCCCATATCCAAAATGGTTGCCAAGTCTTATATATTCTACCTCTATAACATCTCTCCTTGCAGGCCCCTTTCATATAGCCATGGGCTTTCACAAATGATGATTGGCCAACACACCACAGGTTTGTGATCATTAAATTGACTAAAAGATGCAGAAAATACAGGATCCTACTGTATTTATTGTTTCTTGAATATTAAAAAAGTTTTTGATTCAGCACATCAATGAAGTCTTAAAGGTTCTTTTCTAATAAGAGATTTTCCATGTATATGTTGAAATAATCCAAAATTTCTTTTAAAAAAATGAAACATTAGAGATAACTTTGTTCATTGAACTCTTAATTATAGATATCAAATAAGGCATAAAACACGGAAGGAAGGACAATATATGCTTGCCAAAGGTGCTTGACACTGCCATGAAGGATGTCTAGCATGGAGTCCAAACCAAAGGTAGACTCTGTATAGATAGCAAGCTTCTCCTGATTATGTGTTGATTGCATAATGCTCTAGAATACTTCAAAGCCTCTTAAATGAAATGCATAATCACTTAAAAGAATGTATCCTAAAGATCCAAACAGGAAGAATCAAATGGATGAAGGATGCCTATTATCTTATCTATGATATGCAGTGGGATGGACAGCCCATAGAACTAGTCAATAAGTACATATATACATAAGTACATACATATGTATATATGTACATATATAATATATATTAGACATACACTGTAGATGAACAAGGAATTGTAACCTGAATTAAACAAAAGGATGTAAGATGGCTGGTTTGCCCTTTGGGAACTCTGCTGTGCTTTTAATGACCTGGTACTACTAACTGAAGCAAAGGTTTATTTTGAAATATCAATGGATTTCCATTGATGCCGTATGCCTGCAAAGCATGGGATACCACAGAACTAAAGTTGAATGTCAGCTAAAGGGCAATGTGGAGAAATATGGTAGATGTGTGTGGGCTGAAGCATATTGCCAATGAAAAATGCTACAGGAAAAGTGTCATGAAGATATTATCAAAGAAATGATTCATTGGAAAAGGATGCAGACCAGTCAGAGTAAAGAAAATCTTATAAATAATGTTTTTGCTTAATGGGTACTCATATAATACCAGTATGTCTAGAGGAAGGTCCAGTACATTTCATGTACCCCAATGTGGTGGAAGATTTACAAGAAGATGTGAAAAAGTCAGACAGGATGAGAAGGTCTAAAAGGTTGTGATATACTTCACTAGAAGAAGTATTCACATAGATGAGATCACAGATCGATAGAAGTATCCAAGGATAGAAGAGTATGCATTAGTACTCAGATGGGTACATTTAGATGATAAAACAGACTCAAAAAGCCATAGTGACTTGCCCAAGATCACAGTTAGTTTGTAGCAGAGTTGGGATTCAATAAAATGTACTTAAGTAACAATTAAGTCATTTCTATGTGTTTTCCTTGTAATAGCCCTGTGAGGTAGGTAGTATAGGTCTAAATATCTGTATTTTATATATAAGGAAAATTTAGGCTCAGAGAATATCAGAACCAGGTTTTTAACCTTATTTGCCTGACTGCATGTACAGCACAATTTTTGTTATCTTGTCTCTTCCAGTACAATGTACATGTTACAATTGTGTGCACCACAAAACAAAAGCTGTCATCATTTCAGCATCTGAACTTGTTGATTGCTGTGACTGGGGATTCCCAGGCCCAGCCTTCTCAAAACCTAGCCTCATCATTTATATTTATTATCACTTTATTGGGGAAATAAAATTGATAAGTTCATCTGAGCTCTGGAAGGCTATGGGAAAGAAGCAATCTGGCAGATGCAGAGGGGGAGGTTACTCCGAGTGTGGCCAACAGTTAAGTTTGCCAATTTAGCATACGCCCAACCTGGGATTTTGTTGTTGCCATTAGAGGGGGAAGAGTATTCCTCTGTGAGTGAGTGCTGGTAGGGAGGACTTCATGGTGGAAAGAGACAGGAATTCTCTCAGGATGCTGGGAAAGGTTAACGGTCACAAGGTGTTATGATGACTATACACAGCCTTGCCTCCAGGACAGAAAAGAGCAGATATTGGAAGCCAATAAGCTATTGGCAATCTTGAATGGCTCCAGGGAAATCCAGGAGCCTTGGCAAGCCTAGCAACAGCATGAGTAAGAAAAGAGGAAGAGGAAGGGGTGCGGGGGGGGGGGTTTGGGTGAAATCAGGCATCTACAGGACTAACAAGAAGATTCCCCTGATTAGAAGAGAAGATTCAGGTTAGTGTGCGATAGGTGTAATAACAACAATCACAATAATAAATAACATTTCCAGAGTGCAGTATATCCATTACCTCATTTGATCCTGAAAATAACTCCATAAGGTTGATACTTTAAAGATTATTATCCCCATTTTACAAATGAGGAAAATGAAGCTCAGAGTGGAGGATTGACTTGCCCATCATTACACAAATAGCAAGTGTCAGAGCTGTGATTCAAACCCAGGTCTCACCCAAGTCAAAGTCCATTTCTATTTCCACTATCTCTCTAAGGCCATTTCACATTTATAGAACACTTTTCTCTTTTTTGTGTGTGTGTGAGACATTTGGGGTTAAGTGACTTACCCAGAGTCACACAGCTAATGAGTGTTATGTGTCTGAGGCCGCATTTGAACTCAGGTCCTCCTGACTCCAACGTCGGTGCTCTATCCACTGCACCACCTCGCTGCCCCTATAGAGCACTTTTCTCGCAACAACACTTCATGGGAGGCAATATAATTATCGCTATCTCAAGATCAAGGTTTGGACATTTTTATTGACTAGTGGCAGAGCTAGGACTCTTACTCAGGCTTTCTGATGACACATCCAAAGTTCTTTCCATTGTACCACGCTGTCTTTTCAGAGGAGCATGATGATTAATGATAGATCACAGACTAATAGATCACAGTGGGACCAGCATCACCCTACTCCTGGACACAATGTTTCTCTTGAGCCTAAGTTCTCATCAGCCGTTTGGCTCCCATATCACACTATTGACTCATACTGAACTGACTAAAACCATGAAAACTCATGGATCTTTTTCAGACAAACAGTTATCCAATTATGCTTCCCCTCTCAGGCCAATGTTCTAGTCTATCAAGATCTTTTTGGATGCTGACTCTGTAGAGTTAAAATGAAGATATTTTCAACTGGGTGTAAAATAGTTGAGGCTGGAGGTGGGAGACAGCAGTGGTAGCATAGAGGAGAGCCTATTGGCAGGAAAGCACTTGAGGAAGAGATGGAGGGGAATGCCCTAAGTTAAGAAAAGAAGTTCTCTCTCTAAAGTAGAACACACTAAAAAGGAGGAAGAAGGATTTAAAAGAAAGGCTGTAAGAAGGGGAACTCAGTAAAGAGGAGAAAGTATTTGGCAAGGCAAAGTAAACAAGAAAACGTAAACCAAGTTGAAATGAGAAAAAGCAAAAGAAGTTGGTTGTGGCTGTCAAGTTGTTAGAAACAGCTAAAAAGGCTGTCAAAGGTGTGTGGTCACCCCAAGAGGCCTGAAAGACAAGGACTGAAGAGTTCACTTTCAGTATATATGGAGAGTAAGTAGAATTTTGAAGAGATTTGTACTGATCACGCAATGTTTATCAAGTCAAGTTAATTAGTAAGCACTTACTATGTGCCAGGCACTGTGCTAAGTGATGGGGATACAAATTAAGGCAACCCTCCCCAAAAAAATCCAAACCAAACCAAATAAAAAGCAGTCCCTGCTCCTAAGGAACTGACAGCCAAATGACTGCTCTCTATGCTTGAAGTGAAGCCTTTTCTTTTCTTCTTTTTTTCCCCCCACTTAATAGTATTTTATTTTTTCCAATTACATGTAAAGATAGTTTTCCACATTCACTTTTATAAGGTTTTGAGTTCCAATTTTTTTCTCCTCCCTGATGGCAAGCAATCTGCTATAGGCTATACAAGTACAAACATATTAAACATATTTCCACATTAGTCATGTTGTAAAAGAAGAATCAGAACAAAAGGGGAAAACCACAAAAAAGAAAAAAAAAGAGAAAGTAGTGTGCTTCTGTCTGCATTCAAACTCCATAGTTCTTTCTCTGAATGTGGATAACATTTTTGATCATGAGTCTTTTGGAACTGTCTTAGATCATTGTATTGCTGAGAAGAGCTAAGTCTATCAAAGTTAGTCATCATACAATGTGTTGCTGTTACTGTGTACAATGTTCTCCTGGTTCTATTCACTTCAATCAGCATCAGTTCATGTTAGTCTTTCCAGGTTTTTCTGAAATCCACCTGCTCATCATTTTCTGTAGCACAATAGTATTCCATTACATTCATATACCACAACTTGTTCAGTCATTCCCCAAATGAAGAGCATCCCTACTATTTCCAATTCTTTGCCACCACAAAAAGAGCTGATATATATATATATATATATATATATATATATATATATATATATATATACTGTG
>NW_020949613.1:24443205-24485517 GCF_900497805.2 Vombatus ursinus
TATATATATATATATATATATATATATATATATATATATACATGTGGGTTCTTTTCCCTTAAAGCCTTTTCTCCTTCCTAGAAAAGAAAGAACTGTTTTCCCACAGTACATTTTATAGGAGACAGTGAAGAGTTCCTTAAAAATTGAGTAGGGCTTTAATATGAAAAAAGAAAGAAGCAAAAGTATTTGAAAGGGAGGAGGGGAATCATAACAAGCATCAGGAGTTGTTTTTTTTTCTTTTTGGTAAGGCAATCAAGGTTAAGTGACTTGCCCAGGGTCACACAGCTAGTGTCAAGTGTCTGAGGCCAGATTTGAACTCAGGTCCTCCTGATTCCAAGGCCAGAGCTCTATCCACTGCATCACCTAACTGCACCTGCATCAGGACTTTGGAGAGCAGAATATTATATAGCAGAGGAAGAGAAGGAAAAGAATGACTGAATGCTTGGGTCTAAAAAACAAATTTGAGGTTCTTTGTGAAGAAGAGAGAACTAGAAACTTTTAGAAGGAAGCAGCTGCTTCTCCTGCAAGGAATGTAAAAGTAGATATACAAGTGCTACAAAGTGAGACATCATCCTGTAAGGGTCAAAGTAAGAACAGAATAGGGGCAATTGGTAATACAGGGTGCTAAGACATCTATTTATTTATTTGATAACAAAAAAAGATGTGGGATATGAAAGACTGGTTAAGAAGATGGTATCTGAGAATAGGATTTGAATTTCTGCACGATGGCTTAAAATATAGGAATAGGAGACTCCTGGCCAGGGAGGAAGGATACCAATAAGAATGTATTTGCCTGATGTCTTATAAATTGAATCAAAAAGACTTTAACCTGAAAAGGAAGAGAGAAGGAGAAACCTGCCTACATATATATATCCAGCAAGGAAGTTACCACAGAGTGTAGCTATAATGTGAGAAGAAGAATAGCATTTGAGTTACCCAGAAGTTCAGAGTAGACAAAATCCTGAAAGAAACCAGGAGTAAATTAGTAAATCATAGCCTCAAATCTCTATACAATGTACAGTACAATGTACAGGCAACAAAGAAGATGAACTAGAGAATTTAATGCAAGGAAGCAAATTGGACCTCTTAAATAACACAGAGAATTGGTGAGATCATATCCACTATTGAAATATGGATCAGGAAAGGTATACCTTATTTAAAAGAAACAGGATAGATTAAAGGAGACTGTGGTGGGATTGCGTTATATATAAAAAAGATGTGTTGATACATAGTATACAGAAGCCTAGTACACAATACAGTAGCTCAGTGTTTGATAAACCCAAAGATCCCATCTATTGGGTAAGAACTCACTATTTGACAAAAATTATTGGAAAAATTAGAAAGCATTCTGTCAGAAACTAGGCATAGACCAAAATCTCACACCAAGATAATCTCCAAATGGGTACATGACTTAGACTCTAAGGGTGATATTATAAACTAGAGGAACAAGGAAGAAATTACTTGTCAGATATATAGCTAGGATAAAAGTTTATGATAAACAAGAGATAGAAGAGATCTCAAAAGGCAAAATGGACAACCTTGATTACATAAAATTAAAAGGTTTTGCACATACAGAAAAAAAACTCAAAGTAGCTGACATTGGAAGAGAATCAATAAATAAGAAAAATAAATCTGTCACAAGTTTTTCTGATAAATGTCTAATTTCTAAAATATATGTGGAGCTGGTTCAAACTTTGAAAAGTAAGAACTATTCTTTGAATGAGAAATGGTCAAAATAAATAAAAAAAGCAATTTTCAGAAGACATACAAGTATCAATAGCTGTGTGAAAAATACTCTAAATCACCAACAATAGCTGTTGTTCAGTCATTTCAGTCATGTTTGACCCTTCATGATCTCACTTACAGTTTTCTAGGCAAAAATACTGCAGTGGTTTTGCCATTTCTTTCTCCAGGTTATTTTACGGATGGGGAAACCAAGGCAAACAGGGTTAAAGGACTTGCCTAGGGTCATACAGTTAGGACATATCAGAGGTCAGATTTTAATTCAGGTAGATGAGTCCTCCTGATTCCAGGCTGGGCACTCTATCCATTGTGCCACCTAGCTGCTACTAACGATTAGGGAAACATAATTTGAAAACAACTCTAAAGGTCTACATCACACCCATCAGATTCACAAAACTGACAAAAATGGAAAATGACAAATGCTGGAAGGACCGTGTGAAAACAGGTACATTAATGTGCTATTGATCTAGCCATTCTGGAAAGCAATTTGGAGCTATGCCTAAAAAGTTATTAAAACTGTGTATATCCATTAAGCCGTCTATGCCACTATTAGATCTATACCTCAAAAATATTAAAGAAAGAGGAAAAGGACTCAAGTGTACAAAAATATCCATAGTAGTTCTTCTTGTGACGGCAAAATTTAAAAAAAAAATTTTTAAAAAAAAGCAAACTGAAGGGATCAGGCAATTCCTGATTTGCATCTCTTCTTAAAGAAGATAAGACCGGATGCCCTTAACTTTCTACAGTATAGCTACTCTCTATAGTGACTGACTTGTGAATACTTGTAGGTGGGTTTTTCTTCCTCTTCATTTTCAGCTTAAAGTCCTCTTCATCAAATTTGCTAGACACCAGGTAACTACATTCTTATAAGCCTTCATTAGATATGCTCCATCCCTGGCCAGGAGTCTGTCATTCCCATGTCTAATTCTGTCTTCCTACCACCCTGTTATAGGTCATCATCACTTCAAGTTTGAACTATTCCAATAGCTTGTTGATTGGTCTCCCTGCCATAATTTTCTATCCAATCTAGTCTGTCCTCCACTCATTGTCAAATTAATCTTCCCAAAGCACAGACCTGACCATGTCACCCTCCTATTCAATCAACTCCAACGACAACCTATTACTTTCAGAATCAAATACAAAATCATCTGGCTTTAAAGCCCTTTATAACTTTGTCCCTTCCTAGTCTTTTTTACACCTTATTCTCCTCCACCTACTCTATGATTCAGAGACACTGGCCACTAAACTGTTCCTCCAATGAGATGCCCCATCTCACAACTCCATATATTCTTGGTCTGTCCCTCATGTCTGGAGCTCTCTCTGTCTCTCTTTCTCTCTCTCTTTTCTTCTTTGCCTCCTGGCTTCTCTTTCTTCCTTCAAATTTCAGCTACAGTCCTACAGTATGTAAGTTTTTTTCCCATCTTCCTTAAATTTAGTTCCTTCCCTCTATGATTATTTTAAATGTATCCTGTACATATCTTGTACATAGTTATTTGTATGCTGTCTCCCACATTAAACTATCAGCTCTTTGAAGGCAGAGACTATTTTTTGCCTTTCTTTGTATACCTGATGCTTGGCACCATGCCTGGCACATAGTAGGTACTTAATAAAAACTTATTGACTGACTGACTAGTTAATTCCCAAATCTACTTATCTCTTCTGCTTCTTCTGATTCAGATGCACTGCAGCAGTGAAAACACCACTTATGCTCCTATGGCAACTAAGTGGTACATAGACAGAGCTCTGGACTTGGAGTCAGAAAGAGCAGAATTCAAATTGGGCCTCACTAATTGTGTGACCCTCGGTAAGTTACTTAACTTCTATTTGCCTCAGTTTCCTCATCTTTAGTAGCACTTCCCTTGCAGGCTGTTGTGTGGATAAAATGAGATAACATTTATAAATAACCTTGCAAACCTTAAAATGCTATAGAAATGATAGCTATTACTATTAATCTTAATTTCCTAATACTTCAAAATCTTTGGAAATGTTTTCTAGGTTCCTTCTGGCAATTACATTTCTACTCATGTGATTCACCAGAAGAGGGTAGTACTCATCTGTTTTGATACTTTGCAAAGTTTTCTCTCATATCCTAGATACATACCCCAGAAAGAAATCATAATAAAATCTCTATTATTTTCAGGTCAGCAAGTAGAGGCCCCAATACTACCCAATTGAGAGTCATCAAAAACTCTTCTTTTCTAACTCTGACCTTTATTGGATGATCTCTCACTAAATACCACCTATGAATTTCTATCATCATCCTAATTGAGGCTGCCTCTTCTTAAGGAAATCCAGTTTCCTTCTCTTTAGAAAGAACTTCATATCTATTAATCAGCTCCATGTGTCCTATATCATTTTCTTTTCTCCTCTCTGTGATATCCTTCCACCCTCAGGAAGTGACATCTTCTACCAGTCTTCCACTAGAATCAGGAAATAAACCCGACAGGTCAGAATTATCTCACTCTTCAGATTTTTTCTTCTTACTTTCCACTGGAAACCTTTGTTTCATTATAATATGATAAACTTTTGTTATATTTTAACTCTTATTGACCAATCGTAGTGTCTAAGGTACCATAACAGTTATAACAACTTACCTTTGATAATGCTTTACAGATATTATTTAATTTATCTTCTCAACAACCCCATAAGAAAGGTGATATAAATCTTATTTATTATCCTCATTTTGCAGATAAGAAAACTGTGGCTCAGAAAAGTGATATGATTTTCCCAGAGGTGAACAACTAGTTAAGTGGAAGAACTGAGACTCAACTCTAAATTCAGTGCCCCTTTTATTATATCACAGAAAAAATAATTAGAAACTTTAAGAAAAAGACTGCTTGGACCAGAGAAATTTTTAATTACCACTAGATGAATCTTGACCTCTGAATCAATTAAAAAAAATAACGAAAAACAAGGATGCACTCAGAAACTGAACATGATTTTAAAAGATTTTTTTATCCAACGCCTGAATTGCTCTGCCTTGAACATGAGGGACCCAACCTTTGATTAGCCTTTTCTGTTCAAACTTTTCACCCCCATTGAGGTCTCTCCAAACACCAGCGTTCCTGAACAAAGCACTAGCCTCTGTCAAGGAGGCCGATAAGAGCAGCCCCTAAACACACTAAGAACACCACATTCACAAGTCCCAACCTCCCACTCTTGAGCCTAGGATTTGTAATGTAAATTCAAGTGCTCTCTTCTCCTCTCCAAAAAAAAAAAAGTCAGAGGAGAGAACTGATTCAGTTATTTACCAGGGAGGCCTCGGAGACTGCACACTTCCAGTCCTTTCACATCCTCACTTTTTGTTAGCATACTGAATTGTGCGTGGGCAGCATTCACATGCTCCATAATTGGGTGACAAATGGCTGCCAGTCTTGAGCAGTATCCCTGGTAGTGTTCTTCCCAGCAGGACAATCTCACCTCTTATTTTTCAATCTTTGGCCAGCTCCACAATGCCAAAACAGTTGGTCCACTTGCTGAGAAAAATCAGTTCAACTTGTTTGGAAGTGTAAAGACAAAAGAGTCAGAATATTGATAGAATTTAATTTAATTTAATTTAATTTTTTACTTTTCACCCTCATATACAACCAGAAAATGTGTAACAGTAACACTTTCCATTTGTGAAAAGCAACAAAAGATTTTTCTCAGTTTGTATTAACAGATGGAAGAATGCATCAATTGTAGATTACTATCCATTTAAAAACCCACTAACTACTGAAGAACAGAAAGTACAGCATTTCATAACTTAAAACACTTTCCTTGCCCGTGTGTTTGTCACCATTGTTACACTTGTAGCTAATGTTTTCTGGGTGCAGATTTTCTTGTGGTGCTCTATAAAAAGTATTACTCTAGGTAGCCTAAATGCAAAATATTTCCCAATTATTTTTAAGACATTCACTGCAAGTCTTTAAAAAAAAAAAAATCTCACTCTTAAGCCAAACTCCAAGAGCTGGTTATCTTTTTTTCTCCCTCATTTTAATTTACTGGAAGTATCTTTTGCCTATTTGGCAATACTCAAATGCACTTTATAGGTCTGTTTGGATATATAGGCATGCTCATATATGATAAAGGTTTTAAACTACAAATAGTAAGAAAGCTGAGACTTCATTCTCCTTCAGACAATGTACTTTTTATAACACATACACACCAACACATACACACACACACACACACCTCAAACACCTTCTTCATTTGACAAGTTTGTTTGAACAACTATCTTTGCTCCCATTCATTTTTATTTAAAGCAGCTTATTTCATGCAGCTGTTTGGGGGGAAATGTTCATTATTCCCTTGGCCTTTCTTAAAATCAGTCCAAGTTGCATTTAAATTTTTCTTTTTTTTCAGGATATAAAATGTGCCATGTATCTTCGTCTTCTTTTTTTTTTTTTTAAAGCATTATTAACATTTATGGCTACACAAAGCTATAGAAATTCGGAGAGAAATACAACTTCAACAAAAGAATGATGTCATCTTTTTCCCTCAGAGGATGCATACATTTAGCACATATTTGACTTCTCACAAAAGTTTACATCTCTTTCTTCATAGTATATTATTATGCTCTTTCCTACTGGGGAAAGACTTTCTATCAAAAGCCATGCTTTACCATTCAAAATAGTTTTCTTTTCATTACATGAGTGTAGTGATTTGCTCTCATTTAGAAATTCAAGGTTTCTAAATGCTAAATCATTTTTCTCCATAGAAATCAAAGAATGTGAATAGTAGGATCTCCTGAGATGGTCTAGTTAGACCAGGGCCCAAAAAGGGACCCAGATGGAAATACAGACAGAAAGCCCTAACTATGTAGAGAAAGAAAGCAAATCCCTAGAACCCTGAACAAAGGGACAGCATTTATAAGAAAAGCCCACCAAGAAAGGGGCCCAGTGGGCAAGAAATTCATTCCTTTGTAAGTCAAACCAATCCGAGGAGATAATTAAGACTAGCAGTCTTAGTCCTTTTAAGTGAATACATTTTAGAAAACATTGCCACTTTTAGATGGAAAATCCTTGAAATTTAACATTGGAGTTCTTACAGGAAATCAACAACAAAATATATTCCTTCTGGGTTTTAATATGTCCAAGTCCAACAGCTTTGTCAGTACCCCCTTGAATTCAAGTTCCCAGTCTATTCCAGTAATTCTTCCTTCCTAGCCAAGTTCCTCTGTTGAAGGACTTCGACTCCCTGCCAGGGGTTAACGTCACTCAATGACCAAGTCAAAGTCTGAAAACACAAGGTTATGAGTTCTAAAACTCATCCTGTTATTAAATTTCTGTGTGGTCCCAGGCAAGTCACTGAACCTTCCTGTACCATCTTTTTTCTTCTGCTTTGGTAGAGAAATGGAATGTTTCTTTCAATGCCATTACAAGAGATTCTTGCAAACACTAAACCTGTTGCAGTACTAGGCACGAAGTAGAGGTTCAATAAATACTTGCTGAATAGAATTGCCATTGATTTTTCATAGTTCCTGCTTACTTTCTACTCCATGACCCTTTAGCAATTGTGTAAAACCATTTTTTACTAAACGCTTTGCAATCTTTTTTTTTAGTGGTGTTTGCCATGTAATTATTAAGCCCTTATCATGTACAAAGAGCAGTCTACTAGGTTTTCTAGATATAAAGACATAAAACAAAAGCAGTCCCTGCCTTTAAGGGGCTTGTATTCTCCAAAATATCTCCAGAAAGAATGGCCAGTATTGATAACCTTAATTTGAAGAGAAAGTATTTAAATATAAGTAAGTTAGGTATCTTCCTTAAGTAAGTATCTTATTCTCCTTGCTGAGGAGCTCCCCATAGATTTTACTGAGAAAATTCAGGCTATTCTCTATGAGTTTCCTCTTTTCTCCTATTCTACATCTGAAAACCCTTTCATATCACCCTCCCATTCTGAATTCTTTCTTCCTTTCTACCAGTTTCTGATGAAGAGGAGATTCTTCTCCTTGTTCAAGTCAATTCCTCTTCCTGTATTCTTGAGCCCATCTTCTCCCATCTTCTCTAGCATTTTACTGCAATAGTCATCCCTCCTCTCATTCAATTCTTCAGTTACTCCCTATATGTTGTTGTTGAGTTGTTTCAGTTGTATCTGACTCTTTATTACCCCTTTTGGGGTTTTCTTGGCAAACATGCTGGAGTGGTTGCCATTTCCTTCTTCAACTCATTTTACAGGTAAGCAAACTGAGCCAAACAGGGTTAAGTGACTTGCCTAGGGCCATGCCCTAGGAAGTGTCTGAGGCTGTATTTGAACTCAGGAAAATGAGTCTTCCTAGTTCTAAACCCAGTGTTCTATCCACTGCGACACCTAGCTGCCCTTTTCCCTATCTACTGCCCACAAAGACCTCCCAGGATTAACTTTCTCATCCCCTCAAGCTATCATCCTGTATCTCTTCTCTCTTTCACAGTCTAACTCCTAGAAAAACTATGTACAGGACAATGGCTAAACAAAGTACATGAATGTATCCATGTAATATGCAAAATGTAACAAAAGTGTTGGATTCAGAAAAGCCTGAGACTTGCATAACTTGTTGCAGAGTAAAATGAACAGAACCCGCAGAATAATCTATACATTTAGTACAACAATGTAACAGAAAACAACTTGAAAGATTTGAGTCAATACAATGAAGAATAATGACTCCAATTGACTGAGGATGAAGCATGCTTCCCACTTCTTCTCAGAAAGATGATGGACTGGAGGTATAGAATGTGTATTCAGAACAGAATCCACTGTCTTTTTCCCCAAGCTGATGCTTCTTCCAAATTTCCCTATTTTTGTTGAGGGCACCACCATCTTTCTACTCACTAATTAGTGGGTGGGGGTGGAGTAGTACCATTACAATAAACATATAGCATAGCCACTTTTGGGGAGTGTGCTGAGTCAGTATCAGAGCACTGACTGGAACTCATTTCTCCTAACTTCCCATCCAATGCTCTTTGAATGAGGCTATAGGAATATGGCCTCTCTGAGGTGGCATTTTCTCTTATCTGAACAGCCTGGCCCATGAAGAAGACTGTTTCCCTTCTGCCCATGCAAGATAGTCCACCACCCTTTCAAACCTAACCCTGGCTCTAGGTCTCAGGGAATTTTAAGAAGTAAGAAAGGGCAAAAGACAGATGTAGGGATACAAAGACAGTGGTATCTTTAGGGAGGCATGGCCCTTCCAATAAGGATGGAGGTACTTTAGTCTATCACTACTCTCCCCTTGAGCCTCACTCTCTATGGACAAATCATGAGTGGAAGAGGGAGAGACCCTTCCCACCCTCTCTGGTACCTGGGCTATCTCCTCTTCCAGGCAGCCAAATACACTGAGAAGCAGACTTAATGACTCTGTCTACACTGAGTGGAGGCAAGTCATGAGGCCAGAACTCAGATTCTTTTCCTGTCCCTAGGTTAAGCCAGAGCTTGGACATCACAATAAATCCTGATAGATATAACCCATGTAAACAAAAATTCTTTAAGATATCCTCAATCATTTTTAAGAGCATAAATGGGTCCTGAGACCAAAAAGTATGAAAATTGCTGGCCTAGGGCCCCAAGAGATTTAATGACTTGCCCAAGATCACACAGCCAATGTGTGTCAAAAACAGAACTTGAACCAGGTCTTTCTGACTCCAAGGTCTGCTAGTTATCTGTTATGCCACGAGGCCTCTCCATTTTAATTAATACAATGAAGTATATTATAATCATACTTTACTCATATGTTTAGTTTCATAATAGTTAAATGAATGTACTCTCTTCAGGGGCAGTTTGTTTTTCTTCTTCAAATTGAAAACATCATCTGTCCAGGATCTATGACTTCCCTGAGATTGCATCAATCTATAAATCTTAGAGAGTCACCAGAGACTGAGGGAAGTGAAGTGATTTGCCCAGGGTCACACAGCTAGTAAGTATGAGAGGGAGGATCTAAACTCAGTTCTTTCTGACTTTGAACCTCACACTCTGTCCTGTACAGCAAAGGTATCAAACACATCACCTACCAGGTCACAGCTGAAAGCAGACTAAAATGTAATTGGGAAATATTTAACAAAATAAATTTAAATGCAATAGGACATAGGTAATGTTAATATGTGGTTTTCTAAGTCACTAGGTGGCCAGCAGGGATCCTTATGTACAATTTAGTGACCCTGTTTTTACTTGAGTTTGACACCACTGCTCTACAGCACACACTCTTTCATCCTACTATTCCCTAAACAAATATATACCAATGAGGTCACATGTAAAGGAAAAAAAAAAGAGAAGTCAATGCATCAGATGAATTGAATAATTCCTGAAAATCACAAGACAGATTCTGCTTTTGGTCATTGCCAGGACTGTACATTCACATGAGTCCCAGCACCTCTGACTCTTTATTCTCAGAACATCCATTTCTTCTCATTTCCAGTTATTCTCATTCTGTGTCTCATTATTTGGACAGAATTACATGGAAATCAGCCAGTGGTAGAAAGAAACCAGAAATAAAGGAGGATTAAATGGTGTCAGATCCTAAGTACAGGATTCATCTGACAGGGTAAAAAGACTTCAACTGATCAATTTTAACTAGATGTATTAGAATTCTTTGTCACAGGGACATCAACACCAACCACAGGGGAGTCAATGTTGTGCAGTATCATGGGACCTAACTTCAAATCCCAACTCTGACACTTAATACATACGTAACCTTGAGCAAACCCTTAAAAACTTTTTGGTTCTCAGTTTCTTCATCTGTAAAATGAGAGTTGAATTAGATGGCCTCTTCCAGCTCTAGCTCTATGTTTCTATATGCTTCCTATTCAGTCTCCACTTTTATTTTCCATTGTTGTTGTTTAGTCATTTTCTTCAGTCGTGTCCAATTCTTCATGACCACTTCTGGGATTTTCTTGGCAAAGATACTAGAGTGGTTTGCCATTTCCTTCTCCAGCTCATTTCACAGATAAAGAAACTGAGGCAAACAAGTTTAAGTGACTTGCCCAAGGGTCACACAGTTAGTAAGTGTCTAAGGCTGCATTCAAATCAGGTCTTTCTGACTCCAAGTACCACCTAGTTGCCTTTTAATCTTACACAATCAGGAAACCTTATAGAATGTCACAAGTAAAGAGGTTAATTATCCAGGTGAATTCTGAGTGGATTATTTTCTTGCATACATTAAATAATATAGCCTTGGGGTAAGGGCAATCAGCTCTGTCTATGAGCGTGGGGGAAATTACCAGGCTTCAATATTTGTTAATTTTGTGAATACTTATGGCCTGACTCCAAGTGAAAAGCTTTCCCCTTGGGAAGATCTAGATTGCTATAAAGTACAAATGGGACCAGTTTATCTTGAATCTTACTTCTCACTCTTCCTTCCTTATGCCTGCCCAGAGACCAAAGAAACAAAGGAACATGCTTCCTAAGGAAAGTTCTGGCCCTGCTTTCTTGAGGAAAGGGACTTTTAGGAAGAAGGGGGAGAGGGCTTCATAACAAAAGGAAAACACAAAGAATTGGCAAGCTTGGAAGCTCAGGGCCCACTTCTACTTAGAAAGGGCCTCTCTCATTATTCTTTTCAGATCAGCTTCGCAGGTGATGCTGGTCACAGAATTACATCACCAGAGGAGCAGCCAGGAGTTTCTGGATGCCAGGATGACTGAAACAGAGTGGAATGTATTATCACAGAACACTGAGAAGCCAGCCAAATAACACTCCTTGCTGGGGGTGCTGGGATAAGGGAGAAAAAGGGGAGATAATTTTGCATGAATAGGGAAAGAAAGATCCTGGGTCAGTATCCTGCCAGCTCCTATAAGTAGATCTAATTATGACCACATACCTCACAAAAAAGGTTTAACCCAGACTGAGCTGATTTCCCAGGGCACAATTTTAAAAGGGCAGCATAAAGCCCTCCCTTGACCTTCGATGAAAAAACGCTAAATGCTGCACTAGCTCTGGGAGCTTAGGCTAACTGACCATTGTGAGATGAGATGTATTCATTCCCTAAAGTTACAGGGAAGTAAATGCCTAAATACTCAACTTAAACTTTGGGTTTATTCATAGGGTAGGACCAGTTACATTTTATTAGGCCACAAGCACCATTGTGCCATAGTGCCATTGAACAGTGATCAAAATGAAACAAGATGAAATGATTAACACATTATAAAGGTAGTTAATGATGAGGATGAGGATGATGATGAAGTAGTATGGAAGACCTCCAAGAAAGTCCAGTTGACTGTCAGCCCATACTTTAAAGCCCCACTCAAATACCACTTCCTCCAAGAAGCCCTTCCTGATCACTCGGGGTAGCCTTCTCTATCAAATTATACATAACCCTTTCTTGTTCCTTTCTAGTTGTAGAGGCAGTATAGTGTAGTGAATAGAGGACAGCACTCAGAGTCAGGAGAACCTGGATGAGAATCCTGCCTCAGATACTTACTACTGCTGTGTGACTCCTGGTAAGTCACTTACTCTGGGCTTAGTTTCCTCATTTATAGAATGAGAGGGCAGGACTCAATGAACTCTAAGGTCCCTTGCAGCTCAAATGCATGATCCTACAGTAGGCACTTAATAAACATTTACTACATTTTTATTTGTAAAGCCTTCCATCAGTGCTTCATCATGTCATAGAAGTGGTGACCCCAGATTCTCAAAGGCAGAGACAAATGGATACAAACTGTAGCAGGTCCCACTAACCTGGAGAGGATTTAAGTATGTGACTAATGACGGACTCAGCCCTAAGATCATGGATTAAGATTAGGGAGACCCGTCATCAGAGGGCTGGTCACCAGCTGGTGATTTTTTTTTTTTTTTTTTGCTCAGATGCTCATGAAGATAATGCTCATCTGTCTACTATAGTGTGGAGGGCATGTGATCTTTACCAATAGAAAATATCCATGTGGAGAAAATTGTGAAATTTTAAAAGTATGGAAATATGTTAAGAATACTGGATCAGGAGTCAAGGGACTTGGGATCTAACCTATTTCTGCCACCTAATTTGCTTAGTGATGTGACCTGAGGTGAATGAGGAATGAAAAAAAATCTACTTAGCTTGCTATATGCAAAGCTCTAAGAACTAGGGATTATTGTTGTTGTTTGTCCTTGGTTCTGGAAGAGGACCAGTGACATCAGGAGAGTGATATCTCAACTCAAAAGTGAATTGGATTTAAGTTAGGCAGAGCTCTTCAAAGTCATCCTCTCTCCGCTCTCCTCCAGAGTCATCTGAGTCAAGTGGTAAGACGTAAATCAAGAAACTGGCAATGGCCCCAGATGCAGTGGTAGATCTTGACCATTTAAAGCTAGGGTCTTTCTCAGGTCTTCAAGAACTAGGGATACAATTACAAACAAGGAAGATAGTGACTCATCTCCAGGAGCTGATATTCTTATAGAGGAAAACCACTTACAAGGAGGAGTATAAGGAGGAAAAGAAGGGGCAGTAAAGTATGTACATTATGGTTTGAAAACATCTGTGGAGTAGCATGGTGGTCTGGTTCTGGGTAAGATAAGGTGAAATCTCACTTATCAGAGCTCAGGGTCCCAACCACTGAGCCTCAGCTATAAAATGAGGGCAATCTTATCTGCTCTACCTTTGTCAAAGGATTATTTTGAGTACCAATTGAGATCATATTTTAAAAGCCTTAAAAAATTAAATATGCCATTGAAAGGAATGGTGTTATGATGATACTAATGAGGGTCATTTGGGGGATGCAATGTTTAGAATGCACAAAACAACAGCCTGATATTGAACAAAAATACTGGATTAGGAGCCAGAAGAAGTGGATTCTGTTCTAGTTCTTCCATTTATCAGGTCTACAATGCAGAATAAATCACTTAACCTCTCTGAGCCTCAGTTTCCTCAAATGTCAAATGATGGTATTACTTGCCTTGCATAATAATAGCTCATGTTAATATACAACTTTGGAGTCTGTAAAGTCAGACCCCCTCAATAATCCCGTGAGTTAGGTAGTGGGCTATTATTATTTCCAATTTATAAAGAAGTAAGTTGAAGTTCTGAGAAGTTAAATTACTTGTCTATATTCATGCTTCTAGAATGTATCTGAGATGGGATTCAGATCTAGGCTGCCTTACCAATATTCTCTTTCTTAAGCATACTGACTCTCAATATCCTTTCTGAAGATCTCAGGGAAATTTTATATGCAACATCTCCTTCTCACAATACAGTAAAAATAGGGTAGGAGTTCTGCTTATGTTTGGACAATTTTTTAGGCTGTCTTTTCCCTCCGCATTTTCTTCCATTTCTAGGCATCAGAGAAAAATAGAAAGTGTTGAGATTAACACTTTCTAGGGAAATTAACATAAAATTAGTTTCCTAAGGTTACATGATAGAGGAGGTCCTTTGAAAAGAGAATTCTTATGCTTTACAAATACTAGAAGGTATCAGAAGTAGATGTGAGAAACATGTCAGAGAAGTTGCTGGGAGAGCAATTGATCTTGGTGACCTTGCTATACATCGGGACTTTTTCTGACTGGCCCCCTCAATAGAATGTAAGAATGTTGAGAGTAAGAATCTTTTTTTTTTTATTTGTGTCTCTAGCACCTTGCAGAGTACCAGGCCCTTATTAGGTGCTTAATAAATGTATGTTGACTGACTGCAAACTAGAATAACACTGAATGGGGCAACTGGATGATGCTGTAATAGAACACTGGACTTGGAGTCAGGGAGATCTGAGTTCAAACTTAACCTCAGACACTTACTAGTTGTGTGACTCTGGGTAAGTTATTTAATCCTGTTTGCTTCAGTTTCCTCAACAGTAAAATGAGCTGGAAAAGGAAATGGCAAACTACTCCAGTATCTTTGCCAAGAAAACCCCTAAAGGGGCCACGAAGAGTCAGACAAGACTGAAAAATAACTGAACAAGAATAGAGTATCACTGAAGTGCCCATGCAAGAATCTAAGTGTATTTCATCCAGAGAGCGGGAGGCAAATGCGGTAGGCTGAGACAAAGACTAACTTTGACACTCAAATGCTTGAGGACTAATGCCTTACCAATACTAGTCTTTGGCTATGCGTGGGAAACACCAGACCCATAAGACTTGGTTGGGGGAGCCAAGATTTCAGGGCTCATTGGGCCTGCTATCTGTGAATGTTAAAGTTGACATTAATAATTTCATTTTGACTGTTGTAGTCTAAGTGTTGAGATTTAAGATTGCTCAAGAGTGGTCCTGAAGCTTTGGCCTTCTAATTCTGTTCTTTGTTCATTTTAATTCTGTGTAAGTAAAATGTACTCCAATCTTTATATGAATAAGCAATCCTTTTGGGTCATGCAAAATTGGGAAAGGAATTATGGCTAGGTCCCAATTAGTACAAATAATGAACTACCACAAAGTGGTCTCACTATTTGAATTTGCTCTTATATTTCCATTGGGCTGGGAACAATTATCATATTTTACATAATTACATAATTCAAATAGTGCAAATTTGAATACATGAGACCATTTCTAGAAAGTCAATATAAACACTAATTGGGACCTAGCTACAGAATCTCAATGAGATGGGGGCTGAAACATGAGAGATTTATGAATTAACATAGCTGTTTATAACTCTAGACACAAACCAAGGTTGAAGCACAAAAAAGAAAAGTCTGGAAATCGTAAGACCCAGGTAGGCACTAGTACACATTTGCAAAAGTATTTAGGACTCAGAGTGGCTAGCTCCTGCTTATGTCTAAAGAAAAGCTGCCTTTATTCTTCCCTCCACCATACTCCATTAGCTGGGAAGATAAGTAGGAAATCCCTAGCGCAGAAGAAAAGGCAGGGGGAAGGAAAAAAAATAGGTCGAGATATATTGCTCAGATAGAGTAGCTTATAGACAATGGGAGTAGAAGAACCCATTTGTTTTACTTTTACTTTTAATTATACCCATATTAAAATGTGGTAACCCCTATGCTGCCTGCCAAAATTCTTTGAAATTACAGCAGCAAGAAAAATTGGGAGCAAACTATTCCAAAGGGATGAGGGCTGAGCCAAGATAATTGAAATAATTATTATTTTAATGTTAATTAATATTAATACTAATATTCATTTTGAAAAGTCTCTTGAGTTTTGAAGAATAGTGGCGAGAGAATCAACCTTGGAATCAGTAAGATGTATTCATGTTCCATCTCTGATACAAATTAGTTGTGTGACCCTGGGCAAATCATTTAACCCTTTGGTACCCCCCACCCCCATCCAGGATGCATTCTAAGAATATAAATTGCAGAATAGTTGCTAATTTACATTCACAGGTGATGTTTCCTCACCTGGTGTTCCCTGCACCATGAAATAATAGATCCAAACCAAATAAAAATTGTTTAGACATGAACTTGGAAAACAGTATAGAGGAGGACAGGAACAGGGAAACTGCTTTCATCCAGTGACAGTAAAAGTGAAAGGGGCAACTAGCTTTTGAAAGGAACAGCTCAGGCTTTGAGCACCCATTTAGTGACCACTGGGAATATTGCAATCTATTGGAATGTTAAACTTCAACAGATGTGCAAGTCCTGGAAAGACGAGCTCAATCAGAACGCCACCTGGTGGCTAACTCAGACTCTGCATCACTCCCAATAGCCTTGTTTGGATTTTAAACTATGTGACAGTTGTCTCCCTGAATATTTAAGGGAGACAGCTTCAAGCCAAGCATCACATTAACAGGAAATGAAAATTTCCTCTCTTCAACTTCCACCCACTGCTCCCAGTTCTTGGTGTAAGAAGAACATGTTAAATCCCTCTTCCATATGATAGTCTCTCAAAAACTTGAAAATGGCTATTACCCCTCCCCTAATTGTCCTCTTCTCTAGCTTACCCACTCCCAGTTCCTTCAGCATGTCCTCATCTGGAGTCCCTTCATCATCCTGATTACATTTATTTGAAGTTATGCTTTTTTTCCTTTTCTTTTCTGTAAACGTAAGTCAATTTTCAATCCCTATTACTAAATTTCATCTTATTAGATATGGCATATTCTTCTAGATTTTCAAGATATTTTTGTATCTAATTCAGTCAATAAATGTGCTGGCTAGCTTTTGTGGCTGCATATTTAAAAATTGATAAATAAGCAATCTATACTATACCTTTATCCAAATCAATGATAAAAAATGTTAAGCAGTATAGAGCTAATATGGGGGTACTAACCTGAGATCTTCCTCTTTTTAGATTGACATTAATCCATTAATCATTCTTCTTTGGTTTTATACTTTGAGTTGTGTTGTTCACTCAACCAGTTCTGAACCCAATTAACTTTATCATCATCTAGTTCACATTTCTCCATAATGCCTACAAATATCTCATAAGAAACTTTGCCAGTTCCCTTGCTGAAATCCAGATATACTATATACTATGTACCTATATACTGGATTTTCTAGTCTGATAACCATGTCAAAAAAGGAAATGAGATTTGTTTGTCAGGACTGACTTATCCTTTTTTTTTTCTTAAAGCTTTAGTTGACTTTTATGCCTAATGCCCATTTTCCAACCATGAGGGAGAGGGTACTGTTAAAACTGGAAAAGACCTAACTTTAACTCCTAGCTCTTCTACCAACTAGCAATGTGACATTGGTCAAGTCATTTATCCCTTCTAAGCCTTAAATCCCTCAAACAAAAAATGAAAGTATTATATATAAACTACCTGACTCATAGGATTTACAGCTGGAAGAAACCCTAAAGAAAATGTGGTGCCATGGACTATTCTTGATGAACTCATTCTGGCTTTCACTAATCACTTCTTACCTTTCTAGATGCTCAAAATCCACCCTGTTAAATGCCACCAATTGGAAAATGTTTGAGCAAGTTATGGTATATGATTGTGAAGGAATACTATTGTACTGTAAGGAATGATGAAGGGGAAGGTTTAGAAAAATCTGGGAAGACTTATCTGAACTGATGCAAAGCAAGCAGAACCAGAAGAACATTGTACACAGTGAGAGCAATATTGCAACAATAATCAACTGTGAAAGACTTAGCTACTCTGATCAGTCAATGATTCACAGCAATGCCAAAGGACTCATGCTAAAAAAAAAAAAAAAAAAAAAGGCTATCTACTTCCAGAGAAAGAACTAATGAATTCTGATTGCAGATTGAAGCATATTTTTCCACTTTATTTTTCTTGCTTTTTTTTCTTGCAACATGGATAATGCGGAAATATGTTTTAGATGATTTCACATGTATACTGAGTATTATATTTCTTGTCTTCTCAAAGGGTGGGAGAGAGGATAGAAGGAGGGACAGAATTTGGAACTGAAAATAATTTTTTCTTAAATTCCCTTAATAAAGCAATTTAAAACTGGGTCAGGAATTGACCTCATTTGTCTATAATTTGAAGACTCTATCCTCTTCTCTTTTTTGAATATCAAAATGATATTTGTCCCTCTCTAATCCTCTTGCCTTGCCCCAGATTTTTTTTTAATTACAATCAGGGATGTAGCCATCATGTTTATTAATTTTTTCACTGTCTTCATGTGTCACTTATCCAAGTCTGCTGATTTGAATTCATTGGGAAAAGTGGAGGTGGACTCTTAGTATCTTCTTTACTTATCTAGTAAGCGTATGTGGTATAGAAGAAAGTGGACAAGAATGGGAGCCAGGAAACCTGAGATCTGAAATGTATTAACTATCACTTATTAGGCCACTCACTTGAACTCTTCCAGCCTCACTTTCCTTACCTTTAAAATGGGATAATAACATTTTTACTATCTAATTTACAGGATTGTTATGAGGAAAGTCTTTTAAAACTTCAAAGTCCTGTAGAAGCATAAATAATACTACTAATATTACTTGGGCAATTTTAAACATAATAATGACAAAAGATCATTTCAGTTATGTTTCTCCTTAAATACATACATTTTTTGTCTACTTGGGATTGACCAAACCTGTGATTTCATTGAAATAGAGACCTCCAGATTGAAAAAAAAAATCCTTTCCACCCTTCTCCACAATGTGTAGTCTTAGAGAGTTGCTTGGGGTGCTAAGAACTTAAGATCAGGATCACACAAGCCAGTATATGTCAGATGTGAGACTTAAATTCCAATCTTCCTTGCTCCAAGGCCAGCTCTTTACCCACCATTCAGGGGTCAGCAAACTACAGCAGGAGGGCCAAATCTTGCCTGCTGTCATTTTTAATACCAATGGAAATCTAAGAATGGTTTTTACATTTTAAAATACGATGCAACTTCATTTAAAATGTAAAAACTATTCTTACCTTCCTGGCCACAAAAATAGACTGGGCTGTAGTTTGATGACCCCTGCATGTCATTGTTTTTCTCTTTTTTTTTTCCGTTTATTAACTTTAAATATGTAAGGTTTCCCAATTTTTAATTTCAAAATATCAAAATCAATGGCTCTCATTTGCCCTTTTCCAAATAAGGGCTATCCCTTTGGATAGCTGTGTCCATATCCTTTAAGTTCTCATTTGAAATAATTTTGTAATATCCATAGGCAGAAGCTGAGAAGTTGTGAAAGATCTGGAAACTGGACACTATGCATATTGACTGGTTAGCAAATATTGTCAGACTAAGACAACTATTTGTCCATATTTACAAATTTTGTTGTTGTAGTTGTTTGTCCTTCATTCTTGAAGAAGGCTGTAACATCAGGAAGATGATGCCATGACTTGCAAGTGAATTGGAGTTAAGTGAGGGAGAATTGTGCAAAGTCACCAGCCTCCCTCTCTCCTACAGAGTCATCTGGGGCCCAGCGGCAAATTACACAAATATTGTAGCACAAGGGTAATCCTTCAGAGACACATATAAAAGGAAAACCCAAGAAAATCACAAACTACTCTAGCAATAGCAGTGGAATGAGCTCATTCAAGGTAAAATATTCTCTCTCTTTTCTCCTCTTAGCCTCCTCCTTTTCCTCTTCCTTCCACCCTACCCTCATTAGTCCTATATTAATTGATCTGTATTATTGGCCAAAATAATGATAAGAAGAGCTGACAATTTTATAGTAAATATAGTAATTATATAGTTTAGGTTTTATAAAGTTATTATATATCTATTACATTATATATCTATTGTCTCATTTGGTACTTACAAACATTATTTTCCTTATCTTCATTTACATAAGAGGAAACCAAGCCTCAGAGGGGGTGAAATGACTTGTCAGAAGTCACATAGCTAATGAGTGTCACAAGTGGATACAGAACCAGGGCTTCTGATTCTAAATTCAGTGTGCTTCATAACTTATTCCAACAGCAGCAAAAAAGAAGGGAGAGAATGAAAAGAAGGAGAGAAGGAGGAGGAGAAAGCTGTTTGCATTCATCTAACACTTTTATTTGCTTTCTTTTGATAATTATTTTTCTTTTATTTTTTTAGGTAATTGGGGTTAAATGACTTGCCCAGGGTCACACAGCTAGTAAATGTCAAGTGTTTGGTCTAAGAACAGATTTGAACTCAGGTCCTCCTGACTTCAGGGCCAGTGCTCTATCTACTGTGCCACCTAGCTGCCCCAATTATTTTTCTTTTAAGGAGACTCATGGAAACATCAGACTTCTCTTCTGTTACTCAAAGAACTCATAAAATTAAGACAAATATAGCCCATCTCCAGCAGCTTTCTGTTCCCAAATCCTCAAACACACAAGCAAATTCAGCTCAATTACTCAAACTTCTGGGTTCCATAAGCAGCTAGTTTGACAAAGGAGATGGAAAAAGTATAAAAAGCAAATCCTGAAGGGAGTAAGAAAGCAAAAAGCAGAGGTTCTTAACTTGAGGTTTGTTGGTAGATTTTAGGGCATCCATGAACTTAGATGGGAAAAAAAATTAGTCATTTACTTTCACTAACCCCTAAGTGAACTTTACTTTCAATGATGAATGTAGGCAACAAGTATGATGGTGTTAGTAATACCTGTGTCTTTGTCATTAATAGAAATTCCAGATATTTTCATCTCACGTTACGGTTTTTGCAAATAACTCAAAATTTCATTCATGCTCAAAAATACTGTAGTTATAAGATGCTCTGCTAGATATATTACATCATAAATCTGTTTTTATATGCTGAGAACTATATTTCAATATAAAGGGTTTCCTTTGTAATTCTATGTATTTGACTTTATTTTTTTTAATGTTATTTATTCTGAGAAGTGGCCTATAGGCTTCATTGGACTATCAATGGGGTCCCTAACACATGCAAAAAAATAAGAACCACTAGTATAAAAAAATGAGAAAGTTTTCACATTATAGGCAATTGCTTCAAATGAGGTAAAGACAGAAATCTTTACTACCTCTTTGACAATAACCACAAGTGATGGGGATAAAAGTCAAGAACTACTGACTTCTATGAATTTCACAAATCATGGAATATAAAATAGGTAGTTTTGATTCAGTCAGTACCATCATTAAAAACTTTCTACTCAGTCAAGCAGTAGGCTGCCATATTGCCTTGATTGACCTCAGGAAGCAATACAGTCCTAAAATTTTCAAAGTATCAATTCCTGGGTAAATTTAAGATATTGCTTTCTTTACTCACTAGATTTCCATGCATAGAATAAAAAAGATATCACCACACATCAATAGTATGTAATAAATTCAAAGGCCTTACAAATTGAACTCAAATTGACAGCCTCCAAAGGTCCTTTCTACTCTTATGATTTTATACCACTATCTTTGTGGATAGTTAGTATTGGCATGGCATTTTCTACCTATATGTATACACATAATCATCATTGAAATAGGCTTCTGGTTTTTCCAGCAGAGGCAGTAGCTTACACTTATGTTCTATAATTGCAAATGTCATTGGGAGGGAATGCATCAGGTGTTGGTATATAGAAGGAATTGCTGGTAAAAGTGGCATAAAAGATTAAGACTGACGTTCACAAACTATTGGGTTCCAAGCTCTCTAGAGCCCTCAGAATGGATCTAATTGTCCTATGGAACAGGGGAAGGGGGATTACCTTTCACGTTCCTGTTCCAGGAGGTTGGTGAAGTCATCACTTTTGTTCATGTAATCCGTGTGCTTGTGCTTCTCGTTTTCTAGCTCATAAACAGTGCGCCTGTGGCACTTCTCTGCCAACAGGAGCTGTTCCAACATGCGCCGATAGGTTTCTCTTTGTTTTTCTTCGAGCCTGTCCAGCTGAGTAGGCAAAAGAGTGGAAGATCTTAATATTTCATTGCATTTGGCATGCCATTTTAAGTACTTTGTATTCCTTAAGTAATTAAGTCAAGAAAAAGCAAGCTTGAGAATTTTTGCCTATCCTGTCCCATATCATCATTTATTGGATTTCCATTGGATATATAGGTTTAGAGTAAGACAGGACCACAATAGTAGTCTTGTCCAAACTCCTCATCTTACCAATGAATAAACTGAGAAGTATATTGTTTAGGATTTGTCCACTTTCACACAAGTAGGAAGTGGCAGAGCCAAGACTCAAACCTGATCCTCTGTCTTCATACCTGAATCTTCGCTGCACCATACAATGGAAAGCCCAGGAATAACCATATAAACATTCTTTCATTTGGAAGAATAATAATTTTTTATAGATGGCATGTTTCTTAAATGTTGGGAGAATAAGCTCTTGCACAGATTTATTGATTTACAAAAAGTCCTATACCCAGTAATATTAAGGACAATATCCCTCTTGATCTCTGAAAGATTAGGAACTCACTATGTACATGTGCCATGCTTTGCCTCGAGGAAGTAGTTTACATCATCAAAATCCTTTCTTAAAGGCCTACTTACTACTAGATGCATTTAAGACAAAGAGTTTTAAAAGAACTCTAGTCCTTTAAAATAGGATCCAATTTCCAGAAGATGTTTATTAATAGAGTATGGACTTCAGAACTTGCCTTAAAAATCTGACAATATACCTACCTCACACCCTCCTCAAACTTAATGTTATCCATCCTCTACTTAAAACCCTGCAGGCTTTTACTAAAGATGTATTTTCCTATTCGCTGAGAAGCAATGGTGGCATAGGGAATAGAGAGCTGGCTTTGGAGCCAGGAAGACCTGGATTGAAGTTTCACCTCTGACATATACTGGCTGTGTAACTCTGAGCAAATAACTTAACTTCTCAGTGCTGCAGGCAACTCTTTTAAGACTTCAAGTTGTAGAAAAGGTGCTGACCTGTATTGATTGGGGTCGTCTCTTCATTGAGGAGTTTCCTATAACAATAAAATCACAGGTCCAGTAGCTATACCATTTGCATACTGCCATTTAGTCTCCTTAAGCCCAGAGAAAGAATGCCATCAGCACAAGTGCTATTATGGAGGCAATTGGTGCAATGAAAAGAGTGTTGAACTTGTAGTGAGAAAGTTGGGGTCACCAGACTTGACCTGAAATCCTGCATCTACCACCTACCCTTTCTAATGTGACCTTGGGCAAGTCACCTTTTGGGCCTCAGTTCTTTTCTCTGTAAAATAAAACACCGGACTTCACAATTCTTCAGGTCCTTTTGACTTCTAATCCTATGATCATAAGATCCTATTATGCTGGCTTACTTGGATTGATTTCAATTAGCATGCAAGGAGTTCCTTGCTATCTGCCAGGTACTTCACTAATATGATTTTGTTTGGTGCTCACAACAGCCCTGGAAGTAGGTGCTCTTATTATCCCCACTGTAAAGTTGAGGAAACGGAGGCAGACAGAGGTGAAGTGATTTGCCAAGGGTCACACAGCTAGTAAACGACTGAAGCCAGATTTGAACTCATGTCTTCTTAACTTCCAGGGCCAGTGCTCTATCCACTATACCAATTAGTAATGTGAAAGAAGCTAAGCATCTCCCATAACATTCTAACTGGGGAAGGATAATCTCTGGGTTTTAAATGCATTTTGTTGATTGGTTAAAAATGCCATTGCTTCTACTTCCCCTTATATTCCCTATCCAGAGTTCCACTGTCATCTTCCAGAGGCAGACATTGGGTGACAATAGGTGTGCTGCCTAAGACAGGGACTGGAAATAAGAGACACTGGCAAATAAAGCCTAACATATTCTACGTTTTTTGGGGCAGCTGAGTAATTTTTAGAACGATAAAATGACCATAAAACTAAGAGTTCTCTATAGTCAAAAGACGCATTCCACATATAAGAAACTTCCTCCAATATATTGTCTCCTGATCCTTCTTTAAAATGTATACTGTCAGGGGCAGCTAGGTGGTGCAGTGGATACAGCAATGGCCCTGGAGTCAGGAGGACCTGAGTTCAAATCCCAACTCAGACACAAAATACTCACTAGCTGTGTGACCCTGGGCAAGTCACTTAACCGCATTGCCTAGACCAAAAAAAAAAAAAAAGATTTGGGGGCAGCTAGGTGGCACAATGGATAGAGCACCGGCCCTGGAGTCAGGAGGACCTGAGCGCAAATCCAACTTCAGACACTGGACACTAGCTGTGTGACCCTAAGCAAGTCACTTAACCCCAATTGCCTCACCAAAAAAAAAATGTATACTGTCTTTCAACATTTATTTTCTTTTTCTTTTGGATACCAGGATGGTTCTCAAAGCCAAGGATCCTACAATATACCTGGGTATATTTTGGTTCCCCATTGACCTGGGAAAACACTCAGGCCCAGTTTTCTCATCTGAAAACTTAACTATTTTGCAGAAGAATCATTGTTAGGATGGCTGCTGATATTTAACAAAATTAAAATTAAAAAAAAACCAAGAATGAAAATATTTAGTAAAGTTTTACAAGACGAATCATTTTTGAAGATTTTCAAAGCTGCCTAGAAAAAGAAGAGGAAATAGGTTGCAGTGTGATAACTCATACTTATAAAACACTTCTGTATTTCTAACACATTTTAAAAAACATAATCTA
The DNA here is from genome assembly GCF_900497805.2 of Vombatus ursinus. Taxonomy (NCBI): domain Eukaryota; kingdom Metazoa; phylum Chordata; class Mammalia; order Diprotodontia; family Vombatidae; genus Vombatus; species Vombatus ursinus. Next base: position 24,467,614 of record NW_020949613.1, read on the forward strand.
TTTTGATCCTTATAATATCACTGTAAGGTAGAAAAGAAATAGGTGTTACCATTCGCATTTTATCTGGAATAATTCAAGTGTGGGTTTGTCTGAAGGACAGGACTAGGTCCTTTTAAGACTAATGTTTCTGTGACTCTTACTTTTTGTACTAAAATGATTATTATATAACATTTTCTTCATATACCTAATTTCATAGGATTTGTTATAAGAAGCATTTTCGAAGTCTAATAAAAAAAACCTTTTTCATGCTGGCTACAATTTAGGTTAGCCCATAGAATTCTTGAAAATTGTAAATCTATCCAAATGTGTTTCAGTGTTTGAATTAAATTATCACAATTCTTTAGAAAAGAGACAAGTAGAATTGAGCACTTATTTCTTAACTGCAGAAATGTAAAATTATGAGATTATTGGCCTATAATTATGTTATGAAAGCCCTCTGGAGTAATCCTTTTTCTCTCTCTGAGCTGTCATACTGACAGCCTGGAAAGCAGTCTAAAATTAAGGGAGTACATAGTAGCCACCTTTTTATTTCTTACATCTCTTATGAGAGGCAGTATGGAGTAGAACACTGTCCCTAAAGTTAGGAAGACCTGGGTTCCAGTTTGCACTTGAAACCTATGGGCTATGTGCTCCTAGGCAATATTCCTAGGACTGTAATATAATCTGCAAAGACGATGCCTATCTGCATTAATACAGGGAGTTTCCTTAGCAGCAGCTCGCTATTTTGATTAAATTAGAGGTTTGGGCAAAAAGAAAAAAGTCTGTATGTTTCTCAATTCCCCTCATTAAATTAACATTTGAGAAATCTCTTTGACTTGATTGTTTAATGCTTCATTCTATAATTCAGCTCTAAAGATCATCATAAGAGCTTACCATCAAGAAACAATAATGTCTTCTAGTATAATTCTATTGAAAATAATGGTTTAAAGCCCTTTAAAAGATATTTCTTTTTCAACTTAAGAGCCTTCAGTTTTATTTTACTCATGCCGGTTTCCATCTCATTTTAACTCACGATCAAAGTCTACAGAAACACTACAGAAGGCTATCAGTTAGAAGCTTTGCCACCACCTACCCCATGACAAAGCTCATGAAATGTTCGCCTGCCAATTCAATTATAGCCAGGTAAACTCAACACTAAAACTGACCAGCTCATAGCACTCTATTTTTATCCCCATCATCACTTGCTTAGAGGAGTAACAGACTACATGAAACTAAGTGTTCTAGCCCAGGTATAATCCCATGGAAGGAGGAAGAGAAGGGAAGATTATCATTTTGAAATACTTCCTCAAATCCCTGTGATACAACTGGGTTTTATCTTCCAAAAAGATGTTATCTTAACCTTACATTATTCATTCACTTTTTTATTCACCTGACCTGATTAAGAACTCACTCTTCAATTCAAATCAGCACATGTTCTGACTCTCATTGTCTTGGACAGTTGCCTCGGTAATTTGCCTGGGGTCACACAGACAGTATGTGACTTGAATTCAGATTCTTCTGGACTCCAGGGCCAGCTCTCTATCCACTATGTATGTTCCCACTCAATTCTTTATTAAGGAACTAAATTAAGAATATTCAACTTTTTTAAAAAACTAGTCTGTGAAAAGCAATTTAAAAATTACCCACTCTCACAATCCCATCCCAGATGACTCTTCATGTTGTCATCACCACCACCACTACCACCACCACTATCATCATCATCATCATCATCATCATCATCATCATCATTACCTCTGAAATTGGTTTCTCATATACATCTTCTCCTATGGACTTTTCCTGGGCCAGGATGGCATCTCTGTGCAGAACCCGAAGGACATTCTCTGGTGCTGCTGATCCATAGTGAGCCTCTAAAACTTCGGGCTTGGTTTTTTCTGTCTTCAGCATGTGGATCACATCTTCCCTGGCCTGAGGTATTATAGGGAAGTACGGTTAGCAAGGTGGCAATTTGGATTATACTCAAGACTTGCTAAAGAGACTCTGCTTATCGCATCAGCCCTCATTGCATCTGGGTGTTTGATTGGAAAATTCACTGAGCATTGCTTTCTCTCTTATTTTACCATGAATTCTGATAGTTGTTTGCCAAAAGAAGATTAACAAGCACATATTCCACATCAGGTTGCTAGGAAGCGCATAAGCATAAGAGGATCTGTGCTAATATTAAACTGCACAGAAATTGCTTTTGTCTGGGAGATGATAAATCAAGGAGGGGGTGGGGCTCGTCCTGTGACAACTACTCAGTTTTAGTGCATTTTGAGGTCAATGGACAAACTATATTTTCTATTTATATTCTCAACCCAGTATTTGAAAGCTGATATTGAAAATCCTCCACTCAACTATTCCCCAGATCTTTGCTTTAATTCCATTTGGAATTAGCTCAAATTGCTACAACTTCCTGTGAGATTAGCAATTTCCTATTCCCCTCAAATGATTCATTTCCCACTGAAACACATGAGTGAAAATATACATATTACATGACATGAGGCTCTTTTTAGTTTAGTACCAATAGTGAAATATAAGGCTTGGATGGGTAGCTAGGTGGCACAATGGATAGAGCACCAGGACTGGAGTCAGGAAGACCTGAGTTCAAATCCAGCCTCAGACACTTAGTAGCTGTGTAACCCTGGGCAAGTCACTTACCCTTGTTTGCCTCAGTTTCTTCATCTGTAAAATGAGCTGGAGAAGGAAGTGGCAAACCACTCCAGTATCTTTGTCAAGAAAACCCCCAACTGAAAGTGACTAAAAAAAACACATACAAGAGCTGACCCGTCCTATGTATATTTTCCCTCTTTGAAATGTGAGCTCCTTGACCACAAGGATTGTCTCAGCTAGGATGGTAAGGCAGGCGGAGAGAAGTAGCTAGGTGGTGCAGCAGATAGAGTGCCAGGCCTGAAGTCAGGAACACCTGAGTTCAAATCCAGCCTCAGACACTTACCAGCTCTATGGCCCTGGGCAAGTCACTTCACCCTATTTGCCCCAGTTTCCTGATCTGTAAAATGAGCTGGAGAAGGAAATGGCAAACCACTCCAGTATCTTTGTCAAGAAAACACCAAATGGGGTCTTGAAGAGTCAGGCATGACTGAAATGACTGAACTGAACAAAACTTGAATGTTTGGCATGGATACTTTTTAATTTGTTAAACAAGTAAGCAAGTCTGTTGGTAAAGGCTTTTCTTTTTTTTCCCAAAAAGAAGTTCCCTCTACTCCCTGGAAATTTCTGGCCCAGAGCACCACTCCCATTGACCAAAGGCAAGTGATCAGGGGTAGAGGTTATTGGGTAAGAATAGGTATGGTGGATGCAGACAATGAGTAGCAATAAGCAAGACATTAGGGACCACAGCTCAATATACTGCACTTTTATGAACATCTGAGAAATTTCTTGAGTGAATAGGGCTACCACACCAAGACTCCTTCAAGGACACTAGTTACATTTCACACATTGTAAGAAATTTCCCCAAAAATATTGTCTCCAATTCCCCGCTTCAAATATGTCCACTTTCCAACATGTTTTCTAGGGATACATGTCAAAGATCCCAAAGCACTCCTGCAGTTTACCCACTTTGGACCTTAGGAAACCATTCCTCATCTATAAACTCAACTGCTTTGAAGGGGAATGGCAAGATCTACTGGCTGTCTTCTTAGAAACTTTTGTAAGATTCTTACCAGATATATTGTGAAAATCACAAGATTTATAGCTTTATGCAGTGGTGACTAAGGCCAACATGACAAGAAGTTGAAATATTCCTTTTAATTTTGTTAACCCATTTTGTTATGGGTTCTAACATGTAGCTATCTTGATGTATGAACATAACAACCCTGAGCCCTCTGTCGATCGAGATATTACGGACTGCTTTCCCTGTCAGAATCGTAGGTTTGGACCGTCCATACTCATTCTATGTATAGGTAATGGCATACATTTCATAGAATCATTAACTTTTGGAGCTAGAACGATTGATCATAGGATCATAGATGAAGAGCTGGGCAGGGATTTCAAAGACCATCTGATCCAACCTTTTTACAAATAAGGAAACTGGAGACTGGGGAGATTAGATGACTTGTTCAAGATCACAAAAGTGGTAAATGTGTGTGATGTGAAATCAGGTCCTTACAGCTAGTGCAGGAGACATTAAGAGATCATCTAGTTCAACACCTTTGTTTTGCACATAAGAAAATATGAGCATAGAAAGTGAAATGACTTCCCCAAACTCACACAGCTAGTAAAAGGCACAGAGGGGATTCAAACTCAGGGCTTCTGACCCTAAGTTATGTTCCCTTACCATTCCTCCATGCTTGGTTACTGAAGGAAGGGAAGGGAATAAGCATTTATATAGCACCTACTATGTGCCAGGAACTGTGCTAAGTGCTTTTTTATTATTATTATCTCATTTGATCCTTACAATAACCTTCAGAGGTAGGTGCTACTATTGTCCCCATTTTATAGTTGAGGAAATTGAGGAATAGATGAAATATGTTAGCAGGAAAGACTCTAACAGCTGAAGGAACTGGGGTAGCCCTTCACCTGAACCTTGAAAGAAGACAGAGATTCTAAGAGTTGGAAGTGAAAATAGAAATCATTCCAGGAATAAGGGCTAGATAGTACAAAGGTGTGGAGTTAGGAAACGGAATGACATGTGTGAGGAAAAGCAAATAGGCTATTAGGCAGGATTGAAGAGTTCATGTAGAGGAGTAAAGAGCAAAGAAAACTGGAAAGACCTGTATTTTAATCTCATTTCAGACACTAACTATATGACTTGCATGGGCACATTACCTAGGGGCAGCTAGGTAATGCAATGGATAGAGAGCTAGGCTGGAGTCAGAAAGACCTGAATTCAAATATGGCCTCAGACACTTTCTAGCCATGTAATTCTGGGCAAGTCATTTAAACTTTCTCTGCCTCAGCTTCATTAACTATAAAATGGGGGAAATAATATCATCTATCTCCAATAGTTATTGTGAGGATCAAATGAGATATTTGTCAAATGCTTAGCACAGTGCCTGGCACATAGTAGGCACTTAATTTTTTTTTACGCACAATTTTAATTCAAATATAATGGTAGAATGATCTTACATAATTTTTAAATATGAAATGAAATCAATGACTCACAAAAGTTATTTACTACAGTGTTTGTGGGGAAATTTCATATTCTATATCTATATCATTGTAGATATAAAGTATAATGGTTCACCTTTTTAGTGCTTGATGGGGAGTAATTATGATAAAAAGGTTTTTAATTAGAGTAGCAATATCTAACATTTGAAATGCATCCATGCTCTTTTTTATAATCACATTAGAGTCAAGTATATTTATTTTCACATCTGTTATAACTGCTATTTAGGTACTTAATTTTAAAAGAAGTCCCTTAGCCTCTCTGACAGTCAGGCTTCCTCAGCAGTAAAACTGAGATAATAATGAAATAGTGCATGCAAAGCTTTGTGCAAATTTTAAGGTGCTATATAAATGTGAGCTATTGTGATTATTATTATTCTTTTCACAATTGACCCTCCAGACCATCATTACTACCAATTCCATTAGCCCTAGCAATGCACCTTCTTGAAGATGGAGAGAGAAAGAAGACAAAAGCTGCATTCTATCTGGAATTAGTAGCATCCTTGACCATGTGACTTTCTAACCACCATTATTGCTGACACTCCCACCCTGACTTCTTATCGCCATCAACTTACTTCCTAAACTCTTACAATCTGACCCCACAACTCTACTGAAATGGCTTTCACAAGGATTACAAATGATCTTTTAACTAATACCTAATAAATCCAGGGAACTTTTATTCATCATCTTGGACTCAATGATGATTGACCCCCTCATCCTGGATAAATTCTTATTGATTTCTGTGGTACTTCTCTTTCCTGTTTCTCTTCCTACCTCTGTGACCACTCCTTTGAAATCTTCTTTATTGGTTCATAATTCATTTCCCATGGCCTAATCACAAGGAAGCTGGGTGGCTCAGTGGATAGAGTGCTGGACCTGGAGTCAGAAAGACCTGAGTTCAAATGTGGCATCAGTCACTTACTGTGTAATTCTGGAAAGTTATTTAATCTCTGTTTGCCTTAATTCACTGGAGAAAAAAATGGCAAATCACTCTAATATCTTTGACAAGAATATCAGCATTGGTGTGCCATGGTCCACATGGTCACAAAGAGTCAGACGTGACTGAACAATTGAGCAACAACAATCATAAGTGTTCCCCAAGACCCTGTCACAAACCTTCTTTTCTCTATCTCCTCTGTTCCATCTCAGCTATACGTAGAGATGGCCATACTCTTCATTTTGACATAGCTCACAAAGATTCCATTTCCACATTCATGAACACTGAGATTCACTGATTTCACCATAATCTTTTTTCATCGCATCTTTCCCTCTGCCTTTATGATTCCCTAAGCTGGTTCTTCATTCTCACCATGATTTCCAATCCCTTTAACCCTCACTTTTTCCTGGGTTATCATCCCCGCATTGGTACACTCTCTGCCTTTTCTTACCTCAATCCTGTAGTGAACCAGATCAACTCTATAATATCCTCTACACTCAAGTCCCTTGCCCTCTTCTCCTATTAATGATCATACCTTGCCGAGCCCCAGTCTTGGATTACTCCCATCATCCATTGCCTTTACTCCTACTCATGTGCTACTGGAGAAAAATCACAAAATTGGACTGAGTCCACTGTCAATTTATGTTAGTTTCACTGCTATTTACCCAGACTATTGTAATAGCCTTGCACCCAATCTCTTCTCTCTTCAATCTATCCCTCTCATAAGTGCCCAAATAATCTTCGTAAGTCATAGGTCTGACTATGTCACCCCTTTGCTTAACCCTTCAGTGGCTCTCTCTTGCTTCAAAGGTGAAATACAAGCTCATCAGTCTGACTTTAAGGTTCTTTACTGCTTGATGGTTCTCATGTCACCTGGTGGTCAAAACCTTCCATTAGAAATCATTGAGGTCAAGTCCCTCATTTTACAGATGAAGACCCTGAGGTCTGGAGAAGAATAGTTTTCATTTGTATTATTCTTTGAGACCTGTTCTATGACCTTGTGAGAACTATTTCTACTGTACCATATTTGCCTCTACATGTAAAAATAGTTGGAGGCATATATCCTTAGAACACTTATAGGCGGAATTAGACTGTTTTCCCCTCTATGAGGAATTCTAGTGCCTAATGAAATTTTAATATCTGTGTTCTAAATGATTTTTATACTGTTCACAGTATATCCTTAAATGGAAATTGGACTTACAACTCAGAAAGGAATAGGCAGCTAGGTGGCACAGTGGATAGAGTGCTAGACCTGGAGTCAGGAAGATGAGAGTTCAAATTTGACCTCTGACACTTACTAGCTGAGTGATTCTGGGCAAATCACTTAACAGTTTGCTTCAGTTTCCTTGTCTGTAAAATGAGCCGGAGAAAGAAATGGCAAACTATTTCAGTATCTTTGCCAAGAAAACCCAACTGGGGTCGTGAAGAGTTGGACACAACTGAAACAACTGATCAACAACAGAAGATCATAAGTTAGGGATTAGACTTGTGATTTCATTAGTATAAGAAACTACTGGATGTGGAAACTTCTTCTACCAAAGCAGGTCAGCACTTGCTCTGCAACATATACTCTTAGAGAGTTTCCTTGGATGCTAAGAGGTTAGGTGACTTGCCCTAGGTCAGGCCTGCACAACATAGGAATTTCAGGTGGCCTGCAAAAAAATGTAGAGGATGTAAAAGAAAGTAAAGATGTAACAACTGTTTTGTCTGGAGTCTGCTTAACTTGCCTTCCAGTAGTCACTGTTGTGCCCATTGTGTAACTTGGTGGGTGGGTTACCACTGTGCACTCTCTCCTGTTTGTCGTATGACCCGTGGCAACCAACCATTGTTATACCTTTACTTGGAAAGTGAGCTGCCAAAAACCTACCTGCAGCCTGAAGAAGTTTAGCCTATTTTAATTTTGGCCCCTATCTACTACCAAATTGTTCAGGTCTGCCCTAAGTCATACGGCCATTAAATGTCTGAAGCAGGACTTGAACCCACGTCTCTGCTGGCTTTGATGTGAGCTCTCTATCACATTACACAGTCTGTCCATAGTATGATTGGGAGTTTTCCATACAAATGAAACAAAAAACAAATCATTCAAATGGAAAGAAAAGTTTCCTCTTCATCATTCAAATATTTTGCTATTTGGCGAAAGATTTCTCACTGCCTGATTAGTGGATGGGCTCATGCATAGTTTCTACAGCTTTAGCACAAAAGAGGAAGGAAAATACAAATTGCTTACCTGGTTAAATATCAGACACATATATTTCTATTTTTATTCTTGTCTCACTCTCTGTTTAGACTTTTTACAAACACCTTGCAGTGACATCTGCCAAAAGAGTTAGAGCTGAAATGACCACACACTTCCCCTCAGTCTGCCAGTGCCTACTTACTAATGCCAGCCTCTGAGTAAACTTAAGAGTATTGAGCACAGAGGAGTGTAAGGATTATAGATTTTTTTTCCCACCTAGTATATATTCTAGATTTGTTCCACTTTGTCTAGACAGTCAAAGGAAACTTTCACAGGAGGATCGTTTCTATGATGTAATTCTTACATGTGACATTCTGAAGAAGAGTTTGTTATTTGGTGAGAGCCAAGAAAATTTCCAAGTGTCTCTCAAATGCATAACTGTAGCATATAATGCAGATATATGTGTAGCATATAATGTGCTAACTGGGCCGAGATTAAGTATTCTAATAACTGGACATTTTTTTGACCCAAGTCAAAAACACTTGGCAGGGATTGGGCTCAGATAGAGGATGGAAGGGAGATGAATAGTGTTTGTAGTTCGGGGAGTGGTGCAAGGATGGAGTGGGGTTGGAAGAAGGGTGTCATGGTGAAGAGATCCTGGTAGTGGCAGCTCAGGGGGGTAATTGTGGCACACTGCAATGCTGGTGGAAGACTTCAAGATGAGCAACGATTATTATTAAGAAGGAAAACACTCCCATGTAAGCAGCTAGAGGCAAAGCTCCATCTACTCTCTGCTAGTTATTGCTCTGAGTTTCAAAAATGGAAGAAATTAGATCAAACCTGATTGGGCAGGTGGGTGTTAAAATAAAATTCTTATCCCTTTTTCAGGCTATCAGATGCTTTATTGCTATGTTGTTTCAAGCTTGGATAGGACTAATAAAGCTGTCAGCCAGATAAGAAATTTTATAAGATGATGGATTTCTTTTTTCTAACGACTAACTTCCAAGATTGTTTTAATTCATAACCAATTTAGATAAACACTTTCCCAACATGTTTTATTACTTTGCTTTTTGTTTTTTTTAAAAGAATGCAATGAAGTAAGAACCACCAAAGTGGGCCAAATTAGGGTCATCCTGCCCATTATTCTGTTTCTGACAGAGGCAATAAGGATTGAGTTGTGAAAAGGTATGGCTGGTCTTTTTGATACCATCATTCGAGATAAGAGGCATACTATCTCCCTCTCTACCTGCCCTCCCCCCTTTCCCACACCCTTATTTGTTTCCATTTTGAATCTATGGCAATTGAATTTTAATCTAAAGTGTCCCTTGAAAGCCATCTGCTCCAATTGCTAATTTTACAGAAACCAAGGTCTAACAAGTATATTTATGCCCAATTTCACATAGGGAGAAAGGGATTCAAATAGATGTTCTGGCTCTAAATCTAGAATTCTTCCTAACACATTGCTGTCCTTTGAAAGACTGTAAGTTTCTTGAGGCAAGGACATTTCATATTTTTTGTTGTATCCCCATCACCTAGTAGAGTGCCTGACACATAGAAGGCATTTAATAAACACTTGTTGGTTGATTAACGAATGGTTTTAATTAAGCCTTCCTTTAATGTGTTCAAGTTTCAACCTGTATTCCTTCTTGGGCTAATGAATTCCACAAATTTATTGCTCTCTGTGCAAAGGAACATTTCCTTTGTCCCAAATTTATTTTCCAGTAGTTGGGGACTTGTTGAACTGGTCATATTGACCCTCTTCACACCTTTCATGATCTTAGAGATTCTGATCACCTGGCTTCTCAACTTATACCTTTTTTTGATTCATAACTTTTTTATTGTTTAATCTGTCCTTATGTGACAGGCCTTTTATCCCTTCATGGTTTCAATTGCCCTCTTACAGATCTTTTCTAGCTCTTTCATGAACTATTTGAAATTTAGATACTGGAACTGCTGAATATTCCAGATATGGATGTGTCATCAGAACCATAAATAATGTGGGATAATTGGAACTTTGTCCTAAGTGCTGATAGCCAGGAATGTTTTCTACCCAGGGGCCATTGTCACTTTTTTCCATTGTGATGCAGAGAGAATAAGACAAGAGTCATATCATATACTAGTTGGTAGCAGTTAAGGATTAGTTGGAGAGGTGCTTAATTGTACCTTAAACTCTGTTTTCTTTGAAAAGAACATCTGATCATTAAACCTACTGCTTGGTAACTTTTTTATGTTTAGTTTAAATATTTACCTAACAATAAAATGAGTGGAAATTTGGGAAAGAACTGGTATCTCCCTCTTAACAATGGCCTTTTCAGGGTTTTAGTCACATTCTATATTCTTAACTCCTCAACTGGCTCAGGTCAGGCTATGCCCAGAGACAAGTTAGAAATCAAGGAAGATGGAAAAGAAGAACCAACATATCTGAAATAAGATCTTGTGTTTCCATAGATATGGCTAAAGCCAACAAAGTCAAAAGAAGGCTCTCCACATTACCGGAAGAAGGCCTTCTTAGAAAAGTCTCCTTTGTCTAGGAACCTAATCAACCAATCCTATTATTAGATGGATGGGTCATGTGGCAAGCTTGAGAGATAACAGATGAACAACAGCTTGAGTGCTTCACTGGCAACTAGGAAAAATTACATTAGCCAGAGGAAGGCCCCCAGCCTTTTGGATAGATATTCTGTGGAAGATTTACAGAAAGACATAAGTTAGAATCCTGTCAGATGATAAAGTATAGATGAGGTATGATCTGCACTATTGGAGATCCAAATTGATGAGATCTCTTAGCCTTTGAGTTTTCTAAGTATAGTTAATTCCATTTACTGAAAATCAATGCACTTTGATTACATAGTTACTGCCTCAGAAGTAATGTCCTCTTCATTCTCCCAAATCATACAGCCCAAGGTCATTCAGTGCTAACAAGGTGTGATTTCTTCAGGCTAGGAATCTAACATATTTCTGTTATGCTCTAAAGAGAATAGGTAGGTGTTGGGGCACATAGAACACTGGGCCTGGAGTGAGAACGACTCATTTTCCTAAGTTCAAATCCAGCCTCAGACATTTATTAGCTGGGTGACCCTGGGCAAGTTACTTAACCTTGTTTGCCTCAGTTTCCTTATCTGCTAAATGAGCTGGAGAAGAAAATGGACAACCATTTTAGTATCTTTGCCTAGAAAACCACAAATGGGGTCATGAAGAGTCAGACATGACTGAAAACGACTTACCAAAAGGAACATTGAGAGACTTTAGGAGTAATGGGACTTTAGGAGTAATGATTTTCCTTGGGTCACTTCAGAACTCTAACTTGAACCATGGAGGTACTAGGAACAGCTTTTAGAGCATGAAGAACAAAACTGGAGCCTGCTGACTTGAGATTGTTCTCCCTCATGTGACCTCGTGAGAACTTTCTAACTTTCAAGACCCAGCAAAAGTCAGACCAAGTGATATCATATGAAAGAAATTCCTCTATTAAACCACTAATCTCAGAGTGCACTTTTAATTTCCAGAATTGGTTTTCTAATCACTACAGTAAACAGAATCTTAGACAAGTCACTCAAGCTTTCTGAGCCTTGGTTTCCTCCTCTGTAAAATGTAGGGATTGGATTAAATTATTTCTGTGGTCAATTCCAGCTCTCAGGGTAATGCCAGGACAATTCTGATTCAAAAAGTGAAATCTTGGTATCACAGAGGATCAAAATACAAAGTCATAGTTTTCCTGTGATTAGTGATCTGGAGAGGAGCTGTCAGACCATGGATTTAAGCACATTTTTTTATGACTTCTGCTTTTTTTTTTTTTAACCCACTTGGGTTTATTAATAGTGCAACAGCTGCTGAGTTCTGCATCAGAAATTAGATAAGGTCACAGGTTGTCCAGGCGGTGCTGTGATTCTACCAGTGGATAATTTCATAAATTCCAAAAGACTTTGCAAGCTTCGGGGGCTGTGCTAACAAAGACCATAGGCAAAGACCTCATGGGGCCCCCTCTTCCTAAAGGTGAACAAAGTGGCCTACTGGTAGAATGGCCAACTTGCTTGGCACTCTGTAAGGAAGCAGAATCTTTGAGAACACAGAGGAGATCATTGTTAAGGACCAGCCAGATGACACAGTCTCAGGGAGCTCAGTAGTTGTTTATTGAGCTCTGTAAACTTAATCATTTCCAGCTAAGCCATAACACGCAAAACAAGCACCTGTGAATTAACTGTGGCTACTTCAAGCTTTGTTTATTTTTTTTTACAAAAGGGTCCAAATGATCACATTTTCTCAACTTCTTTCCTTTTTCCTCAGTCTTCCTTTTGATCCAGGACTGGACAGCTTTTTTTTTTGTTTTTCCTTTTATCCTTCTTATTCAAACAGGATAAGGGGGGAAAAAGCATTTTTATAGACAGACTATTGTACATAAAGTTCCTCTGACTCTCAAATCATTGAGAAACTTTGTGCTTCTTAAAAGATGTTTTAAGGTCAGGCTAAGGTGAATTCTATATTTATAATAGGCTTGAAACAGTTTCTGCAAAACTATATACAGTGAAGCTTCATCCATCCTGAATGAGTCATAGGATTATAAATTTAGAGGTGGAAGGGAATTTAGAGGTCATCAGGTTCAAACCCCTCATTTTACAGATAGGGAAACTAAGGCCCAGAGAGGTTAAATGGCTTGCCCAAGATCATATAGATAATAAGTAGCAGAGCCAGAATTTGAATCCAGGTCTTCCAACTCCAAATCCAGCATCCTTTCCACTGCATCATGCTGCCTCTGTCATCCCAGAAAGCTAAATTTTTCCAGATACAAATAGGTTAAACCATCATGTATCAGAACTCTAACCTGTTAATAGACACATTTCTCAAATGTACTATAATCTTCCCCATTGTGGTAATCTGTAAAGCCATTGGTTGGGGGAGGGGAATTCTAGTTTTCCAAACAAGCTGTCTCTGTTCTCAACACACCTCCCTCTCCTTCCTGGCATCCCCTCCCTCTTCTGGAATCCACTTGGAAGGAACCTTCTGTGCTAGAAACTTCCAACTCCCAAGCAACCTTGCTCACTGAGACTTCCATACTGTGTGTGACATCCAGGTTGTCTAAAGTTAAATGCCTTTCCTGAGGTGAAGGGTCAAAATCCAATTAGAATAGAAAGGTCTATGGTTTTTAACAAGGTTGACTGTGTTGTTCCTCTGTGGAAATGTCTACATTCACAAAAAGCAGATGCAACAAACCAGGACAGCTACCTTATTCAAGAGTCTGTAATTAGACTAATAATAATTACCCATGTATATATAAAAATATGTCATTTTTTTTCTTCTATGTGATGTTATATTTAGGCGTGCTGCTTGCAATGCAATTTCTAAAAAAGTCTTGGCCATAGTTTAGTGTGTCCTTTTGGTTTTAAATGCTGGTCAGGAAAAAACAAATTGTGTAAAAATATGCGAACAACTTTCTGTTACCCAAACAAAAGACTGATTTGCATCTAAAAAGTATTAGAGGTGAAGTAACAGCCTTTCCAGTGAGAGAAATGATTATTTCTCTCTTGTATTTAATAACTAAATATTGTATTGGGACCAAGGTTTTTCCTGTTTTCTACTTCCTCATCCAGAAATCAACCAGTATGGGAAATCTTTCTCAAAGATTTACCCAGGCCAAAATCTAATCAGACTGTAAAAGAAACACTAAGTTTGAGCTAATGGGAGGATTCCTGCTCATTGCTTTATTCAGAAGGGTCTGCAAAAATGTTGATTCTCCCTTCTATCAGACAGTTGATATGGAAATTGATAAGTCCCTTTGACCAAGATTTGAGTGATCCAAGTCATGTATCCCAATACTCTTATTGTAATATAGCCCAGCCTCTCATTGTAATATTCATCTTCTTATTAATTGTTAACCAATCAGAGTTAATTGCCATCCTACTCTTCCAAGAGCATTTAAATTGTAACCCTACCATCATAAGGGGTCTTTGGTATTTGAAGGGGCCACTAACCTCCTTTCATTAATAAACATGCTAGCCTTATTAATAAAATGATTAAGTTACTCAGAAACTATGTCTCTCGAACTTTTTAAATGCCACACCAGCAAATTGCTAGTGACAACATGCAATGTATTGCTTCTGCTATTTGAGAGGATGAATGGACATAGAAAATTATAAATCACATTGAATTAGTATCCATAATCACTATGTATACACAAACAAGGTCTAAAAAATATACTACCTTAGAATTTATAAGGGAAAATCTCACACTTTAAATGCTTGTAAAATGCTTTTCTAACAATAAGCTGAGGATATGAGTATTGCAAGGAGTATTACCACCATTTTACCAAAGTTAATTGAGGCTCAGAGAGGTTCCCGACCTCTCCTGGGTAGTTAGAGTCATCCTGGGTAGCAAGAGTCAGAGCTGGAACTCAAATTCCGATTTTCTGACTTGAAATACAGTAAGTACTCTTTCCATAATGCCATTAGTATACTAAATATAATGGGACCTTTTTCTGATTACTCAGAATTATCATCATGAACATCCTTCACTGTGATGTACCAAAGACATAGCCATAGGGTGTATGTAAATGTGGATTATAAGATTATATATACCAGCCCAGAACCTTTCAGAGGCTCTCTGCTGCTTATCAATCAAAATAAAACTCCTTGCCTGGCATTTAAGGCTCCTCCATGCCCATCCCTGCCTCTAAGTCAGCCTGCTTCCAGATTACCTTTCTAGCCTTATTTGGCATTACTTACCTTCCCACACTCTAAATTTCAGAGATACTGGATCACTCATTGTTCTATCTTATCCTGCCCTCTCCTGCTTCTATGTATTTGTGCAGGCATCTTTCCTGCCTAGGATGGATTCCTTCCCCATATCTCTACCTACTTAAATCCCTTCCTTATTTTAAAGCCCATTTCAGGTACTCTCACCTCCATGAAACCTTCCCTGGTCTTCCCAGTTATCCCCTTTCCTCCCTAAATCTCATCCCTTTTTGTTAAACTTCTCCTGGGCATTTACCACATTTTAATTTGTTATCTGTGTATGTTTTTAATTTCTTCTACTGTATTATAGAGGGCAGCTACACAGTGAATAAAGGGCAGAGCTTGAAGTCAGGAAGACCTGAGTTCAAATTTGGCCTCAGACACTTACTAGCTCTGTGACCCTGGGCAAGTCACTTAACTCTGCCTCATTTTCTTCATCTGTAAAATGAGCCGGAGAAGGAAATGGCAAACTACTCCAATATCTTTGCCAAGAAAACCCCAAATGAAGTCACAAAGAGTCAGACATGACTGAAAAACGATTTAACAACAGTGTATCTTAGGGGTGGCCTATTCCAAGGTTTGCAAATTCATTATTATCATTAGAAGATGACACTTTTGTAGACTATAATTTTCTTCATTCCCTCCTTAATGGTTAACTTTTAGTAGAATTTGAGGCACAAAAACATTAAAACTGCAAGCTTCATGTAATGAAATAGTATGTTTAGTGCCCACGTGATTAGAACTCACTTTTCCGGACAGTGATCATCTCACTACAACCTGCTTCTTATGGCATTAACATATGCTAGAACTGTCAGCTTGTCCTGATTTTGCATAAATTTAGTGGCATATAATTTACTGGTACTTTACAAGGAGAATTTGGTAAGTACTGTCAAAACACATTGATTTGATGAATGCTGTGAAACTGTTCAGATGATAGACCATGTTCTGAAATAAGATCCCTGCAAGGGCCATGGTGTAATGACTTGCTGGGTATTCTGTTTTTGTTGTTGTTATTGTTTTTATAAATCATATCTAACCTTTTAATGCCATGTCTTAGTTTTAAATGCTAAAGTCATCTTTCTGAAATCATACCTTTTTAGTAAACTACATTTGTTCATAAAATAATCTGCTTTTTCAATGAGCTTTGAGCCAGATCCCTTAACTATGAACCACTCAGAGCATTCTGAGTTTAGATTCTCCAGTTTAGGCAGGAACATCATATGGCACTGCTTCATAGCTTTAGATGACTCAGAATCAGCAAAGATTTTGAACAGTTGCCCTTTCTGAGACCTGATACTCAGCATTTTTCTACCCTTGCATTTTTCAGGTCATACAGAGATATTCTCATTGACTTCTAGAGCTAAAGGGTACTTTGGAGGTCATTTTCCCCCAACACCTTTATTTTTATAGATCAAGAAACGTAGTCTTAGAGTAATGAAGTCATTTGCCCAAGCTTAGCCACTGAGTCAGAGGTAAAACTCACTCCCAGTCCAGTATTCTTCCTGCTAAACAACACTGTACTTACTCTCCCAACAAGTCTCTATTATGCTAGTGTATCTTGTAGACCATTATATTACCAGTATATTCCTACATAATGCTGCCAAACTCATCTTCCGTAAACATCTTTTTCATCATGTCACTTTCCTAGTCAAGAACTGACAATGGCTTCTCAATGACCTCCTAACTTCCCTGCCAACTTTTAAGGCCTTCCATTATCAAGCTCCAACCAACATATCCAGCCTCATTTCCTATTCTTTAATATTTGAATGTGAGCTCCTTAAAGCAAAAATAATTTCATTCTTTGTCCCTGAGCTAGCACCTAGCACGGTACTAATAAAGGCATTTAATAAATACTGATCGGTTGATGAGAGATCTGTTCCAGTTATCTTGGCCTTCACATGACCATATTCACTCTTTCAGTTCTTCCCTTAATTATGCTATTCTTCCATTTACAATATTGTCTTTCTTCTCTGCTTGTGCACCCATAGTGTTTGGCACATGGTAAGCCCTTACTTAATAAATACTTGTTGATTGATTGACTTTAATACTTTGCTCTTTGCCTTTCAGTATAGGAAGATCACATCCTCAAAATCATAACATGGTTTCTATAATATGTTATCTAGGGAACTTTGGAGCCTCTCAAAGAGGAGAGGAGCCTGGGAGAACAGACATGGGCCCGAACCAGTGTTCAATCAATTGCAATAAAAAGACTTTACTACTTCAAACAAAACACAATCAAGAATGGTTGTAGCCTGGTCTGGCTTACTGAGCCACTTAACAAGTGATCTGCCTGGACAGAATTTTGTTCTTTCCCTGACTATTGCCATGATTGAGGTCTGATGAATATATTCCCGCTCTACTTGTCTTTCTCATTACACTTAAATCTTATTTAATTATTATCTCTACTTTTATAATAAGTTTTTTCCTCCAGGTAGATTAATAATACAGAGATAAACTAATAGAAAAATAATTTAAAAATAGAAAGATAAACTATTGCATTCTGAATTTCTCTCCTCTCTTTCTTTATCTTCATTTCTCTCCTTTCTTTCTTTATCTCTGTCTCCACATCTCTCTCTTTATCTCTATCTGCCTCTTTTTTTTTTTGGCAATTGGGGTTAAGTGACTTGCCCAGGGTCACACAGCTAGTAAGTGGCAAGTGTTTGGTCTGAGGCTGGATTTGATCTCAGGTCCTGCTGACTTCAGGGCTGGTGCTCTATCCACTGTGCCACCTAGCTGCCCCTCTGTCTGCCTCTCCTTACCTTCTCTCTTGTCTCTTTTCTCTGTCTCTCTGTCCATCTCTGTGTTTCTGTCTCTGTCTCTCTTTCTCTGAGTCTTTCTCTATCTGCCTGCCTATCTCTCTATCTCTCTCTGTCTCTTTCTCTGTGTGTGTCTCTCTCTATTTCTGTCTCCCTGTCTCTCTGTCTTTCTGTCTCTCTCTCTCTCTCTCTCTCTCTCTCTCTCTC
>NW_020949613.1:24485527-24543933 GCF_900497805.2 Vombatus ursinus
TCTCTCTCTCTCTCTCTCTCTCTCTCTCTCTCTCACACACACACACACACACACACACACACACAGACATACTTTTTCCACCAAGGAGAGGCTTTAAGTGTATAATTCAGGTAGTTGTTTTCCACCATAACCTCCATTTCTTATGCTATCCCCTCAACACATGGTATAATAATGCCTTATGCCCCAAGGGCTACATCACTGAGAACGAGTGACTATTGTCTCTACCTCTCCACCCCACACAAGTGGGGGAAAGAATCACTCACTGTAGTATTGTTGTCTCTTTGTCTTATCAACGCTCCCTTTTTCCTACGCCAGCATGTTTGCTGTTTACTGTTCCCACTGTTCTAATCCTTGCCACCACTTTGTCCCATTTCTACCATTCTCTTCTCTTCTCCTCTCCATTTTTCTCCCTTTTTGTCTATTCTGATTCCTATTACTTTCCTCATACTTCTCAACTTTTATAGACAGTGATGGCCAACAGGTATAATCCTTTCATTCCATGCCTCTGGTGGACAAATTAGAATAGGTTGAGTACAAATTTCAGGTCTATACCTCTTCTCTGCTGTTTGATGTAAATATTGAGGGGCTACTTCTTCACTGCCAAAGAGGTTTCTTTCATTCTTCTTCTCTCCCCATCCACTCCTTCTAGTTAATTTCAGGTCTTGAAGTGTTCTGAAATGGTGGAGTTTTTAGAGGGATGGATTACATATAGCTACCATTTAATGACACCAGGATGATATAGTGGATAGAATCCTAATCTTGCAATCAGAAGGACAAGTTCAAATCCCTCCTCATTTACTTATGTGATTTCAGACAAGTCATTTAATCTCTCAGCCTCAGTTTCCTCATCTGTATATGAAATTAATAATAGCACCTATGTCACAGGGTCATCGTGGAGATTAAATGAGATAACAAATAAGATGCTTTGCAGACCTCAAAACTAGCTACTATTATTATCATTGTTAGTGAAATTTTTTTAAACAGAATAGTTACACATGAATGCGTAGTTAAAATTCTGGAGCAAAGTTTGTAAATATTTTTCTCTCTGTCAATAATCCATGAAATTTACTTTTGGTGGATATCAAACCATCATAATCATAATATAGGTAATTCCCTCTACCAACGCATATCAGCAACTGCTTTGCAACTTATAGTCTTAGAGAATTGCCTAGAGGACTAAGTACTAATAAGGTTTTGTCTTATTAATTAACTTATGTTCACAAAGTCCCTTCAGAGAGGGGGAATGCTGAGAGTCACATCCCTAATTTTATAAGTGAGAAACTGAAATATGAGAAGATCATAGGGTCTTATGGCTGGAGGGCATTTGTGAAGTCATGGGATTCAAACCTCTCATTTTACAAGTGAGGAAAGAGATTCAAAGAGCTAAAAGCAGATCACAAATCTTTAAAGAAGATCACATTTTAATAGCTATCTCTATTAAATTGTGACTTTAGGCAAGTCACAATGACTAAAACCTTTATTTGGTGGCTAACCTTTTGGTGGCAAGTGTCTCCAAACTGAGCTAGGTTGGACCTCAGATGACAGGCATCATCTGCCTTTGAATCCCACTCTGGTACATAATCTGCCAAAGCAGAACCTTCAAAAGCCTAGGGTCATCTTCACACCATGTTGTGACATTGGAATAGAGGTTTTAGTGCATGATTTGTAAGATGTGAGTGAGCATGACAGATAAGAGAAGGACCTAGAATGAAAACTGGGCAGGGAGAAGCAGGGTGATGTTTTCTAGAAGGAGTCTGTTATCATGCAATGCCACACATGGCACTGCTACCATCTGGTCTAAATACCATATGGGGCATTAGTTGAAGATCTCACCATGATGACACCAGTATTTGGGGAGCATCTCCCCAACCAGACCCACCCCACACAAAATGTTGTGCTTCCTCCTTGAGTACAGAGCATGTGCTTTAAGGAACCCAACCTAAGGACTCCTACCAGCCAAGACCACTTGCTAAGCTGAGTCTGCCATGGAGGCTGCCCCAACACAGATCAGTGAATTATTTTTTGCAGCAAGCTTTGAAGTGGATAAAATATTCACAAGCAAACATCTGTCTGCTATTTCCTGTCCTCACAGTCATGTTCGGCTTTTTTTTGCCAGAGAATTCTATGGATGATGTCACTTTTCTCTGAAGAGAACAGGCCATCAGAGCTTTTCACTGACATAATTAATTATCTCTAACCTGGGCCAGAGCCAGAAAATTCCCATGGTACAGCCCCCACAAACATTAACTCTACTTGAGCTTGGTGTTCTCAAACTTTTGTTAAAGGGACAGGATATCATTTCTCGTTGGTTAGAGATTTGCTCAGTGTTAACAAGTCCTGCAGAGGGAATTGCGGCACAGTAACTTATGATTTCATGAGGAAGATCTTTGGCAAATTGAGCAGCAAACTTGAAAGGTCAACTACAGATCATGTATACAAATCAAAGCTTGTTGGGCTTGGTCTTAAGCGCTAGAGGAATGCAATATGATTGCTAAACATTCTTTTTAAAGGGGATTGCAAACATGAAGCTTGAGCAAGATCTCAGCAAAAAGCCAATCACGTTCAACTATTAAACACCTAATTCTGAAAACGTTGAAGGGCATCAGTTTATGAGTCATCAAAGGTCCACATTTGAACGTCTATGTTTGAATAACAAAAGAGAAAAAAGAAAGAAAGAAATGACCAGAATAATGACCCCCATGTGTTCTGAAAACTGATTCCTGTGTTATGATCATTTAAAAAAAGATAGTACAGAAATACTCTACTTTGGGAGGGCTTTGCTTCTCCTCTGACAGATTGGCTGTCTCTCCTTAGATGGATCCTTTTCTTTTGTGTAGCACTTCCTCCATTTCCTGGGATCTCTGATTCCTGGAATATCCTAAGTGTAATAGGGTCTGGCCAAGAAGGGTTCCATACTCAGAGTAGGCACAAAGGACTCTCTGCCTGTTGCCAGCCCACATGGAACCTTGGGGAACTTCCTTCTAGAAAAGGGAGCTGGCAGCAGGTAGAGCCACTCTATGTTTGCTCTGAGCACTGGGACCTCGTTGGCCAGACTTCTTTCCCATCATGTACCTGAAACTTCCGCCTGCCAAACAGCTTTAATAATTCTTGCTTCACAGTTTTCAGAAGAAGAAATCAAAACTATCTATAGTCATATGAAAAAATGTTCTAAATCATTATAGATTAGATAAATGAAAATTAAAACAACTCTGAGATACAACTTCACACCTATCAAATTGGCTAACCTGACAGAAAAGGAAATAACAAATGCTGAAGGAGATATGAAAAAATTGAAATAGTAATGCACTATTGGTGGAGCTGTGAACTACTCTAACCATTCTGGAGGATAATTTGAAATGGGGTTCAAAGGGCTATAAAACTGTGCATGCCCTTTGACCCAGCAATAATACTGCTAGGTCTGTATCCCAAAGAGATCAAGGAAAAGGGAAAATTACCTATTTGTACAAAAATATTTAGCACAGTTCTTTTTGTAGTGGCAAAGAACTGGAAATAGCAGGGATGCCCATCAATTGGGGAATGAATGGTTGAACAAGTTGTGGCATATAATTGTAATGAACTACTACTGTGCTAAAAAAATGATGAGCAGGATCATTTCAGAAAATCCTGGGAAGACTTATATGAACTGATACAAAGTGAAGTGAACAGAACCAGGAGAATATTGTACATAGTAATAGCAATATCGTAAGGATGATTAACTGTGAAAGACTAAGCTACTCTGATCAAGACAATGGTCCCAGACAATTCCCAGGGAAATGAAAAATGAAAAATGAAAAATGCTATTTACCTTCAAAGACAGAATTAATGAATTCTGAATGCAAATTGAAGAACACTTTTTTAAACTTTATTTTTTCTTAGTTTTTTTTTTGTCTGCATTTTCTTTTTCAACATGGCTAATACGGAAATATGTTTTGTATGACTTCACATGTATAATTGAAATCAAATTGCTTGTCTTCTTAAGGAGGGGAGTTGGGGCTGGAGGGAGGGAGAGAATTTGGAACTCAAATTTTAAAAAATGATCATTAAAAAATTTTAAATGCAATTGGGAAATATTTAACAACACACACTTATACATGTATGTATTATATAAAGATCTTAGCAAGTGTCAGCACTACAAAAAAAAATCAGCCTTTTTCTATTCAGAGAATGACTCACTGTAGCCAAAAGGATTCAAAACATCAGTTTCTCTATGAAACCTTTCCTGACTCCCCTCCCCACAGCTGCTAGTATCTCCTACCCCAGGTCACATTATAGAACTATATATGATCACACATTTATACCTTCAAGGTCATTTTATCAAACCCTCTCATTTTACAGATGAAGAGACTGTACCCCATTCCACTGACTTGCCCAGTGACATTAGATGGCAGTCAGGATTTGAACTCAGGCACTCAGACTCCAGAATCCAGTCCTCTTTCCACTCACGATACCAGAATGCCTCCATGCAGGCTTCTCTGATAAAAGTAAGACCAGGTGTTGTTTTCACCTCTGTCTTTGAGTCCCCAGCCCCTACCAGAGTGTGGAGCACATTATAATAAATGTCTACTGGTTGGAAGACTGAGAGATAATGGTAAACACAGCACCCTGATTTTGAGTCTTGTGAATTTCAATATGAAGAAATGAATTTGGAAACATTTAATTTTTAAGACCAAGCGTCTCAGTCTTATATAAGGATGACTACTTGAAATCTTGAACCATGTCTAACACTTTAGATTTATTCCTCCCACAAATCTACTATATGGTACACTCTATGGGTGGTTATTTTCTGCCTAATACCTAAAAGACACAGAGCTAAGAATCAGAATAATTTTATTTCCATTTGGACATCAGGTGATGGTTTGAAGATGAAATACCAACATGCTATTCCTATTTCAGAGTTGCAGGAAACCTGTAGGAAACTTAAGCACATCCCAGCTCATGTAGATAAAGGTCATGATTCAATCTGCCATCCTTTTTCTGAATTCTTTATTTTTTTTTTCTGAATGAAGTCTACTGATAGGTATACTCTTGGTGACCCCATTTTGGGTTTTCTTGGCAAAAATACTGGAGTGGTTTGCCATTTCCTTCTCCAGCTCATTTTATAGATAAGGAAACTGAGGCAAACAGGGTTGAGCAACTTGCCTAGGCCAGATTTGAACCCACAAAGAGGAGTCTTTCTGATTCCAAGTCCAGCGCTCTATCTACTTTGCTACCTAGTTGCCCAGGAGTCTTTAACTCTATAGAATAAAAAGGCTATTTTCTTTCTAGGATGTTTCTAGCACCCTAAATACAAATGAGAATTTGAAGATATATATTCATTTTTCTCTTTTCTGTAGCATCTTCTAGACAGCAGAGGAACATTTCCCACGAAAAGCTAAGTTATCTGGAGCTCATCAAAGGAATACGAGTCTTACTGACATTAGGAACCTTAAAAAGCCAGACATTCTGTAGCAAACATTTGCCTATCCATCTGCAGATGACACAAATTATTATCAAGTAGTGTGGGCTCAGTGTGTTGGGGAAAGGGGACAGGAAAAGGGCTTCATACATCAGGCATGGATTAAGGAACAAAGTGCTAGGAACTTCCCTCTTCACAAGTTTTTGCTTCATTTCATCATAATTTTCTATTACCAGATGTTTGTCTCCTAAGAGTGAACATTCTGTCTTCCCCTGCTTGAGGATGAGAATGGGTGGGTGGATGGGGGAGTGAATAAAGAGAGATAGGATAAATTTATTTGTTCACCAAAGCTTGTTCATTTACAAGAGAATACAAGAGAATAGGAAAGATTTACTTTTAGTTAAGACTTTGGCTCAGTTAACTTATTTATTTTTGAATCAAAGAATGTTAGAGCGTCTATTCGATTGAAGGACACATTATTTGCAATAAGTCAATATAAGATTAATGGAGCCTTACTGTAATGACTTTAAGAGTCAGAAACTGGGAATAGAGAAAACAATTCTATTTTGAACTGTACTACAGACTCATTGTCACCATGATAAATACTCTCGAGAGAAGGATGCCTTACTTTGCTTATTTATAAAATGGGAATAATAATTACACTCTTATATAGTAAGTAGTCTTTAGATTAATAGTAGTAGAGTTTTAATAAAACCCATTAACTTTTGGTTGCTACCAGGATTGTATGTAACAAAACATAAGAAAGAAGATACATTAAACTTATGCAAAATTTTGGGACCTAAACCTATTAAAAGCTCCACTCCCCACCTTTTTTTGCTACCAGTGAAGTAGAATTTTAAAGTTTCCAATGTGCTTCGTAGAATGTGTCCTAAAAGTCTTAACGCAGTTTTAAGCTTTAATAGCTAAGACTTTGGGGACCCCTTACACATTTCAACTCATTTGATCCTCACAGCATCCATGTATATTCCTGTCAGTAAGAATGACAGGTATTATTTAGTCCAATTTTACAGCCAGTACTCAGGAAAGTTAGGTGACTTGTTTATTTCCAAAAAATTAGTGTCAGAGGGAGGACTTGAATCCAGATCTGGCCTGTAGCCAAGTCCACTACATTTGATTCTTGCGTCCTTTGACTCTATAAGCTACTTTGTTCTTTGCCTCTTAATTTACTCACCTACCACAAGTAGAAACAGAGATAAATTCTAAAATAGGTGGAATATTTAACAAAAGACTTTAAATAGCTAGAAAAATGGCATTTTTTTTTACTGTGTAATGGATTGTGGGCATAATTACCCACCAACTAGATATTTATTGAGCAAAGTCTGCCTTGGAAAAATTACAAAAGCATCTCGTTAACTAGAGAAAAGCAATCACTCTCTTCTAGGGCTTGTTCATTATTCTTTTCTAGGGCTCCTCCCTCTACTCCCAGGCAAGGCCACAGGAACTCAAATTCATTTTGCACCTTTGCCACCTTCCTGCCCTCACATTTCATGTGCCCTTTCCTGTACATACCTTTGTCTTCTCTCTCCCTCCTCAACATTAAAATCTCTTCCCAGCAAAGGATATGGCATTAGTCACAGGATCAGATGTTCATAGATTTAGAGTTTGAAGGATCTGGGAGGTCAGCTAGTATAATCCCCTCATTTTATAGATTTGGAAACTGAGGTTCAGAGAGGCAATATCTTGCTTCAAGTCAGATAGGCATTCATAGCATACCATGGATGTTGTCCATTTATAACTTCTCTTGGGAGTATTTGTTTCAGAATGAAAGACTTTGTCCTTTCTTAAAGGAATTCTAAACGTTAGTCTGGGTAAGTGTGTGAATATTATTAGCCAGCAGTTCAGTCTAACCAGTCCCCCTGAAAACCTGCCACATTTGTACTGGCAACTCCTAAAACTGTCTCTCTAATAAAATGTCTCCGTGTCTCCACTTCTAAGAAAATGTGCTGAATATTTAATTGAGAAAAATTTAATTTAATTGAGAAAAAGCTATATAAGTAAACTCAGGAATATTTTCTACAATTTGAATGTGGTTTTTAGTTGTACAGATGTCAGGCTTTAAATTTACTTTATCAGTGGCCAGGGCAGGGGAAAGAAGCCAAGGAAGAAATTCAGCCTCTGTTGGCCATCTTTCATGTCACTGATGACAAAACATATCCTGCTCTTTCCATTTTAGAATCCAAACAAATCATGAAATGCAAGGTCAGAAAAGAGGGCAACAACCCCCACAACATTCTCCAGCTCACCGAAAAATTCTTCCCACCCAACAACCACCAACTCACCACCTGGAGTTTCCAATGTAAGAGAAGAGAAGAGCAGATAACCAGGGAGAAGACTGTTGAGGGGAGACAGCTCTAAGAAATAAGGCAAGACAGGGCCCATGCATGGGAGGGATTTGTACCAACCAGCTTGGAAGTGAGCCAGTGGAATGAAAACCTACAATAAAGTACAACGGAAAGAGTATGGAGGAGCTTGGTTCAAATCCTGGCTTATTCAATCTTGGGGAAAATTTCTTATCCTTTCTGACTCTGGGTTTTTTCACCTGCAAAACAAGACTACATGACCTTTGATGTCCCTTCCAACTCTAAATCTATGAGCCTCTCAGCCTCAAAACCTATGAGCCTCTGAGCTCCCTCATAAGCTCTGAATACTGCCAAGACAGCTTAATAAGAGCTTACATGGAATTTTTTGAGAAGCAGAGAATAGTGGTTTTGCAGATCCTAGAGAAACATGATTTCAGTTCGCCCAGAAAAAAATCACCAAAAGAAAATCAGCACCTTTTTAAAAAATGGCAGTACTGTCCTTTTTTTTCCCTCCCCAGACTGGGTCTCCCTATCTTGCCTGAAGGAAGGGGAAGGGAAAAGGAATAAATGTTTGTATAGCATATGCCAGGCACTGTGCTAAGCACTTTCCACATATTATCTCATTTAATACTCACAGCAAACCTTCGAGGCAAGTGGTCTTATCCCAATTTTCAGTTGAGGAAATTGAGGCAGAGGTTAAGTGACTTACTCAGGATCACACAGCTAGTCAGTCTAAAGTACGGCAACCATTTAGGGGTCCCTACTGCTATTGGCATTAAAGCTTCCACCTGTTCCATTTCTGGTCTGAGCGAATTCACTCCTTCCTCCTTAGGCATTTGATGGCTCCTCATACAGTGGGAATGGGATAAAGAAAGTGGCTTTGGGGGGGGGGGGCGTTCAACATATTGATACCAAACTTAGCGACCAATCTACTTCAGTCCTGTTGCAACTCAGAACTCCTAAACTCAAGTGATCTGCCAGCCTCAGCTTACCCAGTAGCAAGGACTACAGGTACATGCCAATATACCTAGCCACAGTGCTTTTTAAAAAAACATTAATAAAGACATTAAAAAATCAATTTCTAGGGTTCCTTTGTCTTCTCCTCCCCCCTTTTTTATGTGCAGAGGGCATGCTTGCTTTGCATTTTGTTTTTTAACTAAGGTGTGCAAATGAATCTATGTACTCTTTAGATTTTGGATAAATATAGTATTTTGTTTGTTTTCTATTCATATAGCTTTCACTGTAGACAGCTATTTCTCTTTCAGTCAATCCATAAGCATTATTTTGAGCCAGGTACTGTGGGGTGCACTGGAATAACAACAGGAAATAAAAGTAGTTCTTGCCCTCAAGGAGTTTATATCTTACTAGGGAGAAAGGTGTGGAGAGGATCCAGGCATGGAAGAGAGCCTGTGACAAGGCACAGGGGTAGAAGATGAAATTTTATGTTTGTGAACCACTGGTAGGCCATTTTCATTGGAATATAGACTGTATGAGAGGAAGTAATATGTAATAAGCCTGGAAAAGCAGAACAGAGGCAGATTGTAAAGGGCTTTCAGTGACAGAGAATTTTGTATTTTATCCTGAAGATAGAAGCTTCTTAGACGGGATCAGAACTGTGCTTTTGGAATATCAATTCAGTGGATGTGTATGGAGTCTTCAGGGAGGACTAGCATTTCTGCTGTGAGGGCTTGCAGAGCCCTTTTCAGGCTGCTCATCCACCTTTGTTGACTACCTATCACCCAACTCTTGCCTATGGCTCAAAGAAGCTACAAAACTATCTCGGCAGATGGGCTAAACCAGGCTGAGGGTAACTGATGGGTGAGGTAGAGGGGTATCTACCCCAAGCATTTGAAGACTTTCCCTGGTGGAATGGGTAGATGAGAACAATTTGTTCCAAAGGCCATGACAGTGGCTGCAGGAGGCCAGGCTCTGTGAAGCTCTTAGAGCTTGGACAGACATCAAAGATGCAAAGTTATCCACTGCATACCAAGCCCTTGCCAGTCCTGACTTTTTGTCTTGCCACTGGACTTTGATGACTCTGGAAGACAGAATCTGACAACTTTTCACAACTCCGCGTCACTTAAATCCAATTCACATGCAAGTCAAGATGTCTACCCATGATGTCATTGGTCCTCTTCGAAAATGAAGGATGAACAACAACAATGAATGATTGATTGATTGGAGAAGAGGGCAAGTATATGAAATATATTATGAAAGTGGTTTGAAAGAAAAGGCACTAAGTTTTCAACAGGTAGAGTAGAAAGGGCACTAGCTCTGGAATAATAGGACCCAGGTTCAAATTCTGCCTCTGAGTTTACTACCTGTTTAACCTTGGACAAGTTGTCACTTCTTTTTGCTTCAATTGCCTCATATCTAAAATGAGGATAATAATAGCTCATACCTCACAAGCTTGCTGTGAAGGTAATGAGATCAGCTGTAAAGTTCTACATAAATATATGAATAGCTATATGAATACACACACATATAAATGCTAGCTTTTGTTATCATCATCATTATTAGTGAGAATGATGATGATGTCACTTAATCTCCAGGCTTCAGTTTCCTTACATATAAAATTAAAGGGTTAAACTAGTTGATTTCTCAGGTCCCTTCCAACTCTAAACATCTGATCTATGATTTAGTATATCAAGGTTAGCTGTGGGAAAGGTCTATGTTGATTAAGTTCACTGATTTGGGAACACACTGCTTTTGAATACCGTTACCTCATCAAAGGAAGAGAAGCAGATCTCGATACAAGCCTTTCCATACGGTTAAGATAATACGTGAAGGCTTATTCCATCACCTGCAATCATTTGCTTAGAGCATGAACTCTTGATGAACGTGCATCATCTCTCTTCAGTTGTCAGAGATGTTGTTCTCATGATCAAGTGGTGTCTCCATTTTTTCAAAATCTGAACCCCCGAGGTTTCCCTCTAGGGTTCCCTCCACCACTCTAAATCAACAACTATTTTGCAATTTATAATCTTAGCCAGGTGCCTAGGGCACTAAGAAGTTAAGTGATTTTTCCCAGGTCAATAGCCAGCATGTATAAAGCAGGGAATTAAATATAGATTTTCCTGGTTTCAAGACAGGCTCTCTATCCAGTCTGCTATGCTGTCTCTTCTATGTTTTTGACTTGGGCAGCTAAGTGGTGCAGTGAGTAGGATTGGTGCATCTGGATGCAGTGGAGAGTGCATCCCTTAAACCATTTTTGATGCCTATATTTTAGAATTATTTTAAAAGTCTCCAGCAGATTATTTTGTATATGTCTCATGGTAATAAATCTTCATAGTTTTGGCTGTGGATTTGATTTTTGGAAGTAGCTAAAAGTCATCTGGATCCTCTACTTCCTCACCACCTACTCATGCCTTAACTCTCAACAATCTGTCTTTTTTATAACAACTGTTCTACTGAAACTGCTCTCTCTAAGGTTAGTAACAACATCCTAATTATTGAATCCAAAGGCAACTTCTTGGTACTCATTCTTGACCTCTCCATAGCTTTGGCATTGATGATCACTTTTGGCTTCTTAATACTGTCTCCTACCAGGGTCTTTATGCCATGTTCTTTTCCAGGCTCTTCTATATCTCTGACCAACACTTCTAGTTCTCTTTGCTCATCCCATTTCCTCCTTTGACCCTCTAAGTTTTTATGTTCCTGAAGGTTCTGTCTTCAAATCTCTTGCATTATATTTTGTCTTCACTACCTTGGCACTCTCATCTGATTCATATGCTACAATTATAGTCTCTATAATCTCTGTCTATGCAGATATATTTCAAATCACATAGGATCATAGATATAGAACTAGAAGGAACTTTAAAAGACATGTAGTTTGACACCCTAATTTTGTAGATAAAGACACTAAGTAAGGCCTAAAGAGATTAAGTGACTTGACCAAGCTCATAAAGGTAGTAAACATCAGAGGCAAAATTTGAACCCAGGTCTGAACTCCAGACTGAGGGCTCTATACCTACATATTTTTACTCTATCTATCTTTCTATATGTGTGTATATATAGATATTGATATATCTATCTCTATATATGTAGTACATATATATACTTATATATATGCCTATATATATATCTACCTATATATATATATCTAGTAGATATCTAGTAGATATAATATATATGTAAATAGATAGATATAGATATATCCATATGTATACTGCCTCCATTTCCAACCCTGACCTCTCCCTGAACCTCTCCTTCTGAACACTCTCCTTCTGAAACCCCAACTAACATCTCAAACTTAACATTTTTTTTTTACAATGCTGAACTTAACATCTCTATAAAACCTGCCCCTCCTCTTAACTTCCTTATTGCTATGGTATTGCCATTTTCACCTAGACTCAAACCTTTTCATCTTCATTTGCTCTTCTCTCTTCCTCATCTCTGACATCCAACAAGTTACAAATCCAAATGATTATTATACCTTTGAAATATTTCTTGCATTGATGCCAACCAAAAAAGAAATCTCTTGTGGATCTGTCCATGGCCAGTTCTGGTTAAGTTTTTTTTCCCCAATGGCTTGAATGAAGATACAGTTGATGTGTTTATCAAATTTTCTGATGACAGTTAGGAAGAAGGCATCACAAATATGATGAATGACAGAATCAGGATCCAAAAGGTCTCAAAAGTCTCAAACAATGTGTTTACTCTAACAAGTTGAAATTTAAAAGTCCATCTCCAATAAATCTTTACCCTGGTACCTAGTCATGTTACTGGCCATTGAGGGATGATATTTTTTTTTTCAGCACAGCCATTCAAAAAGACAAACTACCAAGGCATAGAGGTGTTTATGCATTGGTAGAAGTTCACTTCCAAGATTCCCCTGGGATTGGCATGCAAATTAATCTGAGTAAGCACTAAAACTAACCAAAGAAGGCAAGGTTAGTGCCTTCTACCCACCTAACTGGTATTCCTGCCTTTATTGTATATATCTTTCAGCCACAAAAAGTGAAATAAAACAAAAGAAAGATTACCCTCGATTTGATATTACATGTTGGTTAACATGAAACCTCACTGCTTCTCTTCATTTAATTAAGCTGATACTTATTTTTTTTTTAGGCGACTGGGGTTAGGTGACTTTCCCAGGGTCACACAACCAGTAAGTGTCAAGGGTTTGGTCTGAGGCCGGATTTGAACTCAGGTCCTCTTGACTTTAGGGCTAGTGCTCTATCCACTGCACCACCTAGCTGCCCCCGATACTTTATTTCTACACCACAGTGTGTACTCAGTGCTAAACCCACAGCAGATCCCAAATGGATACTGGTAGGTTGATTACTGTAGAATGAATAAATTCAAATTTTATTCTGGTAAATACACAACAATGAACTTTAAAAAAACAATAGTTTGTTGTGTGGTGGGTGATATAAGTC
Organism: Vombatus ursinus; assembly: GCF_900497805.2. Classification (NCBI taxonomy): domain Eukaryota; kingdom Metazoa; phylum Chordata; class Mammalia; order Diprotodontia; family Vombatidae; genus Vombatus; species Vombatus ursinus. The sequence continues at coordinate 24,498,625 of NW_020949613.1, forward strand.
AACAGTCTCATGCCATTGAGTCAACTTGTAACTACTCTTACTTTTGTAGTGAAGGGTGGATTATTTTCTTAATAATGACCCATCTTGTTTCTTGGTCAAGACAGCAAGAGAGACATTGACAGAGCAAGCTTGTACCACCTTTGATTCCATTGCTTCAACTGTGGGCGGAAAGAGCAGGTTTCCCAGCTGCCAATGCTCAGCTCCAGAGTTTATTTATAATGGTTGATGTTTGTCTAGCACTTTAAGGTTTGCAAAGCAGTTTCTTCATAACAACCCAGTGAAGTAGGCAACAACAAATTATTATTATCTCAACTTTCCAGAGAAGGAAACTGAGGCTCTAAGACATTTAAATGATGCCCCAAATCACAGCTAGTAAATGTGGGAGATACAATTTATACATTTGCTAGTACTGAAATTTGAGAACCAGAGAGACCAGGTGAAATACATTACCAGCAACTACTCTTTCATGGTGTCAGTGTTAGCTACAGCATTTATCAAGAAGGAAAGGCAGTTACCATTTTAGCGAATTGTTTTTAATCCAACCTGTGATTTTGTTACTATAGGAATTCCTGATAAGGAAATTTTCTTGTACCAGTACAGATCTGCCAACAGCCTACTCTGACTCACTGAGAGGTTAAGGGGCTTTTTCAGGGTCTGAAAGCCAGTATGCAAGAGGCGGATTTGAACACAGGTCTCCTCAATGTGGAGGCCATTTCTCTAACCATTATATCATGCTTCCTGTCCTGGTTATCCATTACTGATGTATACTAGTCATACTCTGATGGCTTTAAGATGTTTGCTTTGTTCACTGATCAATAGTCAGACCTACAGGATTGGGAAAGGCAAGTCTGCATTGTCTGAGTTCCCGGGCGGTGTCCCCGTGGAAACTTTCCCAGCAGAGTCTTTGTGTGTTTCCTTTCCTGGGGAAGCAATGTGTGTCTCTGTGTTTTAACTTTCCTAAGTGTCTTGGTTCCTATGGTGATGCTTAGTTTCCTCATCCCTAGAGGATGATGTGGAAGAGAGATCAATTTCCTGGTAAGGGTTCAGTCTAGGATAGTGGTTTTCAATCTTTTTTGCTCACATCACAATATTATTCTTTGTCATGAGAAACAGATATGGGAGACTCAGGAATGAATATGGGAGTGTCATGAATGTGATTTGAGGCACACCTAACCAGAGACCATGGGGCAGCTAAATGATGCAGTGCATACAGCCTCGAGCCTGGAGTCAGGAAGATCCGAGTTCAAATTTGGTCTCAGACATTTACTAGTTGTATGACCCTCAGCAAGTCCCTTAACCTTTTGGTCTCAGTTTCCTCATCCACAACATGAACTGGAAGAGGATATAGCAAACCACTCCAATATCTTTGTCAAGAAAATCCCAAATGGGGTCATGAAGAGTCAGATGCAACTGAAAAGTAACTGAACAACAATAACCAGAAACCAGGTCCCACTCTCTAAGCACCACTGGTCTAGAATGAAAACAATATTCTGAAATAGGCTAGGCTGAATCTCTTTAAAGGTTAGATTGAGATTGTGTCACATTCCCTCAGGATGGGTTTGAGACCCCCTGATTCCTAGTCCCAAGTTGTTTCCACTGCACCACATTGCCTTTCTTAGAACCCACAATGAGCCTAGGGGACCAAACAGAAAATCAGTGCTGCATTGTACTACATTCAGAGATGACTATTTCAGTTTGAAAAAGATACTGTTTTAGATATCACATCTAAAACCTCAGACTAACGTTGTTTACTGAAGACATTGTTGAAGATACTGCATTCAGTATTGGAAAGAATAAATAATATTTAAGGCTCGTGTCCTATACTGAATATTGATCTTATTCACGGTAGGGGCTTTCTATTTGGGGATCTCTGAGTCAGGAATTCACATTCCATTGTTTCAAAAGCACACCCCCTGTGACTCTAACAACACCCACTCTACCCCAAACATGTCTGTTATAAATAAAAATAGTTCACCAAAGACCTGTGATTTTATCCACCAGGACAGATTGCAGCATTTCTATAACATAGCCTTAAAGAGTTGCCGGATGCTTAGGGAGGCTAAGTGATTTACTGAGTATCATACAGCTAGTGTCAGAGGTGGGAATTAAAACTTCAATGTCTTCCTGACTCCAAATCCAGCACTAGGAAGATTGACTGAAAAAAGTTTACCAGGTAAAAAAATACTTCTCCCTATCTGTATTAAGAATTCACAGGGAGAGATCAGGAAAAGCTCAGGAACTCAATTTGACTTAGAATAACCCTACTATATACACACACATTTACTTATATATATATATATATACTTATTTTATATATACTTTAGTACCATCCCCACTAGGCCTTCCTTTCTCTCCACCAATTTGCATTTTCATTGAAAGATGGGGATCCCCAAAGGACAATTGACTACTACTTCTCAGGATTCTAGGGGTAATCCTGAGGGCTAGGTTTCTAGTATTGTAGCTCATGGGTCCTTACTGGTGTGCTTCTCATTTGTAATTAGTGAAATTTAATTAGCTTTTCAGAAAAAGTATTTATTAAGAAGTTATATTAAAAAAAGGTACAAAAAATTCCCCACCATTAAGTTCATGTCATACTCTTCCACAAATTACACACAGAGTCTATGGGTAGATAGCATGATCAATGAGGAAGGAAGGAAGGAAGGAAGTAAAGAAGGAAGGGAGGGAGGGAGGTAGGGAGAGGGAGAGGGAGAGAGAGAAAGAGAGAGAGAGAGAGAATGAGAGAGTCTCTCCTTTCTCTCCCCCTACCCTCAGCTATTTTCCCACAGTCCTCTAGAGTTCTTCTACTACTAGAATAGTTCATCACTAGATTGACTGTTATTTTTATACATACACTGACTATATACAGTCAGTGGCATGTCCTCTCAATTACAGTGTTTCATCCAATTACAAAGTATTGTCTCTCCAATTGTCATCAAATTGTCAAAGAATTTTAATCCTCTCAAACTGATTAGGGAATTGTTCACACCTAGTTTACACTTTGATTGTTCAATCTGGTGTTTGGGTCTTTTATGAATTTGTTGGTTGTTGTCTTTTGTACTTGAAAAGGAACAAAATAACATCACTCTGTCAGGTCAATGTACAGTGTGTTTGACTATGGCTGATTAGAACAATGGCCATCTCCAGTCATTCTGATTTAGTTAAACATTTTTTATTTTTTTTTAACTTTTTTAATGGTAATTTTTATTTATTTTTTTTGTTTTCAACATTTACTTCCACAAGATTTTGAGTTCCAAATTTTCACCCCATCTCGCCCCTCCCTACACCCCAAGATGACATGCATTCTAAATACCCCTTCCCCTAGTCCCCTGTTTTCCCCTGTTTTCATAGCTGCCTTCTTTTCTATCTCTCCCCCCATTCTCTTATCCCTTTCCCCTTCAATTTTCCTGTAGGGCAGGATGGATTTCTGTACCCCATTTCCTGTATTTCTTATTTCCCAGTTGCATGTGAAAACATTTTTTTAAACATTGTTTTTAAAACTTTGGGTTCCATATTTTCTCCCTTCCTCCCTCCCCGCCCACCCTCATTGATAAGGTAAGCAACTAAATATAGGTTATATATATGCAGTTATGCAAAACACTTCCATACTAGACATGTTGTGAAAAACTAACTCTATTTCCCTTAATCCTATCCTGCCCATTTATTCTATTCTTTCTTTTGACCCTGTCCCTCCTCAGAAGTATTTGCTTCTGATTACTCCCTTTTCCAATCTGCCCTCCTCTCTATCATTCTCCTACTCTCTTGTCCCCTTCCCCCTCTATTTTCCTGTGGGGTAAGACAGATTTCCACACCCAATTGAGTGTGTATGTTATTCCCTCCTTAAGTCAAATCCTGTGAGAATAAGATTCACTCATTCCCTCTCACCTTCACCCGTTTCCCCTCCACTGTAACAGCCTTTTCTTTTCTGTTTTTTTTTTTTGTTTTTTGTGGGATAATTTACCCCATTCTACCTCTCCCTTTCTCCTTCTCCTAGTATATTCCTGTCTCACCCCTTAATTTTATTCTCAAGATATGACCCCTTCATTTTCAACTCACCCTGTGCCCTCCATCTATCTATCTGTATATACGTACATATAATTTTTTCCCCTCCAACTACCCTAATACTGACAAAAGTCTCATGAGTTACAAATATCATCTTTCCGTGAAGGAAGGTAAACAATTCAACCTTAATAAGTCTCTTATGATTTTCTCTTTCCTGTTTACCTCTTCATGTTCCACTCAAGTCTTGTATTTGAAAATCAAATTTTCTATTCAGCTCTGGTCTTTTCATCAAGAATGCCTGAAAGTCCTCTATTTCACTGAATATCCATTTTTTCCCCTGCAAGATTATACTCAGTTTTGCTGGGTAGGTGATTCTTGGTTGTAATCCTATCTCCTTTGCCCTCCGGAATATTATATTCCATGTCCTGTGGTCCCTTAATGTAGAAGCAGCTAAATCTTGTGTCAACCTGATTGTGTTTCCACAATACTTGAATTGTTTCTTTCTGGCTGCTTGTAATATTTTCTCCTTGACCTGGGAACTCTGGAATTTGGCTACAATATTCCTAGGAGTTTTCCTTTGGGGATCTCTTTCAGGAGGTGATCAGTGGATTCTTTCAATTTCTATTTTGCCCTCTGGTTCTAAAATATCAGGACAGTTTTCCTTGACAATTTCTTGAAAGATGATGTCTAGGCTCTTTTTTTGATCATAGCTTTCAGATAGTCCAATAATTTTTAAATTCTCTTTCCTGGATCTATTTTCCAGGTCAGTTGTTTTTCCAATGAGATATTTCACATTGTTTTCTAATTTTTCATTCTTTTGGATTTACTTTACAGTGTCTTGGTTTCTCATAAAGTCACTAGCTTCCAATTGCTCTATTCTAATTTTTAAGGAAGTATTTTCTTCAGTAATCTTTTGGACTTCCTTTTCCATTTGGCCAATTTTGCTTTTTAGGGCACTCTTCTCCTCATTGGCTTTTTGGATATCTTTTGCCATTTGGGTTAGGCTGTTTTTTAAGGTATTATTTTCTTCCGTATTTTTTTGGGTCTCCTTTAGCAAGCTGTTGATTTGTTTTTCATGATTTTCTTGCATCACTCTCAGTTTTTCCTCTACTTCTCTTACTCACTTCTCAAAATCCTTTTTGAGCTCTTTCAAGGCCTGGGACTGATTCATATTTTTCTTGGAGGCTTTGGATGTAGGAGCTTTCGCTTTGTTGTCTTCTTCTGGTTGTCTGATTTGATGTTCTTTGTCACCAAAGTAAGATAATATAGTCCAACTCTTTTTACGCTGCTTACTCATGATCCCAGCCAATTACTTGAGTTTTAAACTCTTTGTTAAGGTAAAAGTCTGCTTGCAATGCGAAGAGTGTACTGTCCTAAGCTTTGGGGTTTGTACAGCTGTTTTCATAGGTACTTTTAGGGGCCTGTAAATTTTCAGTTCTTCCAAGATGTTATGATAAGGGGTGAGGTGTTTGCTCTCCACAGCCACAACAAGCTTCACCACACCAGCGTTCCTCCTAGCTCCAGGACCGCCCCTCAGAACTGTGACCCAGATCCAAGCACCCATAAAGCAAGAGATTCCTGCCTCAGCACTGGCAAAGATATCACTGCAATCCGCCTCTGATCAGCCACTCGATTCCCCCTCAGTCTGTGGGCCGGAAGCTCAGGAAACAGTCACTGCCCCGCGCCACACTTGAGACTTGCGACTGAGACCTAGCTCCTGTCTCACCACAGTCACAGACTTTTCCCACTGACCTTCTAAGTTGTCTTTGGCGTTCAGGGGTTGAGAAGTCTGGAAGCTGCCTGCGATTCAGTCCTCTGAGGCCTGCTACAGGGTCACTGCTACGGCCTGAGCACCCACGCCAAATCGCGCTCCTCTACCCACCCGGCGCGATATACCTTTCTGATCAACCATCCAGGCTGTCTTTGGCTGGAAATTTTTTTCACTCTGTCTTTTTGTGGATTCTGCTGCTTTGGAATTTGTTTAGAGCCATTTTTTTTAGGTATTTGGAGGGCTTTGGGAGAGAGCTCAAGACAGTCACTGCTTTCCCTCCGCCATCTTGGCCTCCCCCCCTCCCCTTTCCATTCTGATTTATATATTGCCACTCGACTCAGATGGCTCCAGAGAAGAAAATGAGGCTGGTGACTTTACACAGCCCTCTCATTTAAATCCAATTCACTCGCAAGTCATGGCATCACTTTCTTGATGCCATGGTCCTCTTTGAGAATGAAGGGCAAAAAACAAGAAGAAGAAGACCAATATGAGCTCAGAAGTTTCTACCACAGGTCAGTCACAAATAGCCCTTTTGGAATGGAGATGTCTCTAAATTTGTGCCTCTTGTGCTTCTTTTGAGCTACTACAATTCTGCTTTGCTCACAGAACACAGCACCTTCTTTGATGTGGCCATACCATGCTGGACAGTCCTGTGCCAGTGTCTGCCATGTTTCACAATCAATAACAAAGTTCTTCAGAGAAACCTTGAGAGTGTCCTTTTATCACTTCTTCTGACCTCCATGTGTGCATTTGCCTTGTGTGAGTTCTCTGTAAAAAAAATTTTAGGCAAATGTGCATTTGGCATTCAAACAACATGGCCAGCCCATGGAGTTGTGTTCTCTACAGTAGGATTTGAATGCTTGGCAGTTTAGCTTGAGAAAGGACATCAGTATCCAGTATCTTGCCTTGCCAGGTGATCTTCAGAATCTTCCTAAGACAATTCAAATGGAAGCAATTCAATTTCCTGGCATAGTGCTGGTATACTGTCCTGGCTTCATAGGCATACAACAATGAGGTCAACACAACAGCTCTGTATACTTTCAGTTTGGTAGGCAGCCTGATACCTCTTCTCTCCCACACTTTTCTTCCAGAGTCTCCCAAACACTGAGCTAGCTCTGGCAATGCATGTGTCAACCTCATCATCTATGTGGACATCCCTGGAAAGCGTACTGCAAGGTAAGTGAACTTATCCACAGTGTTCAAAATCTCTCCATTTGCTCTAACCAATGGTTCTCATGGATAGTGCAGTGCTGGCTGGTGGAGAATCTCTGTTTTCTGATTTAAATTGTTAGGCCAAAATTAGCACAAGCAGCAGAGAATTGATCCATACTTTGTTGCATCTCTGCGTTGAGTGCACAATCATCTGTGCACAAAAAGTCACATACCAACTCTCCATTCTTCTATGAGTATGTTCATTGGGATAGTGAAATCCTACCCTTACATTTAAATGGGCACATGTTTTCTCATCTAATAGAAAGTTTCTAGAAGGCAGGGATGATTTTATTTTTGTCTTTGTATGTCCAGTGTCTGTCAGATAGTTAGCATTTAATAAATGCTTATTGATTGATTGATTGGTTTTGGAGTCAGACAATTTAGATCTGATTCTTTGCCCTGCTACTTCTTATCAGGGAAATTTGGGCTAGAAACTCGAACGCTGGGCCTTAATTCTTCTTATGTAAAATGAAACAGTTGCACTGGACAGTCTCCAAGATTACTTCTAGTTCTTAGTCTGTGATTCTATGACTCCAACTCTTACTAGCTGAGATAGTGAACTGCTTCAGGTCCTCAGACACAGCTTCTTCATAACTCTTCAAGGCCAAATATTATAACTGTCGAGATGAAAGAATGTTCAAGGGGGCTACGGATCAAATTGGTGGAAGAGTTGGCGTGGAGTCTGGAAGCCGCCAATTTCCCACATCTGTCTGGTGAAGCATAAAACCCTGGCTGGCCCAGGCTCATAAATGATTTTCCTCATAAATTAGCTATTCCCCACAGAGCCAAGGACTTCCAAATGAGCTTTTATTATTCTGACTTTTCCAAAGCTGGGGGATAGCATCAGCTAAAATCTGCACACATTTCTTCCTGTTTCCTTTCAGGCTTCTGATCAGGAAATGTGTGAAACCCACATGGGTATTGCTGGACATTACTAGCTGATGTTTGGCAGGGCAACAGACCTGTTTTCCTGCCAGGGCCAACATATAGATTGTCAGCCTAAAACCTGTGCACCCAGATAGGAGTTTGCCCTCACAGAAAAGGCCTGAGCTGGCACCTGGACTTTCTTTTTTTTTCCCCCTCTGGACTCCAAGGTTTTTTCTTCTGGGTCTGCATTACGATGGCCTTAAAATCACTTCAACAGTTGTCTCTAGCAATTTCTATTTCTTGCTCCTCCACATACATATATAATATACATGTACATATTATATATGTGTGTATCTCTATATCTATATCTCTATATCTATATAATATACATATTAATTGTGGGCTGTTGACTTTTCAAAATGAAGTAATTTTAGATATATTTCATCTATACTAAAATAATCTGAGTGATTTTGAACCCGATGAGTTGTGGGGTAACTCAAGAACACTTAGAAAATACCAGATAAAGGTTTAAATCACAGTTCTATCCCACATGGACCATTTTCTTTGCAAAAAGAAAAGATATTTAGTAGCCATTCTCTTCACTCCTAACCCTACTGAATTGCCCCACTAGTAGACGAGAGAATAGGGGCACTCAGTGTAAGGCATAGTTTGCTAAGGGACTAGCAAAGAGATATAAGGTACCAATGCTTGGACCAGCAGGATTAAGAAAAGACATTTGCAAGGCCTGGGTAAGATCTGAAAATCATGTCCCATGTGTCATTGTCCACCCAACACTTTGACCCTTCACTGTTATGCACAAGATTTAAATGGTCACAAAATAAGTATTGGTGTGCCAAGGAGAATGGAATTTTCTGGCATTGAAATTATATTATTTTTTCTGTCATTTATAAAAAAATAATGAGAGGCAGCATGGTAGAGAAAATAGAAGAAGATATGGGTTCAAATTCTGCCTCTGACACATACTAGCATTACATCCATGAACAAGTGTCCCTGATAAATAAGAATACTACATAAGTTGTAGAGGGGTAGCTAGGTGGTGCAGTGGGTTTGAAATCAGGAAGATATATCTTCAGGAGTTCAAATCTGGCCTCAGACACTTACTAGCTGTGTGACCCTGGGCAAGTCATTTAACTTGTTTGCCTCAGTTTCCTCATCTGTAAAACAAGTTGGAGGAGAAAATGACAAACCATTCCAGTATCTTTGCCAAGAAAACCCCAAATAGGGTCATGGTGAGTCAGACACAACTGAAACAACTCAACAACAATAATAAGTTATAGACGGGTTGCCAATGTGTATGTACCAATGGAGGGAGATTACAGATTGAGAACTCCCTATATCAATGAAATCACAGGTTCAGATAAAATAAATCAAATTTAATAAAAAGGAGTGCCATGTCTAGCTCATAGAGCTGTAACTGCCCCTAGGAGCAATTTAGAGGATACTGATAGCACTTTTCTCTGACACTAGGGCTAGCTAGAGACAGTTAGGTAGTGCACTACATAGAACACTAGGCCTGGAGTCAGGAAATATGAGTTCAAATCCTGACCAGATACCTACTAGTTATGTGACCCTGGGCAAGTAACTCAAACTCTGTTAGCCTTAGTTTCCTCAATTGTAAAAAAAAAAAAAAGGGATGATAACAATAGCACCTGCCTCTCAGGGTTGTTGTGAGGATCAAGTGAGATAATATTTATAAAGCTTTTCACACAGTGCATTTTATACAGTAAACCCTTAATAAATGCTTGTTTCCTTCCAGCTTTGTCCTCCGTCTCCTCTGTCCATCTCAGCCTCTGACAGCAGTGGCATACTTCTTTCCCTTTGATGGCTAAACTCTTGGCAGAGCAGAAACTTCAAGGCTTCTCACAATGAGCTTCTTGTCATTCCTGGTAAGCTTCCTCCACCCTTTGGTCTCTCATCCCAGGTGAAAATATTGCTACTACAGTTCTATTAAAATGTCCCTTGTTGCTTTCCCCCCTGCATGTTACAACCTACTCCTGTATTTTGTACCCTAGATACCTATAAACTTTGCTCATCCCTATGCTTGTTTCTACCTGACAGCATCTGTACAAGGAACACATTATAAGAATAAAGCTCTTGATCCTTGTCCATTATGACAAATCAGATTTATATAACGTTTTAAGGTTTATTAGTCACTTTCCTTAAAACCACCATGAGAGGGAAGTATGGCATCTTTGCTCTTCACTTTAGATAGATGGATAGATAGACAAAGCATTTGTTAAAGTAATTGCAATGATACAGGCAATGCGCTAAGCCCTGGAAATACAAATACAAACAAATAACAACCAAAAAGGAAACCAGTCTCTAGCTTGAAGGAGTTTATATGCAAATGAGGGAATATTACCTCAGTTTCCTCATCTGTAAAACAAGCTGGAGAAGGAAATGAGAGACCGCTCCAGTATCCAGAATAGTTGGGTTATAATGAGGGAATATGTTAAACAGATCTGGAAAGGGAGGGAATGGGGTTAAGTCAAGGCAGTAGTCAAGGGCAGAGATGGGAGAGAGGGAACATGGATAGCTTGGGCTTTTCCTGAACTGGTGGTCCTGGGAAGGAACTTACTATTCAGAAGAAGGGGCCTAAAGGGAGGTGGCATCTCTGGGGTGAGGTAATGATAAAAAAAAAAGTCCCAAGAGTAAGGCTCAGAGCAGGAAATGAAGTTAGCACAGAGGGCCTGGGCATATTTTGTCAATGATTAAAATGAGACTTGGAAAAGTTTGATTGACTTGGCCATGGTGACACAGCTAAGAAATGTCTATGTCTCCTTTATGCCATGCCCAGCAAAATCAAACACTATTAGTTCAGAGTAATAACAGGAACAAAGTGTTGAATGAGAACCAGATTAGTGGATGAAGGTTTTCCCTAAATATTACTCGTGAACAGTGACAAGTTTTACAAGAGCTGTAAGCATGGTATCTTTATTACAGAAAAGCCTTATTCACTTGGACTGCATTAATTCAGGATTTGCCATAGATTGAACATGATTAATCGATATTGGCCCTTATTACATTCTCTATGGGGAAAAAAAAGGACCAAAGGGACAACACATTTTCTAAGTAAATTAATAGTGTAAATATAAGCCCACTCCCAATCAAGCCAACGGTGGCTTTTCCGAGGAACAGTCATGTAACTCTGGGAGCTGCTTATGCAAAGCAAGCTGTGACCACTGATTGCCTGAGAGATTTATGAGCACTCTATGCTTACATCCTCAGGAAAACCACAAGCAAGGGAAATGCTTGGACTACGTAACAATCAAAGACATTTCCAAGAAACAATTTTGTAGCAATATCTGCATTCACACAATGATTGTGCTAGTTACAAGTGACTCATCTTTTCGCTAATGTTAAAACCCAACTGATATTGTAAAACTAAATGTTGTGTTATTTGAGAAACAAGCCCATATCTTTACATGGAAAAATTCCTGTGGGGACTAATATGTTCTTTCTCATTATCTCTTCCATCTCTTCTTCTTATGCCCAGATTTTACTGTGAGAAGTTTTTCAGATTATATATGAGGCCTTTCTAGAAAACTGTAGGAGAGAAAGAGATGCAAAATGGGATTTTCGACTTGCTGAAAGAAAGAGACAGGATTTTATTTTCTTTTTAACTGTTGCCTTCTCTTGAAGAAAGGGAAGAAAAAAACAAGACAGCTTTGTAAGGAGTTTCTCTAATATGCCACATTCCCACAATGCTTTGGGAGTCAGAAAAACTGTCCCTGGGCCTGGATAACTTACAGTGTTATACAGCAAATGTAAACCTCTGAAGTAGGAGTCTTTAAAAGGAGCATTGGAAATGCAAAGAAAAGGGGAGGGAAAAGTAGTAGAACAAGAAAGTCAGAAATAAAATGACACGATGTGCAATGTCCAGGAGGTTTGGCAGATCCTGAGATTTCCCCCCAACACACACACCTCCTGCCATAGTCAGGTGCTAACTGGGTACTTCAGTAGCATGGAAGCAACTCTGGGAGGATGCATCAATCCTGCCATTGCCTGGCTTGGGACACTGTACAGTTGTGCTCTCCTAATTCTTGGAGACCACACCCATTCTCTATGAGAGCAGATTCCTGACCTCTCAGAATTCCTGTGGTGAGCAGAAATTGTGACCTAGACATCAAGACCTTTTATCATCACTTGAGGGGAAATTGTTAACCCACTGTCTAGGCCTGCTAGGGCAAGTACTAGGTTGACAGCAGTAGCACTGGGCCATGAGACTGGGGTGAGGCAGGATCCACAACTTTCCATCTTTAGAATTTGAATGTTGGTTGTTTCAGGCCATAGGTCTTGGGAAGTATGCTGTTTGTGTGTTGTGTTAATTGTATCCTGAGCTTCTATGTCTAGCAAATTGTCATTCTTCACCACTGCAATATGATATAATATAATTGGCATTGACACTTGAACCATTCAATCAATCGACAATCATTTATTAAATCCCTACTATGTGCTACGTAATGGGAATACAAAGACAAAACTAAAATTCTGTCTGGGGAGACAACATTACGTGTGTGTGTGTGTGTGTAGAGAGAGAGACATACCTGTGAGACAACATGTACATACACGTATAACATATATTACATATAATATTATATACATACATACATACAAGGTAAATTGGGGGAGGTGGCAGTAGAAATGAAGGAAAGACCTCATGGAGAATATGTCACTTGAGCAGACTTTTGCAGGAAGAAGAATTCTAAGAAGTAAAAGTAAGGAGGAAGCACCTTCCAGGTATGAAAGAAAGTTAGTACAAAGGCATAGAGTCCTGAGATAGATTGCTATATGTGAGGAACAGCAAGGAGGCTAAAGATTGAGGGTCAGAGTGGGAATGAATCTTCAGGGTATTAATTTAAGTAGATGTGAAACCGAGGTTTTAAGAGCCTGGAAATGGCTAAGGGGATGCTACCATAATAATTTAACTAGATCTGAGTAGACCCTTAGTAAACAACTCCTCAAATTCCTTATTTTTAACTTTTTTGTTGTTGTGGTTCAATTGTTCACTCACATCTGGCTCTTCATGACCTCATGGACGATAGCACATCAATACTGTCCATGGAGTGTTCTTGGCAAAGATACTGGAGTGGTTTGCTATTTCCTTTTCCAGCTCATTTTACAGATGAGGAAGCTGAGGCAAATAGGGTTAAGTGACTTGCCCAGGATCACACAGCTAGTAAGTGTCTGAGGCCATATTTGAACTCAGGTCTTCCTGACTCCAAGCCCAGCAGTCTATTCACTGAGCCACCTAGCTCCCTCCATTTGTAATTCTATTGTCATAATTATATTTTCTTTGTTCATAGTAGATAACTCACTAAAGAGCTGTTGATTTGATGTTGCCATACTGAAAAAAGTCTCTTGACTTTGCCTAAATTTTAAACTGAAATAGAATGATGAAAAGCTTCCTGCTTTAAATAATGGATGCCGAAGTGCTATTTGGAAACCTCTCTTTTTCTCTCTTTCTGAAGATGGCCTAAGCAGGGACAGCTGGGGAATGAGAATATGAAAAAGCGAATATAATGAAATTGACCTGCTTAGAGCACAGTCACATTTGGTCCTTAGTAACAGCTTAGCCACTAATATTGGCGTAACACCTCTGAAAGAGCAAATACCCCCAATGTCTAACACTGTATTTGGTCACTTTGACAGCCAGTAGGTGTTGCCAGAATATTTGGTCTGGGCTTCCTTGGAACATCCTCATTCTTGGACAACAAGCCAAGTGCTCCACGAAAGTCAAGGTCAGAAATCATTTGGCTGGACTTCTATATTCAAAATATGATATAGAAAGAAGAACTGAGAAATGCTCATCCTTTTTTCTTAGTATATATCATTGCAAAACTCTTCAGCTTAATTGAGAATGCAGTGTCAACCTTCCTGACTTATTATCAGAAAGTATTTCAGGGCTACAAAGACACTTTGTCCTCTAAGAGCTTAGACAGACAAGACAAAATGACAAATGGTTAAATATAAAACTTTAATACTTCAAAGAACTCTGGTTTGGGGAGTGGGAGGCATACCTTCCCCAGCACAGATCTCAATGCCTCTAGATTTTGGAGATAGTGTTTGAGAAGCACTAACCAAAAAATTCAGTTACCTGCTACCAATACAGGGATGAGCCACTCTGAACTTAGCTAGTTTGATCCTTGGATGACAGACATATATACTCTGTCATCAGGTCCCCAATCCAAGCCTCTCCAGGTTGACAAGAGCTATCAGCACTTACATTCCAGTAGCATAACCCTCAAGAACCAGAATGCCTATAGTAATCAACCAACAAGCATTTATTAAGGATCCACTATGTTCCAAGCACTATGCTACACACTAGAAATAAAAAAAAAATTATAAACCATTCATGACCTCAAGAGTCTTACATTCTATTGGGGGAGAGAACATGCCTTAAAATAAAAAAAGGGAATAATCCAAAAAGGTACTAGCAAAATGATGGGGGCAGGGAGAGCAGATAAGACCTGGAGAAGGTGTCCCTTGAGCTGAACTTTGAAAGAAACCAAGGATTCTAAGAGGTAGAAGTGAGGACAGATGTAGCCCTTCAATGTTTAAAAAAAATTAAACAGATCTATGAATGATGTACATAATGTGTATATCAAGAGTAGCTGTATTTTAAGAGGGGGAGGAGGTACTTTGAAAAGTAAGTACAAATTGGACCAATGTTGAAGAAATTAGCCCTGAGGTTTGTATGTTCAGACTTAGAGATAAAAAGATACAAGAAGGCTAGTGGTCAAGTTGAACCCATTGGTTTTATTCTGATCCATCCATCTGCTGCATATTGGTGATGTGGGAAGGTCAAATGCAGATTCATAGATGCATTGACTCTTAGCAACAGAAGGGACTTGTACTGATCAAATTGATTCCCCTTATTTTCCAGATTTCCATTTATCAGTTATTTGATTTGACACTCCTTTCTGTTTGCTGAGCCGGTGTGATGTAGTGGATAGAGTTAAAGCCTTGAGTCTGGGGAGACCTGGGTTCAAAGCCTGCCTCTGACACATACTGACTCTCTAGCTGATCCACTTAACCTCTCGGTGCTTTAGCCATCTTAAGAGAAGGTACCAACCTACATTAGTAAAGAGAGTTTCCTCACTCAAAAGTTCCTTCCATCAGTGAAAAGAGTTTTAGTCCCCATCTCCTATGTTTCTGAAACATTGTTTTGTTGTTTGTGATGGTTGTTTTTTCAAGTTGGAGCAAAGTATGTGGAATATTTTCTTTCAGTATTTCCTTTTTTTTTACTTTCCTTCCTCTTTCACTTTCCTTCTTTCCTTTCTTCTGTCTTCTTCCTTCTTTCCTTCCTCCTTCTTTCCTTCCTTCCTTCTCTCCTTCCTTTCTTCCTTCCTTCCTTCCTTCCTTCCTTCTTCCTCCCTCTGTCTGTCTTTCTTTTAGTCTCTCCTATTTCACCAAGAATGGAAGTTCAGTAGCTACTCATGAGCTCAACACCACTGCAGATCTGCGCAAAAGACTTGACCAGCTTCATTGTTCTCCCTAAGAAACCTGGTGCCTCATCCTTATCCTAGAGGCTCATCATATTGGCACTTTACTTGGTGCACATAACCAATGACTTTAACCCTATTGCTGCTCAGAACTCCTGAACTCAAGCCAGCTTCAGCCTCCCTAGGAGCAGGAATTCCAGGCATAAAAATTTTTTAATTTTTTTTTTCCTTTCTAGAAGGAGGGGGGGAGATTGTAGAGTTTTTTCCTATTGAGATTGCTTTGTTTATTTGCCTGTTTCATGATAAACACATTTTTAGTGAAACTTCTGCCTCCTGTTCTAAGTTCTAAAGTGCTTTACCCAAATAACATTCATATATGCCAGAGCCCTTACTGAAACTTCAACCCTGGCAGCACACCTGAGTGAGTCAGTCTTTGAAGACCATGTCCAGTCAGATTGGAACCTGATTACCATCAGAAATCAAGCTGTCATTTTGTGGCCTCCTAGCCTTAGCAGAGATAGACTATTTCAACATGCCAGTCATTGTGATGGTGTCAAGTTGCTTGGAGTAGCTCTGCTTGGAGTGACCTCAGGTCTCGTGATGCTGACTGCAGAGCTGATAAAGCCCAGGTGAGTCATCAATTTGAAAAGCCTCAAAAAGAAGTTGAAAATCTCATCCTTCAGAAGCCTAAGAGTCCAAGTAGAAAGAATAGCTACAAACAATGGAACTCATTTAGGAAAAGAAAAAAAAACCTCATATATAAAGAAAAAAGTTGTAAAGCTGGTTTTTTAAGAAAGGTTTTTCTGTACTCATGTGAACAGGCAATGCCATATTGAATAAGAATAAGGGATTGATTACCACTGGCACACAGAGGATCTTGTTTCCTTATTTTGCTTAGGTCTCCAGTTCAAAAGGCAAACAAAACTCAGATCACCTGAATGGGCTTATCATTGTACAGGCTCATGAATATTATATAAAATTTGATAACAATATCCAATAGTAATATTATTACGCATGCTGGTACTTAATGTGTTTTACTAAACTCAAAATAATTTTTCAAACTTTATTAAATTCACTTTGACAACCAACTTCTGAAGGGAGAAAATATCAGGACATATAAGGCTACTAATTAGTCAGTCATCAAATATTATTGAGTTGCTATTGTAACCCCAATGCTGAAGCTCTCTCATAATACAGAGGTGCCATATATATTTGAGGACCTCTCATTTCCTTGGCTTGTAGCCCTTAACTAATAGGGATCTGAGAACATCAGTGTTTGGCATTCTACCCAAGGGTAGCCACCAGCTCCTCTTACAAGCACTTAGAATAACTTAATCTAGTTTTATTTGCAGGTTAATGGACACAGAAAGTACTTACATCTGAGTACTCAGAGAAATCAGGAGATACCTCCCATCCACCCAACCAGTGAGTAACAGTTCATCCTTAGAAGTATTCATGATTTATAGTACTGTCCTGTATGGAGCTCCAGTGAGAAGAAGAGCCAGGTTGTTTTTTTTTTTGTTCCCCATTACTCTTGACACCTTCTGCAGTTTCTCTCAGTTCTTATCAGTTGATGTTCATTCCTTGTAAGTTTTGTCCTTCAGTTTCCAACACCACTGTCCTCCAAACTATGACCACTCACCAGTAGATGGCAGTCAGTGCGCTTCCAAAAGTACCAATTCTCTAGTTTCAAGCCCATGTGGAGCAACTACTCTGGAACCCTGCTGTACCAATTATATTTAGAGTTCAGAAATATACCATAGAACCAGAATGCTTCTGTTCTTTGAAAATCTACATGTGTACACATTGGTCCCACAGCTGGCTCCCTCTTTAAGAAAAGGCACCCAGGTTGCTATAGTGATGTTCCCTTCTTACTTTTTCATATAAATCTTTATTTTTAGTTCTATACAGAATAATGGTAGGTCAGTACTATTTTTCTCCTCTCTCTCAGCAACAGGGAAATACATTTTTGGCATTTGTCTGTATCTACCTGCAAGATCTTGGAATTGGGGAGAGAATCCTCATGTTCACCCCCAACTCTCCTTCTTTCTCTATCTTACCCTGGGGCAACTGAGCTAGTTTATTTAAATTAACCCAGACTTCTCTTTGAAAGATTTGCAAAAGGCTAGGGCAAAGACAGATTCTGTGCTGAAGGAGTTTTAAAATCTTTCTTTCAACTTTATGTGCTTAGCACTGTGGCTAGGCATCTCCTCTATTCCAATTCTATTGCTACTAATCCATTTTTAAATCTCTGATTACCCTTTTTCTGTACCAGAGGTTCTTAATGTGTTTTGTGACATGGATCCTCAATGATCTGGTGAAGCCTATGGATTCATTTCCAGAAAAATGGTTTTAAATGCATAAAATAAAATACAAAGGATTAAAAAGGGAATCAATTATATAGAAATACAGTAATCAAAATATTTTTTAAGAGTCAGGGCCAAGATGTCATAGTACCCAGCTGAACTCTCTCAATATTCCTCTCGAAACAACTTTAAGAGAAAGCCTCAAGTCAAATTTTGAAGTGGCAGAGCCAATAATAGGTCAGAGGGAGACATTTTTCCAGCCTAAGACAACTTATGAGGTCTGTAAAGTAACCCTGTAACACCAGGGTGAATGCAGGCCAGGAGCATGGCAGGAGCAACAGGAGTGCTTAGAGGTAGCAGGACACAACAGTAGCAACATCTTCAGATGTTACTCTCAGCCCAGAGGCAGTAAGGGGATTGGATAACTGGTCAGAAAGAGATTACAGGGGACTCTTTGCCTGCACTGGGAGCAGCTAGTGCCAATTGGCAACTCTATTGCCCTTAAGCAGTTCTGGATCACAGTTCTAGGACCAAGATGAGCACTAGTATTTGCAGCTGCAAGAGAGCAGGAACTTTTCCTGGGTAAAGACCAGAGTGCAGACCAGGAAAGTAGTAAGCACACCTTTCCCAGGATAATACCACCTTGGAAGCACTGAAAACTTGCAGACTCCTAGAACTAGCTCTGAAAACAGCAACACAAAAAAGTCTATAGCTTGATACAGTGCCTCTTCACCCCAAGTTGAGCAGATTCTAATGTTAACATAAAGTTAAAAGTCAAGAAATAGGTTAAAAGTCAAGAAAATGAACAAATAAAAATAGACCTTGATCACAAAAAGGTACTAAAGGTGGCAGGGAAGACCAAGACATAAACTTAGAAGAAGACAACAATGTAAAAATAGCTACAAATAAAGCCTCAAAGAAAAATACTAATTGAACCCAAGTCCAGCAAGAATTCCTAGAGGAGTTAAAGAAAGAGATGAGTGGTAGAGGAAATATTAGGGAAAGAAATGAGAGTGACTCAAGAAAACTATGAAAAGAGAATTAACAGCTTGGTAAAAGAGGCACAAAAAATACTGAAGAAAAGAACTTCTTTAAAAACCAAATAGGCCAAATGGAAAAGGAGGTACAAAAATTCACTGAAGAAAAGAATTTCTTAAAAAGTATGACTGGCCAACTTGGAGCTCCAGGTTGTAGGTACAGATTTGTGAGCCACTGACTTAGAGTTATCACTGAAATGGTAATAATAGTGGCTCACATCCAAAAGAGCAGCTAGGTGGTGAAGTGGAAAGAGGGCTGGGCCTGGAATCAGGAAGACTCCTCTTCGTGAGCTGAAATTTGGCCTTGAACACTTCCTAGCTATGTGACTCTGGGTAAGTCACTTAACCTTGTTTGCCTCAATTCCTTGTCTAAAAATAAGCTGGATAAGGAAATGGCAAACCATTCCAGTTTGCCAAGAAAACCTCAAATGTGGTCAAGAAGAGTCAGACATGTCTAAAACAACTGAACAGCAACAAAATATCAAGATAGTGCTTTAAAGCTGACTAAATACTAAATATGGCAGAAAGAAAATGACTGAAATGACTAAACAAGAATAAAATCCTAAATGTATTTAATCTTATTTGATCCTTACATCAACCCTGTGAGGTAGGAACTATTATAATCATTTTACAGATAAAGTAACTGAGACTGAGAAAGATTTAAATGATGCCCAAAGTAAAATAGCTAATAAGTATCTGAGGCAAGATTTGAACTCATGTCTTCCTCACTTTGTCCCACATTCTATCCACTACAACACCTAGTTCCTGGTGTTGTTCTAGGGGCTAAATATATAAACACTAAAACCTGACTTTCCTTTGTCCTCAAGGAGTTTACATTTAACTGAATATATTTCTTCAGTGTAATTCTAAGATTTTTCCACATTTAGGCCCGGCAAGGACCTCAGAAATCACAGCTCAGGAAACTGAGCCTAAAGAAGTTAGGAACTTCCTTGAGGCCACACAGATAATAAGTGGCAGAGCTGGAATTAGAACCCAGATACTCCAACTTCAAATTAAGCACTATTTCCATTTATCCAATCTGCTACCAAACCAGCAAATGATCTACTCTGCAGATGAGCTTCAGAAATTTGAGGCTTCTTTTCACCTTTCACTCCATCAGACCCCTGACTTAACCAGTATAAGATTGAGACTGAACATCAGGAAGGGTGATTTGCTTCTGAATGCTTGCCAGTCAGAGAGAGATTTACAGCCTCAGCATTCCGGAGAAAAATACACATGATTTGGAAATTCCTGATAATTTTGATAATTTTTTTATTACCTCTTTCTTTTCTAGCCTCTTTTAGAATGGATATTGTAGCATCAACTTCAATCAGAAAAGGAAGATAAGAGAATGAAAACCTGGTTGGTACTCTTCTACAACAGCCAAATGGAAATGTGAAGAGAATTTAATCTGTAGGATGGTAGACTTTTTGATGTCACAAAAAAGAATTATATTCAGATCCAGTTTCTGAATCATTCTTTTTTTTACAAGTGTAGCCATGTGCCAAAGTTCAGTTTTATGAGCTTTTGATGTGAGTTACATTTCCTTTGAACTCAGTTGTTTTTAGTACAGCCAAGGTGCCTGGCTCCTTTAACATCTCTCTGGGCTATTTTTGGACAATTCAAGGAATTAATCATGAAACTTGAAATTATGGTTTGGATATGCTATTGAATTACTTTCAGTTTAGTCTGGGAAATGTGTAACCATTTTTTTTTCACCTAGAGAGTTAAAATGTTCCAAATTATTAGAAAGTACATGTAACCAGAGAATAAAGTGGAAAGATAAGTGTTTTCCCTTCTCTTCCAATACTGCCACCACAAGCTACAGACACCACTGTTGAGTACAAGTAGGTGGAACAGGTAGGCAGTCACCTATATTTTGTAATTAGAGAGATTACAGGAATATCCCCATCCCTCCAAGTAGCCTTCTCTTGTATGTATCACAGTATTGACCTCTCCTAAATGTCTGTTTTGGAAGTACAAATACTTCTAAGATACTACATTACTAATATCTTAGTGTCAATTCATTTAGGAATTTTTTCCCTTCAAGGCATGAGCAGCCAGGACATCAGGAGGTCACTGAGGTTTTGGGGAGCAAATACTCTATCCTTGGGGATATACAGGTCCTCATCAACTCTTTCCTGTTTACTGAAAAAGCCTCTGAACTGGTCTCCCATCCTTTGAAATGACTCCCATCCCCCCATTCAATTAAACCTGACCTACTTCAGTATCTGCCTACTTCACAATTTTACTGGAAGACTGTTCTTATAAGCAAAAAAAACCAAAACTGTCATCTCAAAGAAGTCTGGGCAAATCTCGTCACAGTGGCAACAAGAGGAATTAAAAACTTTAAAAGAATTAAAAATGGCCTGAATTTATATCAGAAGACTGTTGTCCTTTAACTAACAGAAGACAAATCCCCATACTACCAAAACACACTCCAAAACATCCTTGAGAATTAACAAACAAAATGAAATGGTCTTTAAGCATTATCACAGATTAAACTATTACCCACACTTGCCAGGACATGACATTGCCCCATAAGAAGAACAATGTTTTTAATAGATGTTGCCATATTGAATACTCATATTCTCCAAACTATGTGGAATGAAAAGCCCTCAGAATAAAGAGACTTGGCAGAAGAAATCAAAACAAGCACATATCATTTGTGTTATTCTGTCTGCATCCTGAAGATGCCTTCAGTGAGCCTACAGATAAGCTGACATCTCACCACTTTTGTTCAATTACAAGATAACAATCATTTTATCCACCTACTAGTATTCTGCCAAACACTAAACATCAAAGAACAATAATATGAGAGTTGCCCCAGGATTGTTTCTCTCTAAATTCCAATACCATAAGTGTGAAGCATGAGTACAATAATTATAATACTAATAAGCTCACATTTAAGTTGAAAATTTGCACAGTGTTTTACATCTATTATTTAATTTTATCATCACAACAATCTAGCTGTATAGCTACTAGAAGTTAAGGGATTTACATCAGTTCACTTAGCTAGTAAGCGTTAGGAGTGTGATTCCAACTCAAGTTTCTACTGACTCCAAATCCAGTATTCTTTATTTCTTTAGTGATTCTAGCCCCACCATACTTGACATAATCAGTGGCACTATAATGATGGAATAAGACTGAGTACAGAGTTGGAAAGCCTGAGAGATATGAAGAGGTACAAATACATAATTTAGGATACATAGTAAGGAGGTAAGAAAGAAAATGGTATTGTATGAGTAGAAGCCTATTTCTAAGTCCATTTCCTCTTTCAGTTAGGCTGATGATTTTTGCATCCTTCTAGAATGTTGTGGTCATTCCTACCTCTGCACTTTGGCTCAAGATGCCTCTTGTCCTGGAATGTCCATTTTCTCCTCAGCCTAACCAAATTTTACTCCTCCTGAAAGATCAACTGAAGTTGTAATTCCTTTGAATCTAGCTTACAAGACCTATCTCAGTTCCCAAAGGGCCCTAGTCAGGGACATTGACAATCTTCATCAGTTAAAGTATTTATTGACCCTTAAAGCACAGTTTCTTCATCTTTTTTTGTGATGGATCCCATTGTTACACTCTCCCCACCTCCTTTCCATAGTCTTTAGCCTTCCAAAGGTTTTCACCTATCTGTCAAATCTTCATCAACTCTACCTACACTGTTGCTATTCCCCACCCTATCCTTAGTTACTCACTCCCTTCTTAGATCATGAAATTGAGCTCAAATACTCTAACTTCTTAGTCCATCACTCATCTTCCACTCCACCTTAGCTATACACAAAGAAGAGTCATACCCTTGATTTCACCATTATCCACAAATGTTCTACCTTCATGTTCAAGAACTCCAAAATTCCTCTTTCTGCTCATAATCCACTATCATTTCCCCTCTTCTTATGCCCTACTTATAATTAATCTTTTTTTTTGTCATCACCATAACCTCCAGTCCCTTTACCTCTTAGTACTTTCCCAGGCTGGCACCCCTGTTCAAGCTCCCTCCTCTTTTCTTCCTAATAGCTACCTCTTTTTTAATCAGTTCAATTGTACACTATCCTCTAGTTACAAAATCCTTTGTTCCTTTGTCCTATTAATGATCATGCCTTGCCAAATCTCTACCCTGGATTATTCTCATTTACTCCCATCTGCATGTTCCTGAATGGACCTTGAGGTAATCATGAAACTATGCTGACTGGCTCCACCACCTAATCTCAACTGAGCTCTCACAGAAATAGGCAATCCTTTTACTCCTCCCTAATCTTTCTCATATACCACTTAGCCAAGGCACTCAACCTTTTTTTCCCTCAAGCCTCCAACAGCACCCCTTTCCCTCATGCTCTCAGCTGAGGACCTTGATTTACATTTCGCAGAAAATATTGAGATGAGTTATCTCTTCTCCCCTTCTCCTCATCTCAGATCCTTCTGCCATCATTCCCCATTATCTTCTCTTTCACTCCAGTTTCTAATGAAGAGCTGGCTCATCTCCTTGCCAAAGCCAACCCCTCTATATATAACTTTGATCCCATCCCATGGAATCTTGATCTTGGGGCCAGAATTCCCCTACTATCATCCCCACCCTATCTCTAATCTTCAGTCTTTGCTCATCTACTGTTTCCTTGAGGACTACAAACATGTTCAAGTGCCCTCATCCTTCAAAAAAAAAACCCTCACAAATCCTGCTATGCCTTAAAACATGCATCTTTTATATGTAGTCCTCTTCTTAGTTAAAGTTAATTCCTTGAAAAAGCCATCTACACTTAATTCTTTCATTTCCTCTCTTCTCACTGTCTTCTAAACCCTCTGCAATCTGGCTTCTGACTTGTTGATTCAACTGGAACTACTCTCTCCAAAGTTAGCAAGAATTTCTTTATTGACAAATCTAATGACATTTCTCAGTCCTAATCCTTCTTGAGTTCTCTGTAGCATTTGACACTCTTGCCTACCTTGTATTGGGTACTACCTGGGTACTCTCCTCTATGGGTTTTTGTCTCTGAGTTCTCTCTAGCTGTTAGGTGGTTCAGTGGATGAAGTGTTGTACTTGGATTTGGGATGCCTTAAGTTCAAATCCTGGCTCAGACACTACTAGTTGTGTGACCCTTGCAAATCACTTAACCTATATCAGTCTCCATTTCCTCATTTATAAAATGGGAATAAAAATAGCAGGGCTATTGTAAGGATCAAAGGAAATAACATAAATTGATTTCCAAACCTTAAAGTGCTATAAAAATGCTAACTTATTATTGGTTGTCTTTCTAGCTGTCTGACCCTTCCCACTCAGTCTCCTTTGCTGGTTCTTCATCTATGCCATGCCTACTTATTATGGGTGACCCCAAGGCTCTGCCCTTGGCCTTCTTTTTTCTCTATGTATGTTCTCTCACTTGGAAATTTCACCTGTTCCCATGAATTCAATTATCTTCTTTATATAGATGACCTTCAGGTCTATATATCCAGCCATAGGAACTTTCCTGAATGCCAGTCCTGTACCAACTACCAATGGAACATTTAAAACCAGCTGTCCTTTAGCATCTCAGACTCATCTTGTCCAAGACAGAATTTTGTATGTTTCCCCTCAAAACCACCCTTCTTCTGAACTGTCGAGAGCACTACCATCCTTCCAGTCATCCAGGTTAGCAGCTTTGGTGTCATCCTTAACCCCTCACCCTATACAACCCATCAGTTGCCAAATCTTCTCATTGATTTCTCCATATTTCTGAAACATTATCTTCCCTTTACTCAAAAAGCCAACAACCAAGTTTAAGACCTCATCACCTTTCCCTTGGACAATTGCAGTAGCCTCCTAACTTGTCTCCCCATCTCAAATCCCTTCTCCCTCCAATCCATCCTGCACTAAGTTACCAAAGGGATTTTCCTAAACTGTAGGTGTGATCAGTCACCACCCCACCCCCACTCCTACCCCATTAACTTTTTAAAATTATTTTTTTATTTTAGGCAATTGGATTTACACAGTACCACACAGCTAGTAAGTGTCAAGTGTCTGATCTGAGGCCAGATTTGAACTCAGGTTCTCCTGACTCCAGGCTGGTGCTCTATCCACTGTGCCACCTAGCTGCCTCTCGCATTAACTCTTGGTCCAAATATAAGTGCCTCTGTTTAACATTTGAAGCTCTTCAAAGACCTGCTCCCTTTTTAATCTTTCAGTCTTCTCACATTTTTCCCCCTTTCATTTACACTAAAATCCAGCAATACTGGACTACTTAATGTTCATAATACATGATACCCCAGTTCCTATTTCTGTGTCTGAATTCTGGAATACTCTTCCTCCTCTTCACCACTTCTTAGACTTCCTGGCTTCACTGAAAAATGAGCTACACAGTCACTTTCTGGAGGAGGCCTTTCCAAATCTCCCTAGCTATTAATGCCTTCATTATTTATTCATCCCGAAAGTGACTTCTCACCTACTCTGTACATATCTTATGTGAAGCATTGGCTATATGTGCTCTCTCCCTTTGGGATGTTTATTCTTTTTTTAAAAATTTATTTTATTCTGAACTTAAGAAATTAAACAAGTATTTCCATAACATAGTAGAAGAGGAAAAAAACATGATTGTATATGAAACTGCAAATCTATTATATACAACTTACTTTTCCTTTTAAATATATAATAAAGTTATCGTGTAACTTTCTTTTTTCTTTTTTCCTTCCCTACCCTGCCCCCACCCTAGAGGTGGCAAATATGTATGTATGCACATATGTGTATATATATATACATATAGATATAAATATATGTATGTGTATATGTGTATATATGTACATACAGATATAAATACATGTATGTGGTATATATTTATATATACATAAATATATGTATCTATATATGTGTAAATATAGATATAAATATATATGCGTGTATATTATGTATGAAAAACTGTTCCATACATCCTTCTATTTTTTAATTCTTAGGAATGTTAACTTTTGAGGACAAGGACCAATAAGGCTTTTTCTTTGTATCCTCAGTGCTTAGCCAAGTCCTAGTTCATAGCAGGCCATAATAAATGCTTGTTGATTAAATGATTGGTTGACTAACAATCTCTCAGTGCCTTCAGATAACTAAGACTATGTTGCTGAAGAAATGCCAAACCACACTAGTAGAAAGACTTTCTTTAAAAAGAGCCCTTCATACTGATAAAATCATAGGTCTAGATTATACATGCTATATTGACGTGTATATATACACACATACATACAGAATATATATACATATATGAATTATTATTTATTTTATATAATTTTATGCATTATATACAATGTATGTATAAAATATATTTATTTTATGAGAGTAATAGCTTAGGAAAAATGGATCTTACCTGCAATTCTCCCTCCATTATACTGAGCAGTCGGATGAGGTCTTCTTTGGATAACTCGAGAGATTTCTTGTTCCCCTGTTCTCTTTCTCCAGATGTTTTCAAGTGTCGTTTGACTGTTGCTGAGACCATGACATCACTCTCCTTTTTGTTTGTTTTTTTCTTTTTCTTTGCATCTTCTGGAAGGTTTTTATCTTCAGCAATGGTGATGGTGGAGGGTTGAGGGCAGGAGAAATGCCCGTTTGATGAGCTTTCAGCACCTTGATTTCGGGATCTCATTCCCACCTACAATACAAAACACACATACACACACACACACACACACACACACACACACACAAAGAAACATGTATTTGATTGTTGAATAAAATTATTTTAGTCCAAATACTTAGTATCCTGGAGCAGATTTATTGCTTTACCAGATAGGGTACATCAAATATTTTCTCCTATTTGCTCTAACTATGGCTTTAGGTGAAAGTATCATCCATCTTTAGGGAAATGTTTTCACTTGCAACAAAGAAAAGTTGATTCTGAACTAAGCTAAACAGATATTCAGTATTCCAATTTTGAAACCTGATTTAAAAAAAACATAGTAGATGGAATGAACAGGAAAGATCTTCCTAGGAGATAGTGATATGTATCATGATTTATATGTGAGCATGTGTATATGGGAGTAAGCAGGTGGGAAGTTACAGTGATGTGGAATTATTTTTTTTCCAGAGCTCTGTTTCATCATCTGTTATTTTCCAGTTAATCATTTATAGAAACTAAAACAAGCGAAGACTAGGATTGGGATGAGGAGAGGTCAATTGAAAATAAGCAACTTTGGAGTAGCATAAACATAATCAGAGAAGCCCCAATAATAAAACATTGAAGCATTTACATTTATTTTATACATACCTACATTTGTATCTGGGGAAGCTAGGTGGTACAGTAGATAGAGTGCTGGTCCTGATCTCAGAAAAACTCATCTTCCTGAGTTCAAATATGACCTCAGACACTTACTAGCTGTGTGACCCTGGGCAAGTAACTTAACCCAGTTTGCCTCAGTTTCCTCATCTGAAAATTGAGCTGGAGAAGGAAATGGCAAATCACTCCATTATTTTTGCCAAGAAAACTCCAAATGGAGTCAAGATCTGGACACAACTGAAATGACTGAACAACAATAACAACATTTGTATGTGCAGTCTTTCCTGGGAGAATGTTGGCTACCTGAGTACAAGGCACTGTTTTGCTTCTGACTTTGTATTCCCAGCACCTAGCATAGTATATGGCACATAGGAGACACTTAATAAATGCTTATTGATTGATAGGCACTTAATAAATTATTGTTGATTGATTATTTGATCCTGATCCTTTCAGAAGTATTCTCCACTCCTTTTATGGTAGATCACTTTTTAGGACCACAATCAGTCTTTGCTTAAAAGAACATTACTAGACAGCATCTTTTTTTTCTTTTTTTGGCTAGGCAGTGGGGTTAAGTGACTTGCCCAGGGTCACACGGCTAGTAAGTGTTATGTGTCTGAGCCCAAATTTGAACTCAGGTCCTCCTGAATCCAGTACTGTATCCACTGTGCCACCTAGCTGCCCCTCTAGACAGCATCTTGCAGATGGACACTGGGCCTAAAAATGTTTTTCATGAACTTATGGGAAACTTTGCATTCTAATTCTACTCTCCTGGGTTCTAAACTATGCAGTTTATGTGCAATCCCACTTTTACATCTATTAGCTGTATTCATGCTTTGCTTATGGGTATTGGCCAACTATCTTTTTACCCCTGAAGAGTGAAAGAGCTGGACCACATGGCCTCTGAGGTATCTTTAAGTTCTAGAGCCATGATCTTATGATCATGTGGCTACAAGTCAAAGTATATGACTATAGTATCCAGAGAATTGAAGCTGACCTCCACATACAGTCAGTCGGTCAATAAACATTTATTAAATACCTACTATACGTCGGGCATTGTGTGAAGTCCTGGGGGTACAAAAAAGACAAAAGACAACCCATGATTTCAAGGAGTTCACAGTCTAATAGGTGAAATGTGTAATCTACTATGTGCAAACAAGATATAGATAGGATAACTTGAAGATGATCAAGAGAGGGAAGGCATTAGAATGAAGAGGGATTGGGAAAGACTTCTTATAGAAGGTGAGATTTTAGCTGAAACTTTAAGGAAGCTATGAGGCAGAGTTGAGGAAGGAGAGCATTCCAGCCAAGGAATGGCAGTGAAAATGGGGTATCTTGTTTGAGGAATTGGAAGGAAGTCAGTGTCACTAGGTCACAGAGTATATAGGGTGGGGTGGGGAAGGGAAAGGAGGTATGCTGTGTAAGAAGACTAGAAAAGAAAAGAGGGCAGGTTATGAAGGACTTTGAATGCCAAACAGAGGATTTTTGATTTGATAGGGA
Organism: Vombatus ursinus; assembly: GCF_900497805.2. Taxonomy (NCBI): domain Eukaryota; kingdom Metazoa; phylum Chordata; class Mammalia; order Diprotodontia; family Vombatidae; genus Vombatus; species Vombatus ursinus. The sequence continues at coordinate 24,527,002 of NW_020949613.1, forward strand.
TCCCAATCACTGGAAATTATAGGGAGCCACTGAACTTTACTGAATGGGTGGGTGGGGTGACATGTTCAGACCTGATATTTATGACAGCTGAGTGGAGAATGGATTGGAGTGGAAAGAGACAATGCAGGGAGACAAAATACCAAACTATTGCAACAGGTAGGAGGACCTGCACTAGGAAGGTGGCAGTGTCAGAGGAGAGAAAGTAGCATATGGGAGAGATGTTTTGAAGGTAAAATCAACAGGCCTTGGCAACAGATTGGATGTGGGAGGTGAGAGAGAGTGAGGAGCAACTGATGACACACCTACATTACAAGCCTAAGAGAGTGGGAGAATGGTGGTATCCTCAACAGTACCAGGGATGTTGGGAAGATGGGAATGTTGAGGGAAAAATAATCAGTTCCATTTGAGTTTAAGATGTCTGTGGGACAACTACTTTGAAAAATCCAAAAGGCAGTTGGAGATACAAGAATGGAGGTCAGTAGAGAAGTTAGGGCTGGATAAAGAGACTTGAGAATCATTTGCATAGAGGTAACAATAGAATTAAAAGTTCAATAGAGAGTTTCATGGTGGATATGAACATATTGCAATATGTTACAAAAGGAGAATTTACACAGGGGCGACAGGATAAAGGTTGTCATCAGGGAAATGTATGATGGCATGCACACTCTGCCCAAGGAAGGACTGCTAATATAACAAGAGGAAAGGATAAGCCATGGACATCCTACATGCTCTTCCAATTTTTCACACAATGTCAAGAGAATTAGCATCGTAAAGTCACAGAATCTGAGAATTGGAAGGTATCTAGTCCAATCTATACATGAAAGGAACCTTCACTATACAATATCCAACAAACAGTCATCTAGGCTAGGCTTAAAGACCTCTTATGAGAGAGAACCATCACCTCTTGAGAACCATTCCTCTTCAGAACAATTCTAATTGTTAGGACATTTGTCCTGAAAGCAAACCTAAATTTAGCTCTATTGCAGCTTTTTCACATTGCTCCTCCATATGGCATCCTTCATCACATAACAGCCCCACAGGTACTTAAAGATAGTTATGATATGCCCTCAGAATTCTAAACTGAATATAGCCACTTCCTTCAACTGAAGAAAGTCTTTAGCATGCTAAGTGGACCCCCTTTGGCAAATATGCAGGAAGATATGGACAGGAGCTGAACAGGGTGGGCAGATATGGATGGATTACAATCTCTGTGTGTGTGTGTGTGTGTGTGTGTGTGTGTGTGTGTGTATACACACACACACAAATATATGTATATATATACAAATAAGATGGATATAAATATGGTATACATACATATATGTGTATATATACATATATTTGTGTGTGTGTATACACACACACACACACACATATATGTGGAGAGAGAGAGGCAGAGACAGAGAGAGAGAGAGAGAGAGTACATATTTGATTGCATGTTGTCTTCTCTATTAGAATCTGAGCTCCTTGAGAATGGGGAACATCTTGTACCTTTCTTTGTATTCTAGCCTTTAGCACAGTGCCTGGCTCGTAGTAGGCACTAAATAAATGACTGACTACATCATCGGAGGGCTCCATTGCTTTCTTCATCGGGCTCTCCTAATTTTCTGGATTTTATCTACAATACCACAGCAACCTACTCACACTGGAAGTTCACTCTACCCCGGGCCTGCTCACATTGGAAGTACAATCTGCCCCTTCAGCCTGTTCCTCAGAATGTCTGGTTCCTCCCATAGCACACATTTTCAGGAAAGCACCCTGGGCCAGCCTTCTTCATTCCTCTCTTGGCTCTACGTCTGAGTCTCCCAACTTTCTCTACCTTGGCAATTTTTCCTCCACCCCTACCCCCACTTCCTGCTTTTGAACTTCCTTTAACGTCCTGTCTTTCTCCACCCTGCCCCGCCCCCACATTAGAATACAAACTTGTGAGAGCTGGAATTGTCTTTTTCTCTGTGTGTTCCCAGGATTTAGCACAGTGTAGCACATAGTAAGCACTTAATAAATGCTTGTTGACTTCACTTGAAGAGAACTTCTGCCTTGATAAAATCACAGATTCATTGGACTATTGAAGTATTGGGGTCCCTGAAACCATAATGTTAAAAATACAGTAGCTTACACCATTGAATCACTTTCAAGTAGAACAATATGCCATAGGTCCTGAGCTTTTTTTTTCTTTTTTAACAACACCCATCCCAGATTAAGTACAAGAGCCATGTTATCTGAAAGTAGATCTGCATTCTGAATGTAATGCCTAGGGGAAAATTTTTCACTTACCAGGTTTATAATAGAAAAAAAATAAATATTATATGATGTTTCCTCTCAGATGGGGGCCATTCAATTCTGATAACAAGTATTGAAATCTACATCCCTGTTCCCTTTCTGAACTGAGTCCTTGGAATTGAATAGCTCTGTTTCTATGACACCCCTAAGGCCCTAACTGTTGTTCACAAAACATCATAGAAAAGCTGGCTCCTAATGCTGACCCTTCCTCCCCCACCTCCATCCTTTATGGTGCATTCAGGAAATAGCTTTCACAATCCTAGACCATCCCATGTACCTTCTCTGGTGAGCAAAGCATTGTTCTCCTAGGTGTTTCCTTGTAATGGAAGCCAGAGCATTTCGTAGCAGATCTACTGTGTTTCATCACAGCATGTTTGTGGGCAAAGAAAGACGTCTGACTCAAGCCTCAGGAAGAAAAAAAAAGTGATAAATAGAAAGATTCAAATTTAACTCATGACCTGTTACATAGCAAAAGGAAGACACATGGGCTTCCCAAACTGCAATATAAGTCACTCCCTAGGACTCCATCTCTCCCACATTGGAATTCCTTTGATCTGAAATAATTTTCTCTGGAAGATCTGGAGTTGTTTTGTGATGATAGATCAGATTTTGACTTGAAGGCCCCACTTTATATCATACATTGATGAAAATCTAGGCAATGGTTTGCACAGCATAGGAAATACGGTCATTTCTGCACTCCATCATATTGATGCCTCATGTAGTCATCTGTTTCACACTTTGGAATAGCTTCTTGTATCATCTACTGCTACTTCTTTCAGGCCCCTGCAGCACCACCCTGAGCACAAATATCCATGTACACACTCACATATATGTGGAGAAGAATACAAATATCTGCTTATATATTAGTTCTGTTTCAAAGTTGTTCTAACAATCTCACTCTTTGTGAAGAATCAATACTTAAGGATTCATGATTCTTTTAGAGTGGCTATTCAGTCTACTAACTCAAACTGAAATTAGCCTATAACTTACCAGAAAAACCTTAGAAAGTGTTGTTTGAGGCTCAGAGGGGTTAACTGACTCACTCAGGGTAGCACAGCTAGTGTCAGAGACAGAATTTGAACCCAGGTCTCCCTGATTCCAAGACCAGCATTCTATCTACCAGTGCTGCCTATTTTCAATCATATCATAGGTAGCTTTAAAAAAAGAAAAATGCTCTACACATTTCAGAATTATCTGATTTTAGTATGCGTCTGGTGAAGAATTCAAGAAAACAATTTCCTTGCATCTAAAATCAGAGAGGCAGTGTGTCATAGCGGATAAATAACTAACCTTGGAGGCAGGAGACACATGCTGGCTGTGCAGGCAAATCACTTAAACTCTCAGTGCTTTTGGCAATTCTCTAAGACTATATATTGTAGAGAAAGGGCCAACCTTCAATGAAAGAAAAAGTTCACTCATCCAGGAGCTGGTATACCAGTAAAATCACAGGTCCAGTCCCTATTCCCCCATCCCCTAAAATCAGTGAACAGAATTAGTAAACATTTTCTCAATGCCCCATAAATATTTCAAATTAATTTCTTTTTCTTTACCACAAGCACATGAATGATAGCTACCTATTTCTTTGAAATCAACCAGAGATTCCTATCTTTATCTCTTCAATAAGTTCAACAGGCTGTACTCGCCCTATCTCTATAATCCATATATGGAGAGATATGGAAATCAACAAACTTAGTGCCCTTTCTTTATAGAATCATTCCCTCCTCCTTTCCCCCCAGGAAATCACACCATTATACTCCTCTTTCTCTAAGTCTGTCTTTAATAGGATCATCATACACACACCTTGGTCTTATACCTCCACTGTTCTTTCCATTCCGCTATACTGCTTCCATGACATCACAGTATCTGGAGAGCATGCTATCAGCCTGACCAACTTTTCTTCACAGTGTTTTCTGCTGACTTAAAATGTTCATAATTTTTCTGTGCAAGATCATAAGTGTAAGTCATGCTTAACATCATTATAAAAACTGTATTCAACCACTCAATGGCCAAAATGACAGTACTATGTCCTTTTCTTTCAGGCTCAGGCCTTTTTGATTTAATGTCTAATATGCTTTATCACCATCAACTCTGCCTTTCCAAACTGAGCCTGCAGATGTGACAATATCTCACTATTAGTTGGTTCCAGTGAGGGCTGTGGAGCGTAAGTATATCTTGGATAAGACCCCACTAAAGGAGCTGAGGCATGAGTCTTCCAAGGAACTATAGGCAAAAGTTGTCAAAAGGTGTTAGAAAACAGAGCTTGGTGCTCCCTCAGGACATGAAGTAGTTTGTAGACTGACATCCTGCTCTCAGGAATACCAAGGTCTAAGAGGACCTGTGCTCCCAGGGATCCAGGGGTTGGGAGATGAGTTCTCCACAAGTGGGGTATCTTCTGAGAGTGAGTCTTCCCCTGCCATTTTGGAATGAGGCTCGAATCTACTAACTAGTGTGAGCTCAAATTCTTTTGGGCCTCTGGCAGCCAGAGATAGTAGGCAGAGTTCATCAAAGGGGACCCACATCCACCTAAGATCCATCTTGTAACCTCAGGACAACAAAGATAATAGAAGGCCTGGGCTTCCGCAGACTCAAAGATTGGGAGGATAGTGTTGGCTCTCAGTGCAGGGCATCTTCTGAATGTGCCTAATCTTTGAATGAAAATATAGAGTTGACACTGAATATAAATTTAGTCTGGGTACACGATCACTTGGACTATCTCAGAAACCCATACAGAATTTCCAGCTATTTCCATCCCCAGTTTCCCTCACCAATATCATATCCAATCATCATCTCATACATAAATCTTTTTTTCTCATTCCACTCCCTCCCTACCCCCACTCCCACCCTCTGCCATCTGTTGTCATCCTTCCCTAAAAGAAATGATCTCATCAGCCCCCATGGGTTCAATTATATCTCCAAGCATATCACCCCAAATCTATATACCCAGCCCATAACTTTCTCTTGAATTCTTTTTTTTTTTTTTTGGCTAGGCAATGAGGTTAAGTGGCTTGCCCAGGGTCACACAGCTAGTAAGTGTCAAGTATCTGAGGCCAGATTTGAACTCAGGTCCTTCTGACTCTAAGGCTGGTACTCTATCTAGTGTGCCACCTAGCTGCCCCTTTCTCTTGAATTCTTGAAATTACTTTTTATTATTTTGTATGTTTCTTATATTGATCTATATGCTTGTTATATTTCTTTTTGTTAAAGGAAATATAACCCTGCCCTTGAGGGCAGGGACTGTTTTATCTTTGTCTTTGCATCCCTAGTGACTCACACTGTGCATGGAATATATATAGTAGGCACATAGTAAAGGCTTGCTGGTTGATTGGTAGTCCTGTTGTACTTTGCTCAGGTCAGACTTACAACAGTCAATCAATAACCTCTAAAGTTCTGAAATTACCAAATCAACTGATGAATTTATATGCCAGTGAACCTTCTTCTAGGACTTTTGAAAATACTTTTTTTTTCTACAGAAAATGGTCATACTCCTTATTAGGAGGACAAAAAACAACTCCTAATTACATTTCATTGAACAGGTCTGCCACCCAACCCCAAGTGAACTGATTAGCTCTGACACTTAGAAGGAGGGGTTCTTGCCTATATAAGTGAGCCCAAGACCCTAGGCTCTTTGGATAGGGTAAAGCCTGGTATGTCCACTGTTTCCCTCCAACACCAAGAATCATTAATGGCTGCCTTGGGGAAGAAGTACATGGGAACTGCATATAATCTCCCATGGCGCCTAGAAAGGAGAGTTCCTTACTACTTTCCTCCATTTTCTGGGTCCTATTTTGAGCACAAGTCAGAGATGTGAAAGTCAATTTTTCTAGTTCAAGACATGACAACATCCAATGAGTGCAGTGGGGGGATAAGCCCAAATTCAAGAATGGAAATTTGGTTTCATGGAGACATAGAGTTTCTGAACAGCATGGTTTTTGGAAAGACAAGAGGATCAAGGGACTAAAGCTACAACACTGGGGACTTTGCCATCATCTGCTAGTACAAGGAATTATTTGGAGAGTGAAGACATGAGACGAAGCAGCCCCAAACTATGGGTTGTCTTTCAGGAAGAGTTCATATCACAGAGTCTCAGGGTGAGGAGGAACCATGTAGGACCCTACGGGAAACAGAGATTCAATGAAATGCTAGGGTGTTACCCCAGTGGCAACCCTACTTTAAGTTCTCTTTCTAAAGGAAACTAAACCATAGAGTGATGCTGAATTGGAAGGATTCTAGGATCCTAGGGGAAAAGCGGGAGCCATCAGAGAGAGTGAAGAATTATATTGGTTATTTATTGGCTACTGCAAGAACTTTACATCTGTTGTTTTTTCTATCTGTTAGATCCTATGAGGTTTTTTTTTTTTTTTTTTTTTTGTATCTGTTGGATCCTATGAGTCCTTCTGAATTTTCTAGGAGTGAAATATAGGCTGTCCTATTCCTGAAGTGTATTTGTTATATTGACTGCCAGCTTGGGAGCTGGGGACACCATTACCATATGCGTGAAAACTAGACACAAACTATCCATAAACTGTATCCAGAGATTTCCCAGAGTAAACTCAGGTTAGGGGCAGTGATGAGCCATAAATACTGTTCTTTTAGTGAAGCCCTGAGACTGAATGTGGTCCAAAAGATCTCAGAGCTTATGGAAGTTCTGGGTAATGAATATATCTATATAGCATTTGACTTTTTATAAGCAATTTCCTGTTAAGTTGGTAAAACAAATACTGCCTGCATTTTGTAGAAACTGAGGCTCAAAGAGGCTAGGTGACTTGCCTATAGTCACATGCCTAGTAAATGGCAGTCAATTTTCAATTCTGGGTCTCCTTACTCCAACTCTGGCTTTATTTATCCTATACCAAGCTAACTTTTTGGCAGCCTTCAAATCATTTCATGTAGGCTATCATTTATTCTCTCTGTATATGAAGCCAACTTGGCATCCAAGCCATGAAATGTTTGAGAAAAGGATTAGACACTGTACAGTAGGGTATGAGCTTCTTAAGAGGATCCAATTCAACCATTAAACACTTTCCCCCAAAATTTTCATGTTTGCTTTATTGTTGGGAAGTTTGTAGGCAAACAGCTACAAGTAGGTCATATATAATAATGATGATAAGAATAATAATTATAGTAATTAGCATTTAGAAAGCACTTTAAGGTCTGTGAAGCACTTGACAAATATTATTTCATTTTATCCTCACAAAACTCCAGAAGATAAACGCTACTATTATCCCCTTTTTACAGATGAGGAAACTGAGGCAGACAGAGACTAAGTGACTTGCCCAAGATCGCACGGCTAGTAAGTGTCTGAGGCTTTATTTGCCTAGTTGGATTCATCCTCCATCTTGTTTTTGAGAGTCTTGATTCAACAAGACATATAAACAGCAGAGAAAAGTAACTTTTCCCTGGCCGAGAAACACAGTAACGTTGACAGCCGTTCACCAAATGTAGACAGACTCAGCTTCCTCACCTTGGATAATTTGAGGAGTCAAATGCAAATACTCTACCACGGGTGCTCATATAAGATCCAAACAGTAGCTCTCATCAGTGTATTAGGCAAAAATAAAACCATGAAAGCTTAACTTCATGCTAAAGAACTTTTAAAATGTTTAACTGCACAGAAACCATGCTTAATAAGTAATGTGGCCAATCCTTAGGGAAAGAAGAGATGAGAACAGGATGTGTAGGCTGAATTGAGATCAGGAAACTCATTTGCTGAAAAGACCCCTGGATCATAACAAAGGCAGTCCTTTTTAAAATCAGGGTTGGCCAAATCCTGTCCATTGTTCTAACAGGGGTTATATGCAGGTGGCACAGGAAGAATTGGGCACTTTGCCAGCTTCTCAATAATTGTCTTGCATGCTTGCAGATTTGGGACTCAGAAATAATAGATAACATTCATATGGGACAAAATGTATCAGCTTCCTCCATGTGGTCTTCCCTTGGGTAATGAACGAGTATGCCTTAAAAAAAGTTACAAGATGATAAAGTTACAAGCTAATTGAAAATTCATACCAAAGATTTTTACTTCTTCTTCCACAACAGTTTTTGGAGGAAGGGAACATGAATCCTTCTCTTTTCAAAACCAAATTGTGCAAACGTATTTAATGAAATACACTTATCCCTTTTAGGAAGATCAGTAGGAAATCTTAATGTGGAATATGCTGAACAGGGTATAAAATGAGAGAAGATGAAAAGAACAAATGTTATTCCATATCTCTTTCTCCTATCTATTGCACTCTATCCCCTCTGGTGCTTCTGATAAATGCAGGCGTGACTAGAACATGTTGCTACACCAGCAGAAGCACTAGAATCAGATAACGTAAAGATTTTTATATAACCCTGCTGCTTAGACTTACCAAGGCATTCACATGGCATTTTATTGCATGGTGTTGTATTTTTATCAGAGGCAACTAAAGTGAGAATGCAAAAGCAGCAAGATTTATTTCAATCAAAGCGATTGGCTTCTACCTTGTCAACTAAGTTTTGGGAATTTATATTTAACAGAGGTGTCAGAAAACATTGTGAAATCAGGTGGCGCCAAGCCATTTCATCACTTCTTTTTTGTACTTGTTTTTTAAAACATTCAGAACAATGACTAGGAATAATTGTACCTGGGACAAATTGAGTTAATGGAGGAGCCATGGTTTTCCTTATTAGAATGTCCTTGAGGGCAAGACCTATCTTTTGTTTCCATATTCTCCCCACCACCCACCCCAGGCTTAGTACACTGCTTGGCAAATAGTAAGTACTTAATAGATTTTTTTTTCCAATTTTCCACTCATTCTGTGGATGGTCTAACCAGCAGGTCTTTTCATTATGGGACATCTCTCAGTGAGTTCACCTTTAGCCTCTTGGGGATGAAGGGTAGGGACATGTTGATGCTGGGATAGGGGGTCAACTGTACCTGACAGTCTGGGGGTGATTCCCAGTGGCAGCATGGCTGATGAAGGTACATAAGGCAGTCTTCAAAGACTACTTTATGAAAAGTGGTTGAGAAGGAACCCCCCAGTAAGGAAGCACCCCATCTCTCCTGTATTAGCATCCTAGAACAGAACCCTGTTGCTCTTGATTTGTTTATTTCTATGTGGTTTTTTGTTTGTTTTGTTTTGTTTTGTTTTTAGAAAGCCATAGCAATACCACTCATTTCTAACTTCTAGGTCATCAGCATTTTTTTCCTCTTTGCCCTCCTACTTTTCTAACAATAGATCTCATCAGAGAAGTATGTTTGCCAAGAATTCCCCAGTCTCAATAATTGATGAACATCTGTGTTAGTGATTGGGATAAGAATTAAGTAAACACTACAAGAAGGGACAACCTGGATCAGAAAATATCATCTGAGATTGCACTCTGGCAAGCTAAGTTAGGCTAGCTCTAAAGACAAATGTAGGTACAATTTTCAGGAGCCATTTATACTACTCAGAAACTGCTCATTCCTGTTATTCCTCTCAGTCCAAGTATTTCTTTTGTAATAACAATAATAGCTAGCATTTATGTACACTTTAAGGTTTGCAAAGCACTTTACAAATATCTCATTTTATCCTCACAATAACCTGGGAAATAAGTGCTATGATTTTATCCCTAGTTTACAGATGAGGAAACTAAGGTAGACAGAGGTTAATTGACCTGCCCAGGATCACACAGCTAAAAAGCATCTGAGGCTGGGTTTGAATTCAAATCTTTCTGACGCCAGGTCCAACTCTCTATCCACTTACCACCCTGATGTCCAGATCAATTTGTCCAAAGATATACTGTAGATATTTTTTCATTCATTGATATTCAAGAAACCCTTCATAAGTTTCTAGTAGGTGCAATCAACACTGTGCCATTACTTGGGGAATGACTGAACAAGTCGTGGTATATGACTGTGACGGAATACTATTGTACTATAAGAAATGATGAGCAAGATGGTTTCAGAAAAACCTAGGAAGACTTGTATGAGCTGATGAAAAGTGAAACAAGCTGAAGCAGTAGAACTTTGTATACAGTAACAGCAACAGTATAAGGATTATCAAATGTGAAAGACTTAGCTATTCTGATCAATACAATGATCCCAGATGTTTCCAAAGGATCCATGATGAAAAAGGCTATCCACATCTAGAGAGAGATCTGATGAAATCAGAGTGCAGATTGAAGCATACTTTTTTTCACTTTATTTTCTTTCTTTTTTTTTGCAACATTGTCAATATGGAACCATGTTTTGCATGATTTCACATGTATAATTGATATTATTTTGCTTGCCTTCTCAATGGGTAGGAGAGGGGTGAGAAGGATGGAGAGAATCTGGGACTCACATTTTTTAAAAAATTAATGTTATAATTAAATAAATGGTTTAAATAAATAAGTAAATGTAGTACTATATTCTTGCCCCCTTGGAGCTTATAATGTAGTTGGTACTCATTTTTCAGTTGATTGTGGGGTGTGTTTCATGAGTTTTTCTTTTGTAGAGTTTGTGAAAAATTTGAGAGCTAGGTAGCACAGTAGATAGAATATTGGATCTGGACTCAGGAAAACCTAGGGTTCAAATCCTCACTCAGACACTTACTAACTGATCCTTGGCAAGTCACTTAACTTCAGTCTGCCTCAGTTTCCTAATCTGCAAAATGAAGATAATAATACCATCTACCTTCCAGAGTTATTGTTAGGATAAAATTAGATAATATTAGTCAAGTGCTTCACAAAATTTAAAGTACTATATAAATGCTAACTGTTATTTTCAAATCTATTTAATCATAAATAATAAACAGATATTATGCAATTTTAAATAGTCCTGACATATTGAGGGGGAGAAAAAAGATTTATACAAATGATAAATTAGAGAATTATTGGCTTAAAAAAGACCAAAATTCCTTTCAAAAGGTCTATCCCACTAGTGCTTTTCCTATGATTCAATTTATTAAAAATGCATTTATATGTTGAGTGTTGAGCTAATCATATTGCTTCACTGAACATGAATTCCTAAATTTGGAAAATGAGAGGCTTGGGTAAGATAATTTTTCTTATGGAAAGACAAGTACAGTAATCGCTGTTGGTGAAGCTGTGAATTGGTGCAAAAAATATTTTGGAATTTTGCTAAGAAAGGGTCTAAAATGTCCATATTCTTTCAGCCAGGGATTTCATTGTTAGTTATATACAACAAGGAGGACAATGATGAAAGAAAGAAAGAAAGAAAGAAAAGAAGAAAGGAAGGAAGGAAAGAAGGAAGGAAGGAAAGAAAGAAGGAAAGAAGGAAGAGGAAGGAAAGAAATAAGGAAGGAAAAAAGGAAGGAAAAAGGAAAGAAGAAATTTCATAATTATATACATAATATACATATACATAAATTTCATATTCATATACATATATATATATCGAAGTATTTATAACAGCACTTTTTAATTGTAGAAAAGAATCAGGAAAACATGTTCATCAATTAAATGACTAAACATGAATGTAAGAGAATATTACTGCATTATAAGAAAATGATGACTATTATGACTATAGAGAAGCAGAGGAGGACTTGCATGAATAGATGCAAAGTGAAGTACACAGAATCAGAAAAACAATATATGCAATTAAATAACCAACAAGCATTTATTAAGTGCTTACTATGTGCCAAGCACCATGATCAGCGCTGGAGACACAAAAAAAGGCAAAACTAGTCCCTGCCTGCAAGGAGCTCACAGTTTAATGCGGAAGGGTGGGGCAACATGCAAAAACCTATGTACATACGAGATATATATATATATATATATATATATATATATATATGAGATGGAAGTTAATTAATTTCAGAGAGAAGGCACTAGCATTAAAGGGGACTGGGAAAGGCTTCTTGCAGAAGATGGGATTTTAGCTGAAATTTTAAGGAATAAGGAAAGCAAAAACTCAGAGAGAGAGAGAGAACATTCCAGGCATGGGCAACAGCCAGTGAAAATGCACTGAATTAAGGACATGGATGAGTCTTGGATGTGGAGTGTCTTGTGTGAGGAATAGAGAGGCAGTGTCACTGGATTGCAGAATACATGGATGGAAGTAAAGTTTAATAAGCCTGGAAAACTAGAAACGGGCAAATTATAAATGGATTTAAGAGGCAAACTAAGTGAGCCACTGGAGTTAACTGAGTAAGGGATGGGGGTGTGGGAGTGATGTGGTCAGACATGAATTTTAGAAATAATTACTTTAGTAGTTGAGTGGAGAATGTATTGGAGTGTAGAAAGATTTGAGTCATAAAGAACCACCACCAGGTTATGGCAATAATTTGTATGTGAGATGATGAGGACCTGCACTATGGAGTTGGTAATATCAGAAGAGAGAAAGGAGCGTATACAAGAGATGTTGCAAAGGAAGAATTGATAGGACTTGACAGAAGATTGGATATGGGGGATGAGAGGGAGTAAGAAGTTGAGGCTGAATCCTAGGTTGCAAGCCTTAGTGACTGGAAGAATGGTGATGCCAATAGCAATAAGGAAGTTAAGAAGAAGGGAGAGTTTGGAGGAAAGATAATGAATTCAATTTTGGACATGTTGAGTTTAAGATATCTATAGGACATTCAGTTTGAGACATCCAGTAGACAGCTGGATGTGAGATTGGAAGTAAGGAGAGAATTTGGGCTGGATAAATAGATTGAAGAATCATCTACATAGAAATGATAATTGAATCCATGGGAGCTAATATTATCACCAAGAAAAAATTGTTTAGAAGGAGAAGAAGAGAGAGCCTAGGACAGAGCTTTGGTGGTTCACTCACAGTTAACAGGCATAACCTACATGAAAATTCAGCAAAGAAAATTGAGAGGGTCAGACTGGTAGAAGAAGAACCAGGAGAGATCACTGCCACAAAAACTCAAAGAGAAGAGATCATCAAAGAAAAGAGTATGATTGACAGTGTCACGGACTACCAAGAGGTAAAGAAGGATGAGGATTGAGAAAAGCCCATTGTATTAGCAATAAAGAAAACATTTGTAACTTTGGGGAGACGTTTCAGTTGGATGATGAGGTTGGAAGCCAGACTTTTGAGAGTTTAGAAGCAAGTAAGAGGAAGGAAAGTAGAGGCATCAATTGTAAATGGCCTTCTCAAGGAGTTTAGCCTCAAAAAGGAGAAGAGATATAGAATGATACCTAGCAGGGATGAACATATTAAGTGGGAGGGTTTTTTTAAGGTTGAGAAAGACAAAGGTACACTTGTTAGCAGCAGGGAAGCTGCCAGAAGACATGGAAAGATTGAAGAATACAGTAAGAGAGTAGGGATGATGGAAGGATCAATCTGTTATCTACTGGAGATAGGATGGAATGGGATCCCTTGTGAATGTAGTGTGGTTTGCCTTGTGTATATATATATATATATATATGTGTATGTATGTATGTATGTATGTGTGTGTATGTGGCAAAGAAAATACTATAAGGAAATGGAATGATAAAATATTATAATCAAATAAAGGAATTTAAGAGCTCATGAAAATGGAAGTAGGACACTGGTAGATGACTGCAAGATCAAGACTATGTCCATCTCTGAGTATAGTGAGATGGAGTAGAAGAGTAAGTCATGGGAAATGAGTAAACAAACCGGGAAGTTCGTGTGTTTCAAGGAATACCTATATCAATCTATTTATATCTATCTACCTATATTTTTATCCATCTATTCATATCTACATACTATGTATATTATATGCTTCCTTTTTAAATATAATTCCAGCAAAGTCAATTAATTGCAGAGTAGACTAAAGAGGTACTTGCTTTCAATGGGATTTCTGGCATGACATTTCAGTGACATTGTCCTTTTCTTTCAGACAGAGGTCATAATGCCCAAGTTGTTAGTACTTCCAATGAGAAAAGAAAATATCTGTCCTTTTTTCATATGCTTGCAGAATTTTGAAATGCAAAAGGTCACTGAGGTCAGCCAGTTTATTCTCTGCCAATGCAAGATGGTTCCCTTTTGCATATTTTTATTCCTTAGTTGAGCCTAGTTATAAATATCCCAACTCATGGAGTTTTCACAGTTTCCCCTGGGAAGCTATCCTACATTCTGATTGAACATACCATTCCTAAATGTTCCTAAAACTCCACTCAAGTTTTCTTTAACCCTTTTTCATTTCATAACCTTAACCCTGCTTCCATGATAAACCATTCTAAACAATTTCTTTCTTCTTGTTATGTCTGTATATTAAAACCTCATGATAGTAAAAGCTGCTTCTGAAATGAAAACAATTGATGCTACTGAGGCAGACTCACCTGACTTAATGATTTTGCATTTAGGGAAAATAAGAAATGATATCATTTCACACACACTGAGCCTTTAGTTATAACTCAGGAAAGAGGGCTCTGAGAGTTGTTATACATTGTTCTCTGAGGGCAACCACATTCAATTACCATGGAAAAGATATCAAAAAGATGATGGCCTTTGAAATAAAACAGAAAAGCATTATCACACTCTTGTTCAAAACCATGGTGGGAATATTTCATGTTATCCTGATTGACAGAATTGAACAGACTTGTGGAAAATGGACTGGGTGCTTTTGGGAAACTGAAAACTTACTGGCACTAAGCTTGACCTTGAAATGAAGGCCCATTTTTTAAAAAAATGCCTATGTTCTTATGGTGATGTGTACCTGTGAGTCACAGAAAGTTATGGTTTTGAAAGAAATTAATAGAGGATCATCCAAATGGTAATGGAGAAGGACATGGCATATGCAGGCAGGTTGTAATATATTACAAATAAAGAATTTTATAAGAGAAACAGTATAAAGGATAAATGAATGATCTAAAAAGAAGGGCCAGTCACATGACAAGAACAAGGGATAACCAACAAATGACCCAAGTGCTCCACTGGTATGTTCACAATGTTAAGAGAATATGAGAGAGGTCTTCAGCATTAAGGGAAACCATAGAAGAGGTCTGAACAGGAGAGAAAGTTAAGGCATCAACTGGATTACAGATAAAGTTGAAATATTGTAGTAGCTACTTGATAAATCCCAAGGATGATAACAATAAAACTAGAGAAAATTCACAAGTGGACAACTGAAAAGATCAAAGGAAGAAAGAACATAAAGGCTATTTTGTTATAATTCTTCATTGGTAAAAGATCCATGAATTTATAGGATCATAGATAAAGAGATGGAACTAGAAAGGACCTCAGAGGCCTTCTAGGCTCAATTTATAGATAGGAAACCAAAGACCAATGAGGTTAAACACCTTGCCCAGGGTCATCTAGGTAGTAAGTATGCCAGAAATTAGCCTTGACTCCAAAGCCAGAGAGCTTTCAAATATGCCACACTTCCTCCAAAGGATGAATCTTTCCAATCTAGGTTGGTTTTCAAATGATAGCTTATTGTCAGGTCCAGACTCAAAAGCTCTCTCAGTTTAGTGGGATCATCCAGAGTTTTTATTTCACTGACTTACGGACTTAGTGAACAAAGATAACATTCTCACTATGATGAGACCATGAAGTTGTTGCTGTTCTTTCTTTGTTTTAGAAGAGGACCAATGACATCACAGGGTGATGTTTTGACTTGTGTGTGAATTGAATTTAAATGAGGCAGATTTGCACAAAGTTACTCTCTCTTCCCGAGTCACTGAAGTCCAGTGGTAAGACAAAAATCAGGATGACTGGTGATGGCCCGGGATGCAGTGGATGACCTTAGCATCTTCAAGGTCAAACCAATCTCTGAGTGTTCCATGGCACCTGCTTCAGCCGCCCTCATGGCTGTTGGAAGAAGTTGTTCTCATTCACTCAATTTAGCTTGGGGGAAGTCTTCGTATGCTTGAGGTAGACATTCTCTTAACTCACTGATGGGTTTGAGGCCTGTCAGTTACTCTCATGGGGTATTCAAGGGAGACTAGCACCTCTGGTATGAGGGTTTACTGAGCCCTTTCTAGAGCTTCTCATCTACCTTTGGTGTCCACCTGTCACCCAACTCTCACCTGTGGCTCCAAGAAGCTGTTGCATGTGCAGCAGCCATACCCTACTAAAACTGTTCACGGACAGGCTAACCCAGGTAAAGGGTACCTTACAGACCCTGAAGTAGGACACTAGTGGAGTCTATATAGTAGTAAAGTAGAACAACTAGGACTCCAGACTGGAAAGATGAATAATAACTTACACACTTATTATACTTTAAAGTTTACAAAAGACTTTATTCATAGTAACTCAGTAAGATAGATATGTCTTATTGCCATTTTACACATGAGATAATACAGAAAGGTTTTACTCTATAGGGTATCTCTGTCATATCAGAGTGGTATGGCACAGTGGAGAAGTGGTTCCAGAGACAGGAAAATGGGTTCACATTCCACTTCTGTACTGGCTGTGTGATTACCAGCAAGTAACTTGTACTTCCAGTACCCCCAGGGTACTCTCTGATTATCTGCAGAGCAGGTATTGATCTGCATTGGTAAAAGGAGTTTCCTCACTGGGAGCTATCTACACTAATGAAATAATGGGTACTGCCCCCCCAAAATACCCTTCTTGCAATTTAGCCCCCACCCCTGTGCTGATCTAATCTACAACAAGTGAAAATGGGCTCACTTCAGAAAGGTAGAAATTAAAAGGAGTTCAAAACAGGCACAAACTTGGGCTCCCTACATTACTACCATTAGGAAGCTGTTCTTTTCAAGTTCAGAAACATTCCAGAGATTTTCTTTCTCTTTCTTTCTTTCTTTCTTTCTTTCTTTCTTTCTTTCTTTCTTTCT
>NW_020949613.1:24543943-24673966 GCF_900497805.2 Vombatus ursinus
TTCTTTCTTTCTTTCTTTCTTTCTTTCTTTCTTTCTTTCTTTCTTTCCTTCTTTTTCTTTAACAAAATCAAGTCATTGGAAAAGACACCTGAATGTAGTTTCCATATCTGCAAGCAATTAGAACATATGAAGTCATCTTCAATGCACAGATGGGGCTATCTGGGCTATATTTCATTCTCCCTTCACCAATATGAAGCAGTGAGGTCATCCTATCCTTCAAAAACATCTGACATTAACCCTTTCAAGCCACACAGGTTCTTTGAGGCAATTCTGTGCAAGTGAGATATCCAGCAAAATGAAAAATAAAAATAAAAACAAAAACCAAGTAAGCCAAGTTCTCCTCATTCACCCTGACTATTGAGGCTTTTTTTAAAATAACCATTACATATCCTCAGCACGTGTCTGGTCTTTAAACAGTATGTTGATAGATCCTCAAAAGTGGATTTTCACTTTGAACGAGTCCAAAGTTACAACTCCTGGAGAGTAGTTACTCTTCAGCTATTCTCAAAACCCAATAGAGTGTCAATGGAATGGTGAATTGGAGGAGTGTGGGCAGAAACAAGAGAAAGTAAAAATCTGCTTGGGATCATAGGACTCTGTTAGTTATTAATGTCTGAGACTTCTAGGGGAAATCCATATCCTGAGGCTGAACTCATTGTTGGCTCTTGAAAGGGGTGACCTGAATCCTCATATGTATTGCTATTACAGCTGGAAGGAACCTCAGTGATGGTCTAGGTCAGGGGTTGTTAACCTGGGGCCCATGGACTTTTAAAAAAAATATATTTTGATAATTGTATTTCATTGTGATTGGTTTCCTTTGCAATCCTATGTATTTTATTTTATGCATTTAGAAACATTACTCTGATAGAAGGTCCATAGTCTTCACTAGACTACCAAGGATCAGTTAATAACAATAGCTAGCAGTAATATACTGTTTTAAGATTTGCAAAGCACTTTACATGTTATCCTCACTATCCCTGTGAGATATGTACTATTATTATCCACGTTTTACATATAAATAAACTGAGGCTGGGAAGGACTTAAGTGATTTGCCCAATGTCATACAGCTGGTGCCTGAGGCAAGATTCGAACTCAGATCTTTCTTATTTCAAGTCCAACACTATCTACCGTGCTGCACACCTGCTTCAATTGCAAAAAAGAAGATTTAAAGAGGACATTATGGCTGTCTTCAAGTATTTAAAGATCTATCACCTGGAATAAGGATTTGATTTGTCCTATTAGGCCCCAGAGTGTTGATTTGTAGGAAATGAATGGAAGAGGCTTGGTGACAGAAAAACATTCCTAGCAATTAGAGATATCACAAGATAGAATTGACTTCTTCAAGAGGCAATGGGGTCTCCCTCACTCAAACTCAGGACTGATTGTCGGGTGTGACTTCAAGGAGTCTCTTATTCAGGTATGGGCTGGACAAGATGGCCTCTGAATTACCTTCCAGCTCTAAGAGTCTACGATTCTGTGAACACTCAGAAACTATAGTGTGGTTGCCTCAAGGTCAAAGTACTTGCCTTTCTGGCTACAAATTTGCATCTTTTTTGTCAGCAGCAGAACAGAAATGACTAATTCTTACTCAGTTGTGGAGTCGGTTCTTCTGAGGAGTGATGAAAGACTAGGGAAGGAATGAATTCCTGCTTAGGCTAGCCAGGGGCCTGTTCATTTTCCGGGGAGATTCTGCTTGACAGTTGATAAAGCAAACATTCAACAACTATGAATTAAATAAATAGTGAAACTATCTTCCTTCAGGGCACAAGATACTCTTCCATTAAAATGACTGAAAAATGATAGTGGACCAAGCATGAAACTAAGGTTCAAGTTAGCAGAAAGACAGAGTTATATTTAGTCTTTCGAATTTTGAAATTCAAAAGTATAAAAAAATTTTTTAAAAAGATATGTGTATTTTTAAAAGTCCTTTTAGATATAATTGATACCTCACTGAAAATGTTAAGGCAGACTTCTGGTTAAGATACTGGAATGATCAGGAGCGTAACAGCCTAACTCTCTTATCAACACCAACAATTATGAAAAAAAGAGCATCAGGATGAGTCGTAATCAAAAATCCAAGGAGAAACTGGTTAATGCATTTTCCTAGTCTCATTACATACAAATAAAAAACCAGAAGTCTGTTGGCTTCATTTAAAGAGTCATTAAAAAAAAAAAAAAAGAGCCCAGCCCAAGAGCACAGAACACGGAAGATTTCCAGTTCACATATGGGGCAAACCAAAGACATCTGGAGCCTACAGCTTTGTTGCTTTGACTCTCAATTAGAGGACGAGACTGAAAAGCTCATATTGGGAGGACAGTGGTCATACCTTGCTCTATTTCAAACTACAAAGTAGGTTAAACTGCTTAGGGTACTAGAAGTTTATAGCTCACTGGCCTAAGCAATCCTTGAGGTCCGTGAAGAACATAATGCTCAGTACCTACAGGAAACAGTGTCAGGACCCCAGATATTTCAGACCAGAACCAAATTAAACACTACTATTCCTTTCAGAAATATACAGTCTCTGGCCCTGAGACAAAGACCTAGTTAAGGAAATAAAATAGGAAAAATAAATGTATCAAGAGACTCTCAAGAAATAAACCCAAAAGAATAGAAAAGAAAAGAAAAGAATGTTTCTGCAACATCTATAAGCAAAGTCTCAAACAAAAACATAGTTTTGCCATGAGGTCTACTAGAATTCCTAGAGGAAATGAAATGAGTTTTAAAATTATATTACAAATTAAATGAGACCTCTAAAGGAAGGAATTAGAAGGAGATTAAATAGCTTGATACAAGTGGTCCAAATCTTATCTAAGTATTAGATGCTTCGAAAGTTAAAATGAACTAAACAGATATCATTGACTTCAGGAAACAATAAAAAATGCTAAAACAAATCAAAAGACTGAAAAAATAGACAAATATTTAAGACATCTCTTACTTTTTAAAGAAGCTGACCCGGAAAACAGGCCCATCATTACACTACCTGAAAACCTCTATCAAAAAAAAGAACCCTGAATAAATGAAAATTTCCCAGACTGAATAGAACCTAAGGGGAAAGTAAAAATAGAAAGACTACCAGTTAACTTCTAAAGGAACCCCAAAATGAAAATTTCCAGTAGTGTCATAGACAAAATCCAGAGCTTCTGGGACAAAGGAAAAAAATACTACAAATGGCCAGAAGGTTTAGTTACCTTGGAGACACAGTCAGAATCTCACAAGACCTAGCGTCTACTACTGTAACAAGATGAGCACTTGGAATACGATATTCTGAAAGACAAAAGATAAAGGTTTACAGCCAAGAATAACGAATATGGCAAAGCTTAATATAATACTACAAGAGGGAAAAAGAGAACTTTTATGAACCAGAGGGCTTCTGCTCATTCCTAATGAAGATACCAAAGCTGAGTAGATACTTTGAAAAGCAAACATAGGAATCAAGAGAAACAGAAATATAAATACATTTGAACAACTGAAAGGTACCATATAATGAAGTGTTGACATTCTAATAGAGAGAAAAAAAACATATGTCCCTTCTGAACTCTAATGTCTCTGAGGATGATAGAAGAAATTAATAAGATAGGAGACCTAGGCATGATTTTGTTATGTTTTGATGATCTTAAAAGAAGAGATAAAGGAGAAGGGGGAAAATACACTAGGGAATAAAGGGGAAGTAAGGGGATATAACTTGCTATTTCACATAATTAGGGTGGCTGATAGTTTTTAAACATGGAATAAAGGGTGAAGGAAGTGAATTTCAATTTTATATCAACCAGATAAAGGAGAGTTGAACACATACACACACACACAGAGTTTGGTGTACAAATACAATGAGGAAATAGTCAAAAATGAAAAGAGGAAAGGTAGATTCAAGGAGGGAACAATTATAAGCAAAACAAATTCCAATTTCAGAAGGTAAATTACGAAAAAGATAAGGAAGAAATAAAAAAGAAAGGAAGGAAGAAAAAGAAAGAAACTGGGGGTGAGAGAAAGGGAAGAGAAGAGAGGAAATGGAGTGGAAGCAACTTACATCAGCTTTCAATCACTATAGTTGAACATATTACTCTCTCACAATCCTCTTCTTTTTTTGTAAAGTGTTGGGGCAGAAAGTAAAAATAGGGGGGAGCATAAAAGGCTAGGATTGAGGGAATTACACAATTAACCACTCATAATAGTGAATGTGAATTGGATGAACTCACCCCCTCCCCAAAAAAAGAGAATGGTAAAAGAATGGATTAGAATCCAACAATATGTAGTTTATGAAACGCACTTGAAACAAAAAATTTATGTGGTTAAAAAGACTATTATGCTTCACACAAACTTAAAAAATAAGAAATAGTAATCATTATTTTAGACAAAGCAAGAGTAACATGATCAGATGTTAACACTCAGAAGAGTGACATGATCAGATATGTGCTTTAAGAAGATTGGTTTGACAGCTCAGTGGAGGATGGAAAAAAGTAAGAAGGGTCGCAAGGCAGTGAGACCAACCAAAAAATTATTGCAATAGTTCAAGTGTGAGGTAATGAGGGCCTCAGTTTTCTCATCTGTAAAATGATGGCTTCTAAGTTCTCTTCTATCTCTAAATCTATGATCCTATGAAAACAAAGGTGCATATCCAAAGGTAAATATCTTTCAAAACTAGGGATAGGGGGAAAGTACATGACCAAACAAAGGACAGAGAAAATCACAAATAAAAAGTGGTCAATTTTGATTACTTAAAACTGCACTAACAAGTTCTTGTACTAACAAGTCAATTCAGTTAAAATTAGAAGAGAAGACATTAATTGAAGGAAAAAAAATTCTTTGCAACAAGTTTCTCTGATAAAGGGCTTATTTCCAGGATGTATAAGGAACTCATTCACATACATAAGAACAAGAGTAATTACCCAATATATGTGGTTAAAGAATATTAACAGGCAGTTTTCAAAGGAAGAAATTCAAGCTATCAAAAATATACTTCAAATCCCTAAAAATTAGAGAAATGAAAATTAAAATAACTCAGAGGTTTTCCTTCTTTCTCTCTCCTGCAGAGATATATCATAATTAACTTACCACATTCATATACCATGATTTTTTTCAGCCTTTCACCATTTTATAGACAACCTCTGAGTTTGCATGTCTTTGCTACAACAAAAAGAAAAAATATAAATATTTTTGTATGTAGAAGTCCTTCTCTTTGATCTCTTTGGGATACAAGTCAAGTATTGATACTGATGGGTTAGAGATTATGCATAATTAAGTGACTTTTTGGATACAGTTTCAAATTGCTTTCTAGAATGTCTGGATCAATTTGCAGTGCCACCAACTAGGTATAGAACATAACACGCATACCCCAAAAGCACCATGCCATGCAAAATCAAGCCGTAACAATCACAGAGCTTATGGGAAAAAATGGGATTAGGGGCACAATGCTCAAAAACTTCATCAGTGACATGTAAAAAAAAATGAAACTTCATAAAAACAATTTTACAGTTTTATACATGTTAGATACTTAAGAAATATATAAATACCACAATAAACAGTGGCTGTTCTATGGCTTTGGGCTGATGTTTGACCTATGCCCCAAGCTTGGGGAACAAATGCAATTTAGAGCCTCTGGGCCAGAGGGCATGGCAGAAGATGGTTAAAATGTGAGTGGACTTAGGGGTAGTTTGGACATCCCTTCTCAATTCATAGCTCCTATTGCACCAGAATATATACAATAAGTTTGGCACTTTGCTTTGATAAAAACCTGAAGTTGGCTTGTGGGAGTGGGTGTTGTTGGAAGGATTGCAGCTTGTGAATGATTGTGAAGTGGTGGAGTTTTCTGAGTTTTCTCACTGCTTCTTGTGGAAGAAATTGTGCAGAAATAAATTTGAGTTACTCTCAATGGAACAAATTTGTGCTTACTAAACACATTATAGCAATGGAATAGTTAGCAGAAGATGTTCCTGAAGTCACAGGCATATGGGGAAACCTAGCTACCTAACATATCCCTTGACTCTGAGTGCCTGGACCTGAAACTGCAAAAGAAAGATTTCTTGGGTAACATAGTTCTCTCCTTCGAGTTGAGATTTTGATGATCTTAGAAAAACATGGATGGAATCATATGAAATAATGATGAGCAAAAAGAGCAGAACCAAGAGAATATCAGTTCACTCCTGAGACAGAGCCCCCTGACTCTTATATAGTCTATCTTCTGACCTAATCTGTAAAATTCCTTGTGTTCTGACATTTACTTTCCCTGTTTTACTACTTACTCTGATCATTATGCTTGTTTGATATCCAGGATTTTCTTTTGGATAATAAGGACATGGAAGGTTGCTAAACCGACTGAGGGTAAACTCTATCCAGGATTATCTTTTGGATAATAAGGACATGGAAGGTTGCTAAACTGACTGAGGGTAAACTCTACCCAGGATTATCTTTTGGATAATAAGGACATGGAAGGTTGCTAAACTGACTGAGGGTAAACTCTATCCAGGATTATCTTTTGGATAATAAGGACGTGGAAGGTTGGTAAACTGACTGAGGGTAAACTCAGAGCAACTTGAGGAAAATGGCTTGTGTCCTAAACCCCTAAATGAGAACCATATCCCTAGACTGCAAATATCTTATTGTAATAGATAAAAATAATTCTAGCCCAATATATCGTAGAGAGAGTGAACTCTTTATCCACCCAATCTTCTCAAAATTCCTAGGCCTCCGTGCTTCTCAATGAGGTATTAGCAAAACAAGTCGATTAAACATCAATTTACACCAAGATGTGAGTAATTGAAAGCCTTTCTCCTTAACCTTCTAGGGGTGTTTGTTTTTTCATTCAAGTAAATTTCTAATTGGTAGAAATTCAAGGAATATGAAAGATATTTTGAACATGAAGCCCCAAATCCCATTAGTAACAGGCCTGTCCTGAAAGACAAGAAAAAGGAGCTTAGAAAATATAAATACTATTTTGGAGAAGGGTGAAGAGGAAGAAATTTCCCCTTCTCAGTCGTATTATTCAAGAATCAGTTATTCATCTGATATCAACCCTTCATCAACTTTCTGTCTCTGGTCCCAACTTTCCCACTTCAATTTTTATGGAAGAAGGTAATTAGCACTACAGAGAACGAAAAGCTAACTTCTGAGGCAAGCCTGAAAGCACTGGAAAAAGTCAGTTATTAATAGTAGTCATAAGTATTTTTTGCCCTAAGTCAAGTGCTACCCAGAACCCTATTATCAGATATCTTGATTCCCAAGACTTGGGAGTGGGTGAATCTAAAAAACACAAGATTTTGGTAATATCTGTAAAATAGGTACCTCATCCTAGAAAAGGTTCCTCTAGCTGCCTAGATCTTGAATTATGATGGAGGAGTCTTCAAGAAATCCCTCAAAAATGCCTCCTTTTCTTTCTATTCTTTGACCTAAGAAGGACTCCCTTTTATTATTATTGTTATTAAATTAATTATATATCACATTTATAATATAGTAATATATACTATAATAATTATGTATTCAAATTAATAAGAAATTAATAAAAATTAAAGAACAATTCATTGAAGCCACTCATGTTAATTGTTTTCCAGTTATGCCTAATAACAACATCCTCTGATAGCTGTAGAGTTAAAACATAGTGATTGTGTAGATAACATCAAACAATGGAATGCTCATTGGCACAGGAGTCAGAGGACTTGAGTTCAATTCCTGCCTGACAGTACCTGTGTGACCTTGCAAAAGTCACTTAGCCTCCCTGTCCTCAGTTTTTTCACGTGTTAAAATTCGGGGGTTGGACTAGATGATCTCTGAGGTCCCTTCCAGATGAAATGTGAGACAGATCAGCTGTGAATTTTATTAGACCAAGAATGATAATAGCTAATACATATACATACATGTATAGAGTGCTTTATTATGGTATCATTAAAGTACTTTACAAATGTTATTTCATATGATCCTCATAGAGTTGCTGTGAGGTAGGTACTATTATTAATCCTGTTTTTAGAGATTAGGAACTGTGGCCCACAGAGATTAAGTAGACTTTCTCAGCGTCATCCAACTAATAAGTGTTGGAAGGAGGATTTGAACTCAGGTCTTCCTGACTGCAGGCCCAGCTCCCATTACTATGCTACCTAAATGCCAAGAAGCCAAATTGTCTTCCTATTTGTTGTTTCTAAATTAAGGCAACTGATTGGTCATAAATTTTCAACTGGGATAGAAAACAGGGAACATCAGTGGTATGCATGGTGAATACAGGTTGAGAATACATCTGGGAGATGGTTAAGTAATGTCTTAAAGTTAGTTACAAATCAAGAAAGCTAAAAATAAGCATTATTTTTATCCTGGCTCTATTTCTTTAATTTTTTTAATGTCTTAAAATTAGAATGCACATAAATACAAAAGTCTGTGTTTTATATATATATATCCATGAGAAAAAAAATACTTTCCCAGTAGTAGAATAACATCATTGTATTTGTTGATTTTTTATTTTCTTCAGTTGCCATTCAGGCAGAGTAGGCCACCAAAAGCCTGAGAGGATTGTTACCGGCCACTTGCATGTGAATATAGTGTAGAAATTGAAGTTCAGGGCCACTGTCTGGTTGTAGCCCCACCTAGGATTTTGTTCTTGCCTTCCTCCTACTGGTTCCTAAGCATGAGAGATCAAAAACACTGTCTCACAACTACTAAATTGCTATAGAGTTTCTTTGGCTGAGCCCTGTGAAATGGGAGGGGAGGATACCTGCAGCATCAGCGGCATGAATTTCCTCTTCACTCAGAGGCCCTGGACACATATGTTTCCTACATCTACACCCCTGCTGTTATGTCCCCTTACCTAGTAGACTTCCCTATATTGTGCCCCCCACCCAACAAGTGTCTTCTAGACATGTACAGTATTCCTTAGCGAATAATTGTGGGAGAGTACACTGAAGGTTTGGGGTGGAGTATAGGAAGTGTTCTATTGCAACTTTCCTTACTATATTGTTCCAATAATGCATTTGTTTGGAACTAATTATGTCCTTTAGCTGATTAACAAAAGTAAAATCAGCTGCAGGGCTTACGAATTTTGGAGCCACAGAGTACTTTGAATCTGGGGTATTTTAGGAGCCCACATGTGAGAAGAGGAATCCCAGATGCTACAGTCCTTTAATTGGCTATTTTCCAGACTCTTGTCCAGGGCAGGTTTCTGGTCTGAGAACTGGCTCTTTTCACAGTTTAACCTTTAAGAGCACTAATTAACAGAAACTTCATTTTTGCAGAAGAGATCATAGTATTGGTAAAAATTACAAGAGAGAGAGAAAGGAAGAAAAAGAAGATTGAGTAAGTGGGGTGTTGAGCATGTTAGGATTTCCAATGGGGAGATTTCCATGAAGTACATACATTAATATATTAGTGTGGTACAGTGGATAGAAATCTGGTTTCTGATTCAGAAAGACCTGGGTTCAAGTCCCTCCTTTAACATATCCTTCCTGTGTGGCCCTGGACAAATTGTTTACTTACTACTTCTCAGTGAGACAGGCAACTGTCTAAGATTAAAAGCTTCAGTGAGGATACATACCTGCATTAGTAATAGAAGCTCTTCATGGAAAGCTCCCTGTACCAACAAAATCACAGGTCTGATTTTTTTTAATCTGTGCTTGTGGAGAAAAATTCAGGAAACCAACCCCTGACCCTTCCCCCTCCTTCACACCCCACCCCATCCACTCAGTTGCCAAATGCTGTTGGCTCTGCTTTTACAAGATCCCAGCACTCATAAAGCCAACATACTGGTGCAGTCCCTAATCTATTGCCTGTACTATCGAGAGAGCCCCCTAAATGGTCTTAATTTTCTAGTTTCTCCTCTCTCTAATCTATCCTCTATACAGTTGCCAAATTTATATTCCTAGTTTCATAACTCAGGGAAGTCACATAATTTCTCTCAGCCTCAGTTTCCTCATCTATAAAAGGGATAATATCACCTCCCTCAGAGGGTTGTTGTGAGGATCAAATGAAATAGTATATGTACAATGCTTGGCAAGTCTTAAAGCTCCACATAAATGTTAGATATTATTATTATTATTATCATTATTGTTATAATTTTCATTCCTAAAACACAGTTCTGACCATTTTGCTTCTTTGACTGAGAAGATGCAGTGGCTCCCTACCGCCTCTTGGATCAGCTACAAACCCCTTTCTTTAGCATTTAAAGTCCTTCTCAATCTGACTCCATCTGTCTTTCTGGAATGATATCACATCTCTCCCTCATGAATTCTACTTTTTGTTTCCTCTATACTACATTCCATCTCTTGCCTCCTGTCTTTACACAGATGGTCCATTCCTAAAGCACTTTCCCTCCTCACCTTTGCCTCTGGGATATTTTAGTACCTTTCAAGGATCAGTTGAAGGGCTACTTCTTAAACAAGGCCTTTCCTCAACTCAGTAGCGAACTTCTCCCCACCCCCATTACTTTGTATGTATTTTATTTTGACATGTATGTATTGTTAACCAACCCTCCCCCAATAACATGTAAGTTCTCTGGGACCAGGGCCTGTTTAGTTTGTGCACCAAGCACATAGGAGGAACTTAATAAATGCGTAATGATTTCTATTTCAGTGAATCTACTTGTGCAAGGCATTGTGGAGGTTGTAAAAAATGACACAGAACCTACATAGATTACAAATCAAAATACATTTTTCTTTGCTATTTAAATTTAGTAACAGAGAATGCTGAGAAATGTCTTCACTAAACCAATTTCTGTTACCATATTCTGATATCTGTAGTAGAAAGGACACAGTACTTAAGAGTTGGGAGAGACCTAGGTTCAAACCCATCTCCAGCATTTACTAACTGTGTGACCATGGCAAATCATAAATGAAACTGTAAGTGCTTAAGATTTCTTTAAGTCTCAGCTTCTTCATCTGTAACAGGAGAGTGGTAATTTCACCCACCTCTCACAATGTTGTGGTGAGGATCAAATGAGTCTGTAAAGTCTTTGGTCAACTTTTTGTTGCTGTTGGGGTTTTCTTGGTCAAGATACTGGAGTGGTTTGTAATTTCCTTCTCTAGCTCATTTTACAGATGAGGGAACTGAGACAAACAGGGTTAAGTGACTTGCCCAGGGTTTCACAGCTAGTAAGTGTCTGAGACCAGATTTAAACTCAGGAAGATGAGTCTTCCTGGCCTGTAGGCCAGGCATTCTATCCACTGTACCACCAAGCTGCCCTTAGCCAACTTTACACGGCTATATAAACATCAGCTATTAATCATAATCATAAACTTTCATTCATTGCCCCCAATATTTTCATTTTAAAATAGGCATGAAAAGAATTTTGTGTGCATTTGGGTCTAACCATTCTCAGGAACTTTCATTAATCTATGAAGTTCTTGGTACCATTTATTAAATAGTCACTAACAGTTTCACAATAGCCAATGACTAAGTTAACATGATTTTAGATCTTCCAAGATTTTTTTCTTTACTTTAGCAATTTTGTGATGCTTAGAGGTAAGCAAATCAGTAGCTAGTGAAGCACATATCTGGATGAGACAGAGATTGGGATAATTTTCAAGTGATTAAAATTAAGTATTTACATTTAGAATTCCTTTTTTTTCAGGGTTCAAGGTTGGAACTTTGGCACATTTGATCCACTGGAAGATGGACCCAGAAGGTACTGAATGCCAATCTCATTGTTCCCATTTATACCCAGAGTTACTGTTGTCTTTGGGGGCAGAGACCTTCTCTGTATTCCTAAAGAAGATAGATAAGGATAGGAATGAATAAGAGGTAGAGGAATGAGTTTTAACTAGCTTCTCTCCTCCAAGTCTTGCCAGTAGTAAATAACCAAGTTATACAGGCTGCTTCTTTAATTTAATCCTTTGATGCCCCAGAAAGGATAAGCCTTGGACAGCAGCATTATGGTTGTTTCAGCTGATGATAACTGACATTTCTATAATGTTTAGAGTTTGCAAAATATTTTACATACATTATTTCATTTGATCCTCACAATAATTCTACAGCTGGGAGTAGAGAGTGCTTACAAGTATTATCCCTTTTTTACAGATGAACAAACTGAGGTTCAAAGAAATTAAGTGACTTGCCTAAAATCACATGGCTAGGAGGGATAAGAACTAGAATTTAAACCCAAGACTCACCTACCCCAAGTCCAAAGATTTCATGAGAATTTTTTTTCTTTTCATAAGGAATTTTTTTAATCTAGTAGAAAGGGAAAAATATTATGACAGAAGGGGAATGTACAAAGAAATGTATACTTAAAACAAATGCACTAAATAAAGAACACAAACTGGATTTCCAACTAAAGTCAGTGTTTTGCTTCTGTTTTCTTTCCTTTTACCAGAAATAAAGTCCAGTTCATAGTTAAGCTGTTGGCCAACTCATGTGCTTCTCTGGCGTTCCATATGGCAGTAGACTTCTTGGAGAGAGATGTTCTGTGGCTGAAGCCTGCTTCAGTCAGTTATTTTTGGGTAAGTAGTCATTGATACAGCATCAAAAGGCTCTCAGTGCTTGACAGGAAAATAATTGCCTTAAGCACAATCCCCTAGCATGAGGTCAAATCAATACACAGACAGAGTCGTGACCTTGAGAATTTTCAAAGCAAGCTGTTACGGAACAAAAAATGCCATGTGCATTGGTCAGTATCCATTGTGATGGTCTAAGCATTTTTCTTCATTGAGAGGAAATGTGCATGAAAGCCAGATGTGTTTGAGAGCCTTCCTAGTTCTTTCTCTAACCTGAGCTTCTAAGTAAATTAAAGATTTACTCCTTATTTTAGCTTCCCAGAATCTAAAGCAAACTTCTACCAATGGCTACTTCCCATGGGGCTATTATAAGGATTCATGGATCTGAATCTAGAAGAATTCCGTTCACTTTCAGTTCAATTCGACATTTATCAAGTCCCTACTAGGTATTGTACTTCTCATTTAGGATGTAAGATCACAGTAAAAGGCCTAGGGATACTAGACCAGTCAAATTGATTTAGAGCTGGACCCCTTCCACAATGTTCCAACACTAAAACTTTGCCTTTGCAGAAATGGCCCCCTTCCCTTAGAATGCCTTGCTACCATCTCCCTCACAGAATTCCAGGCTTCCTTCAAGGCATAGCTCAGGTACCAACTTCTATACAAGGCCTTTCTGGATTTCTCCAATTGTTAACCTTCTCCCCTTCTTGAAGCTATTACTATAATCATCATCATTATTATTACTTTTTATAACTTTGCATTTCTAATTGGATTTCTTCCAATTAGAATGTAAACTACTTAGAGCAGGGACTATTCAATTTTTATCTTTGGATTCTCAGTGCCTAGAATAGTGCCTCCCACATAGTAGGGTGTTTAATAAATGTATGCTGAATTGAATTGGGATACAACAGTAAAAAATTATTTTCAACACAAAGGCACCATATATAACATTACATTTTGTCACATTCCATTAGAAAAATTCTTGTTTTATCACTGGTGCATTCCATAACAAAAGAGTAATGATAGCTTGTAGACAACTGAGTTCACTGTCATGAACTCAAAAAAATTATTCTTCCAGTTGTATTGATGCCAGTTAAACCTTTTAAACAGGAAATATTAATCGAGGAAGGTTAATGCTTCATCAGAGGTTAAGTATAAATAGTGAAGCCACATAAGATATCACATTATGATTTTGTCATTTGCTGATCTATGGACTAAATCCAACATCTGGACTTAAAGCCCTGGATCAAAACTATTAAAGACAATCAACAGGGATTATTAGAGTAAGAAATTCACAAGTTTAAGTGGCGGAATATTGGAATCAGGATATTTTGACATAGATTCTTTATCTTTGGCATTTCCCCCCTCTTTCTTTAGACCTCTTCTAATCACTTTCCCTCTCCTTTGTCCTCCATCCCCATTCCTCAACCCTTATGCCCTACCAGCCCTGTGACAAACAACAGCTAAAAGTACCTCCTCCAAGCTGCATTTCTGCAAGGTTTCCAGGACTGAAAAGCATCAGATAAATTGGGCCCTTCTGACATATGGAAAAGGAAAGCCTGTCTATTGTAGCTATTGGTCAATAAGTAAGAGAAGTGCAGGGCTTGGGGGGAGGCAGGAGATGGGCAAGCAAACCTGGAAGATGAGTTAACTCGATATGGTAGAAATGTAAAAAACACTTGAAGATACATAGAAGCATACCAGAAATTGTAGAAAACTTGATGTGACATTCCCACAATAGGCAGCACTAGCCATAACTTTAGTGACATGGCAAATGGACTCCATTAAAAGGTAATGGGGACATGGAAGCATCTTCCCAGAAGTTGTAGAGGTCAGAATTGTGATTAAAAGATTGAAAAATTATACCAATAATGAACTAAACCAATAGGAAAATGGAAGAATTCTCACTAGTCCAGGAGTTAATCTACATTTTCCAATTGTGAGGGAATTGTGGTACCCAGGCACCCAGGTCTGCTTTTATATAGCTATATGCTTTCCCTAAAGTTTTCGCTGACCTCAGCACCAAAAAAGTCACGTTATAAGAGATGTGCTTAGTCCTCAGAATCCTTATTCTCCCGAACTCTGTCCAAAGGCTTCACATCACAGAAATTCTCCAGTATATTGGGAAGAGATCATTTTTTCTTTTCTATAACCTAATA
Organism: Vombatus ursinus; assembly: GCF_900497805.2. Classification (NCBI taxonomy): domain Eukaryota; kingdom Metazoa; phylum Chordata; class Mammalia; order Diprotodontia; family Vombatidae; genus Vombatus; species Vombatus ursinus. The sequence continues at coordinate 24,558,502 of NW_020949613.1, forward strand.
GAAAAGGCTAAAGGGGCTGAAATCTAATAACAGTAGCCAGACATAATCAGAATTCCATGAAAAGGATAGAACAATAGGAAAGAATTAGGAAGCTTCCTTTAACACGTGAAGGTGATATTTCCAAGGTAAATAAAGTTTGTGTTTATAGAGTATACATATGGAATTCATTAGCCCCAAGGAGTTATACAAATGTGAAAGGTTTAAGAAAGATTTAGATAATTGAATGAATGATGAACTCATGATACATTATTAAAAGGGAGTTAGGAAAGTTCAAGTCCATGGCTAGTATGTTCATAAGCATTACTTTCTGAGTGAAATGTCAGTGAGAACAAGGCCTTTCCTACAAGATGTCTTTAGTTGACACTGTGTGAGTATGGTCCATCATACTGGCCCAGGGTGATATTTCCCATTTTCCTCACAAAAGTAAGGTGTAAATGTATGATGCTTGCATGGTAGTGGAGTGTGTGTGTGTGGGGGGGGGGGTTCTTCCTCAAAGAGTAGGCCAGAATCAACTTAATTCACTTACTCTTATTGGAAAAACAACTCAGATAGTTTGTCAAATATCAGTCATTAAAACAAAATGGTGGGTTAGAAGAAAAGAAAATGTAATTTTCAATTTTCATGTCAAAGATGCATCAAAAAATATTACACAATGAACTGTATTTCAACTCTTAAATACTACAGTGGATCAGTGATCTCCTCAATTTAGAAGCTCTCCAAATCTCCCAAAGAAGCAATCACAAAGAACCCATGCCTGCCTAACCTATGCACAAGTTCTCCAAGCAGGAGTTACCCAAAGTGAAAGGCCTTCCTCATTTTCTCCTGACATAGCCAATCTTGGAGCACTCTGACTGCCCACCTCTCATCTCTCATTTTCACTGCATGATTGGCCCATCTTCTCTTCGGATCATAAAATTCCTTGATAATGCCCATTATTCCTGTTCGTCAGAGTTCCTCATTGGTTATGTTCTGCAGCGTGCTCATACCCACTGTGGGCCTTGCTAGAACCCTCTGGGCCAGGGGTGGGGAACCTGTAGCATTAAGGCAACACATTGCCCTCTAGGTCCTCAAGTCTGGTCCTTTGACTGAATCCATACTTCAAAGAACAAAGATGCTGCAGGTTCTGCCCCCTCCCCCTGGCTCGGAAATACTCGTTTTTAATTCTTTGGGAACAGTTTTATTCCATGTCTTGATGCCATATAGCATCATGTTGTTTTAATACAAACTATGGTGGTAGTTGGTAGCTAGGTGGCACAATGGTTAGAGCATTGGCCCCAGAGTCAGGAGGACCTGAGTCTAAATCTGGGCTCAGACACTTAGTAGGATCCTGGGCAAGTCGCTTAACTCTGTTTGCCTCAGTTGCCCATCTATAAAATGAGCTGGAGAAGGAAAAGGCAAACTATTCTGGTATCTTTGCCAAGAAAACCCTAAATGGGGTCATAGAGAGTCTGACACAACTGAAACAACTCAACAACAACATGTTGGTGTTGAAAGGATAGATCTTTGTCTTCATGAGGCTTTCCCCATAGTGGAGAAGAGATCCTGAGTTCTCAAAGGCTATGCCAGCAAAAGACAGTGATGATGACGATGACAATAACTAACATTTATATAGTGCTTAAAGGTTTGCAAAGTACTTTATATATGGTATCTAATATAAGATGTATATAGCCAAGTAATGAATATTTTTTGGCCATGTCCACTCATGAAGTAAAGAAAAATAATTTAGATGGCAAATTTTCAAATAATGGAATTCAAATTCAAATACAAGCATTATTTAAATACCTACTACATGCAAGGTACTATGCAAAAATATATTGGTTTTCTCCAGTTGCCCTCTGGGGGAGAAGCTTCAAATAAACTGCATTTTTGTTAGGTTTTATTTTGACATGATTATAAGGTCCTGAGACAGAACAAATTTTCTGAAAATCAACTGAAGCAAAGCAGATTTCTTTATGTGTGGTGCCCTTCTCTGTGGGGATGCAAAGCTTTGATCTAAGAGTCAGGAACCCTGTCCTGGTCCCAACAGAGCTACATGCTATGTGACTGTGGGCAAGTCAACTCACTTTTCCTCATCTCTAACATGATCGGTTGGACAAGCTGATCTCTAAGTTCAATGAGTTGTGTCATGAGGTATAATGAGGAAGACTGAATTGTGTGCGTGTATTTAACCTATTCCAGAAGGTATATCACTACCAGAGATCTGCCCTCCCCAACACACACATACATGTATGAGCATAAACACAAGAACTTCTAGTAAGTCAAATTTGGTAGTTACATATTGGGAGTATTCATTCTGCCACAGATATATATTTCTCTGCATCTTAAAGATCAATCAGTCGGTAAGTGTGGAAAGGGCTATCCCCCAACATGTAACATGGTGAGGCTCAAAGGGAGGCAGAAGGTACCTCTAGCCCCTTCTCTTCTCATCCTTCACCAAGGGAGACTATTTCCTGCCAGGAGAAGAAGCAGGAGGTAGGGGGTCAGAAGCTTAGCCGCTCTGCTTTCTTAAGAGAGGGGGTTCTGGGTTTTTATTATATTTATCCTCTCCCTTAAATATTATTAGCTTAGGGGATGTGGTTTTCATATTCAATCTGACTTCTGATAGCTGTTTCATTAATTAGGAAGAAGGAGGACCCAAAACTTTATATCCAAGGCTTGACTCCCCACCAAACACCAATTCCACAATAAACATTCATATGGTGATTATCAAAGAAACCCATTTATCCAAATTCCATAGCAAAGCAAAAGTTACAGAAAGTATATATAGGAGAATATACCAGACAATACAGCATGAAGGAGCTCTTCAATTGGGAATGACATAACTCAGCCCAACCAAGAGTGAGAATACCAGATCTCACCCAAGGGCAACCTCCCCGAAGTCTCTAGCTGGCGAACAAATAGCAAGCTGGGGATAAGGACATGATGAAGACTGCCAGCTCCTCTATGTTGCCTTCCTACAAGACCTTTCCTTCAACAACCTGAAGTGGGGTTGGTATCTTCTACTTTCTCTCTCAAAACTAGAAGCCAAAGGCACCTGAAGGGACTGCAGAAGCCAAAGAAGTTTAAAGAAACCTAAGTGACTCCCAAGTTTGAAGAAGCAAACTTTCTTTCTCCCAGTTTCACCAACCTTGACTCACTCTTCATGTAGGAACAGGGATTTGATTTCTACCAATGAAGAGAGAATCCCATGCCAATAAGCTTTGGGACCAGGGCTACATAAGCATTTATTAATGACACATTAATAAATAGAGATACAAAGAAAGGTAAATAACAGTCACTTCTCTCAAGGAACTCACTTAAAATATCATTAAATTCCAAAATCTTTATACGTCAAATTTATGGGAATTGAGTGTTATCTAGTAGAAAGAACACTAGATTTAGAGTCAGAGGACTTGGGTTTGAAACATAATTCTTCTTATTACCTTTCTAATAATGAAGCCAACTCACCTCTCAACTTGTTTCCTTATATCTAAAAGGAGGAAGTAGACAAGGTCTCTAAGATCCCTTCCAGCTCTAAATTCTATGATCATTTTTCCAAGCCCTAGCTCATGACACATTTATCTCAAGTACTATCTGATACAACAAAGTCCCAGTACAACAAAATAATCTGGATAGCCCCAGAACTCTACTTTTTGGGAATCTTACCTGTAACAATATAAAAAAGGTGTCTCTTCTATATTAGAACTATCGCCAATGAAAAAAAGAATTAGAATTCAAATAGTTGGAGTTCGTCTGAGCTTCACTTCCAGCAAAATTCTTGAGATGATAATGGCACCACCCTCAGCCTTAGTAAAACTTGAATAGAACCCATGTATTTGAGGAGTTTTCTATTATCTGAATATTTTCAGCATCCCCTAAGCAGTCATAGATGTTCTTTCTGTCGGCATTGAAACTATCTGTTTAGCATATCTCTCCTTCCAATTCCACTTTGCTCCTTCTTCATATTCCATTGAGATGGTCCATCTGTTTGTGCTAAATTCCTAATGATCATGAATACTGATCAGAACCTGCTCATATAGCAAATTCTTTCCACAAATTCAATGTGACAGTGAATTTGGTGCAATAAAAAGAACATTAGAATTGGAATACTAGAAATTAAGAGCTGGGAGAGACCTCACAATTCATCCAAGCCAACATGTATATTTTACAGATTTACAGTTTTAAGAAACTAAGATAGAATAAGTATCTCATTGAAGGTCATACACACACATAGTTAATGGCAGAGTTTGGTGAATAAGATTAACAAAATATCATTTACCATCATTAACTTTGCTATTGATTACACCAGTAGGACAGCTAAATGGTACAGTGGACAGAGCACCAGGCCTGAAGTCAAGAAGACCTGAGTTCAAATTTAGTCTCAGACTCTTACTACCTGTGTGACCCTGGGCAAGTCACTTAACCCTGTTTGCCTCAATTTCCTCAGCTGTAAAATGAGCTGGGGATAGAAATGGCAAACCACTTAAGTGTCTCTGCAAAGAAAACCCCAAATGAAGTCACAAAGAGTAGAAAACGTCTGAAATGACTGAACAACAATTGATTACCCCAAATGACAGACTAGCATGCTACTGTAATTGCATAAAGTCAACTGCTTTTCGGTGTTAAATGGTATGTGCCACCTAGGCAGCTAGGTAGCACAGTGGATAGAGTGTTGGACTTAGAATGAGGAAGATCTGAGTTTGAATCCTGCCTCAGATAGTAACTGTGCTACCCCAGGAAAGTGAGGCAACTCTGTGCCTCAGTTTATTCATCTACAAAATGGGGATAATAATAGCACCTACCCTGTCCTGGTTGTTGTGAGGATCAAATGAGAAAGCATTTGTAAAGTGTTATACAAACCTTAAAGTGCTCTATAGCTACTAACAACTACTATATTAGCTTTCAAAATACTATGTTCATGTATACAAGTGATGAATGGTATTATACAAGTGATGAGTCAGAGGAGCTAGCTTTGAGCCCTGGCTCTGATACTTACTAATTATGTATACTTGGATAAATCATTTAATTTTTCTGGGCTTCAGTTTCCTCATCTATAAAATGAAAGTAATTACAAAAATTGCATTTTGTAAACTGTGAAGGCCCATAAAATTCTAGTTATTATAATAGATCTGGTATGAAATAATAAAAATAGAAGCAATGTGTCATAGCAGATAGAAGATTGACCATACAGATAGAAATACCTGGGTATAAATCTTCCCTCTGGTGGCATAGTGTCTGTTTCACCATGAGCAAGTTATTTAACTTCTCAGTGTCCCCAGGCAACTCTTTTGATTTAGAAATTATAGAAGAAATGTCCATCTGTATTAGTGGAAGGACTTTCCACACCAAGAGTTCCTTCCACTGCTAAAATTACAGATTTCTGAAAACTTATTTCAGGAAAGATCATTTCAGCCTTATCTTGATTAGATACTTCAACATCAACAAAAATTATTTGAAAATTTGAATAAAATCAAGAGGCATTTATTTGTTTCATTTCAAAGGCATTTCAAAATTAGGCACCTTAACTGAAAACATCCAATTTTCTCTTCAATGAAGCTATCAACACCACCAGATCAATGTTAAAATAAATTTTCCCATGTTCTATTCACCATTTAAATCTATCCTTCTACAGAGAGAAGACTGTATTCTGTTAACCACTGTGGAAGAGGATGGTTGGGAGGAGGTTGCATTTCCAGCTGTAATCATTATAAAAATGACAGACTCTACTGTAAGGAGTCAAGGTTTTCAAAGGAGTCAACAGTCTCCACATTGACATAACTGTGCTTTCCATTCATAGCGTGCCTTGCTTAGAAAAGTTCCCCACCATGGGAAAACATCCCTCTTGAAAATGTAGCCCAAACTTTAAAGTGCCAACCACGTTTTTCAGCCATTCACAAAGAAAACTAGAACTTGATAAAATGGCATGCTCTCTGTGAATGGAGCTGTGCAAACTCCATGGTTTTGATTTTTCAGTGGTTTTATTCCGTGGTGAAACTTCAGTTTACCTGGGCTCACACCCTTTGACTTTCCCTTGGCCAAACCTAAAAGCTTAAAGCTGGAGGCAGCCAACTTTCACATAGTTACATAGTTTCCACTCATACTCAGTCAATCCCTCCTTGGCACTAAGATGAGGCTAGCCCTTAACTTGCCTCAGGGTCACGGGGGGAAACTGCTGAAACTCATTGAGTATGTTCCAGGAGAAAGCACCACATTTCTTCAAGTCGAGATTATATACTACAAACCATGAGCCCCCATGGTCTAGAGCAGATGGAGATTGCTGGATCCAGGGGCCCCTCCAACCCTGGGGCTGAGTCTGAATAGTGACTCAAAGACCAGCCCTGTTGACATTTGCGTGTTCAGTGTTCACTTCTCTGGTTAACAATGTGGTCATCATATATGAAGTCATTATTTGAGTAATGGCCCAAGGGAAGAGGTAGTCAGACCATGGCTAGTCAGAAGAGGAACAGTTAAAAGGGCAAAAAGGGCATGGTGTCCTGGGTCAGTCATAGCAGATTTTCCTGTGCAAAAATGAAAAATTAAAGGATAAGAAATAAATGGTGAACTTGGCATTTGTAGATGAGCATAACAGGTCTGCAGCCTTATGAAAAGAACCAAATTCTATACATGTTCCGAGTAATGTGAGATTTTAGCTTAGAGAGAGAGCCAAAGAGAGAAAGAAAATGGAAACAAGTATGTGGAAATTAACAAAATTAGCCAGAGGCTAAATGTGGCCTGGTGACTAGAGGGCTGGACTCTGAGAGAGAAAAACCTCAGTTCAAGTCCTATCTGACACATACTGTGTTCATCACTCAGCCTCTCAGGGGTCCAGACAATTCTCTAAGTCTTTAAGTTGGAGTGGTGCATTGAAGTCAGGAAGACCTGAGTTCAAATTCGGACTCAGACACTTACTAGCTGTGTGACCCTGGGCAAGTCACTTAACCCTTTTTGCCTCAGTTTCTTCATCTGTAAAATGAGCTGGAGAAGGAAATGGTAAACCATGTCTATATCTCTGCCAAGAAAATCCCAAATGGAATCATGAACAGTCAGATATGACTGAAATTATTGAACGACTATCTACATTAGCCTATACTGATAAAATCACTGATCTAGACCATAATCATCATCATAATAATAGCTACATTTACATAATGCTTTAAGTTTTGCAAAACATTTTGCATATGTCATCTTATTCTTTATTGTAATTTTCTTTTTGATTATTGTACATAATAGAACATCATTCTTTCAAATAAAATATTTTTTCTCCTTTACATATTGAAATTTTAAAGTATGGCGATGATTTGTTAAATTCATTTTACATATGTTCATCTTATTTGATGTTTACCACAACCCTATGAAGTAGATACTTTCATTATCCCTATTTTATACATTAGGAAACTGAGGTTCGGAGATGTTAACTCACTTGCGTAGGGTCATGCAGCTGCTGTCTTTCCAAACAGATTGTTTGATGGATTAAGAAATAGATTTACATTTCTTTTTGCAAAGGTCATTTGTACTGAAAACTAGGTCCAATGCACATTAACAACTTTTTTTGCTTTTAATTAGCAGAAAGCATTTTCACTGAAAGTCATGGTTTATTATTCAACAATTAGCTTGAGGCAAGAGGCAGGTTTTTGAACCATAGAAGGGTCTGGGCTGAATAAAGCATTGTGTTTTGAAGAAGATTATGTGGAGAAAACTGGAATTCTAGTGGTATCTTGAGCAGAAGAGATCAGAGCTTCATTCATTCATAAGATTTGTGCACTAGGGATGAGTTTTCTCATACCATCTTAATAGTCCCATTGGAAGGAATAAAAAGCAATTAGAATAATGCAATTTCCAATGTAATGATGACTTCTGAAAAGGACAGTTGCACTCCTTATTTTTAGGTACTTTAATTTGACCTAAAAATCACAATCAAATTAGGGATTTCATCAGTATGGCTATTCCCTCCACTGAGCTGGATTTGAGGTCAGCTCTTGCTGACTCTAAGACCAGCATTGGATTCAACTATACCACCTAGCTGAGCTGAATAAGGCAATAGTGTGATAGTAGGGAAATTACTTCTCTAGATAGATCATAAACTTTAATCAAGTCCTCTGACACTAGTCCCAAGAAAGTCATCTTAAACACCACTAGAAGAATGAGCACTCTGGGATTCAACTAGTAAAAGGCTATATGTAACATAAATCTCTCAAGACATGAATCTTCATAAGTCATTCAGAACCAAAACTAGCAGCTGGAATTTCATTCAAAGCTAGATGAAAGTCAATCTAGAATACAGATCACCAGTGTCAAAATACTCAAACTAACTAACTAAAAAAGCATACAGCTGCTGATTACTCCTGTCAAGACCCTTGATATATACCTCAGGAGAAAAATATAATAAAGGGCATTTGTCGGCTTTAAGCAACCACGGCCAGCATGCCAGAGATATACGACTAATGTCTAAGTGAGATAGTTCTCCAAGCTGCTGTCAGGGGGTAGCTGAGGATCAGGGACAGATGCAGAGTAACTAATAGCAGACCAGAGCCAGCTGTTGGGATACAGGATGCTAGAATTCAAGAAAGAGCCAGGAAGAAGTACAGTTTTAGGGCATAGAGAAGGAAACTCAAGTGTGAAATTGAGAAATAATTGGCCAGGTTGTTGTTGTTGTTGCTATTCATCCTTCATTTTCTTTTTTTTTTTTTTGGCTAGGCAATGGGGTTAAGTGACTTGCCCAGGGTCACACAGCTAATAAGTGTTATGTGTCTGAGGTCAGATTTGAACTCAGGTCATCCTGAATCCAGGACCGGTGCTCTATCCATTGCGCCACCTAGCTGCCCCCATCCTTCATTTTCAAAGAGGACCAGTGACATCAAGGAGTGATGTCTTAACTCTCCCGTAAATTGTATTTAAGTGAGTCAGAGTTGCACAAAGTCATCAGCATCACTCTCTCTTCCAGAGTCATCAAAGTCCAGGGCAAGACAAAAGTCAAGACAACTGGTGATGGCCTGGGATGCAATGGATGACCTTGGCATCTTTGATGTCCAACCAAGTTCTAAGCACTCCACAGCACCTGCTTTATCCACCTTCATGGTTATTGGAATAAATTGTTCTCATCTGCCCATTCCGCTGGGTCAATAGGTTAACAACTGTTAGAAAGACCAAAAAAGTGGCAGGCACTGTGCTAGGTGCTGAGGATAAAAACAAAAAATTAATTAATCCTTGCCCTCAAGGAGATTACATTGTACTGAGGGGATGCAAATTATATACAGATAAGTAATGTATATGTGGTGCATTGCATTCACTTTCTTATAGAATCACTGTATTGTTAGTTTTGCTTAATTGTTTTACCTTGTTAAAAGAGATCTCTCATGAAGTGAGGTAATCTATAAATTTGTGCAATATAAAAGCAAAACATGTCAATAAACTCTGGAAATAAGTTCTAAGTAATTTTTTGAGGTAGCAGACAATTAACAATTGGGAGAATCAGGAAAAGCCTAATGTAGTATGGGACACTTGAAGTGAGCTTTGGAGGCAGCCAGCAATTCCAAGAGTCAGAGGTGAGGAGGAAGAACATTCCAAGCATGAGGCAAAGACATGGAGGTAGAAGGTGGAATACTGCATTAAAAGAACAGTAAATGGGGCAATTCCGATGAAATATAGAGACAAATATTTGGACTACTAGGGGGTCATGTGTAATTATCCTGGAGAAAGAAAGTGTGAAATGCTAGGAAAAAGACTCCTAAGTATCCAGGCTCAGTTTAGGCCAGGAATGAATACATTGGTGGTAGAAGGTGTCAAATCCAGAAGTGGGGAGAACCAAAGTTAGGGTCAGGCTGAAAGTCCAGGTACAAAACCCAACAGATCTTCATCAGAGTTTGGAAGTGTATCATGGTTGCGCTTGAGGAAATTGTAGCAACAAGAGAGAATCTGACTCCACTTCTTTTTGAAAGGGTTGATTGGGTTTTAAAGGACAGGTTCTATCTTGAGACTGTAATCAATCATTCAGTCAGCAAATACCTATTGATTATCAAATATCTATAGGAGAGACAGAGGGCCAGCCTTGGAATCAAAAAGACCTTAGTTCAAATCTTGCCTCTGATACATAATTACTGTGACCCTAGGCAAGTCACAACCTGTGACTTGTGTGTCCTCTAGGACACACTATGTTACAGATGAGTAGTTAATCTGCATCAGTGGAGGAAGCTTCCACACAGGGAGGACCCCAGAACAATGAAAAGCTAGGTCTGTACCAAATACATATGGTATTTGTATGTATTTTTGTGTTTATGAATGTGTGTTACAGAAAAGAAGTTGAGGAATTGACCAGCCAAGTATATGTGTATTTACATACACACATATATATGCATACAAGAAATGGCACCTTGAAAATGGCACAAGTATGAATAACAATGACTTTTTTGCATATGGAAAAAAGAAAAGAAGTATCCTTTGTCATTTTAATTCAATTCAACAAACACTAAATACTTACTACTACAAAACTATGTTAAGCATTATGAATACAGAAAGGAAAAATGGAACAATTTCTGCCCTCAAAGAGTTTACAGTCTAGCAAGGGTGATAATAATATGAAGGAAAGGAATTGAATAAGCATTTATATGGTACCTACTATGTGCCAGGCACTGTGCTGTGTTTTTTATAAATATTATCTCATCTGATCTCCACAATAACCCTGTGGAGTAGGTGCTATTATTATCCCCATTTACGGTTGAGGAAACTGAAGTAAACAAAGGTCAAGTGACTTGCCCAGGGTCACACAGCTAATACATGTTTGAGATCACGTTTTGGTTCAAATCTTCCAGAAAGGTCCAGCACACTATCTATTGCATCATCAGCTGCCTCTAGGGATGAGACATATAAACAAATAACTATAATACAATTTAGAATATGAGTATATATGTGGGAGATGTTAAACTGGGTGATATGAGAGATTTGAGGAGGAAGGGTTCACTTTGAATGAGATGGGTGGTAATCAGAGAAGGAAGCTGTGGTGCATTCAAAAGAGCACAAACCTAAGAATCAGGGACACTTAAAGTAAAATCCCAGATCTGAAGAGTAGCTTTCTAATTTTGGACTACTCACTCCAACTTTCTTAGTCTCAATTTCTTTGACTACAAAATGGGTATAATAATAACACTCATGCTACTCACTTCATGCATTTATAGTGAAAAGCAAATAAGAAAATGTCTCTGAAAGCTCTTTGTAAATGTTAAAACAAGGGGAGCTATAACATTAATAAGCTATAACATTGTAATAAATCAGCTATAACATTATAAAATTAAATCAACTATAACATTAATACCTCAAATTACAGGATAAACCAGGCATCTGGCCAGTACCTGAGGTTGATTACACTACTTAGAAAGGATGCTGAACCACACTAGAAGTCACATGATCCATTTTGAATAAAGTCACCAAGCTATCACCAGGTAACTAGGTGGTGCAGTGGATAGAGAGCCAGGCCTGCAGCCAGGAAGACTCATCTTCCTGAGTTCAAATGTAGCCTGAGACACTGACTAACTGTGTGACTCTGTGCAAGTCACTTAACCCTGTTTGCCTCTGTTTCCTCATCTGTAAAATGAGCTGGAGAAGGAAATGGCAAATCACTCCAGTAGCTCTGAGAAGAAAATCCCAAATAGAGTCACAAAGAATCAGACACAACTGAAAACAACTAAACAAGAGCAACAACAATACCAGGCTACCCTCCCTCCAAAAAAAAAAAAGAAAAAAGAAAAAAAAGAAGAGAATACCAGAACTAGCTAGAAAATCAGTGGACAAACCTTACTATGTAAAGACCTGAAGTTTATGCCCTGAACTATGCAGTCACATCCAAACAACAACACCTTTGGCAGAGTTACCTTTGAGGATCCCACATGGAGAAGCATTTCACCTCTGTGCCTCTCGTTATGTCATACCCCACTCCTAAAATGCCCTTACCTATCTTCGTTCATCTAAGCTTTGCCATTTCTTTTCTTTTTTAAGCAGATGCTATATACTTAATAAAAATATATTTTACTAGTGTCCCCTCCACTTATGTCACTGGCCCTAGTCAATAACTCCCCCTATCAACAAATTCCTACCTTTTCTTCAGGCCCAGCTCAAATCCAGACTCCTCTGAAACCTTCCCTGACCAACTCCCCCTATGTCCCAAAGGTCTTTGTTTTCCCAGACCTTCTACGGAATATACATCAACGAAGTTCATTTAGCACTTGGCATTTGTTTGATTGTATTATTATTGATCCTGTTACATATGCGGTCTCCCTCCCCACCTAGAATGAAAGTTCTTTTAAGGTAGAGATAATGACTTAGCTCTCCTTTCATCCTCAGCATCTAGCACAGTGCATTATACATAGTAGGTGCTTCATAAATGTAGAATGAATGCTGAATGTCGATTAAGATTATGGATGCCACAATTTAGGAAAGACGTTGCACGAGTCTGACCAAGCCAGCCAAATGTTTGATGTGTTAGCTATGCAAATCCAGCAGGACTTTTGGTTTGGGCCAGGGGAATTCTATAAGATCAAAACTCTAGAACTGAATGGGACTTCAGAAGTTGTCTAGTCCAGCCTCTTTATTTTATAGAAGAGGAAACTGAGGCACAGGGAGGTTAAGTGACTGCCCAGAGTCAGAGAGGCAGAATTTGAATTCAGGTCTGGAGCTTTTTCCATCTTACCATTTGTATTTCTCTCTATTTGCATCTGCTACCCTACCTGGTTTCAACTCCACCAAGCAAGATGCCCCCAGACTAGGTACTCCCTGCTGTCCCACCCCTCTCTACCTCCACTTTCCAACCTCCTTTTCTATGTTGTCTTCTCCTTTAGATTGTAAGTTTGTTGAGGGCAGGAACTGCCTCTCTTTTTATCAGTTGTATCCTCAGCACTTAGCGCAGTGTCTGGCACATCATAGGTGCTTAATAAATGTTTATTGGATTGGATTACGTTGGATATTGATCTCTTGTTTGACCTAGACATTTTGCTAGCAAGCATAGATAAGAGAAACATGTACATTTCAGCCTTTTATCACCCCAGCTCTCAGGACTCCTGAACTTTGGAATGCATCATAGTACAATGGTGGAGTTAGTGGCCTTCCCCAAAGAAGTCAAACAATTAGTTGGCTGACTGGTAGGGTATTCAAGCTTTCAGTGATAAGACAGTTTTCAGAGGTGTATAACTCAGTCTGGAGTCCACTTCCACTGGAGTCATCTTGGCCTTAATATAGTTGCGTCCCTTCCAAGGTGGGAGTAGTTGAGTATGAAGGTTTTCTACATATCTTCTAAAAACAAGAGCCAGGAAGAGTCACAGTACTGAACAAATTAGCCTTAAACATCACAACATAATCCAATTCTAAGCAAAGTATTCCTAAAATAGAGAAACATTACAGAATTCTCCAATGGGATCTTTCAGATGAGTTCATGCTAGTCAAGTAGCAAATAAGTTATTCAGGAAACAAAGCACATCTAAGGTAGTGTAGGCATGTGTCAGGCATCAACTGCTTTGGAGTAGTGGGATCTTACCTGGCCCAGATGTAAGATGCAAGTACAAAAAAAATCAAGTTCAAGAATTGGCAAGGAAAGTATAAATGAATGGGGTATACCATCAGGAAATAAAAACAAGCTTTCCAAAGCAAGGCTCATAGAGCTCTGGGGCTTGCATTAGCAGGGTCCTCTAGAACAATGGTCACCAAACTTTTTTGATTTTATTCCCTCATTAGTAAAAAGTTTCTGAACATGTATGGTCATATATGCATATATGTGTGTATGTGTATATATGCTTGTATATGTTAGATACAAATCCTACTGTATTAATATTTATTTGCATTATAAAACTTACACAAGTAGATTTTTTTAATGAGACAAAGATGAAATACCTTTTGATTCTAGAGTTAATGAGAAGTCATTGGAATTGAGTAGAAGAATGGCATGGTCAGACCTGAACTTTAGGAAAATCACTTTCATAGCTGTGTGGAGGATGGATTGGAGAGAGAAGAGACTTGAGTCAGGGAGACCACACAGGAGTTTATTGCAATAGTCCAAGTGAGAGGTGATGTGGGTCTAAACTTGAGTTGTGTCTTTTTAGTACAGAGGTGGCATGTATAAGACATATCTATCTATCTATACAAATACACATATACATATGTGTGTATACATATGGCAGCTAGGTGGCACAATAGATAAAGCACTGGGCTGAGAACCAGGAAGACTCATCATACTGAGTTCAAATCTGGCCTCAGACACTTACTAGCTGTGACCCTGGACAAGTCACTTAACCCCGTTTTCCTCGGTTCCTCATCTGTAAAATGAACTGGAGAAGGAAATGGCAAACCACTCCAATATCTCTGGCAAGAAAACCCCAAATGGGTCATGGAGAGTCAGACATGACTGAAATAACAAAAACAAATACATACATACATACATATACGTACACATGCATGTGTGTGTATTGGTGGGTGATGGGTGGGTGTACTAGAGGGCAGAACTGAGAACAACAGGTATAAGTTGCAGATATAAGCTCATCATGAGGAAAAGCTTCCTAACAATGAGCTTTTCAAAATTGGAATGGGATGTCTCAGGTTGTCATGGGCTCCCTCTCACAACAAATCTTCAGGTAGATGATCATATGTATACACACACACACATACACACACCTACAATAATATATACATATTTATATCCATACATACACTCATGTATATGTATATATGATATATAAGCCTTGGCAACTGACTATACAAAACAGTTAAGTGAATTTGAGGTATCAAGGATGAAAGCAAGGTTTTTATCATGAGCGATGGAAGAATGATGTTACCCAAAACAGTTATAGAAATGCTTGGAAAATAATATAATGAGATATCTCTGTCCCCACTAAAAGTGGGGGAGAAGTATGGAATGGATGAAGGAATGGTATCATTATGTTGGAGGCAAGCCCCAGGATTGGATTGGATTAGGAGACTATGACAGACAATGATAAAATGAGGAATGTTCAGAGGAGGGTAATCAGAATAGTGAAGAGCTGAACGTCTGCTGGGCATCTCAAATTCAACATGCCCCAAAGAAGACTTATTATTTTCTCCCCAAAACCCTCCCTCTTCCCAGCTTTCCTAATTCTATTAAGAATACCACCATTTTCCCAGACATTCAGTGCCATCCTCAACTCCTAACTGGAATTCACCCCACATAGCCAATCTCTTGTCAATTCTTGTCATTTTAAACTCCAAAACATCTTTCTTACACGTCTCCTTTTCCCCATTTACACAGTCACCCCAACTGCTTGGCTGGCTGTCATATTAAGACTAGTTGAAAGAACTAGAGATGAAAAGACTTAGGATGATAGTTGTCTTCAAGTATTTAAAGATCTGTTGCATGGAAAAGACAATAAACACATTCTTCTTAGTCCCAGAGGGCAGAACTGAGAACAATGGGTACAAGTTGCAGATTTAAGCTCAATGTAAGGAGAAGCTTCCAAAAAATGAGCTATCCAAAAGTGGAATTGGCTGCCTCAGATGGTCATAGGTTCCCTGTCACTACAAGTCTTCAGTCCAGCTTGGGTGATCACTTGTCAGGGAAGTAATAGAGGGAATTCTTGTTTAGCTATGTATTGAACTAAATGGACTCTGTGGTCCCTTTGTAAATCTAAGGCTCTGGTTCTATAATAATTATAAACAATAAGCTAGTAATGTTTTTATATTATATACATACACATCAACAAAAATCGTATAGTTACAAAACTTCCATCCACCTACCAATATTATTTTTTATCCTAGAAGGACCTTTGACCCCAGAAAGCAATGCCCTGACAATCAGCTCCAGAGCATATTTATGATTTCTTGGTTGTTGTTGTTTTAAGTTGATGGAAAATATTTTTAGACAGAGTTCAGTTTCTCCCAATCCACCCAGTTTAATTTCTGTAGGTTCAATTCCAGCTAATTTATTCTCATCCCTGTCCTCAACCTCAGTTGAGCTTTAAGAAAATCAAGGAAAAAAGAGATGTTTGTTTTGGGGGGAGAAAGCTTAGCTATTCATCACCTCATAACACACTGAACATTATGCAACTTTTCCACATGACAAGATCAGGTCTTGAAGCAAATAGTGTGAAAGCACCTGGGAGGTAGAAGAGAAAGAAGAAGGGGCATTCAGTATAGCTGTCTGGACACTTCTGAAGAGGAAAGAATAACCTCGTCAAAGGAAGAGTCCTGTCATCTGACTTTCAAGAGATTATAGACAGAACAATGCCAAATTCATAAGATGGCTTATTTAATGAGCATACACAGCTACTTATTCATCTAAGGAGGCAAAGGGAAATACTTTCTGTCCTAGATTCCAGGAACAGAAGAGACCCTAAATTCAAATGGTCCTTGGAGGGAAGGTCATGTAACTTCATCACGACCCAAAGGGTCTGATCTGAAGGGTGTCTGGCCTAGCCCCAATCTTTCTCTAGTCCATAGCATTCTAGGTAGAATAGACTTTTGAAATGGCTCATCAAGTTCCCTGGTTAGTGGGGATGACAGACCAAATGGAAAGTTGAAAATAAAACTCTAGGATTTATTCCCAACTTGAAATGTATACAAAGTCCTTTATAAGTGTAGTTCTGGTGTCAGAAAAAAGCCAGGACCTTAAAATGTTCAAAAAAATGAACTGGAATAGGGCTGGCTGCATATTTTTATCTTAGGAGTGCAACCATGTGAATACAAATCTAGACAGATTCACTTGTTTTATTGAGTTTTCTTGAAATCCACAAATTGGATTTTCCCACATATCTTGATCTAATGCTTTAATTCTATTTCCACATAACTCCCCTATACTACCTTCTTCTTTAGTCTTGAATACTGCATAATATAACATAATTTTGAAATATATTCACTCATGGATCATCCAAATGGCCTCCCAACTCTCCCATTCCAGTCTATCCTCCACATCACTTCCTGATTAACATTCTCCAAAGACCAACTGAATCATAATATTTTAGAGCTAGAAGAAATGTTAGAAACCATCTAATCCAGAAAGCTGAGGCCCAAGGAATGGAAGGTAAGGTTACTCCTGTGCTCAAAGTGGTCCTTGGTCACAGATTGGGGAATGTAACTCAGCAACATCTTTCCTCAGTGACCTGAAAGTAGACGGATATTGTCTTAAACAAATTCAATATATTGTAGACTGAAATCCATCATATAAACTTCAAGGGGTTTGTCAGGTGTCAACTCTCATCATTGTACCCCCAAAATTTAAAAAAAATTCAAACATGCAGTCCACTTTAATGGTTCCCTTTAGTTTACAGAAGTGATTTAAAACCCAAATAGAAACAGGGTACACTAAACTGAACATAAATATCCTTGTAGAGCACATATTGACTTAGAAAACCACATATTAATATTATCTTTATTTTATTGTATTTTTATTTTTTAAAAATATTTCCCAAATGCATTTTAATCTGATTTGGGGTGTATTTGTGGGTTACGTATGGCCCATGGGATGCATGTTTAACATCTCTGGTTTATAGGAAAATATCCAAACTTTTTAGTAGAATTCAAGGTCATCCATAATCTCATCCTAAACTAGTTTTTCAATCAAATCTTCCAGTGCTTGACCATTAGGATGCTAAAGGTACTGTGCTAATAGATAGAAATTTAAGGCATAGTTTCTATCCTCATTGAGAATACATCTCCATACAAACTCTTCACTATCTGCTGGACATATCTTACTCTTCTGTGGAAACTCACCTCAGAACCTTTTCCTGTTTTACTTTCCTCACCCAAAATACCCTGCATCTATCCTTCCTCCCATTAAAATCTTATCCATCCATCAAGGTTAAGAACAAATTTAATACATTGTAGAAATTGGAGGTAGAAGAAACCTTAAAGGTCATTTTACAGATGAGGAAACTGAGATTCAGAGAGATTTGGTAACTTACCCAAGGTCACTGGCAAAACTGGGATTTGAATGCAGGTCTTTTGACTCTAACTCCAATGTTCTTTCTGCTACAACAGGCTACCTCTCTCTGTTTGATGCAGCTAGATGGCACAGTGGATAGAGTGCTGGGACTGGAGTCAAGAAGACCTGCATTCAAATCCTACCTCAAACTCTTACTAGCTGTGTGACCCTGGGCAAACTGCTTAACCTCTATTTATTTTAAACCACTGGATAAGGAAATGGCAAATCATTCCAATATCTTTGCCAAGAAAATCTGTGGACAGTATTAGTGTGCTATGGTCCACAGGGTCATGAAGAGTCAGACACAACTGAACAGCAGCAACTATAACTTCTCTTTAATCAGTTAAAAGAAATATCTTCTTTCTCTAAATTCTGAATGTATTAACCACCTATGTATTATAGAACCATGGAATCTTAGCATTGAAAGGCACCTGAAAGATCATCTAGCCTATTTTCTCCCTGAAGCATGGGTCTCCTCTACAACATTCCTGAGAGGTGGTCATATAGAAAGAAGCCCTTCCTCCCAAGGTACACCATCCCAATGTTGGACAGCTCCGAACTTCAAGAAGTTCTTTCTTATACTGAAGTGAAATCCGTCTACCAGTAAATTACACCACCATTACCACCACCCCCAAGTCCCATTTTTGCTTTCTGAGGCCAAGCAGTATAAGTTTCATGCTTCTTTCTTGTTTTCTTGGTTTTAAAAATTCCTGAATGCTGATCAACCAAATTAAAATGAGATTTGGAAATGTTTAACAAAATAAACGAAAATACAATACAACATAGATAATGTTAATTTGTGCTTTTTCTAAGTCAATCTACAGCCCACAGGAATCTGTTTGTATTTGAGTTTGACACCACTGATCTAGGCCACCCCCTTTGCTTCATTGTTTTTCTATGATTTATAGATTTTTTTTAATCTTACAAATATTTACAGATTATCCCCACTCCATAAAAGAGGTCTTATGTAAAGCAGTTATGTATCAAGGAGCCCACATTCTTTTGCAGGAGACAATGTGTGAATAACCAGGAACATGCAAAATATATAGAGTATATGGAAGGTAATCTCAGAGGCGAAGGCACTAGCAGCTTGGGGACTGAGAATGGCCTCCTACTGAAGGTGTGATTTTTTTGCGTTTTGAAGAAAGCCAAAAAAACAAAAAGCAAGGGGTGGGGATGGGGGAAGAGGTCAACAGAGAATTCTAGACAGGAAAGATGCTGTGAAATTAGAAATGACAAGATTTGGCAACTAAGTGGACAGAGAAAAATTGAAGATCACACCGAAATTTGTGAACTAACAGAGAGATGGTGGAGCCCTCAACAATAACAGAGAAGTTTAGGAGAAGGGGGGGGGTTGGGGAAACGATAATGAGTCCAAACAGAACACTGAATTCAAGATGTTCCAAAGGCAGTTTGCTATATAGAATTAAAGCTCAGGATCAAAACTGGAACTAGTTATATAGATCTGAGTATCATCTTTATAGAGACAATCACTGAGCCCATGGGAAGAGATGAGATCACCAACTGATAAAGTATTGAGGGTAAAAAGAAGAGAATCTAGAAGAAAGCCTTAAGGGGTATCCACAGTTAAAAGAAATGACACAGAGAAAGAGTGAGCAAAGGAGACTCAAAAGGAGTAGTCAGACAAATAGAAGAACCAAGAGAAAGAAGTGTCATGAAAACCCAGAGAGAAGAGAATATACAGGAGGAAAAGCAATCACTTGTGGCAAAGATTGCAGAGAGTCATCAAGGCAATAAGCATTTGTTAAGCACCTGTTATGTGCCAGGCACTGTGCTAATAGCTGGGGATGCAAAAACAAAAACAGTCCTAGCACTCAGGGAACTTAAAATCTAAATGAGAATGGTCAAGAAGGATGAGATTGTGAAAAGATCATTAGACTTGGCAATTAAGAGATCACTGGCAATTCTGGAGAGGGGAGTTTCTTTTGAATGGTGAGGTTTGAAGTCAGATTTCAGAGTTTAGAAAAGAATAAGAATAAAGGAAGTGGAAACAACTATAAATGGCATTCTCAGAGAGTTTAAGTGAGAAGGGGAAGAATTAATAATAGAATAAGAGCTAACAGGGATGGAAGGCTCAAGGAGGGATTTTTTAAGAATGGGGGAATTATGGACATATTCCTAGACAGCAGAGAAGTCAATAAATAGGGATAGATTTCTTCATCTGTAAAACAGGGATAACAATTAACACCTAACTCCTAGAGCTGTTGTTGGGACCAAATAAGATAATATTTGGAAAGTGCTTTGTGAATCTTAAAGTAATAACACTTGATAGAATACAAGTGGTAGCTATCATTATTTTATCATAAAAAACCTGGGATCACTTACCCAAAGTCACAGCTAGTGAATAACAAAGTTGAGTCACTTCTGGGGCCAATGATGAAAATGGTTCCCTTCAAGGGAAGGGTAGAGGTAATACTTACTAAATCCCATGAGGAGTCACCCAAGTGGGGAGCATTCCTTCTACCTGCTTCAGTTGAAAACTTCAGTTGATTTTGAGTGGGAGCAAAAACAAACTAGCTTCTAACGGGTAGAGGAAAGAAAACAAGACTTATAGGGTGTTGAGTAAGATTCCCAATTCAATTCTTTTTCCAAATGAAATATTGTACTTCTCACTTTATTTACAAGACAGGAAGGAAGGGAAAGGTTAAAAATGTAAGCTCAGAAAAGGCATAGATTATGTGCACTCTTCCTTTTGAATGCTTCTTCCTTGACTCACAAAGATTCATGATTTTCATCTTAAGAAGAGTTAATCTTGCTATCTTCAAGGTCCCTAACTGACCTCTCTGCTATTGGGTAAAAGAGGTGAGACTGCTGAGAGAGAGACATACAGAGAGAGAGACAGACAGACAGACAGACAGACAGACAGAACACAGAGACACAGAAAGAGACAGAGATACAAAGACAGAGAGAGACAAAGAGGGACAGAGACACAGAGAGACAGAGACACAGACACAGAGAGAACACCAGAAGAGCTGAGTATTACAAAAGGAAAAAAATGAAGACATTTGTGAAACCATTCGGCAGATTTTGTTGGGGGGTGGCCAAAAGTTGGAGCTCTGTAAAATAACATGAACGATTGTACTGAAAATGTATTCATACGTCAGCCCTTGCCACATGAGGTTTACACAGAGGCCCCAGAGCAAGCAAAATGGTTCATCTGAGTAAAAAGCTTGCCAAGATAATCTAATGACCTAAGCATCCAATGACACTATATACCGTCTCTGATCCTGCCTGCTCTTCTTTTAATAGAGCAATATTTTTTTATTGCTTCTCTTCTATGAGTGATTGCAAAGACTCCTCTTTGTGGCTAATTAAAATACTGTCTGAAATGAGGAAATGATTTTTTTTTAATGAATGGTCTGTCTCTTGTTAATGATCTGTTTGTGTCTTTGGTATAATTAGACTCAAGAAGCTCAGTGGCTCCCTATTGACTCTAGAACAAAATACGGACTCCCCCCCACTTTAGCATTTGAAGCCCCTCACAATCTTGAGCCAGCCTATCTTTTGAAACTTTCCCAGTACTCCCCCTCATGCATTCTGTATTCCAGCCAAATTGGCCTGCTTTCTGTTCCCCATACATGACATTTTGTCCCTTATCTCCATGCCTCTGGACAAGCTGTTCTCTCTCCACCTCTCCCTCCCTTAATGCCCTCCCCCTTCCTTTCCATCTCTAGGAGTTACTAGTTCCTTTCTCAGCTAAAGCAGCCACTTCCTACATGAGGCCTTGACTGATTCCCCCAGTTATTAGTCCCTCCCTCCCCTTCATTACTACATATTTTCCCTTTTTATATAATTTCTATGTACTTTTGTATACATGGGGCAGCTAGATGGTGCAATGGATTGAGCATGGGGCCTGGAGGTAGGAAGACCTGAGTTCAAATCTGGCCTCAGTCACTTACTAGCTGTTTTGTTTTTGATATTCATCACCATATCAAATTTATTATTCCAATGGCACTAATATATTTGAAGATGTTCATGGTGAGAATCACACTGCACAACATTTTCTTGCCTTCTAGTTTCTGGCAAACTAGAAAATACCTCCTTAACTTTTTCCTCACCCTTCCTGAAGATGCACTACAGGTCACTTACCAAAGCAAAACCTCTTAAGGCACTCAAGTGGGCAAGTGGGCAACTTACTTGACCCTGTTTGCCTCCGTTTCCTCTTTTGTAAAATGAGCTGGAGAAGGTAGCAAACCACTCTAGTATCCTTGCCAAGAAAGCCCCAGATGGGGTCATGAAAACTCTAACACAACTGAAATGACTGAACATTTGGGTATACATGTTGTTTTCCCTCAATGGGTTATAAGCTGTCTGAGGGTAAAAATAGTTTCTTTTTTGTCTTTATATCCCTCATGCCTGGCAAAGTCTCTTATATACAGTAGGCAGTTTTGTTCAACTGAATATAATTGAATACAGTGATGAGAAAAACTGGTACTACCCTACTCAACTCACACACACTGAGTGCCCACTGAGCAGCTCCAGCCACCTGACCTCACCATCTTCCTGTGGGAAGCCTCTTCCACTCAGTTTTTCATCTCTTATTCTGGGAATAGCAATTAAATCAAAACTATCATTGTTTTTGAAAAGGGCAAATCATTCAATTGCCCCATGGATCCATTCACCATCTCTGTGACTTTATATTTCCCTGGCCACCACTCCCCTATATGTGTTGTTTTTTCCTATTGGAATCAATCAATCAACAACCGTTCATTAAGCATATATTCTATGCCAGGAACTATGCTAGGCATCCAAGATATAGATACAAAGAATGAGGCAATTCCTACTCAAAAAGGGCTTTCATTCAAATGAAAGAGATGAGTCCATATATAAATACACAATGCACGAATAGAACAAAAATAAATACAAATCTACATAAAGCAGTTAAGTACAAGGTAGTCTGAGAAGGACACTTCAGGAAAAAAAGTCATTTCAAAGACCATACTTGAGCTACTTCCTAAAAAAAAAGAGAGACCCTGTGACTATTGTTTTAGCCTCATTTGAACTTTATTTCTCCTTCTGATCTAGCCAAACCAGGCTTCTCTCTATTCCTCAAACATTTCACTTCCCCCTGACATGCTTTTGCACTGGCCAGCCCCCATGTCTGGAATGCACTCCCTCCCCAACTCTGACTACTGACTTCCTTGGGCTCCTTTAACTCCCAATTAAAATTCCACCTTTTACAAGAAGCCTTCCCAAACCCTTTTTAATTCCAGTGCCTTCCCTGCGTTAATTATATCCTATTTATCCTGTATATAGCTTGCCTTATACGTGTTTGTTTGCATATTGTCTCCCATATTGGATTGTATATATTTGTTTGTTGTTTCCCTCCCATTAGATTATGAGCTCTTTGAGAGCAGGGACTGTATTGCCTCTTTTTGTTTATTCAGCACTTAGCACAGTGCCTGGCACATAGTAAGTGCTATATAACTGTTACTGTTATTAGTATTGTTATTTACTTTATATTATATGTATTTATATTTATATATAATATATTATATATATTAATTATATGCTACATATTTTATATATAATTATTTATATTAGATAATATATAACTATGCAACATATATAACATATTTTATTATTATTATTCTCTCCCTTGTACCTTATTCCCCTGTGTATATACATATATATGTGTATGTATATAGGTATGTATGTATTTTCCTGCATTTATCATCTTTATAAAATCAGATACGTGTTAAAAATCTTCTGGAGCGGGAGCAGAGACAAGATGGCAGAGTAAAAGCAGGGACTCACTTGAGCTCTCCCCAAACCCTTCCAAACACTTGTAAAAAAATCACTCTAAACAAATTCTAGAGCAACAGAACCCACAAAAAAGAGTGAAATAAATTTCCAGCTCAAGACAACCTGGATAGTCGATGGGAAAGGTCTGTTGGGCTGGGCTGGGAGAGGAGCACAGTCAAGCATGGGCCACGCCAGCAAAGACCGGGGCCCTGACAACCCGTAGCAGGCCTCAGGGGACTGAATCAAGGGGAACTGTGGTGGTTTCCAGACTTCTTAACCCATAAACACCAAAGACAACTTAGAACATCAGTAGGAAAGGTCTGTCGGATCTTGGGTGCAAGAGGAGCACAACCCAGCCCTGGCCCTAGTACAGCTCCAGGGTGGTAGCCACAGCAGCAGAGGCTACTTCCTGTTGTGAGGAGATCCAGTGGCTGATCAGAGAGGGATTGCAGGGATCTTTTTCATGGTGCTGAGGCAGGATTGCTTTGTCTGTGCTTGGATCTGGGTCCCAGTCCTAGGTGGTAGTCCTGGGGTGAGGAGGAGCACTGGCATAGCTCACAGACCAGAGCACAGGCCAGGAGAGGAGTAAACACCTCTCCTTAGATCACACCACCTTGGAAGAACTGAAAACTTACAGGTCCCTAGAATTATCTCTGAAAACAGATGCACAAAACCCCTGAAGCTTGGGATAGTACATTCTCCACACTAGAAGCAGAGCCTACCTTAACAAAGAGTTTAAAAGTCAAGTAATAACTGGCTGGGAAGATGAGCAAACAGAGGAAAAAAAAACTCAGACTATAGAATCTTACTTTGGTAACAAGGAAGATCAAAACAGACAACCAGAAGAAGACAACAAAGTCAAAGCTCCTACATCCAAAGCCCCCAAGGAAAATACGAATTGGTCTCAGGCCATGGAAGAGCTCAAAAAGGATTTTGAAAATCAAGTAAGAGAAGTAGAGGAAAAATTGGGAAGAGAAATGAGAGTGTTGCAAGAAAATCATGAAAAACAAGTCAACAGGGGCAGCTAGGTGGTACAGTGGATAGAGCACTGCCCCTGAATTCAGGAGGACCTGAGTTCAAATCTGGCCTCAGACCAAACACTTAACATTTACTAGCTGTGTGACCCTGGGCAAGTCACTTAACTCCAATTGCCTAAAAATTAAAAATTAAAAGTTAAAAAAAAACAAACAAGTCAACAGCTTGCTAAAGGAGACCCAAAAAATGCTGAAGAAAATAATACCTTAAAAAATAGACTACACCAAATGGCAAAAGAGGTCCCAAAAGCCAATGAGAAGAACACCTTAAAAAACAGAATTGACCAAATGGAAAAGAAGGTCCAAAAGCTCACTGAAGAAAATGAGAATGGAGTAAATGGAAGCTAATGACTCTATGAGAAATCAAGAAATTATAAAACAAAATCAAAAGAATAAAAAAATAGAAGACAATATGAAATATCTCTTTGGAAAAACAACTGATCTGGAAAATAGATCCAGGAGAGAGAATTTAAAAATTATTCAACTATCTGAAATCCATGATCAAAAAAAGAGCCTAGACATCATCTTTCAAGAAATTATCAAGGAAAACTGCTCTGATATTCTCAAACCAGAAAGTAAAATAGAAGTTGAAAGAATCCATCGATCACCTCCTGAAAGAGATCCCAAAATTTCAGGAAATTTCAGAGTTCCCAGGTCAAGGTGAAAATATTGCAAATAGCCAGAAAGAAACAATTCAAGTATTGTGGAAACACAATCAGGATAACACAAGATTTAGCAGCTTCTACATTAAGAGATTGGAGGGCTTGCAATATGATATTCCAGAGATCAAAGGAACTAGGATTAAAACCAAGAATCACCTACTCAGCAAAACTGAGTGTAATCAATGAGGAGAAAAAATTGATATTCAATGCCATAGAGGAATTTAATGCATTCTTGAGAAGCCAGAGCTAAATAGAAAAATTGACTTTCAAATACAAGACTCAAAAGATGCATGAAAAGGTAAACAGAAAAGAGAAATCATAAGGGGCTTATTCAAGTTGAACTGTTTACATTCCTACATAGAAAGATGATATTTGTAACTCATGAGACTTTTCTCATTATTAGAGTAGTAGGAGGTAATATGTGTGTATGTATACATACATATATATAGAGAGAGAGAGAGACAGAGACAGAGACAGAGGGCACAAGGTGAGTTGAATATGAAGGGATGATATCTAAAAAATAAAATTAAGGGATGAGAGAGGAAAGTACTGGGAGAAGGAGAAAGGGAGAAGTAGAATGGGGTCAATTATTTCACATAAAAGAGGCAAAAAAAAGCTTTTACAGTGGAGGGGTAGAGAAGGGAGGTGAGAAAGAATGAATGAACTTTAATCTCATTGGATTTGGCTTAGGAAAGAATAACATACATATTGGTTTAGATTGGGTATAGAAATCTATCTAACCCTACAGGAAAGTAGGGGGGAAGGGGATAAGAAAGAGAGGGGTGATAGAAGGGAGGGCAGATTAGGGGAGGAGGTAATCAGAAGCCAACACTTTTGAGGAGGGACAGGTCAAAGGAAAGAATAGAATAAATGGGGGCCAGAATAGGAAGGAGAGAAATATAGTTAGTCTTTCACAACATGATTATTCTGGAAATGTTTTGCATGACTGCACATGTGTAGTCTATGTCAAATTGCTTGTCTTGTCAATGAGGGTGGGTGGGAAGGGAGGAGGGGAGAGAATTTGGAATTCAAAGTTTTAGAAACAAAAGTAAGAAATTGTTTCTGCATGCAACTGGGAAATAAGACACACAGGCAAAGGAGTATAGACATCTATCTTACCCTACGGGGAAACAGAAGGGGAAGGAGATAAGAGAAGAGGGGGAGAATAATAGAAGGGAGAACAGATTGGATGAAGGGGGCATCAGAATGCAGGCCATCATGGGGTGGGGGAAGGAGAAGGATAGGGAGAAAATTTTGAACTCAGAATCTTGTGGAAGTGAATGTTGAAAACTAAAAATAAATAAATAAACTGGGGGAAAATCTTCTGGAAAAGATTTTTATTCTGGGATAGGTCAGAATCAAGGAGTTCTTCAGTGCCTTCTAATGCTGAGGTGCCTCTAATTTTATGCTGTGACTTCAGAGGAATTTGGACTGCCACTAAATTGGTCTCTGCCAGCCTTCTGATAGTGGAAGAGAAATTACTTCTCTTCCTACTTCTTACTTCAATATTTCCAAGATATCTCCACTGGGGTTCACTATACCAATGCAGATTACAACCCCAATCTGATTTAGCAGATGGCTTCTTAGAGCTGTTGTGACAGAAAAAAGAAAATGCTCACCTCATGGCCAGTCTAGGTATTACCCACTATCACCTTAACTAAGATATTCTTCCAACAACTTCCACATAGTCTATTACCAGTTTCAAGGAGATTGTCACTGGGCCTATATTAAAATCTTTTCCAGCTTGGAAGGATGTACCAGAGGTTGCACTCCACTGACGCAAGAAGCTAGTGCTACGTCTATGAGAGTAAGATGTTGATGGAATTAAAAATATACTTGTCCTTCTTGTGTGCTTTGAAAATGTAATATTCTATTATCATTTCAAAATGCAAAGACCTTAGAAAAACATGAGGAGCAGCTAGACCCTGAACTCTAATTACTTAAAAAAAAATTCTACCTGGAACAGCCTTCTAATTATTATTTACATTAGCCTTCATATTGCCAAATAACCACAGTTTTTCTTGTTGCTCTTTTTACTCTTTGGAATTAACAAGGATGTATTTCAGATGCAATGATTGTAACTATCTTTCTGAATAATTCTCATTTTTCAGCATTAGGTTACCCATACTCTATAGGATTCTAAACAAAATTGGAAGACTTTTCAAATTCTGCAAGCCAACTCTCCCAAACATTTACATTAATGTTCTCCAGTACCGATTGTTTTAAGTAATTGAAATGAAATGTTATTTCGATAGGGGGAATGCTGCTGACTCCAGGCTTCCATCTCATCTTAACTAGGGAAACTATATAGCCAGCCAATCAGTCAGCACTGATGACAGATTGCCTCAAGAGGAGAGAGTCAGGAGTACAAATGGCAAGCTGCTTTTGTACCATTGGCTGCTTTTAGAGAGAGACATGCAGAAATGTCTCTGCATTATTATCTGAGGGTGTATTGAGTTTCATTGGTTGGAATCATATCAAATAAATGGATGGTGTCCCCACAGATCTATTCTCTTGGGCACCAGAAAATCTGAAGCGCCATGGTGATAACAAAGCCGACCAAGACATCTTTCTGAATCTTTTTAGAGCTGCAGAGACATAGGACCTACAGAAGGACAAACGGAGCTGCTCTTCCCAAGGATTTTTCAAACCTGCTTCGTCCTGATTAAGCAAAGGATTCTTCTTGTCATTCTGAAGACCTCCAGTACTAGCACTCCCTCTAATAAAGTGTAGCTGTAAGCCTTTTTTTTAATGTAAATTTCCAATGGAATGCCAAATTAAATATTATCTTTTGGAATCTCTCACATCTTAAAGCAAGTAAATGATTCTTATCCAAGAGGTGCTCAGCAATGGTAGTAATGATAGTGGTCCAAGTACTTCATTTCCCACCTACCTTGAAAATCTAATATAACACAGGCATTTTAAAAGGTAAACATCCCAGACCTTCAGCTACCCCCTAATGAAATTCCTAGAACTACTGACAATTTTTCATAGTTATCCACTATTGAATGCTAGTGGTTTTTGTCCTTGAGTCTTTTCTACCCAAGTTAAATGTTGTCCTGTTTTGAGAAAGGACAGACATTCAACTCATATTCCTGAAATCTATTAAGAGTCACAATCCTAATTAAGTACAAGCTTTAGATATTTATGTATTTCAGTTTGGAAGCTGACCAAAGGAAGATAGCCAAGGGTACACCAAGATAGGCTGAGTTTTAGTAGTCACTAAAAATTGTCAGTATTAAAATGATTGTTAGCTTATTTTGGTTTTGGTGATATGGTTTGTATATGTAAGAGAGACAAAGCATTCTGTCGGAATTAGAACTGGCCCAAACAAGCTAACTTATGCAGAAACATTTGATACTTTCAAAT
Organism: Vombatus ursinus; assembly: GCF_900497805.2. NCBI lineage: Eukaryota > Metazoa > Chordata > Mammalia > Diprotodontia > Vombatidae > Vombatus > Vombatus ursinus. Next base: position 24,587,235 of record NW_020949613.1, read on the forward strand.
TTTGTTATCACTGAAGGACATCTTATTTTGAGTACCAGGCTCAAGTTGGGCACATAATATTTTTAGTGCCTACTATGTCCTGGATATATTTGAACCTTCCATTTATACCTTTCCTTTTCTTACCTCTGAGTTTTTGTACTAGTCATTTCACATACAATCTCCTTCCAAAAACTTTGTCTCTCTAATTTTTTTTTTAAATCTTGGCTCAAAAAACAGCTCAACTCTGACACCCTAATGTATTCAACCTCATTTATTAAGCCATATCTACATACACCAAGATGCTATTTAGGTACTATTTAGGGGTGCAAACATTTTTGGAAGAAATGCTTTTTACCCTTAAGGGAGTTACTTTCTTTTTTCTTTCTTTTTTTTTGTGAGGCAATTAGGGCTAAGTGACTTGCCCAGAGCCACACAGCTAGTGAGTGTTATGTGTCTGAGGCTGGATTTGAACTCAAGTCCTCCTGACTCCAGGGCCAGTGCTCTACCCACTGTACCACCTAGCTGCTCCAGGAGTTACTTTCTTAAAAAAATACATGCTATAATAGAAAAATCAATGATCTGGCAATCATGTAACCTGGATTCTAATCCTAGCTGTTCACTAACTATGTTCAAGGTGGACAATATGATCTCTATTTTTCCTTCTAGGTGTTAATGTTTATAATCTATGGAGACTAAATACACACATAAGGACAGGTACTGGAATGGTTATTTTATTGATATGGGGAGCTCCCCAAGTGAGAAAACTTCCTCTCTCAATGAAGGTCAGTAGCTTCCCTGCAACTTATTGTCTTAGAGAGTTACTTAGAACACTGAGAGGTTAAGTGACTTGCTCAGAGTCACTAGTCAATAAGAATTTGTTAAATGCCTACTATGTGCCAGGCACCGAGGAGACAAAGAAAGGCAAAAGAAAGTTCCTTTTCTCAAGAAGTTCACAGTCTAATAGAGGAGTTCACAGTCCACTGTGAGAGTTAGTATGTAACAGGTCTTCCTGGTTGCAAGTCCATCTCTCTATCTGCTATGCCAAGCTACCTTTATATATAAATATACAAAGTGTATGAACGTTTGCAAAGTAACACTTAGACATGTATAAACTATAATAGTATAAATTAAGTGCATACAGAAATTAACCAACAGTCTAAACTTTTTTCGTGGACTGAGTCCATGAAATATATGAGCATTGGAGGAAAGGAGGAAGGGAGAGTAGTGGGAACTGTAGACAAAATCAAGTATCTTTCATTTTGCAGAAATACACATCTTAGGTTTTCTTGCTTAAGATAAATCAGCTGAAAATTAATAGACCAAATGATACTTTCCAAAGTTAACACATTGCAGACCCTCTGAAACTTCCAATAATTAAACAAAGTTTGCTGGGTGTTATAAAGAAGGTGTTGCCATATGTAGCAAAGGTCGTTATGATGTATTTGAACTGGAAGGTAGCCAAGATAAAGCAGCCATAACAAAAAGAAAATATCAGAATAAGTAACTGTAAAAGCATTCTAGTCAAACCCCAGACCCTAAGCCTGACTAATGTGCCTTATCTTGGTTTATTCTTACTCAGTCACTTTAGACTTCACCACCTTCCCTCAGGGTTGGTGAACTGCTTTTATTATCACCAGTTTGTTTCCTTGGCTCCAATTTAATAGGGTCACTGGTTATTGATAGGGAGTGCTAACTGACATCTTCAAATCTAATCTCCTGGAACATCTGTTTAACAGGTTAAAACAAGATAGTGAATGGGAAGGGACAGCTGTGCTAACTGCTATCCCTATACCTTGGAAGATTCAAAATATCCATGCTTAAAGAATCAAAACAATGTTCAACCTTCTTGTTATCCAAATAATTAAAAAGAAGTCCTGCGCTTCCCAAAGGTCCTCTCAGCACAGAATTTGAATTGTAACATGCTACTCAAGATATCAGGCCCCTTTTTAAGGTTAAAAAAAAAACATACATTTTTGATTAACTTGTTTTTATGGGACACCAGCCCGATACTTAAGTACTTGTATGATTTCGTTCCTATAAATTACTGTAAAAATTTTCTTCTTTGTGACTATTTTAAAAAATGTTGTGACTTTTTTAAAAGTCAATACTAGATTACAGAATGAAACATTTGTTCTTGTCTTAGGTTGAATGGACAGTAAATTTTCATATAGTACTTTGGGTTCCATGATTTTCCAAAAATATGGATTAGGAGGAAGAGGAGAAGAAAGAAGCACATTAGAATAAAGTTCAACATAGCATGGATCTTAAAAAAAAATCATTCTGCATGAGTAAGTTGTGTACCAAAGTACTATCTGTAAGTCACAGAAAACCCCTGCTCAAAATCCATAGCATGCCATACTTGTGGGAAAACATTTCCCTTTTTAAAGTCAAAATAAATGCCTTAACATTTTGTAAATGTTTACAAAGCAATATTTATGGACAGGTCATCTCTCTGCTCGTGATTTTTCTCACTTCATTTACTTTACAGTCAAACCATTCACTGGGACCTTTCAATTTGTTAACAGAGTAATACTTCTAGTACCTACAATATCTTAGATATCTTGGACTTCTCTATTTACTGTACGACTCCTCTCTGGTAATAGAGATATCACTGGAAAGAAATCTCAACACTTTATCAAATAGTCCAGCTTCAGGTATTCTTCATTCATTTACTCACTCACTCACGTAAAGATTCATTCATTCAACAAATATTTACATGGAGCCCCACTATAGGCAAGGCAAGAGGGAGGCATAGTGAATAGACAGTTGGCCTCAAATTCAGGATGAACCAGGTTCAAGTACTATCTTTTACACTTAGAGGCTATGTGCCATTAAGAAAGTCACTTAACGATGAGGTAGCTAGGTGGCACAGTGGATAGAGCACTGCCTCTGAAGTCAGGAGTACCTGAGTTCAAATCCAGCCTCAGACCAAACACTTGACACTTACTAGCTGTGTGACCCTGGGCAAGTCACTTAAGTCCAACTGCCTAAAAAAAAGAAAGGAAAGTCACTTAAACTGTCAGGACTCTAAGCAATTTTCTAGTATTACAAGTTTCAGGGAAGGTGCTGATCTACATTGGTAGAAGGAAGTTTACTCACCAAAGAATTCTCTATTTTGATGAAAACATAGGTCTAAGCCTCAGTCCTGTCCCTTGCCCTGTGGGCAAGGTATCGCTAATATATTCTTCTTCTTCCTAAGATGTATCTATGAAGTCAATTATATCAAATCTACAAATCATAATCATGCATGTATAGCCACAGAAAGATAAAATCCCTAAGTTAGAAGGTATCTTATAACTGATCATCTAGTTCAAAGATGTCAAACTCAGACCCTATCCCAGAGTGCATCATGCACCAAATTAAAATATAATTAGGAAATGCTTAATAAAATAAATAGAAATATAACACAACATAGATAATGTTAATTTGTGGTTTTCTAAAAACAATATGCAGCCACAGGGATCTATCTCTTTTTGAGTTTGTCACCTCTGACCTAGCAGATCTTCTTACTTATAGATAGGGCTTGCATCTCCTAAGCTATCTAAAACAAATTAACTATCTCTTTTCTTCTTCAGAAGAAAGAATAAAAAATTAGGTACTACTCTTCTGATAATTGTCTTTTATATAAGTTCACATATGCTGTCAAAGCTACTCTATGATGGGAGATGAGGGGTTAATGACTACAAGCAGCACCAAGAATGCTAGAAAGTGGGACTTTGGGCTGGAGGATGGGGAAGGCACCAAAGCCAAAGGGAGAAACAGGAGCTATCACCAAAACAAAAGCCGAATTGAAACAGGATGGGATGACCAAAAGAAATAGACCCAGACAGAAAGGAAAGACAATAGAAAGACCAGGACCACCTCAAGGAGAAGTCAGAAAGTCCTGAGACATTTGATCACAGTGCAAATAAATTGTTTACAACTCTGCCTTCCTTTTGAAGACTGAAGGAGATACTTTGATAGGACCCAGAAACTGGACATAAGTTCCCTTTTAGAGTACCTAGTACTTTATGATCTAAGCTTAAGAATTTTTATTATCCAAATTCTATGTCAAAAAGATATACAGGATGGTATGGTAGCTGGGTAGTCAGAAAAATTTGGATTCTAGTCCTGCCTCTGACAAGTACTAGCACAAGGTTTTTAACCTTTTTTTTATAGGCAACTGGTGTTAAGTGACTTGCCCAGGGTCACACAGCTAGTAAGTGTCAAGTGTTTGATCTGAGGCCAGATTTGAACTCAGGTCCTCCTGCGCCACCTAGCTTCCCCAACGTAAGAAGATTATATTTTATATGTGTGTGTGTCTATGTGAGGCAATGGGGTGAAGTGACTTGCCCAGCTAGTAAGTGTCAGGTGTCTGAGGACAGATTTGAATTCAGGTCTTCCTGAATCCAGGGCTGGTGCTCTATCCATTGCACTATCTAGCTGCCCTTAACTTTCAACGCTACCAAGTAACTAAGACTATAAATTACAGAGGACTTGTCAATCTGTACTGATAAAAGGAATTTCCATTTCAAGAGTTCCCTGCAATGATGAAGCCATAAGAACAGACCCCTCAACAACAACCACCCCTGCCCATGTATAAAATGTGTAACCAACAAAAAGAAAATGAAAGTTCATAGGCTTTCCCAATTATATCCTCTTCATCTCCTCCTGTAGGTGTTTGCGAGTATGTGGAAAAGTCAGTGTTTGGTGAAAATATTAACAGACTATTTACCTATCCCCAAATTCAGACTGATGACCGCTGACCACGCCAGTTCCCACCTATGCCTTTGTTCAGCAAACCTCTAGCAGGAAACAAACTTGGAGTCTTTGTCTTTTGAATTCAAGAGAACAACAGTAATTTTTATCTATTTCCTTATCAAAGTGGGATGTAAAAAAAAAAAATGAATTCCCATTATTCTTCCAAACTATTTTGGTAAACTCTTTCTTCAAAACACTTCCTCATGGTTTTGAAAATCATATGTGAAGTTCCATAAATCATGAAAATGGAACACAACAGAAATTGTGTGTACTTTTTTTTTTACTGAGTACTCTGGGAAATTGTTTGAAATTGCCTATTAAAAGAAGCAGAGGTAAGGATTAAAAGCAACAATGGACTTTACAAACTCATCTCAAATGGATTTACATCCTTCAAAAAATCTAAGTTATTTCTTCTTCCTATTCAAGTAACCTGAGTCTTAAAAAGAACATCTGTCATAAGAGAATCCAAAGAAGCTGCAGGTCAAGTCATAGAAGCTTGACCCTTTAAGCCTTAGTCTCATAAAAATTGTTTTAATGAAACATGGTTTCCTTTTGCCTTTTAAGCAAGGCTTCAAAATACCCACCGAGCCCACTGTGATGGGAATTTTCTACCACCTCTTAATATGCAAACATCATTTCACCAAGCTGGAAATAATGGTCACTGTCAATGGTCAATAAATATTTAAGCACCTACTATGTGAAAATCCCAAATGGGGACATGACCAAGTTGTACAGGACATAACAACAGCAACAACAACAAAAACAATATGTCTGGCACTGTGTTAAGGCAAAGTAAGGGTCAATACTATTTTAAAGTCATTCTAATACTTGCCTATCTGAATATCTATTCACCTGAATAATGTATATTGTGCTCTAATAGCATAGAAAGAACCATAGAGAGTCCATAGAAAAAAACAATTAGAAAATTCAATAATTATTCTTTTGTTTCTACTGAGATTCCTCAAAAGCACTGTTAGGTGATCTTCTACCAACTGATCTGCCCCTGTGAGGTGAAATGCAAGAATTTAACTCAATTAAACAGGACACCTACTATGGACAAGGCATTAAGTTAAGTGTTTGAGGTTCCACAAAAACAAATAAAGCATAGTTCCTGCCCTCAAAGAGCTTATAATCTAGTGGAAAATAAGATGTTTACACAAACAGCCATAGTTTAATGAAATGTTACAAATGACAAAAGAGAGGCTACAAACAAAATGCTATGAAGGGTCAGGGAAAGGAGGAATCACATTCAGTTTAGGATGGCATGAAGGCTTTGTGGAGGAAGTGGCTTTGAGATAGACCTTTAAGGTGGGGTAGGATTTTGACAGGTGGAAGTATGGGAAGGAAGCCATTCTAGGTGAAGGAGGTAGCATAAATTATTCAGAGCACTAGAATTAGGAACTACAATGAGGAATGGAACAGAGGTGAGGGAGGCAGGAAGGAGGAGGATCATAGAATTAGACTTGGAGCTATTTAAACTTCTGAGGTTATCTGATCCAACTTTCTCCTCATTTTACAGATGAGAGGTCCAGGGAGGGTAAGGGACTTAGACTAGGTCACCTTGATTGTGCATGACAGAGGCAGTAACTACCACTTACCAGAGGGGTAAGGAGCAATGGTGACAACTCTGCCTTTTGCGTGTATAAGTCACTAGAAACATCTCACAATCAGGCCAGTGACTGGGTTAACTCTTTTCTTTACTTCCACACTTTCAGGGACTATTTCCCTTTTTAATTGTCACTGCCTTTTGCTCCAGACCAGGATTTTGCTACTCCCTAATATGATACAATGTTTTTTGTTTCTTCTTTGCAACCCTAGTGACTAACAAAGTACCTTACGGGCAGCAAGTCCTTAATAATCGCTTGTTGGATGGCTTGAATGGAAATGTAAACTAGAATAAAATCTCACAATTTCTCATCTACTCACCTATTCTTGAAGAAGGCCTTTTGATGTGTTTTTTTTTCCCCTTGGGAGGTTGGGAGTGGCAAAGGGTGTTGTTTGTTTTTTACTCTTAGAAACAACAGTGAAACAGAAATACCATAGATCGACAAATCCTCTCTTGGCTTATGCTAAGAACACAGTTCACTCTTACTCATGCCTTGCCACATATACATACATACAAATATACCAAAGAATCGAATCACCACCTCAGAGTCAGAAAAGATCTTAGAGGTCATTAAGTTAAACAACTAACAAAGGGTGAGTCCTATTTACAACATCCTAAATCATCAGAATCGGGTCTTTACCAGTCTTCCATGTTGTCTATTCAACTTTCTGAAAGATGAAATTACCAGTCAAGCAATTTAAGGGTTTATTAAGCTACTCTGCTTTGCTACTCTGTAAGAGAATGAACTTGAGCAAATTTCTGTGTAGATGAAGTGCTACGTCACAATTATATTCTGACTAGGGCCAACTCTATGTTCTGAAGCAGGAACTCATTGTCCATTTCCTCTAGTTGGCTCAGTAACCTGAAGCATATTTCTCAAAAGAAAATAAAAAAAAAGTCATTTCACATTCACTGGACAACAGTAATTGATACTCTCAGAAAACTAGTATCCTTCCTGATGCTAGCCCTACCCAGGTAGCTAGTCCTTGCCCCTTTGAGGATAGGGAAGGTGTCAAAGGCAACATTGAAGTCTGTCATTATGAGACAAAAGGAAATGGAGCAAGGGAGAGACATTCTGAACAATCTCTTCTGGGAGCGCAGAAGCACTCCTGGGGCCTCTAGACCATCTGACTGAATTAGTCATTCTTTGTTTAAATACAAGAGGAATCCTCAAGTCCAAACAGTTCCCTTTATGTAAGTGAATTTAAAGTTCTCACATATTTTGAAATTGCCACCCAAATGGAAAAGGGAGGAAGGGAAGGAGGGAGGAAGACAGGAAGGGGACCTTACACCTCTGGTGGGAGGGGCCTAGCACACGGTTCCAGGGCATGTGGGGGCTAGGGACAGAGAAGTGGGGGGGCAACCACATGGGGGCCTCGCTACTGACACTGAGAGAAAAGGGGGCAGGGTGTGGAACAAGTGGAGGCCAAACATGAGCACAAACAGGAGAGGCCAGGTGACACGCTGGAGCCAGGGACAGACACCCAGGAGGGCCAGACTTGTGGGTGGGCAAAGGGGGAGCAAAAGCCTGGTGCAAGAGGTATCAAGCCAAGCCTCCAATTTGGGTCAATTCTTCTGCTTTCACTTGGAGGGGGGCTTAAGGAAAGGGGCAGGAGGTCATGGAGTGCCAAGCCAAGGGGTAGGAGCAGAAAAAGAGAGCACAGTACTGTACAGTAAAGTTAACAGAGGTGTTTTTTGGAATGCAGATTTCTTTCAGAATTCTATAGGTAAAGTTGAATTTGCATAATACAAATTTACAAAAAGCAAGAACTATCTTTATATGTCAAGAACTTCCTGGACTGTGTCAATCTCTTGTATTATATATAACTTATATTATGCATAATATTATGTATATTATATATAACTTATAATACGTGTATTATGTATATGCTATAATTAGCACACTGATGTTTAGTAAGTAGTTAATAACATATTCATTTAATAATGATAATTATAAAAATAATTAAAAGAAGATTCTTAAAATTTCAATGAGGAGATAGGTTTGAGAAGAGACAAAGAAATAAAAAGAAAAAGGATGAATAGTAAAAATGAAGTCAATTAAATTATATTCAAAAAAAAGAATAGAGATTGTTCCTTAAAGCTATTTTCACTAATTATGGACAAAGCACTGGTGAATAGATATTAGGGGGAGTCTGAAGAACTTACATAGGAAATAGAAGAGGAGTGAGCTAAATAACCTAATAGAAACTTCTCACCTCTAGCTACCATGGTCCAGAAGAAATTCTCAGTCAGTAAAAGTCTCTCTAAAAAAATTTTCAATTCTGTGTAAATAGGGCCTTTGGAGCATGCCCAGATCAGCTAACATGAAGGTGTCCTGAGGGGCTTGCCTGGGCGTACCTAGATCTCCTAAAGTGGAGGCACTCTTTTTCCTCCTACCATATGGGTGATTTTTTTTCATTGACTGCACCTGGAATAGGCTGACATCTTTAAGACTGGTGAGGTAGAGATGGTTCCTTTTCTGCTGCTCTTTCTGGTTCAGCTCTTTCCTATGTGCATCTTCCTGCTATGTCCAGGGTAAAGATCACAATTTATCCACAGTGTAGGTGCCATGAACTGAACCAGTAAAAGAGGAAAGACCTCCTTCTTCTGTTCATCCCTCCTTTTATTTCAGCTCTGAAAATGGGTCTATGAGTTTTGTTTTTGTTCCATTTCATCTGTCCTTCTAAGTTTCAGGTGCCAGTGGTGATACTCGCCTGACACTGGAGTTTGAGCCATGGTATCCTTGGTGCCAGGATTGCAGGCAAGATGGTACAGCCAGGCAGCCCAATAGGGAAGCCAAGAGAAGCTAGGGTGCCTAGGACTTGAGCACAAGGTGGGTTTTGGGCCTACATACTCTATAGGACCTGAGCTAAGCTATGAACCTAATCCCTTTCCCTTGCCCAGATAATGAGGCAATACAGAGGAGAGGGGGATTGTGACTTCCATGTTTTGGGGAAGTAAGTTTGTATATTTGTAATTATATCTTTAAGTAAATATTTCTTTGTGAAAGCTAATCTGACTTTGTGTGGCTAAATGGAACTGGGATGCAGGGGATCCCCCTACACTTGGAGTAGCACCATTGGTGCGGAATGGAGTTATTTGCAAAGAGCCTAGATACTCCAAACTCTCTTAAGGGTACCATAGAACCTTGGGGGAGAAGTGAAATTTAACCTACCTGACCTTCAGGAAATGGCAGGGCGGGGGGAGTTTGCAAAGTAGCTCAGTGTTATACTTGTATCTACGGCATATATATTTATGTAATTACGAACTCATTTAAATTTCTTCTTTTCTATTTTGATGATCTGACCTCATCCACATGGGTAGTACAGATGACAACCCACCCATGTGTCCTCACCTTAGGCATTCTTTTCTATGAACTCCCATAACTCTTCTATAGAGGGTCCATTCAACATGGTAGAGGACTTCTGGATCTCTTGACATCATGTGTGTACTAATGAAGAACTGCACTATCTATCTGGTATCTTCTACTCTATGATCAGCCTTCCTCCTATTCTAGCTGCATAATTCTTCAGTAAATATTTTAACTCTTACTTTTGGTTATATACTAAAGCTGAATCACATTCATGATGGATCTTTCCATCACCTTTTGGGTGACCTGTTACTTTAATTCTTTGAAGAGTATGATCTTCCATGATTCTTAGCCATATGGCATCACTGAAGGAATATTGGTATAAAAACATGGGCCTTTGTTTAAGGAAAAAGTTTGGGATCATTAACAACACTACATAGTGCTCCTAATATGATCCAGACAATTCTCTTTCTCCTATTCAATGCTTTAAAAAAAAAGATTTATCATGCCTTTTCTTTTTCTATTAGTCATTTATGAAAATACCATCCTCCACCCCACCCCCATAGCTCTCAGAAATGAAACCCTGCCCTTGTGATAAAGAAGAGCTAAGCAAAAACAACTGATATCAAGACTATGTCTGACAATATGACAACATTCTGTATTACCCACCGCCTCTCTGCCAAGATGAGAAATGAATCTTTCGTTATTTGTTCTGTGAAATGAAGATTAGTTATTATAATTAGTTAATGTTTGGTTTTTTGTGCGTATTTTAAATTTTTTTTACTATTATAGTCCTATTTAATTCTGATCCTTTTTTGCAAATAACATTATGCTAATTGTGAGTCTCAGAATTTTGCAAAGCCTCCTACATGAGATATAATCATTCATAATCATTTAAAAGAGATTATCCTAGATAGCCACATAGGAAAAAACCATTTGAATGAAAAATGCTTATTATCCAGACTATGCTATGTAGTTGGATGTGCAGACCACAGAACTGCCACGTTAATGCATATACAATTTACATATTCCCTAGCAATGACAGCATGGGATAGTGAATAAAGTACTTGGTTTGAAAACAGGAAGACTTAGATCCAAATTTCACCTCTGACACTTAAAAATATGACCCTCAGTGAATCATTTAACCTCTATGTGTCTTACGCAATATCCTAAGACTTATCAACTAAGTCATAGGTGAATTGTGACTTTTGTTGATGGAGGGGGCTCACACACTGGGAGCTCTACAAACCAACAAAATCTTTGATGTTCTATCCGTTTATGTAGTATTTTAAGACTTAGCAAATGCTTTCCTCATAACAACTCTATGAAGTAGGCAGGATAAGTATTATTGTCCTCATTTTTCAAATGAAGAAACTGAGATTTAGAGAGATAAAGCAAGTTGTCTAATGTCAGTGTAGAAGCTATGACTTGAATCCAAGTCTTCTGATTACAGATAAATTGCTTTTTCCATCATGCTGTCTCTCACATTTTAGCTACCGCATTGGGCAAGTAGAAAAAATTTATCTTTGAAATTCTACTCTTTCCATCTTTCTTTTGCAATCATCACCACAGTATTTACAAAGACTAGCTCCCATTTTTCCACAAAGGGGTATTCACATGACATTTTCATAATATTCTCATTCCTTGTTAAAGGAAATTACACCGGATTGGTTTTTACAGCCCACTAGAAATATCCACCCAGTATCTGTGCATGCTAGACTATAGGCTTAAAATTAAAATAGGAATACTTTGAGTTTGATGCTAGAAGACAGTAGTTTGTTTAAGTTATGACTTAATAAGCTTTTAAATCATCTTTGTCTAAACAGAAGGTATTACTATTGCTTGGCAAAATGCATTCAAACTCTTCTCCAGTACTTGGTTAAAAGATTCTTTTATAAATTCTGATCTCAAAAAAAAAATACTCACATTTTCACAATCAGCAAAAATGAAAGTTATGAACATCCTGACCATGGCCAAAGGTTAAAGTGGCCCTTGAAAAGTCCTAGCTTTTATATCAAAAAGTTCCTTAGGAACTTAGTGAAAAAATTCAACTTGATTGCTAAGGTATCGTTTGAGTGTTTAGACATTCCTAGAGATGATCTGTGGATTCAGTGGTACTTGGCTAAATTTTTCTTCTTAAAATTAAAAAAAAAAAAACACTTTTGAGACATAGGTCGACCCAAGGTTTAGAAATCAGGGCTTCAGTAATGAAATAAGAGGCTGAGCTCAGCCTCTTAGCTAGTACTATCTAGTACTAGTATCAACTGGGAGATACCCACAGCCTTTTCATTTGCAAATTAGGATAATTCTCATTGGCATCCCCGGAGCATTGAAATGAGTTCTTTTTAATAGATCTCCACAATGTAAAATATTAATATTTGCTGTTATTTGATTGATAGAAAAGCTTTTGTGAGGCTCCTCTTTGGAGGTCTACCTGGCTTTAGGTGATCAGTTGAATAGAACACCCTGTAGAGATAATTAAATCAAAAATTCATTTTAAGTCAATAAACATTTATTGAACACCTATGCCTGGGCATCTGCCCATGTTAAGCTTCTATATATACATACAGGAAGTTTGTTCTGACTCTGCCTCTCACTTTCTGTGCAACCTTAGGCAAGTGACTTTTCTTCACTGAGCATCAGTTTCCTTCTCTGTAAAAAGGGAGTGGTGTGCTAGATGGTTTCTAAGATCTCTCCTAGACTGATAGTCCATGACTCTATAATTCTATAATCCAAATGTTTATCTGAGCACTAGTAGTGAAGAAAAATGGCATGGTCTCTGGAGTTTGCAGTACAGTTGGAGATACAAGACAAATATACATGAAATGATTAGAAAGTAATTCAAGATGGACTTCATAGCAACAAAATCTTAATTTGAATCCCAATGCTGACACATCCTCTCTGTGCAACCTTGGTAGATCATTTTACCTCAACAAACTCATTAAATAATTTACCCAAGGTAACAGTGAGGATGTAGCAATGTTGGGATTCAAATCCAAGTTTTATTGCTGTAAGTAATACGTAAAATGGAGGTAATAATACATGTACTCTTTACAAGATTGTTATGAGAATCAAATGAAATAGTTACTGTGAAAACACCTTGTACACTGTAAAGCACTTTCAAATTATAAGCACAGCATTGGATCACAGATTTAAAACTGGATGGGACACCAAAGGTCATCAAGTCCAACTCTGTCATTTCATAGATGAGGAAATTAACGATCAGAATGGATAAGTGATGACACTTACAAACTGTGTGACCCTGGGCAAGTCACTTAACCCCGATTGCCTCACCAAAAAAAAGCAACAAAAAACAACAACAAAAAAAAACCAGAATGGATAAGTGATTTGTTCAAGATCAGTAGAGTTAGGAAAGCAGAAGCAAAATTAGAACCTCAAGTCCTCTTATTCCAATCCCACCCCTACTTCTACACTATACTGCCTCTCCTATTGTTGTTGTTGTTGTTATGTGTTAAATTAAATATAATCAAGTGACAATGTGTAGTATAGACAATAAGAACTATGGACATTCAGGAAGGAAAGAAAACAATGTTGTCTAAAATTATCATGGAAGGCTTTAAAGGTTAAGGAACTTTTTGGTTGCTCTTGAAATTTAGAAGAACTTGGAGACATGTGAGCACCACACTGTGAAAAACAATGGCCTACTTTAAGGCCAAGTTCTACTCAAAACCAACAATGTCTCACTACCAGTAAGAAGTCCTATTCACAACCTCAGCAGACTAAGTTATGTGTTGGGGGATTGAGCTCAGACATTGGGATGAGATGGGTAAACGATGGCAATGACCCCCTTGCTCTAAAGAAGTTGGATTGACTCAGCTTGGAAGAAAGGGGATAATCTAAATGGTATATGAAGGTCTTTTCTAGTTGTGTATTTCATGAGAATTTGAACAGAAATGAAGGTCATGCAGTTATAGAAGTAAACAGCCTGCCATGGTTTTCAACATCAAGATTTATCAAGATAATCCTCACTATAAAAGAAGGATGCTTTAAGGTCAAGGATGATGTTAAGGTTATAAAGAATGGAGTCAACTTTAGTCTAAATTGAAGTGGTGTATACTTGCACCAATGATTTCATCACCATGGTATCAGAGAAGACCTTTTCTATCTTTAAATGCTAGCAGCTTCTTGGAAAAGCAAAGCTTTATCCATGTTAGCCAAGAAATGTTTTATAAAAAGAAATGTTGCATGCATATACTGCAGTAGCATTTGGAGCTAGGAGATAGCACTCTCCTAGTAAGAGATCTGTAGTAGGCTCTTTTAACTCTATATCTTCTGGAGAAAATTTTAGGAATCTATGACTTTAAAGTAGAGCTATTCATTGAGCTACGTAACAGCTGGATAGCCTTCTTCCAGATTCCAGATTCTGATTTATAAGAACCCAAGAGAAGATAACTCCCTAAAGGAGTTTGATTGGACTCGAAATCCAAGTAAAAATGATTAATTTTTCCATACCTTTATCTAAACTAATGTGATGGCATGATATAAATAAGATCAAAATGGAAGGTTTGATCCCCATGTATGAGCCAGTTAGGTTTCAGTATCTCACAAAGGAAATCAGGCAAGAGAATATGAAAAGTTGACTCAATACAAATTCATCAGGACTCCTGGAAATAAGTTACAGTCCATATCCTATTATTAATAGTAGGAACTATCAGTTACCTTATCTATCTGATAAATCAAAGTGGAACTTTTTTTGAGCTTTGACAAATTCAACTGATTTTCAATGTGTCTTGCTTTATTTCTCTCTTTGATGAAATCTTTTGTGGGGGAAAACCCCATAAAATTAATTAAAAACTTCTCAGTAGGTTTTGTATACAAACACAACCATGAAGAATTAGAAATTTGGGGGCAGCTAGGTGGTGCAGTGGATAGAGCTCCGGCCTTGAAGTCAGGAGGACTTGAGTTCAAATCCAGCCTCAGACACATGTCACTTACTAGCTGTGTGACCCTGGGCAAATCACTTAACCCCAATTGCCTCACCAAAAAAAAAAAAAAAAGAATTAGAAATTTTATAAGAAATGGGGATATCATGAGTTTGCAAACTTGATTTTCAAAATTTCTTGGTCCACATATGTACTAGATTTATAAATAATAGTGAAGAAAAAGTTTGGGGTTACCTAAAAAAAATAAAAAGACAGATCAGCCACTAAAAATAACATGCTAGGTAGAGAGAAAAATAAAGGTGTATTAATTAAAAGTAAGATTCCTTCAGGTCTAATGAGTCCTATGACAGAGAAATATAAATATCTTGTAGCTAACAAATACATTTCATTGGTCACTTTTTTAAAATTCAAGTTGTCATATTCAGAGAATCAATGAACCAATAGATCATGTTCATAGGAATTTAGGATCTTAGACTTTGAGCTAGAAGGGACTTTAAAGGTCATCTAATCCCACCTGCTCATTATGCAGATGAGAAAACTGAGACCCAGAAAGGTTATGTGACTTGCCTATGGTCATATAAGAGACAGAAGCAGATTCTCAAACTAGAAATAATTCTGAAGAGTTAAGGGAAAATAAGGATAAAAGGAAAACGCAATAGCATGCATTCCAACCACCAATTCGATCCAACTCAGTTTGTTAAGTATGTATTGAGAACTTATTATGTACAAGGCACTAAGAACCAATATCATCACTTTCTCGTTTAAATTAATTTCCCAAGCTTTTTCTTTGAGGAAATAGGAAACCCTGATATTACTAATAGCAGCTAACCTGTGAACATTTCAGTTCAATTCAAGAAGATTTATATGAATACATAGATGAAATGAGCAGAACACAAAAAAACTCTTTATGCAACAACTACACTGTAGAAAAGAATAACTTTTAAAAACAATATTTCTCATCAACCCAACGAGTAACCATGCTTCTATATTACCCATACTGAAGAATGTTACCCACTTCATGACACAGAGGTGATGGATTCAATATGCAGAATGAAACATATTTTCGGACATGGCCAATGTGTGAATTTGTTTTACTTATTTGTTACAAGGGTTTAGTCAGTTTGCTTGTTTCTCTGCAGTGGTGTGGAAGTTAGGAGAAAGATAAAATAAATGTTTATTAATTTTTTAAAATAAAATTTAATTTAAAAAAGAAACATTTACTAAGCACATGCTTTGTGACAAGCATAATGCTAGGTTTGAGGGATAGGTATAATAATAATTAGCACTTTAAGGTTTACAAAGCACTGTACATATGTTATTTCATTTAATCCTCATTATCCAGATGAAGTTGGTATTATTATTATCTCCATTTTCCAGATGAAATTGAGGCAGACAGAGGTTAAGTCACTTGTCCAGGGTTACACAGCTAGTTAGTGTCTGAGACCAGATTTGAACTCAGGTCTTCCTGATTGCAGATACAACACTCTATCTACTGTGCCCCCTGACTGTCTCTATCACACAGGCTTTGTTTTTAAGATATTTACATCTAGTGGATAGGAAAGATGCCAATCATAGAGTTGGAGCAGGAAGGGACCTTAGAAACTTTCTAGTCTAATTCCCTCATTTTAGGGATTGAGAGAAATCAAGTGACTTTCCCTAGCATCACACAGCTAGTACATGCCTGAGGTGAGATTTGAGCCCAGGTCTTCCTGACTCCAAATCTCTTTCCATTGTACCAAACTACATGTACACAAATAACTGTGATAAAAAGAAGAGTGAGATAAAATGCATAGGAAAGATCCATGGAAAGATCCAAAGATCCAAAAATTATATGAGAAATTGTGGAGAGTTCACTTTTCACCTGGGGACAAGAAGAGTTCAAGGCCTCATGAAGGAGAGAACACCAGAATTGGGCTTGAGGGAAGGAAAGGGCTTCACCTGATTAAGATGGACTAAAAGTGATGTCTTAAACAAGTATGGAGGAGGAATAGCATGAAAAAAGACATGGAGAAGATAAGATGAACAAGGGTCAAGTCAAAGTTGAGATTCCATCAGACATCACCAGGAATTTAAGTCCCCTAAGAGCTATGCTCTGTGTTAGTGATCTTTCTCTCTGACCCTTCCTTAGACTGTTGTGGTGCGTTTCCTACTTATTCATAGAATATTAAATCATATAATATTAAAATCTTGGATTTGGAAAAGACCTTAGAGGAGATCTACTCTTCCCCCTACTCAATGTTTAAATTTCCTTCTGGGACCCAATGGAAGAGTAAAAGACACCAAAATGCTGACCTCTTGTTAGTATATTAGACATCTTGTTAAAAACATTTCATTCCTACCATGGCTTAATCATTACGTAAAGTAATGAAAGAACATTTTCCATAAGCCCATCTTCAAGTTCTGGAACACAAAATGAAATGAGAAAAATGAAGACAATAACTAAGTTATTCTTTCAATTTGCTGGTTTCTGGTTTGCCTTCTTGAAGGTAGTGGCAATATCTTTTGGCATGTATCTTTCAACTGTACATCAAGTAAGATCATGACCTGGTCACTTGTGATTCTTAAAAATGGGTATCTAGTTTATTTGAACCTCAAATCCTGTACTAGCTATCAGAACTAAGCCAGACAATTTCATGCCAAGGCTAAAATTCCAACATATTTCTGTTGAGAGTTAATAATTTTCAAAAAAAGATATTGAAGGTTAACTTAAGAAGACTAAAACATTCTGAGTTTTGACAACCTGCATAAGGTAAATAAAAGTGTTATAAAACATCCCAATGTATGGTAAGTTCTAGGTTCTAGGTAAATAAACTATGAAAAAGCTGTGTTTGCCTGTAATTTAATATAGCCAAACTAAACTGGTGAACTAAAAAATCACAACTATGATATATTTATTAGTTAATATGCTTAGTTGTTTGTCTACAGCTGTTTTTATCTTGAAGCCTACTTTTTTTCTGTAGCTAAGTTGGAAACAGGCCTCTGCTAAGATTTGTACATTCCAGTTTGCTTTGCATGGGAGAAGACATTCAAGACAAAGACAGGCAGCCAATAAAGATTTATTAAATGCTTATTGCATGCACTAGGTAGTGCAGTAGATACAGTGCCAGACTTGGAGTCAGGAAGACTCATCTTCCTGAGTCCAAATCCAGCCTCAGACAGTTGCTGACTGTGTGACCCTGGGCAAGTCACTTAACTCTGTTTGCCTCGATTTCCTCATTTGTAAAATGAGCTGGAGAAGGAAATGGCAAATCACTCCAGTAGCTCTGCCAAGAAAACCCCAAATGGGATCATGAAGAGTTGGACATAACTCAAATAACAGGACAACAACAATGAATATTATATGTCAGATACTGTGCTATATGCTAGGGTTACAAAAGAAAGACAGACCCCGTCTTCAAGGGGCTGACATTCTAATGGGGAAGACAACACATGAAAGGAGGCTGACAAGGTGGAGGAAAGTAGGAGGGAGAAGGTATCCAAAAAGGGCAAGGATTTCCTAATATTCCTTCCCTTTCAACATTTCTCCTAAATGTCTTTCCCACTCCTAAATAATCCTTGTCCCCTTCTCTCTCCTGCATTGTTAACTCATTCAGTGTTTTGAATTTTTTTAAGGTAGACCAACTTTCTTATCTCATTGGAAAATTTCCTTCTTAAGGTTAACCCCTCAGTCTGCTCTTTGATTTCATCCCCTTCTGCCTCCTCTAAGAGTATTGCAGTGATCATATCTTCTTGTGATCTCTCTCTCTCCACTGGTATCTCCCAATACGTACTCAGAATTTCCTCAATCCTAAAAAAAAAGACTTTATTTGACATTTCTACCCCTTCCAACTGTAGTTGTTTCTCCCTCCTTTCACAGTGAAACTTCTTTAAAATTGTCATTCCCAATGCCTCTCCTAGTGTACTACACACTCCTAGAATTATGGATCCAGAACCAGACATTACCTCAGATGCCATCTAGTCCAACTCCCTCATTTTATATATGAAGAAACTGAGGTCTAGAAAGGTTAAGTGATTTGCCCAAAGTCACACAGGTAGTAAACATCAAAGGTAAGATTTGAACACAGGTCTTCTGCCTTCAGAGCCAATGCTTTCTCCATTATTCTATACACTACCATTTCATCCCTCTGTAATGTCTTCCATCAGTTCAACTCAATTCAGCAAACATTTATTAAGTACTGGTTATAGGCAAAGCATCTCTATGACTCTATTGAAATTGAACAGATCATTAATGAACTCCAGGAAAAATATTGTATTTCACCACATAATTGTCAGATTTTATGCCAAATTTTTTTTGCAAAAAAAATTGTGCCAGCATTAATTGCCTTTTAGTTTCCACCAGTCTCGCACCAACTTTTCGCTCACTGAAAACTGTCTTTCTGCAGCTCTGTTTTCATGCCACTCAGCAAACACAATCACTTTCAGCTTGAAGCCCACAGAATGGTTATTATATTTACCCATAATCAGAAAGAAATGCTTCACATGTTAATATATCACTGGCAGACGAACTGTATGGTTTAGCTAGGGCAGGAAGATGCAAGAAGTCTTACCATATCATGAGACTTAGTCATGGCAGCTTCGCCTGCCCGCCTGCTCCCCTTGTGCTTACTGCTCTTCATTGGGCTGAGTGACAATACCATTAGTACCTCAGTGCTCTAAAAAAACCACGCAAGTCAGCTTACAGAAATATATTGACAATGCACATGCACTGAGAATTCTAGGTTCATTTGCAATGCAGGAGAGATCAATGCATATCCATATGCCACTGGTGAATACATTGCTGCTCTGTTTACCTTTTAAGTGGGCATGATGAACAGAATTATACTATGGGACAATTATTCGATGAAAGATTATAAACCAATTTTTGGGCTGAAAAAACAGGGTATGATGATTATGTGGTGAAATATGGTAACCAATTTTCTGACTTCATGCTGATATGTAAGGTATCCTGTTAAAAGCATTGTACTCTTACCATGGATTAACCACTACTTAGAGTGATGAAATAGTATTTTTCCATAAGCTCAATTCGAGCTCTAGAACACAAAACTGAAATGAGAAAAAATAAGACAATTTTTAGTTCAGGCTCTTTTCAATTTGCCAGTCTTGTTTTGCCACACTTGGAAGTAGTGACAATGTCTTTTGGTATGTACCTTTCAGCTGTGCATCAATTAAGAACAGATCCACTGATCATGACTTGATCACTTGTGATTATCATGCCAAATCTAACCTGTTTTTCCATCTCTATCTATCTTGACCTCTCTGCAACATTTACTCTTTAACCACATCCTTCCTCTGGACTCTATCCCTCCTTGGTTTCAGAAACATCCCACTGTTCTGATTTTACTGCTTTTTTAAACTATTCCTCTCTCTCCATGCTGGTTTCTCAACCTCTTTCTGAATACTTGAGATGAATGTTCTCCAAGCTTCTGTCCAAGGATCTTTTGACTTTATCTTTTTGATCTCTTATGACTTTACACTTGGCAATACAATTCACTCCCATAGCTTGAACAATACCCTTCATGCACATGAATTCTAGAACTTTAGAGAGCTAAAGCTCTCTAATCCTGATATGACTGCAGAACTCCAAATCCCAATATACAACTACCTATAGGACAAATTTGCCTTGATGTCCCACTGACAACTGAAATTCAACACGTTTAAAATGGAGTTTATTATCTTTCTCCCAAAACTACTGCTTTCACTATTTCTGTCTGTGATATCACCAATCAATCACCTAGTCACCCATGTTCAAAATTGGGGTGATATTTTTTACTTTTCCTCTTTCCTTAGATTGCATATCCAATCAATCATCGAATCTTTTTAATTCTACCTCTAAAATATCTTTCATGTCTATTCCATCTGTTATAGCTCCACTGTCATCACAGGAACTCATTCATTACAATCTATCTGCCTTTAATATTGCAATAATCTCCTAACAAATCTTCCTACTTCCCCGGTATCCTTCCTTCAAACTGTATTTCATATCACTTAGCTTCCTTACATATAGATCTGGTCATTCAATTCAATTTAACAATTTTTCTAATTCAATTTAACAAATATTTATCATTTCCTTCTAAACGAGACTCATTCTCTCCTTTGCTCAAAACCCGTCAGGGGTTATTGCCTATGAAGTAAATTTCCAAGTTTTATTCTTAGACTCAAATTCCTCCAGCACAATTCTACCTTTCTAGCTTCACTTCATATATTGTTTCACATTATAAGTATTTTTAATGTCAGGAACTCTTCCTTAGCTAAATTTTCTTCCCCAAGGGCTAATGCTATACATAGCAGATCTTTAATAAGGGTTTTTATGTAAATTGGTATGAAATATACTCATTTTAGAAGAAACAGGAGGAAGAACATCCCTCATTGTTGCATTGACCTAATTGTTAGAGCTACTCTTTGTTCTTCCATATTATAGACATTTGATCGATGATGCCAATCACACTATGCTCCAAATATTATCTATACAGAATTTGAATGTTGTATTGTTTTTAAAAAATATTTCAAGAATTCTCTTCTAGTTAACATTTCCAGATGGGAGACTGAGGCCCAAGGTGATGCTGCTGTACCCTTAGGATTTGAGGCCTTTCCATCCTCCCTGAAGCTAATTTTTCTTTTATTTGTTGTCTACCCCAATTAGAGTGTGACCACCTTGAGAGCAAGAACTGTCTTGATTTTTCAATTTCTGGTCCCAGTGTTTTGCACAGTAATTGGCACTATAGTAAGCACTTAATACTTTTTCATTCATTCATGCATTCATTTATACACATATACTTTATTTTGGAGATGGACAATACTTTATTCTATTAGCTTTCCATAAGGCATACTGGGTTCAAGCTCCAGCAAGCAGTGCATAAAGGATGGCTTGGCTATGTCAGCCCATTCTCTTTTGTTTGTTTGTTTTTTGTTTGTTTGTTTTGCTTTTTGCTAGGTAATGGGATTAAGTGACTTGCCCAGGGTCACACAGCTAATAAGTGTTATGTGTCTGAGGCCAAATTTGAACTCAGGTCCTCCAGACTCCAGGGCTGGGTGTTCTATCCACTGTACCACCTAGCTGCCCCACCCATTCTCTATCAAGTATCACCTCTGATGCATTCTGGCTGTTTGACCTTAGGTAAATCATTTAACATCTCAGCTATACAAAGAAACTCTCTAAGACACAACAGTTGCTGATTTGCATTGGTTCCTTACTAGGAGATCCCAAACCAATGAAATCACAAGTCTAGACTACAAAAGAAAAAGGAAAAAAGAAACTTCTCAATTACCTGTATTAATGTGTACCTAAAATTGCAGTGGATAATCGAAATTTATTGATGACTCAAGAACTTTGCTTATATAATAGTTCCCACTACCTTTACCATCAAAACTTTTACTAGAGTTTCTATCAAATAAAATTGAGTTTCATGACATCTTTCTGCCACTATTCCCCCTCTGAGGGAGGATCTAATGAGCAATGTAGTCACTAGGGTAAAAAGGAAGAAATGGTTGACTCCTGAATAGTAGAATTGGGGATGCAGCATACATATGGGTAAGACCTGCCTCCCTCTTCATTGATGGTTCATGTTTAGGGTACATTGCAAGAAGAGATATGATTCTGGATTATGAGAGAAAGTAGAGACCTTGGGGAGAAAAGATGGAGACACCAAAGCCCTGGAGACTTGGACACTCAGATAGAGACCTGTATATTCACTTAGTCCCTATAAGGGACCTCATTGATTGAGGCCATAGTATCAGAGGGATAATAATAATCATCATAGTTAGCTTATATAGTGCTCTAAGGTTTGAGAATCACTTTGCATTTGTTATCTTATTTGATCCTCACAACAACCCTGTGAGGTAGGTGTTATTATTATCCCCATTTTACAGATGAGAAAACTGAAGCTAATAAAAGTTAATGATTATCCCAGGATCACATAGCTAGCAAATGTCTGAGGTAAGATTTGAACTCAGGTCTTCCCTAACCCAACTCCAGTACTCTATTCACTATGATACCTGCCCACTGAAAAGGTAAGAGAGATATGATAGGAGAAAACTTAAGGACCTTGACCTTGCTGGTACTAGAGAGATCAATTTAGCAAGGAACAACATTCACTGCAGGGCAACTTGAACCAATCCCTCCAAAGGTGTTATGATCTATGGGGACTATATATGAGTCCCAAGGGAAGATGAAATCCACCAGAAGAGAGTTGCTTGATGACCACCATAAAGGGGAAGAAAGTTTCCTGAGAGTTTAAGGACTTACAAGCCCATTCCTTATACTTTTGTCACATTTTTTAAAAACCCTGTATTTGATATTTTAGCAGCCTCTGTACCTACAGAGGAGCAGAGGTATCTTCCAAAAGGGAGGGGAAAAAAAGATATAGGGACGTATTTGGAATGTCCCTAGATTGGAGGACAAAAGAAAGACTTTTGAGAGACTCTGAAATTGTACCTCGACCTGTTATATCAAGGTTTGAGGCCAAACTGATATATGGGTTGTAGTTGTATACGATTTTTTTTCAAACAGAAGTTTCTAAGAGGCCAAGTCCTGAAGCAACCATCATTAATCATTTTTATTATCCTTTTTCAGGTCCATTAAAGGATGTGATTTATTGGGGAGAGGGTAGTTGCTCTTAAGTGAATTCAATTTCATGGTGGTAGAGAGACAAGTTTCTGTGAATATTTTTGTAGCATATTATGTACATATCTGACTGTCTCAACATGACCGCTACAGAGTTCAACATAATCAAAAGATATAGTAGATCCACTTTAATCATGTAGCTAGGTGATGCAATGGATAGAGTAATGGTCCTAGAGGCAGGAAGACTTATCTTTGTGAGTTCAAATCTGGCCTTAGTTACTGTGTGACCCTGGGCAAGTCACTTATCCTATTTGCCTCAATTTTCTCACCTGTAAAATGAGCTGGAAAAGAAAATGGCAAACTAGTCCAGTATCTTTGCCAAAAAAACCCAAATGGGGTCATGAAGATATGGACACACCTGAAACAACTGAACTACAACAACAAAGTTTAGTCATAGTTCAAAGACAAAGTTATAAGAGTCAAGAACTTATGTTTCCTGTGCATTTACTACTCATAGAACTATGCAAACTATGCACGCCTATATAACACATATTTCAGTCATATTTTATTTTGCTGTACTCCTTAACATCCAGCCCAGATTAGCCAAGGTGAAGAGTTTGAGTGGACCATACCCTATGTCCAGTTCATAGGATGATAGATTTGCAGTTGCAAGAGAATTTGAGGGCTATAAATTCCAACACCTCATTTTCCAGATGTAGAAACTGAGGTGGCCTGGAGAGGTTAAGTGATATAACCAGTCAGATAGGTAATAAATAGCAGAGTCAGGACTTGGTAAAAAAATAATAGCTAGCATTTATGAGGAACTTTATATATGTTATCTTATTTGAACCTCCCAACCACCCTGTGAAGTAGATGCTATTAATCTAATCCAATCCAATCAACATTTATTAAGCGCTTACTATATCCCCATTTAGCAGATCAGGAAACTAAGGCTGAAAGAGCAAATGATTTGTCCATGTTCCACAGCTAATGTCTGATGAAGGATTTGAATTGTCCAACTCTACTGAATCATCTAGTTGCCTAGAACCCAGGTCCTCTGGATGCAGCACTATATCCATTTTACCACGATGCTGTTTTCATACAAAACGTATTTTACTTTAAAACCTCACATGCCATAAAAGTTATAATAATATGATTGAAATATAATTCCCATGTGGGTTATCAAAGGTGTTATGGTTACAATGACTAATCATAGGATTTAGTGTGGTTTCTTGTTTTGTTTTTTTTAGTGTGAGAATATTTAACTTTCTGAAACAGCATATAATTGTATACCAGTTTTCTCCCTCCTCCTTTCTTCCCTAGTTTGATGCTCCATGTGCTCCTTTTGGGGAGATTCCATTTTAATATATCACCAGTAACATATGCGTTCCACTGAGACTTTATGTCCTAAAATATGTGAATGAGTACACAGTTAAAATGAGGGGGAAAGTGGAGTGTTGTGCACTAAGAGCTATGTGGAAGGAAGGCAAAAGCAAGTGATTATAATCAATATTGGCATATTTGGATAATGTGATCAGTATTGACGTCGGGTGTTCATCACCTGTAGCTGTCAGCCAAATTACTAACAGAACAGCAGCTGTTGTCATATCATGAGTAGGGGAGTGGAGCAATCTCAATTCCAAAATAGATTCCCAAGTCTGATCGTATTTTCACCTAATGAACTCTGTTCAGAGGCAGGCTGTGTTTATTTTCCAGACGCGTTTGATCTGAGTGATAAAATGGTTGCCATGAAAATATGTTTAAAACAGTTGTGCCCCTGGACTTGGAAGTAGAAGCTCTTACGTCTGATGTGAACGTAAATAGTCCTCATCTGGGTTTCTGAGTTCGGTTAGTGTTCAGTAAATATGTGGAGATTGATCTCTGCTCCTCTAGTTATTTCATTAGCTTTGGAAATGGCCACTGATTATTATTCTCTTGCTAATGAAGGGGAAATGATGTTCAGTGCATTCAATGGAAACAATAGTAATGTTTCCTTTTTTACTTTATGATTCAGAAATCAGCCCTAATTCATGCATTTCCTGAATCTGGTTAACCTTATCTCATAGATAAATTTTAAATTTAGTTTTTAATGTTCATTTCCAAATAGATACTTGGTTTTTTTTCCTGACTTAGTTTGGCTGATCACTAAAATCTAAACTAGAAAATTTAGCACTCTTGCTTTTATTCTTGATAAGAAGTTATCTGGAGGTTTGCACAAGTTTTCCCCAAGACATCAAAATCCACCTGGCAAAATTTTAAGCTTATGGAAATATTAGGCAAGGGATTCTTAAGCTTTTTGTGTCATAGGAACCCTTTGGCAGTCTGGTAAAGCCTGTGGGCACCTTTCTGGAATTATATTTTTAAATGCATAATATGTATAGGCTTACAAAAGAAAATAATTATATTGTAATAACAGCTATCAAAACCTTTTTAAATGTGATGGAGTAATACATATGCTTCCTTATTACCAAATTAAATAACAAGACAATACGTTTAACAGATAGGAAAGTTAAAGTTATTTTTTTAAAAACAGGGTGAAAGCTTTTGTTCCTTAGCTTGAATAAAAACAAACCGTGGGGTGATCTGTTTATGACAACACACATATCATGTTGGTCATCCAGTCAATTTTGATTTTTTGTTTTGACAATTATGTATTGAAAATGCTGATTTGCAAAGATATATTGTTGCAAATGAAGTTGAAGTTTCCATAGCTTGCTTTACAAGTCAAAGATAGGCTTCTATTGAGTTTTTTTCGGCAGGATAATTGTGACCTAGCAGTGGTTTAATAACTACAATGATTTCAAAGCAGTCATGAGCACAACCAATATTTAAAGATATCTTTAATAACTGTAATGTGATATAATAATAATAATAATAATAATAGCTATCATTTATATAGCAGTTAGTATGTGCGAGGCACTTTACAAATATTATCTCAGTTGATCCTCACAACAACCCTGGGACATAGGTGCTATCATCATCCTTCTTTTACAGATGAGGAAACAGACAGCTAGAGGTTAACTAACTGACTTGCTCAGGATGACACAGCTAGTGTCAGAGACCACATTTGTACTCAAGTCTTCCTGACTCCAGACCCAGTGCAGCACTCTGTCGCTCTATCCACTGTACAATGTACCTGCCTCCTATATGTAAATACCTGTGATTTCTATTGGTGGCAAAGCTATAGGTGCTATTAATACATCTGTGGTTTGTTGTCTGCATTCATAATAATTGAAGGAAATGCTAAATTTCAGTTAGAGGTTAGTGAAAATAAAGATGTAACTATTTTCCCTGGAAGTTCACACACACCCTTGAAATCTCTCCTCTCACTCCTCAGTTAGGGGCCTGAGGACCCCAAGTTAAGAATCCCTTTACCATGCATTCCATTCAATTCAACTCAGAAAAGTAGATAAGCCCCTCCCCTCCATATATAGGGATCTCCCATGGTTCATAAATAAGAAAGGAGCTGTTTCCATATAGAAAGGATAGTGTAGATCAGGGAAGGCAAACACAGGTTGAGAGAGCAACACAATATGTAACTGAAAGCAGCAGGGCAGACAGAGATATGATGAAGCAAGCAGACCTGAAGAGAGGGTTACACTAAGGATCAGTGACTCACATAAAATCCCAGAGAGAAGAAGCTGGCACCAGAGGGAAGCTGAATCAGAAACAGTAATACTATATAAAAGAAGAAAGAAAGATGAGGGTATCAGAGAGCTACAGAACTGAGGACCAGAACCTAGGAGCAACGAAACATGAGCCACAAGGTAGAGAAACAAGCCAAGATCTTGTTCTTGCCAGAACTGTGAATTGTACAGGTCAAGAAGGTAAAAAAGTAGGTTTTTTTAGTGACTCTAATCTCCACAGGGTAAACTATAAGTGAGAAATATTCGATATGCTTCTGTAGGAAGTGGGATAGTTTTCTTTACTGTCTATGGGTTTGAGTGTAAGTCATTTCTATTTTTTTATTGTATATATAACTAAATCCTTTTCTATGTTTAGTGCTGTTAGCCTGAATGCTTGCAGAGGTGCTAAGGAGCCTTAGAAAGCAAAATAAGTCAGAGGCTGATGTTCCTAGGGTTTCCCTGAGCAAGGTACGAGCCAGATAAAACTTCATTGTTAACCAGATAATGAAGTTACCAAGGTTTCCCTAGCAAGAGGAATGAGCTAGAGAAATTTTGAGAAGCACCTTGAAGATTGTACCAAGGTCCTCGTGACAGGAGAAATATTATGATATCAGGGTTGAATAAGAGATGAATTAAGTAATGAATTCTGTCCATGCTACCTGAAGATTCATACTTACAGAAGCTTTGAGAAAACATAAACTGAATTCTCCTTGATTTGTCCATTCTAAGGAAGAAAACTAGTTTAATACTTAATAAAGTGTTTATTATTATATCAGTAATAAATGAGTCTCTTTTTTTCTTATACTACCAGTATAAATAACAGGAATCTAAAAACAGTAGGCCTGGGACCATAAATACAGAAAAATCCACAAGATTGTTTGAAAGCCAAGGTCTCAATATTGAAAGCAAAGCCCCGGGTAGGTTTTTATAGCAATGCAGCATTAGATAAAAAGGTAGGCCTGAAACCAGAGATGAGCTCATAGGGTATAGAACAAGTATGACATGAGTACCATTGGACAAGTCTGAAACTAAATCCAAGATCCAACGTTTCTATACAAATAGTCGCAAGATAATTATTTGTCAGAGGCCTAAGCAATAGCCAATTGGAGAAAATCCAAAAAGGTGGGATCAGCAAAGCCAAGCAGCGAGTATCAAGGACTCAATATTGGGAAGGACGATTGGGGCATGAGGGCAGGCAAGAAACCTACCTTATTTCACCACATAATCATCAAGGATTTTATGCCAAATTTTTTTTGCAAAAAAGTAGGGTGCAATCATTATGTGAAGCTTTTAAAAAATTGTGCTTTTATTACTTAAAAATCAATTATTACTAAACAGTCTTTGGTGAAAGATTACGATGCAAGGAATACTCGTGAATATACATTAAAATTGGGACATGCAAGTCTTACCATATCACGTGACTTACTCATGGCAGCTTTGCTTGCCCACCTGCTCCCCTTGTGCCTTCAGCTCTTTGTTGGGTTGAGTGACAATAACGTTAGTACGGCAGCACTCTAAACAAACCATGCAAGTCAGCTTTTGGAAATATATTGACAATGCACATGCACTGAGAGCTCTAGACTCACAGCTTGCAATGCTGGAGAGATAAATGCCTATCCATATACCACTAGTTAATACATTGCTGCTCTGTTTACCTTTTAAGCTGTATGGTGAACAGAATTATACCATGCAACAATTACACAATGAAAGGTTATAAGCCAATTTTTGGATGGAAAAAACAGGGTGCAAAGATTATGCAATAGCAAAGATTATGTGGTGAAATACGGTACTTGCTTCAGAGACAAGAGTAGCAGGAAGACCTTATCACTGAAAAACTGTGGAAACTCAGTCACTAGGATACCAATATTAGTGCAGTAACAGGAGTAAGACTGACCTGATCCTGACCTGGTTAGCAGAACCAGGATTGCTCTCAGAGTCTGGGTCATGGCTGAGCCTGCTAATGGGTGTTAAGTAGACTCAGATGCTGAGATTAAAGATCCAAAGAGCAGATATCCTGGTAATTATTAAAGCCAGTCCCCTGCCTCACTATATTCAAACACTTTATTAACTGGAGGAAGCAGGCAAATCAACATTGTGGCCTGGAAGGATGCCACATAGTATGATACACACAAAATTTCCATTTGAAAATGACCTCTGGGATGTTTTTATTCTGTATATTATGGAAAAGACCAAATTAATTGTCTGATATGTATTTGTTGAACACCAACTATGCATGGAGAATCCTATGATTTTTTTTTGAAAGAATAAGATGTGCTTCTTGCCTTCAAAGAACTTACAATTTAACACTTCCCTACAGTACATTTCAATAGTGGAAAATGCAGCAACATTGTACATAATATGGACATATAGTGACAAGCTAAGGCATGAATGACAACAGAGCCAGGATCATAAGGCAAGGGGGCAGCCTGTGGGCTCCAGAAAACCTTATTGACATGGGTAACCAAAAGCATGCCAGGCAGTGAATGTGAACATAAAGGAATCATTCAGCACTCAAAAGATCAGCCAGTCAAGGTAGACAAAACTACATGGTTTCAAGTAGTTTGGGGTGGAAGTGGAATTTCAGGGGCTTTTTGCCCTCTAGTCTCTTTTAGATTTCTGACCACTGAATGCATTTTAGGCCAAAGATGTACAATTAGGGCCAGAAGTAGTCAGATACCTCAAAGTGTACCTTGCTTCTGACTGGAACAGGGATAAAGATGCTAGGATTAGAAGGAAATTTTTATAGTAATCCTGAAAGAAAGGACAGGCTTAGATTTCTACCTGTTGTCTTTGAACAGAAATGCCATTTCAAACAAGAATATGGAAAGACAGAAAGTACTACTTAACTGTCTTTTAGACTGAGTTATTTCTGCATGGGAGACAATTCAAAAAAATACCAACACAAAAATTGTCTCCTCTCCTATTTCTATGCTCTGTATATTATAAATACTAAGGGAATATTAAAAGAGATGATTATTAATAAGCAATGATTTGAGGAGATACAGAGTTCCCCTTTTTTCTAATGGTCTTATTTCAAAAGTTCATTTTTTTGAAAAAAAATTAATTCTCTGAAGGACATTGCTGATAATGAGACTAGATTAATTTTATTAACATCTTGGTCAGACCCCACCCAACCTTACAAAGAATTTATTCTAAGGTGGGGAAGCCCATTGTGCTCTACACAGGTTTGTGTGAGGATGAATTCTTTGAATAGATTGCCCAAGGCTGGGCAACTTAGAAGTAAGTAACATAATCAAAGTTCATTAGAATAGGTCCAGTCCCTCATTGTAATATTCATTCTCTCATTAATTATTAATCAGAGTTAATTACCAGCCTCAGGAACACCCCTCTTTCTATTTTTCTTTTATTTTATTAAAACTAAAGGTGATAGTCACCATGAATATCAGTGGTTAGTTAGCAAACAAATATTTAAGCATTTATTATGTGCCAGGCACTGTCTTGAGTGCTAGAAATACAAATACAAACCAAAAGAAAGACAGTCCCTGACCCTAAAGAGCTTACATTCTAATAGGGGAAGACAACCCATAAAAAAAAAAACTAAAAAAGGGGCAGGTGGACAAGGGAAGAAAAGTACCCAAGTGTCAGGGCATAGTAGAGAAAGTCAGGAGTGCAGCCTAGAGAGGAATGAGAACTTGCAAGCCTGGGTGCTCTCCTTAATGGAGATTCTGGAAGGTGTCATCCGATCAGAAGGAGGGGACACTGGGTCAGGGGGTACTTCATAAGGGTGAATTCTAGGGCTGAAGTGATGGGTGACGAGGAGCCTGGAGCATGATGGTATGAAATCTGGAATATGGCCTATTCATGCTTCTCTTGAGTCTTGTATTTGAAAGTCAAATTTTCTATTCAGCTCTGGTCTTTTCATCAAGAATGCTTGAAAGTCCTCTATTTCACTGAATATCCATTTTTTCCCCTGAAAGATTATACTCAGGCTTGCTGGGAAGGTGATTCTTGGTTGTAATTCTATCTCCTTTGCCCTCCAGAATATTATATTCCAAGCCCTGCTGTCCCTTAGTGTAGAAGCTGCTAAATCTTGCATTATCCTGATTGTGTTTCCACAATACTTGAATTGTTTCTTTCTGGCTTCTTGCAATATTTTCTCCTTGACCTGGGAACTCTGGAATTTAGCTACAATATTCCTAGGAGTTTTCCTTTGGGGATCTCTTTCAGAGAACACCCCTCTTTCAAAGACATATAAGCCATGAGCCCACAGCCATGAGGGTTTTTGGCATTTGAGAGTGCTACTGACCTCTTTTATTTAATAACATGCTGGCCTTATAAATAAAATGATTAGATTACCCAGAAACTACATCTCTCAAACTTTTTAAATGTCACAATATAATAATAAAGATTATTGTTGTAACTAATATTTACATAACACTTACTATATGTCAAGCACTATGCTAAGCACTTTATAATTATTATATTATTTTATCAAGGAGGAATTAAATTAAAATCTTTGGATAAAGGTAGCCTGGTATAGAGGACAGAATACTGGACTTATAGTCAGGAATACCTGACTTTGAATCTCGCACTTAGTAGACATTTGCTATCTGTTTGTTTCTGGGCAAGTCATTTAAACTTTCTGCCTCAGTTTCCTCAACTGTAAAGTAAGGTTGGACTTGATGGCCTCTAAGGTGCCCTCCAACTCCAAATCTATTGCCCTATATAGGAAACAGGATGTTAGAAAATGAGATCAGCTTCAAGAAAACTTCAAAAAACAATCACCCATGCACTCAATTAAAAAAATATTTATTAAGTGCCTACTGTGTGCCAGGCACTGTGTTAGGTATTTAATATACAAATACAAAAATGTTAACATGTCCTGCCCTTAAGCGGCTTATAGTCTACTGAAGTTTGAAGAGTTTAATAGCATGGCTAAACTAGAAAGGACTTTTAGATCATATAATCCAGTTTCCTACATTCAAAAAGCACCTCATCATTAACTAGAGCTTTTAAAAAAAAAAACACATTGACATTTATGGTTTAAATCTTGGCTCCATCACATACTACCTGTGTGAACTTTGGCAAATCTCCTCTCTATGCACTTCAATTTCCTTGCCTATAAAATAAGGGGGTTGAAAGAAGATGATTTCAAAGATCCCTATCAACCCTAAAATGATCACACATTCCTTGCCCTGTGAAAGTTTAAGAAAGACAAGAATAAAAATGATGATTGAAAATATGAAGGGACAATGAAGTATTTCTATTATGCAATAAAAGTACCCTTTAATTAGTGTTAATGAGATTGTATTCCCATAGATAATGACCTTTATTCTTGGACAACTGAGCAATTTAGGAGTCTCTGGCTACTAAAGATTTTGATGGTGATATAAAACTTATTACATTCATTGAAGAAAAATATGAAATTTAAATTTAGTGATTACTCACAAACTGGACTCAAATTTTCATCTTCTGAAAATATCCCTCCCTTGGTACCTCTAGACTCTTATTTCACACCAAGTCTGTACCTTCCATGCTAACAATGGAGACTTGTGAGATATTCAAATAAACTGGGAAAATAATATTTACTGATTATGCTCTGTGATGAAGAGGCAGTATGCATAGTGGAAAGAGGGCCACTTCCAGAGTTTAGAAGATTTGGGTTCAAGTCTTGCCTGTAATACATGCTAGCAGTTTGAACTGGACAAATCATGTAACATCCCAGTGCCCCAGGTACCTCTCAAAGACTATCAGTTGTAGGGGGCAGCTAGGTGGAGCAGTGGGTGGAACACTGGCCCTGAAGTCAGGAAGACCTGAGTTCAAATCTGGCCTCAGATACTTAATAGTTACCTGAAAATCACTTAACCCCTATTGCCTCCAAAATTAAAATTAAAAAAGACTGTCATTGTCCTTTAAGTCTATTAGTTGCAGAGCTGCCACAACCTACATTGGTGGAGGGTGTTTTCCCACAGGGATTTCCCCCACTGATAAAAGCACAGATCTGCACCCAAAAAAAAGGTGTTCAGTGTCACATCTTGCAGAGGAAGGCCTTCTATGCTACATAACATGTTTTATGATTATGATGCTCCCTTTCCTTCAGTCATCCCAGAATCTACTCTAGTTTTCTGTTTCATTGGAGGCAATGTGGTATAGTAAAGAGATGAGTTGCCTCAGAGTCAGAAAGAACTGGAGTCACCTTCAATATTTATTGGCTGTGTTACCCTGAACAATTCCTTAAGACTATAAGTTGCAGAGAAGATGCCAATCTGCTTTAGAGAGGAAATTCCTCACTCAGAGCTCCAATGAAATCACAAGCCCAATTTTTAAAATCATGTATATTGATATGATGCTGAACATTTATAGGAAAACTAAAGTATTCAGTAATTTATCCAACTATTACCACATATCCAGCTGTTTGGCATCATGAAGACAATCCATTTGTATAAATGACTTTATTTTCTACTATTTAATCAGATGTTTTGGCATGATGGGGACACTGCTTTATATCTTAAGAATGATAGAATTAACTCTTGTTTCCTTCTAATATCCCAAAGATAGCCTGTATCTCAGGATATTCTGCCAAAATAGCAAACCTGTAGCTGAGAACAGGAGGGGCCTACTGATAAATAGTGGAGAGAAACAAAATGACTATCTCAATCAAATTGCTAATTCTGTTAACAATCCATGCCACATCATAGGCAACTAAGTGACAAAGTAGATAGAGGTTGTGGGAACTCAGAGCTTGGCAGCAACCCCATCCCCTGAGTCAGTGATGGTACAATGGATAGAGCACTGGGCTCAAAATCAGGAAGTTTCATCTTCATGAGTTGGAATCCAGCCTCCAACACTAGCTATGTAGCCCTGGGCAAGTCACTTAACCCTACTTGCCTCAGTTTCCTCAGCTATAAAATGAACTGGAGAAGGAAATGGCAAACTACTCTAGTATCTTTGCCAAGGGAGTTGGACACAACTGAAATGACTCAACAATAACAACAACAACTGTAACTAGGGAATAGTTCTATCTTTCTGCCTGAGACTCATCTCAAAACATATAACTAAGAATACTTACATCTAGGGCAAATTCAGTTGATTTGGGGATGGAAAGAAGTGACACAGCAATCACTCCACGGGAAGGGGCAGCCCATCTCCCCTAGAGTGCTAAGCAAGTACTTTTGTGAAATTATAGATAGAAAATGACAGGACCCTGGCGGTTAGGGTGGACCAGAGGATGATAGTGCTACACAATGATGTGGGCCAGTGCTATGTGGCAAAAATATGACTCCCTGCCACAGAAACACCATGCTCCAAAAGGCATCAGTATCCTGAGGTACTAACTGTAATTCTACATCTCACCATAGTATTCCATAATGCTTCTTGTTCCTTCTTAGTGATCCTGGGCATCTGGTTCATGATTTTATCTTTCTGCATCACCCTCAGCTTTTAGTGAACTGTTGCCATTCCTACTACTAACAAACTCCCTCATAATGCAAGGGTAGCCACTAATTCTGTTGCCAGACCCTATGACTTCCATTGAAACACTTTATACCAGGCAAGAAGTCTCTGCTGGAGCCACTTCTTCCACTGGGTTTATGAGGAGAGTGAGATGGTGTAGAGAAATGTGTTACAGGGAAGGAAGGATACACTATCAGCTAAATATCAGACCAATCTCTGTGAAGTAAATTTTTTTTACGTAAAAAATAGTCTGGGGTTCATCTGCAGGTGTGGTCTCCTTTCATTCCTGGGGTATTTACCTTAAAAGTGAGCACCAATAGGAAAGAAAGCACTAGGCTAGAAGGCAAGTCTAGTGATAGAGCACTAAATTTGACAAGATCCTAATTTTAGATATCGATTTTTTCTGTTCATAATTTCTGTGACCCTAAGAAAGACAACTTATCTATTTGGGCCTCAGTTTCCTCAACTGTGAAACAAGGGGATTGGATTAGATGATCTCTAATGTCCTTTCCAGTTCTGAATCCTATGATCCAAAGTGTAATGTAGGTAAAAGAGCACTCAAATTAAAGTCAGAAGACCTGGGTTTGAAAATAGGCTCTGTGACTCACTGTGAGCATGTCATTTAACCTATCAAGTCTTTGGTTTGTCCACCTATGACATAAGGGAGATGGATTAGATAACCTCTAACCATACACTGTGAACTCCCAAAGGCAGAAATTCATTGAAGTTGCAGTCCTCCATCCTAAGTGTTGTCAATTACATCCAGAGGGGTCATACAGGGTATGAGAGCCAATAAAACACTACAGGGAGGGTAAAATCACAAAGCACTAATGATTTATTCCAGTGATTTGGAACAGCTGGTCCCAGAGATATAGATACCATATTACTGACTGCCCCAAACCATTAATGTGGAGACATCCTGAAGACAAAGGCTCAATCAAAACCAGAAGATTCTGCTAGATCAAAAGAAAACTTCAAAAAGTTAAATATAGTTGGGTAAGCATACATGCTTAACTATTCCCTGTTCCGTGTATCTTTTACTCCACTGCCTAAGTAATCTTTCTAATACACCCCTATTGTCAGCACCATAGTGAGTGGTAGTGGTGAAGCTGAAAGCAGCTGGCTGGTTCAGCACTGAGAAGGCGGACAGTGCCAACCCTCTTGAAGCTGAGTGGCATTGTGTGGCACCATTTTGCTATGCAATGGGTAGCATTATCAAGCATATTTAAGGAGGAAGAGATGTTACTAGAGCCTAAAAATTTGACTTGCTGACCTATTTTGCGCCTTTTATTAGTCTGGAGGATTCTTCACAATGAATAAGGCTCCAATGAGTATGAGAAGAGTGTCATTGTTTTGTCTGGGTTGCCTGAGGAGAGACTTTTACAATATGGTATGCTTTTGCATCTCTTTCTTGGTGTGAAGACACAGACAAAGTGGGGAGAGTGGATATGACTGTGTGTTGCTTCTCAAGATGTCTAATGTCTTAACAGTAATGCTTGATAATATTTTAATAAGAGCTGAGTCTGTGATGAGAAGACCTTTCAGAAACAGCTTCAGTAACATTCTTGACACAGTTCTAATCCAGAGTCTCTGCCTTCTGACCCTGAATGCACATTTTGACAATCCTAGCAGGACATGTATGATGACACCATTCTTCTCAAAAATTTCGGTGGCTTTTTATTGTCTACTAAATAAATTATAAATTCCTGATAGATGTATTCAAGGCCCTCCACAATCTGGCTTCAAGCCACTTTTCTTATATTGCCCTCATATATGCTCTATGTTCTCTACAAACTGTACTACTCTGCCTCATGTTCTTGTGTAGTTTTCTTTCTTCTTTGTTTGTGCCATCCCCCATGGGACAACACCACTCCTTCACCCCACCATCTCCATGTGTGAAATTCTTTCTTTCCTCTAATGACCAAATGAGGTGCCATCTCCTCCCTAAAGTTTACTTTGTCCTCCCACTCCATAAATAAAAGTGATCTTTCTCTCCTCAGATTTCATAGCACTTTGTCTAGGCCACTCTTTTGTCCTCAGCTTATTCTTTCTTGCATCATGGTTATTTGCATGAATGAATGAATGAAAAAAAATTTATTAAGTGCCTACTATGTCCCAGAAACTGAGGGTACAAACACAAGCAATCAAGATAGTCTCTGCCCTTAAGGAGATTACATTTCAATAGAATAATATTTTTCTCCTGTTAGATTGAAGACTCTTTGAGAACAGGGTCTGTGTTGTATCTATTTTTGTATCCTCTTCTATCTATCTCAGTGCCTTCTGCCTAGTAGATGATTCAATCTAACAATCATTTATTAAGCACCTATTGTATGCCTTGCTGGGGCAGCTAGGTAGTACAGTGGATAGAATGCCAGGCCTGGAGTCAGGAAGACCTGAGTTCATATCCAGCCTTGGACATTTACTAGCTGTGTACCCTGGGCAAGTCGCTAAACCCTGTTTGCCTAAGTTTCCTCATCTGTAAAATGAGCTGGAGAAGGAAATGGCAAACCACTCCAATATCTTTGCCAAGAAAACCCCAAATGGGGTCATGAAGAGTTGGACATGAACCCAGACTTCCCATTCTCCTGAGCTTCATACTTTCAGAGCAATAGGCAAGCCCAGCTTTCTTGGCCAGGCTCAGCTCTCTGAACCCTTCAGAAGCAAGATGCACCTTTCCGTGTGGTCATCTTCTCCTCCCAGAAGCAGAAGTTCAGGAACCACCTTGTGCTGAGTAGCCAGCATTGACTCAAGAATTCCCCAACTCTCAAGCTCATGAACAAAGCAACAACTCCAAAGAAACAGAGTCAAGACTTCCCATTACTCTCACAGCCTTCTGTGGGAAGAGGCAACATCCCCCTGACTCAGCTGCTCCCAGTCACCACAACCACCGTCAAAGAGTTGCTGCATCATCACAATGTGCCTGTCCATGTAAAACACATGTCTCCCAAAAGAGGGCTCAATGGGGGTGCTCTGAGCCAGCCTCACAGAGCTTAGATTGTCCTTGTTACTAGGAAGAATTCAGGGGGGGAAGGGGCACAGAGAGAAACAATTGTTTTAAAGGCATGAACCAAAGGTATTAAAATGGAGGCAAAATAAAATATGCCATATGTAAAATTAAAAAAAAAAAAGAGTTGGACGTGACTGAAATTACACAACAACAACAACAACAACAACAACAACAACAACAACAACAAAATGTGCCTTGCTAGTGTATCTAGCCTAGGTACAGGGGATACAAAGACAAAATGAAAAATGACCCTTGTCCTCAAGATGTTTACGTTATGCTAGAGATGAGGGATGTGGGGGTGTAAAATACGTACATGATAATCTGAGGCAAGCTGAAACACTTGCAACTAGGGAGACAAAGAAAGGTTTCCTGTAGGAGGCAGCACCTGAGATGAAATGTATGCCAGGTAATTCATACATTTCCATAGAACTGAAGTGAAATAATAAGGCACTCACACATCCAAATACCTGGGTCCAGTTTAAATGAAAGACGTTCTTTCAGTAGCTAATAAGACAAAAGACTACTTTAAAACCACTAGAGTCACTTTTCAAGGAGTCACAAAAAAGAGTCCAGTTGGCAAAATTCTTCTCTACCCTCTCTGGGCAAGCAGGTTGTCTTTGTTTCCCATTAGTGTGTGTTTGTCGTCACAGTAACTGCAGGGATCCAAATAAATGGTGATTCTGTCATTTCCTCAGGCACTTAGGTCGGGGCCCTGAAATAGCATTATGAACTCAACACTGCTGCTTCCTTTCCTGTTGTGTAGATACTTCCCAGTTAGAAAAACAGGGCCCCCAAACCAGGTACTCTAGTCATAAATGCATTAAACAGCTAGGAAGAAAATGGAGAAAGTTCATTTGTGCCTATTATTGTATATGTTATGACTCATGTGTGTGTGGGAAAGAGCTTATTTTCTTAACAATCCCTTACATAAACAAGGCAAGTTGGCAGTAATGGGATTGTCCTGGTGATGTCAGCAACCAGTTAATGCTTTAAATCAAATAGCCTCTTGATTTATATCTTCAGGATCATTTTAAAAAAATAAGCAATTGATTGATTCCCACAGTAATGCCTGCTCTCTCTGCACCTTCACCTTACAAGGATGTGTGTTTGTAAACACAACTATTCATAATCACTTGTAGCATGCTCATTCACAGATAGTGCAATAGGAGGGGAGAGAATGTCTAAATACAGCTGTTTACCTTTCTTGGTCTAGGAAGCAACAGTCCTATCATTTTCATCTATGTTTCAGTGAAGGAGACAGTTAACAACAGTAAGGAAAAAAGAGCAAAAACAGAAGAAAAAAATCCCTAAACCTTACAGGTTCGATTAAAGTCAGATTGTGTTAGAGAGATGTCTGGTTTAGCTTTAAAAAGAAAAAAAAATTAGGTTTGTCTTTCACTTGTACAGGCCTCGGCAACACATAAATCATCCAACATTATGCACTTTGACACCATTTCCCAAAAAGGAAAAACAACCCAAACCTTTCTTTTTATACTCAGTGCTGGGGTGAGGATAAGGGTTGGGGTGGGCCTGGGAACATGTTTAATTTTGTTTTACCATTATCTCTCAATTGCTATTTTGTCTAGATGAGCAAATCATCTGGTGAACAGCTAGATGAAGCTGTTTCCTTTGTGTTCATATCCTAAGTACTTCTATGGCATGCTGTATGAACTTTGAAGTGAAATTCATTCAGGTCCTACCACTTCGAAAGATTCATCCTGCTGCCTGTAGATTGTTTTTCTTCGGTCTACTAAACTATAGGATCAGCCATTTAAGGGGTAAGAGTTAGAGGAGAGAAGACAACAAACTCCAGCTTGTTTTCCTGAGCTTCCCACATTTGTCACTGATTCCTTCAGAAATGTATTGTCATAAATAAATTTTTTTCTTAAGAGTTTTAAACTCTTGTGATTGATTTTTTAACAATTAATTCACTGACTGCACAGTCAACCAGGCTTCCATCAGAAAGGAAAATTTAAGATAAAAATTTCCTTACCTTTCAAAAAACAGTCTTGCAAGTTAGAGGAAGCTGAGCAAAATTCTAAATTATCTACCATATTAAATTATTGAATCATCAACCTGGTCATATACCACAGAGATGGCATCCTTTGGATGCTAAAATCCTTAACAACTTTCACTTGCTATAAAGATGGTTAGTGACATCAAGAAACAACTAATATAACGAATGAACTAGTATAATAATAAATAAGAAATGTACTTATAAAGTGAAGAGAGATAGGATTTAGAGCTAGAAGAGATCTTAAACATAACTTAGTCCAACCTTCCATTTTATAGAAGGGGAAGCTGGGTCCAGAGAGGTCATGTGATCTGGATGGGTAATTAGGTATATTAGGAAGTCAGGAAGTTAGAGAGAAAGGCATGAGTGGAATGAGACTCATATTTGGTCTCAGGACATGTGATTTCAAATCTCACCTTTCACATAAGCTAGAGCCTTTGATTCCTCACCTGTATAATGGAATAAATAATACTTTCCCTACCTACTTCACAGAATTGTTGTAAGGAAAGTCCTTTACAAATTTGAGTTATCGTGGTTATTATTTTGATAGATATGCAAGTAGAAAATTCCTCTTTGTAATCCAGCATTTACTTTGGGATGTAGTTCTGTGAACTTGGTTTTTTCAAAAAATATTTTGATAATTATATATTTCACTATTATGTTTTCCTTTGTAATCCTATATATTTTATTTTATGCATTTAAAAACATCATTCTGAGAAAGGTTTTGTAGGCTTTCCCAGACTGCCAAAGGAGTCCATGACACAAAAAAAGGCTAAGAAACCCTGATTTAGATGATAATTGTTCGGTTATCTTCAAGAAGAATGAATAGG
The DNA here is from genome assembly GCF_900497805.2 of Vombatus ursinus. NCBI lineage: Eukaryota > Metazoa > Chordata > Mammalia > Diprotodontia > Vombatidae > Vombatus > Vombatus ursinus. The sequence goes on from NW_020949613.1 coordinate 24,627,224, forward strand.
ATTAATGGCAGTGAACAGAAACAAACCATTTCCATTTAGTAATATCATATCATATGTATGGGTTGACCTTTTTTGTATTTTCTTTTTCATCTGTTATCAAGTTAGCAAAGCAAACCAAAACACCCTACGATTCTTCTGGGAAGAGGGTGGGTTCTAGGGGAGAGGGGTGATATATCTAATAAATTATGCTTCCCCAGAGGAAAAATGTTCAGGTACTATATATTAGACACAGTCATGTCTTCTGTTCCAGAGATATTGAAGAATTCAGAATTAATAAATTACATGGTCACAAGTGTTAAAAACAGAAAACATAAAGCAATTCATGCTGCTGGTGATTTCTTGGCATTGTTACTACATATATAGGAAATTGAACTTATTGAGTGATATGGGAGGCCTAGGGAAGTACAAATTCCATACAGAATAGTTGGCCATTGCTCAAGCTGTATCTATAGCATCCAGCATCAAAGTATGTTCCAAAAAAAGATTACAAGTTCTGTATGTGCATTCTTCTGTCTTTCAGATGTGCAAACTCATGTGTATGCAAAATGCAGTAGAACATTTTCTATAGGGAGAATGCCTAACCAAACAAGATCATTAAGATATGCTGACATGTCCTCTCCAGAATTTATTCTTGTTAATGTAGCTTGAGTCCAGTTAAGAAACAGAAGGGTTGTCTGTTTGGGCTTTGCTTTTATGTCATGAATTTAATGAAATGCTAAAAGGGCATCTGAGATTGGGTAGGAGCAAGTAAGACTTTTAGGCTTTTCCAAGTTATTTCCTTAACAAATGGCTTCTGATTATTTTTCTTCTTTCTCTTGTGATCTTCAGCTAGGCTCTCAACATTATCTCAACCTACCGATCCAGCTGCACTGATACTCTCCAAATGTGAAGGTGTGCTGATATAGCCATCAGTAGAAATTAATGTACTTTGGGAAAATTCATTTGAATGTGATGGAGTTAGGGGCTGCTGAAGGACCATCCCACCACAGACACAAAGTATAATCACAATGGAAGAAGAAATGGTTTGTCCCCCAGAAAAAATTCCAGCACTGACCCTCTGGGGAGTTGAAGGGAAAGATAAGCCCCAGGAAAAGAACATAATGGTGACAGGACCCTGTGGGTGGCAGGAATATGGTTCAGGCTAGAAGAAAACCACAAAGTGAGATGCAAGGACAGCAGTTACTGCAAGAAGGAAGTATACCCTACCAGTGGGAAAGCACACTCCCTTGGAAAGGAAGCATCTACTCCTCATCTCCCTCAAAGCTCCATTTACCAACTTTCTCAAGCTAGTAAAGATGCTATAAGTGAATCTTGAATCCTGTTGCATATGGAACTTCTTTGAAAGACAAATCCTTATCCTGAGAAAAGAAAAAATACATTTGGGTCCAAGAACCAAAGGTAATCAAAAAAATTGCAGCTTATAACCCACCTTCACTTCTGAAAAATAGATGACAGATTTTTACAAGAGAAATCAGAATACATTTTAGATGTTTCACAGATTCAATTGAAAAATCCCACAGTAGATCTTAATGGGCACCTGTTCAGCTGACTAATTTTAGCCTGCTTGCCCATCTTAAAAATAGAAAGAGAAGGATTTCCCATCAGTGAACACAGATAAAATTGCTTTTATTATATAAGAAAGAAACTGTCAGCTTTTCATGCTTTATCCAAAAAAGCAAAGGCAAAAATAACATGATTTGTTACCTGGGGGCAACTCAGAACAGAATCTGGTCCCAGGATATGTGAAAGGCTAAAAGCCAGGACACTTTCTATATATATAGGCCTATTCATATACATGGTTCACACTTACATCTACTGTACAGATTCTTCTCCCTCTTCTATATTTCATCAACTGTTCTCATAAAACAAATAACTTATTTGAAAGAAACTTTACTATCTTGACATTTGGGGTCACAAGTATGTTTTCATTTTTACAATTATTTGTGATTTGTGTAGGCATGAATAGATGATTCAGACTTGCCTTGAGCAGTATTTTAGATTTGTAGCTCCTCCTACAGTTTCCATTTCTTAATTTTACACATCTCTTTTCTTTCTGACTTGCTCATTGTCAAGGACCCAAAACATATTCATCAAAAATGATAGGAAATGGAGTTGGTAAATGTTGATTCAACAAAGTACTTTAAGATTTGTAAAATACTTTGCTAACCACAATCTTATGAGAAATGAATACAAATTTTATTATATCCCATTTTATGGATAAAAAAGCCGAGTCTTGGAGAGGTTAGGTGACTTGTCTGTGTTTACATAGCTAGCAAGTGGTAGAGCAGACTTGAAGTCATGTTGTTTGACTAAAAGATCAGGGCTCTTTCAACTACACCATGTATAAGTATCTGAATTAAGTACTGTGCTGGAATGAAGTTATCACAAGTATAGTCCCTACCCTTACTTGGCTTTTAATCTAATAAGAGAGATAAAACATTCAAAACAATTTGGGATAAATGCCAAATGATTACAAAGTGCTACAGATATTTAGGGAAGGATAAGTCATTCTTGAAGAGTGGCAGTGAGGGATGGTCCGAGAAGGTATTAGGCAATGAGTGATAATTGATTTGGGTCTTAAAAGAAAGGTATGATTCTGATAGGCAAAGTCTGATAAGAAAGGAACTTCAGATGAAATATCATAGACAAAAGTGTGAGGTAGAAAAATGCATCATTCAAGGCAATGATGATAGTACAGGTTACCTAAAACTTCAGGTTTCTGCTACAAAGTAGCAAGAGATAAGAAGAAGCAACATAGATTAGGATCAGATCCTACAGGGCCTTAAGTGTCAGGTTAAGGTTTTTGGAAAAGTGGAGCAAATACTAGAGAAAAACAAGTAGCTAGGGGACGTGATTTAGAGAATAGAACAACTGGGCCTGGTGTCAGAAAGATCTGAGTTCCAATTCAGCCTCAGATATTTACTAGTTATGTGATCCTAGGCAATTACTTAATCACTGCTTGCCTCAGTTTCCTCAACTGTAAAATGTTAATACTAATAGCACCTACCTCCTAGGGTTGTTGCAAGAATCAAATGAGGTAATATTTATAAAGCACATAGCACAGAGCCTGGCCTATAGTAGGTGCTTAATAAATGTTTGTTTCCTTCTTTCCTGCTCCAAATGAGTTAAAGTCACTTGGAACAGACAAATTACATCCCAAGTTCTAGGGGGAGGGGGAAACTTGTAAGTACTATTGTTGAACCATGTTCTCAGTACTCTTTAAGGAATCACAAAGAACAGCAAAGATGTTTTGAGACTGGAGAGGGAGAGACTTTATCTTATTTTTTTTAAAAAAGGCAAGAAAGTGAATACTTTAAGTGATGGGTTAATGAGCTTGATGTCAATTATTGGTAAATTTTTAGAAGTGATTATTAAATGTGTAGCTTGTGAGCATATGGAAGAGAAAGAAGTGATAACTAAAAAGCAGCAGGAGATCATTAAAAACAAGTCATGACAAACTACATTAATTTCCTTTCTTTGACAGTTACTAGAAGGGTAAATTAGAAAAATATTTATAGACATTGTATACCAGGATTTCAGCAAGATATTTGACAAAGTCTCTATTGCTATCCTAGTAGGTAAGATGGAAACAGACAGGCTTTACAGTAATACTATTAATTGGAAACCCCATGAGGGCACAGATTAATCCATTTTGTCTTCATATCCAGAGTCAGGAATATGGTAGGTACTTAATAAATGAATACTTATTGATTGATTGATGAACTCCAAAAAATGATTAATGTATGGATGTTAATTTGAAAGGAAAGTTCTATTGGAATGTTTCAAAATTCTGATCTGAACCAGGCTCTCTTCAATTTATTTTATCAGTACCCATCAAATTCACAAAGTTAGGAAACAAATCTAACAGTCTGGTTGGCAGAATCAGCATCTTGATAGGCTAGAATGAATGGCTTCGTGAAATTTAACAGAGATAAAGACAAAGTTTTGCACTTGGGTTCAAATTGCATAAGACGTACCAGTTGCATGGCAAGTCTTAGCCTCTCTGAGGGATAATTTTCTCATCTGTAAAATGGGGGTAATAATAGTTCTTATTTTATAAGACAAATGAGGATCAAGTTAGATAATTTATGTAAAGTACATTAAAAACTTAAGTTCCATATGAATGTAAGCTATTATCCCCTAAAATATAAGCTCCTTGAGAGCAAATACTTTTTTCATTTTTTTATGCCCAGAGCACATAGCAACTGCTTAATAAATGCATGTTGAATTAAAATGAATTTAATAGAAATTTTCAAGGTCACACTGCTAATCCATGACAAAGCCCATGGCTAAGCACTGAAGATTTTTGTGCATGTGTACAATCATAGCAGTGCCTTAGGAACATTAATCTGGCAGTTACATGCAAGAAGGATTAGAATAAGGAAGATTCTTGAAGAAAGGAGAATGGATCAAAGACTCCTAAAATAAACTAGGCAAAAAGTAACAAGTGCCTGGACTACCAGTGGAAGAACTGAGAAGGACAAGAAAGATAGCTCAAACTAAGAGAATTTAGGAACTGCTTCAATATGCAGGGCAATGTTAAGGGGCAAGGCGGAAGTCAAAGATAACTCTGCTCTATCAGATCTCATTGGTTATGGGAATGATGGCACTGTTTGATTGTACAACAAAAACAAAACCAGAATCAGAGCAGTTGTAAGTACAGATGGCAAGATCTATAAAAATGTAAGCTCTTGACTTGATTTCCCAGAGCCCATGGATTGTTAAGGGAGTATAGAATAAATTAACTATGACCTAGTTGTGTCAGAAAATACATGGGTGATTCTCAGGCTATCTACTACTATTTGTTTCATGAATATTCTAATCAACATAGGCAATACATTAACTCATACCAAGAAATCACACATTTTCAGGTTTCAGAGAGGATGGAAAAGGTCACTTCTGGGTTACTAATGATCTATGGAAAAACACAAGAAAAATCGTGTACTATGTGATCTTGGCATTCATTTATTGTAGAAAATCATGTGGTTTCACTTGAGATCTTTTGATGTGCAAGGATAAAACAACAGTGTTGCTCCTCAGACCTTCACTTGTGCTGCCCTGTCTTTCAGGAAACCTAGCCTTCAATTTGGGTCAAACTCTGCATTTAGTTACACATGCACTGCTTAATGGACTTCAAAAGGAATTGTATTCCTGGAACGGGTGGTAAGATTTGGCCCAAGTGCACATACTTAAGCCAACAATGTGACCCTTCCTAAGATATAAACAAGTAGAAATGTAAAGCATTTAGTTCTGCCTTTTCGAAATTCTTTCATAACCAAAGCATATTGTCTCTTCCACTGTGAGGATCACCCATTGGTGCTAAATTCACCACTGATGTGGCTACAGATACCTATATAGCTATAGATAAAGATATAAATACATGCTGTTTGTATATGACTAGATTTATTCACCTTACAAACAGTTTAAGGAATCCTAAATTTTAAGCAGTTTTAGATTAAGAATAGCTAAAATGAATTTAGTATAATAAATGCCCTGATTTTCCTAAAATCATAACAAAAAATTATTTAGCCTCATAAAGATGGAAAAATTCATTCAGGGGCTTAGTTCATTCTTACTTCCAAACACATACACATATTCTTCAGAGTCAATTCTAGATCAATTCCTTTTCTTTAACTAAACAGATACCATCATGATACAATTGAAAGAACATCAGATTTAGAATCAGAGAACCTGGGTTCAAATCCCAGCTCTGTCACTTACTACCTGTGTGACACTGAGCAATTTCCTCGCCTGTAAAATGGGACTGGAGGAGTGGCTAAAAAGGGCTTGAAGGTTTCTTTCTGCTCTAAATCTAAGCTCTGAGGACCTGGAGTAAATCAGTTAATATCTCTGGTCCTCTGCTTCCTCAACTATAAAATGAGAACTCCTAGAGCACTTCGAAGAACCTTCAGTGGCCCTTCCACCTTTAAGTCTAATCCTTCATATATCCTTAGGCATTTTAATATTATACTTGGCACAGAACAGCTATTCAGATAATTGGGCTTGTGTCCTGTTTTGTGGAACGACTCTTCTAAATGAATACAATGAGTTAGATCTCCCAATAGCTTACAATTGCCCAATATAGCCCAAAAGATTTTCTAGGATTCAATGGGGAACACAAGAAGCAATTCTTGATTAAAACAAAAAATACATGACAATTCATGAAACAGGAAAGAGCGTCCTCACAGGAAAAACTCAGGTTTCTCTCAGATTAAGATAGGCCAAAAAAAAAAAAACCAAACAGCTTATGAAAGGATCATGACTTAAATTCAATTCTGTTTGTGAATTGAAAGGAATGGGATTTGTTACAGCCCTATGTAAACAATTACCCAACTGGTGAGCAACCAGTTTGAAACAACCTTTCAGATACTTTTTTGAATGTCTCCCCTCTACTACCGAAGAATCAGGGAGTGATTCAATACTGACTGTGGTCACAGCCCAGGCAGAAAGAAGCATATGGGGTGAGACTGTCATGAGGTCAGAACCAATAGCACAAGGTGTACCGATGTAATCAGAGAATCAGGCCAAAGGAGAAGCAGAAAGCAACAAGGCATGAGAATAGCAATACAGACCCCATGTGGGAATTTCCTCTCATTTACCACATGGACTGCTAGCTAGTTTTAGTAACTGTAAAGTCTCTGATTGCTTGGATTGGGGTGGGGAAAGATTTCATTTGTAATTCCCTCCAAATATTGTGAAAGGGGGTTAAATGGTCTGATTTTTTTCTTAATAGTCTGGTCTTTGTCTAGTAATAAATTAGAATCAATATTTTTATTTCAATTAACAATTACACAGACCCAAAGCTTTGTGACTAGTACGGGATTTTTTTTCAACAGAGAGACCATGATGTATCTGGATGTTTTACCATAACTCACAAAAGGATATCATTCATAAACTTATCATCACATATAATAGAACAGTGAGTACTAAAAGGCAGCATCAGATAAATTGAAATCTATGAAAAATTTCCTCCCTTATAGGAATATACACAAAAGAGTAATGAGCCCTTTCTGTCTTACCTGACAGTAGTTCTCTAGGTTCCTTGGTGAGTGACAGCTTATCCTTCCAGAAGTCCGGTGAATTGTCCCACAGCACAAAGCAGCTGGAAGTCCAAGAAAACTCTCCTGCCCCGTGAAATCCACAGCAATGGGTTTTCCCCACTCCCCTAAGTCTGTCTAAGCAGCAGATAAAGTCATGCAGGGAAGCAAGAAAAAAGAAGAAGAGATGAACTTTCGTCTCCCCGGAACCCCAATCAGCAGAGACAGGAGGTCGTACTCTCTGAAGTCTCCCACCCAGACTTTTGTTTAAAAGTTTTTTCAACTGTTGCTAGGTGTTGTTTGGCTCCCGCAGTTTGGTTCTGAGATTATGTTTCCCCCTCTTCTTGTTCTCTGCTTCCCACACTGTTCGAGCAATGACTTTGTGGAGCTGGGCTCGCTTGGGCTATATTTAACCAGTGTTCTCAGCAAGTCAAGCTTGTCAACAGCTGAAAAGTTTGGGGCAGGCTTTTCTGAGCTCCTCAGCAGCTGAGTGAGAGAGTTATCAGTGGCCACAGCCCTCTCTGCACAACCTTGCTACTGCCTCTGCGAAGGATCGTGGGGAAACTGTCAAATCCTTTTATGGTCTTCGGGTGATTTCACTCTGGTGAGGTAATTATTGTTTGAAGCACTAAGTACAGGCTAGCGTTGGGGATTTCTGCTTGACATTCTCAGAAGAGACTGTAGACTCATTAGGGGTCGCAGCAGTTCACCGGGACCACATTCTCACCCTTTGGGCTTTTCCTCAGTAAATGTTATAGAACAGATTCCATGTTTTATACATTTCAGTGTGTCTCCAAACACTTAGGGAAAACTAAGAGGATAACCTTTCCTAACACCATTTCATAGAAGAGTGTTAAATTCAAACCTTAATTACTTGCATGGTCATATCAGGGAAGGCTGAAGACTGAATGGAGTTTTGGTTTTGGTTTTTAAATAATAATTAAGATTATTTTTAACATGATTTAATGAAATACTTTTTCTTTCTTTTCTCTTTTAATAAAAAAAGTTAAGCTAGGGAAATCTTAGCATTATTGTACAGACCCTCCTGATTCAAGAGAAGATATGTATGTATGACAGTACAAAGACATTGGACTCAGGATTCTAAGGGTCACTTTCCAAATGGAAAGATATACTGGCTCTGGAGGCGGAGGCCCTGGGTTCAAATCCTACAACTGATACTACCTGCATGACTTTGGCAATACTTAGCACAGTTCCAGGCACATAGTAGGTGCTATGTAAATGTTAGCTATTATTTTCACTTGGTATTTAAATCTCTTGATTTAATAAACCAGTTTCATTCTCTGTAAAAAAGAGTTTGGGATAGATGATTTCTGAGGAGCCTTTTATGATTCAATAACCTCAGTCTAATATGATCTCACAGATTCCAAAGCTCATTTTGACTCAATCTAATCTCTCATTCTAAGAATATATCCAGTCCAGCTGCATAGTCTTCATTTGCTTTATTTGGTATCTTCACATCTGGGATCATATCTGCACAAGGAGCATTCATCACTAAATATATCGTTAAGTAGATAATTAGTGCTGCCCTTTGAATAATCATGGACATCCATGTGGAGCAGAGGCAGTCCCAGGCATCAGAGGCATTAGGCAATGTATGTAGTGGGGAAAACCAAGAAGAATGTGATAGGATAGGCCAACTAGAATATTGTCCTGACAAACGTCTCACCTAAAGAATTATGTGAATACTTCCTAGTAGTTTATTATTTTAAAGGGAACTTCTTGTTGGCATGTAATTTCAGGTAGATCAGAGACTGTATACTGAAACAGAGTGAAGGTGCCATAGGCTTTTGACATTATCTTGAGTATCAGAGATTGCTAGGCAAAGGATCTGTCATTGTGTCAATTGCCACCTCTACCCCAACTTCCTAGGGTTGACCATATATGTTGTGAGGTAGCATGATACAACAGGAAGAGACCTAAATTTGGAATCAGGGGTCCTGACTCCACTTACTACCTCTGTGACCTTGGGCAAGTCACTTAATTTCTCTAGGCTTCATCTATAACATAGGTTCCCAAAGTGGATGAAACCACCCCCGGGGAGGGGAGGCGGTGCTGGAACGATCCAGTAAGGTAGGAGGGTGGTAGTAGCCTCAGGTACAATTGGAGGGCATAGAATAAAATAAAGGGGTGGTTAAAGCATAAGGAAAGAAGAGAATATAAAAATTTTTTTGAAAAACTGTTGGTACTTGTTTCATCTGTTGTGTAACAGTTAAAGTCATAGTGATTACAATATTTTCCAAATAAACACACAAAATCCAAGTTATAACCAATCAGTGGTCAAGTCTGCCAACAGGTCTTTACAAGCAAGTGTTGGTAAGCGAGCGTGTCACACATTGTCAGGAAGTCCAGCATGCATCAGCAGGAATATGTGTGTGTAATGACTTGTTTACAATATGCTACTATATGGTTGCATGACACTATATTGCATCATCAAAATTTCAAGGCAGGAAAAACCCCACAAATTTACAATAAATTATTAAATTTAGTATGCGTTATTTTTTAAATATTTTATATTTTTTGAAATGATGCAATTTTTAAAAAACTGTTAAAGGGTTAAAGAAAGTAGATTTACAGAGGAGTGCTGAGCAATTTTTTTTTAAAAGGGAGCAGTAAGCCAAATGAGTTTGGGAACATCTGATCTATAAAATGAAGAGGCTGGACTATATGACCACTGAGATCACTTCTAGCTCCAAATCTAGTGTTCTAGTAGAGCAGTCCTAGTGATTGCTTGAGGAATACTGAGGTTAAATGACCTACATAAGGTCACACAGCTAATAAGTATACCACACTGTCTCATATATCTGGTGATAGTTCATTGTACCATACTAGGTCTAAGGTGAACTTGGTATAGGTTATTAGAGGCAGAGCACATAGTCATCTCTGGGAGAAAATATCCTTCACTTCTAGGCTTATCCCGAGTGCCCAAAGACCCCAGCTCAGTGCAGCCAAGACTTAACTCAATTCTAGATGTAACAACATTGTCTTTCAATCTCAATAAAATCAGGGCCCTTCTCCCATCACTTGCTGCTGCACCCACCTGCAATGACATTTATTCAGACTCTTATCTCAGCCTTTCTAGGTCTCAGCCTATCAGGAAATGGAAAAAATAGACTAGTCCCTGAGGACAAAGTGCTCGCTCACGTGAAATGAACTGAGTCTTCCAGGACACAAGGGAATCATTTAGAAAATTAGCTCTTTCAGGACATTAAATGGTACCTTAGGGAGTTCATCACTTCACACAAAGGAACAATTCACTTCCAAGCCAAGTCTCCACAGTCAAAATAAAGCACAGAACTGAACCAATTACCAATATTATCAAGTCCCTACTCCTCAAAAAAAAAAATCTCACTTTTGGCTTCATCATTATAAATCATTCAGTTGAGAGGGTGAGTTGAAAGTTTCTGCTTTAAATTACCCAGATAATTACTCTAGTTTTCTTCACTTCTATACTGGATAAATGGTCCCCACAATACTTTTCTTGAACCTTGTATAGTATCTATTTCTTTTTACTTCTGCTATTGGTTGGAGTTGGGGAAGGGGTCCGGGGGAAGAGAAAAAGCTGTTGTGGTTTTGGGTTTTTTTTTTCTTAATAGCCCAATCACTGAATTTCAGACTTGGAAAGGACTTCAGCAAGACATCTAGTACAAGCCATATCCTCACTACAACTTACCCAATAAGTGGCCATTCTACAACTACTACTGCTGCTGCTACTACTACTACTGCTATTAACAATAACAATAAACTAAAATTTCTATAGAGTCTTAAGTTTTGCAAAATATTTCATATATGTATACACACATATATGTAGAATCTTATTTGAGCTTTACAACAACTCTGGATGGACCATAGGTGATACTATTTTTCCATTTTACAGCTAAGGAAACTGACTTGCCAGCATCACCCAGCTAGTAAGTGTCTGAAGTAGAATTCAAAACTCAGGAATTCCTGACTCCAAGTCCAGCACTATCTACTATGCCACCTAACTGCCTAAGTATTATGTACTGTTTGTTAAAGATTGTATACATTAAGATAAAATTAATTAAGGCTAATTCATTTCCTTAATTCTTGATACAAATGGATATCTGCCTGACTAACTATACCACAAATGTCAGAAATTCATACACGAGCACAAATATTACTAGTGGATTTAGTTTGTAGACTTTCTACCTCTGGGAACAATTATTCAGACAAAAGCTATTTCTGACAAAATCCACAGAGGAAGTGGGGCCATCAAAGACTATTATAAAATTGTGCTTTGTGTACAGTCAACAAGGCTCTGCTCTTTCAGATTTTCGTATTGTTAGTTCATTTAAGTTCAATTGCAGCCCTCTTCCCACAACCCCAGTGTTATCACTCTGATGAGTTCAGTCACCTCCAACTAAATTTGGATTTCCCAACTTGGTGGATGATTCATGATGATGCATTCCATCAGTGAAAGAAAAATATAAATGGGTAAATGGGATGGTTGGCAAATCATCTCTGTATCTCTGTATCATATCTGTATCTCTGTATCTTGGTGATAAAACTTTTCCTCCTTACGTGCAGAAAGGTAGAACAATTTTTTTAAGCGAAGAATTTGGCATACTATTAGAATACATTAATGAGGAGCAGAGGAGGAACTTTTTACTACAGAGAATGATATTTACATGCCCAATGGTAGGGAGGTGGGGCTGGAGAGGGCGTGGGTTTATAAACATGCATTGTTAACAAAATTTATTGTTTGATTCTGACACTGAAGCAAAGGTGAAGGAAGTTGTAGACTATTTCCTCTGCATGCTTGGCAACAAAGAAAGCTTTCAAGCTGTCTGAAAAAAATAATCACAGAACCTCAGAGTTGGAAGGGACCCCAGACATCATTTTGTCTAAGACAGAAGCGAACAACAATCCCCTCTAGAGTTAGAAGATATCATTAGCAAACTGTCAACACATCAGAAGCTAAGGAAACAAATTTGTTTCTAGAATGGAGATTAAGAAACTTCAATTTTATAGAGGTCAGTATTTCAAAGGAGAAACCTAGTAATTCAGAAATATTGATTTCAGGATTACAAATGAAGGCCACAGCATTTATTGATTCATTCATTAACATTGATCATGAAAGAGAGAAAATAGAGACAACAAGCATAGGCCACTTTTCCTTAGCATTTGATCATGAAAGGGAGAAGAAATATAAGACAACAGCTTAAGGAGATAGTAGAAGTAAGTGAAGGATTTTTTTAGGAGGGGGAGAAGTTTGGCTATATTTTTAAGAAGCAGAAGAGTCAATAAAAAGAGAAAGACTGAATATTAGAAAGAGAAAAGGTATTATTGTTGAGACAAGCTGCCAGAGGATACCAAAGGGGATGGGATCAAGGACACAAGTAAAAGTGTATGTCTTGGCAAGGAGAAGGAGCAACCTGTTTTCCACTGGGCATCTGCTACTCTTCCAGGATTATGTACTGCATTACACTCAAACACATTTGCTCCTAAACAAAAAATTTTACACTATGAAACATACATGAAATTCTATATCCTTGGAAGGGGAGTGGAAGAAGGAATGTGGAAGAGGTTCAGCCATCAGCTCAGTACAGAGGCTGTGCAGAGATAGCTCAATGGGCTGAATTCCTGATGAGTAATATAGTATAGAAGATGAAATTGGGTTAACCAGAAGGATTCCAGTGAATCATTCTGAGAATAAGCCATTCTCAGTTTTTAAGTAAGAAATCTAAACTATCATTTACAAAATTTGCAGCATATATGAAGCATTGTGCACAGGCTGATTAGATGTTCAGGGCAAGGAAAGAAAGACGAGTCAGAGATCCTTGAAGTACAAAGCCCGAGTGTGGCAGAGAGAGTAATGACAACATGTAAAAGGGCAAATGGTGCCAAATTCTGAAAATCTAATCTATGATGTGAGCAATAAGAGGAATTGATACATCAGCTATATTTGTTTACCAAATTAAACTAGTTGGACTAGAAGACTTCTAAGTTACCCTCTACCTCTTATATTCTATAATTCCATATACCCCAAACCAACAATAAAACCAAAATTCAAAAGAAAAAATCATACATTATAGAATTTTCAAGTGGGAAGGAATTCAAGATTCATGCTAATGAATCTCATTTGGGCCCTCAGTACTGCTCAACAATCTTTTTATTCATCTTTAATAGCTGTCCATTTGCATTCCCCACAGCAGCTGGTCCCAACTTCTCCTATTCATTGCTACTTCTAATCTAGTCTAACCCTCTTATTTTATAAAGAAACTAAGGCCCAGAGAAATTAAGTGGCTTACACATAGCCAAAGAACTAGACAATAGCAAAGCAAAAATGAGTTGAGTCCTCCTTATTCCAGGTCTTTTGGTCTTTCCTTCATTGTGGCTACCTTAGAAATGAACTCTACTCATGTTTCAGTTTATTTTTCATAAGAAGTTTTTACCAAAAATGAAAAAACAGGTATTCTATTATTTATTTAGTTTATTGAACTAAATGGATAAAGCTACCATCATAGATAGTGAAAGGGTTTCAGGGTAATAAAAACACTCCATCCTTGCTCTCAAGACATTTAAAATTTATTGTAGTAAGGAAGTGTATACACAGTTGACAATTCAGAAAAGAAAAGATCACTTCTGATAGAGAATGAGGGAAAGCTTAATAAAAAAAGTGGTATTTGAGCTGGGTCTGAAGGAAGGAGAGTTTCCAACGGGAAACAAAGGGAGCAAGAATTTATTAAATGCCTGCTACGTGCCAGGCACTGTGCTAAGCATTTTACAAATATCTCATTTGGATCTTACAATAATTCTGTGAGATAGGTGTTATTATTATCCCCATTTTACAGTTGAAGAAACTGAGAGAGACAGTGTCAAAAGTAACTTGGCTAGGGTCACACAGGCTAGTAAGTATCTGAGGTCAGATTTGAACTTCTTGACTCCAGGCCACTGCCTAGCTATAGAGAGAGTGATTGATTAGCAAAGGTATAGCAAACCTCACAACAAATTCAGGGAATTAATGACAAAGAGTTCAGTTTGCTTATCTATCAATGAATTCATCAACAAGTATTCATTTAATACCTACTCTGTGCCAGGCATTTTGCTAGGCCTTGAAGGTACAAATACAATAAATGGAACATCCTTATTGGAAAGGAACTTATATTCTGAGGAAAACAGCGCTCATATATATAAATATATAGTATAAAATCAAAGTGAATAAATACAAGGTGGACAAACGCAAAGTAATTAGGGAGGAAAGACAGTAGCAGTTGGGGGAAGAAGTGTCAGGATAAGCTTGATGTAAAAGATTATACTTTCATTGCCTTTAAAAAGAAGAAGACTCTATGAGGTTGAGGTGAGGAGCAAGTGCACTTCAGGCATGAGGGACAGACAGAGCAAAGGGAAGATCAAATGTCTTATGTGAGGAGCAGAGAGAAAGGTCATTTTGGCTAGATCTCAGAGTACATGGGTAGCCAAACCCAATAAGGGATTTTTCACAATCTTCATCTTTCTTGACCCCTTTGCTATAATCAATGCTGTTTACCACTCATTGTCTTAAAAATCTTTCCTCTGTTGGCTCCTGCACTCTCATGGATCTCCTTTTCTCTTTCTACTTATTCTTCTCTCTTCTTCCTCTTGTCCTCTAATTATTGGTTTTCTTCATGGCTCTGTGGTCATCCCTCTTCTTTTCTCTCTCTACTTTACTACCTTCAAAATCTCTTCAGTTTCTCTCCCTTGAACCATCACTCCCATGCAAGCAACTCCTGAATCTATATTTCCAGCTACAAGTATTCTGTCATGCTTTAGACCAGAATTTCCCCTTGATAGCTCCACCTAGATAGCTGTCTTGCCAGCACCTTAAAACAAACATTTTCAAAGGTCGACTAATCACCTTTTCTCTAAACCAGACTTCTTCTCCAGATTTCTCTATTCTATCAATACCACCACCATTCTCCCACAGTCCCATAGTTTCAAAACACGGAGGTCAACTTTGACTCCTCCCTAGCCCTGGCCTCTATACTCAGCCATTCACTAAGTCTTCTCATTTCTACCCCACCCCCAGCATGTCTCTCAATCTATGTCCTCCTCCCATTCCTATTGCCATCACCTGAATGTAATCCTTCATTATCTCTTGCCTGGACTATAATGACAGGCTTCCACAGGCTTCCCAGTGGTCTCCCTGCTTCCAATTTCTTACTTCTACCATTTACCCTGAAAACTGCTGCCACATTAATTTTCCTCAGACAAAAGTCCTTTATCACATTATCTCATGGCTCAAAAACTTTTAAATAATTCCCTATTAACTACCTAATAAAACCCAAATTCATCATCCTGGCTTTCAAGGCCTTTTATAATTAGACCTTACCCTATGTTTCCATAATTGTCTCCTACTCATCTTCCCCACATGCACTACATTTGAACTATTTACTTTACCACAAACATCCTTCCCTTTCTAGCTTCCAGGTCTTTATTCAAAATATTTCTTTCAAATAGAATCAATGCCCTTCCCCCACCTACCCAATTCTTACCCATCCGTCAAGTAATAGTTTAGAAGTCAGCTTCTTCGGGAAGACTTAATTGTAAGTTCTGTACAGGCATGGTTTGTGTCTTATTTATAGGGCAGCTAAGTGATGCATTGGATAGAGTACTAAGTATGGAATCAAGAAGACCTGAGTTAAAATCTTTACTAACTGTGTCTCCCTGGGCAAGTCACTTAACCCTGTTTACCTCAGCTTCCTCATCTGTAAAATGAGCTGGAGAAGGAAATGGCAAACTATACAGGATCTTTGCTGAGAAAACTCCAAAGAGAGTCACAAAGACTCAGAAACCACTGAACAGCAATAACACATCTTCCCCTCAAACCTAACAGTACATTTAACAAGTAGACACAGTGTTATTTGTTAAATGAACAGTTCCCCCTGCCAGAAATAATATCTCCCTCTTCTGAACTAATTAATGCAGTACTTTGTGCCCCTTATTGCAAGTTAACATTATATATTGTTGTACAATTATTTTTATACCTGTCTTCTTTCTCCTACTAGATCATAAGCTCTGTGAACATAGGGCCTATGGCTAATTCCTCTGTGTACTTCCACAGAGAGGAGGGAGGACATGATAGATAGTATGCTGAACCTGATGTCAGGAAGCTTCAAATTCTGCCTCTTACACTTCCTAGCTGTCTGACACTGAGCAAGTCACTTAACCCCTCTAAGCCTCAGGCAACTCTGTAAGACTTCTCTCCTAAATCTCAGGCAGACTGTATCTGTTTTTCCTGTGGAAATTAAGGATTCTTAATGTCTTGATGTATGTCCTCAGAATGTCAGTCTAAAGCAACACCCTGAACATAGCAGAGACTCGATATTTTCTGAATAGAGGACCATATCAACCTTTTTAAATGCCTGTTTTCCAATTTGAAATTATGTCAAGAAAGGGATTAAAATGTCCATGTCCTTTGATTCAAAGATTCTATGGCTAGGCACATATTCCCAAATAAGTCAAAGACTAAACAAAAGGCCCCTACGTGCCAAAATATTTACCGTTGTAATTTTTGTAACTAGAAACAAAGTAGAAGCCTATCCTTTGGGAAATGGTTAAACAAATTGTGGTACATGAATATTTTTAAATGTTACTTTGTTTTAAAAAATTACAAATATGATAATAAGAGAAGAATGGGATGTCTTACCTGGACTTAAACAAAGTAAAGTCATCAGACCCTGAAAACCAATATGCAGAATGACTACAATATTACTTAAGAAATAGAAATGTGGAAAACACTGCTTCCTTTTGGGTGGATGTCACTTTAAATGTATGGTAGTTTAAATGTAGTGCATGTATGCTAGAAGTGCTGGAGTCAGAGGATTTGGGTTCAAATCCTGACACTTTCATTTATCATGTTTGACATTGAGCAAATTGCCTAACTTCTTTAGACCTTATTCTTTCTTCATCTGTAAAATGATAGCATTGGAATTAGAAGATTTATACGGTCCAATTCAGTTCCAAATCTATGACCCCATGGTCCTAATTGTTTATCTATGTCCCTATCGCTGCTTTAGTATTGGTCCTAGAATGTTTAGACACTGAGGGCCTGAACAATGAAGGCTCAATACTGGCATGCTCTGGATGCTTGGTAAGCCTACTTTTGTGCATGAGTAATGGAAGTCCATATTCTAAACTTTGGAACATGGACAGATGCTCTATGACTGTTTCTAGTCCATTACTCCATGCCTTTTTTGAAAGCTCAGCCAGAATTGAGAGTACATGCAAAAGGACTTCTACGGGGGAGCTTGATCATTTTCTTCCCTGGCTACATTGATATGAAGAAGAACTGCTGTGAGCCTTGGTGTGTGAGCACATCAAACTCTTATCTTGTCTCTTTCTGTTGCTTGCATCTATCCATTCCTGCTCTTAGGCAAAACATTGGGAAGCCAAAATGGCAGAGTAAAAGCAGGGACTTGCCTGAGCTTTCATGAAAACCCCACCAAATACCTTTAAATAATGACTCTAAACAAATTCCAGAGTGGCAGAACCCACAAAAAGATGGAGTGAAACAATTTTATAGCCCAAGAAAACTTAGAAGTTTGGCAAGAAAGGTCTGTTGCACCAGGGTGAGAGAGGAGCATAGTCCATCACAGGCCAGGCCAGCACAGATCTGGCCCCCTTGAACCAGGAGCAGGCTTCAGGGTGACTGAAGCAGTGGCAGCAGTGGTGGTTTCAGGACCTCTCAGCCCACAGATGGTAAGGGAATAGGACAAGTAAGGAGATTTACAGGGGTCCCTTTGCTGACACCAGGAGCAGGACTCTGTTACATTGCCTATACTTGGATCTGTGTTGCAGTCCTGGGTCTTAGTCCCAGTGTGTGGAGAAGCACTAGTACAGCAGAGCTTGCTGCCACAGGGGAGCAGGGACCCTGGTCACAGTTCCAGGATTAAAAAGAATGCTTGTGATCACTCACAAACCAATGTACAGTACAGAAGAATAGTAAACACACTTCTCCCTAGACCATACCATCTTGGAAAAGCCAAAAACTTGCAAGTCCCCAGAATTACCTCTGAAAACTGCTACACAAAAAACCTGAAGCTTAGGTTCCTCCTATTGGTTCTAATTCTTCTTTGCAATGTAACTAATGTGAAAATGTGTTTAATAGGAGTGTATATGTAGAGCCTATATCAGATTGCATGCCATCTTGGGGAGGGAGGCAGAAAGAGAGGGGGAGAAAACTTAAAACTCAAAAGCTTTTGGAAGTGAATGTTGAAAACTAAAAATAAATTAATAAAAAAAAGAATTTTGACCATAGAAAGATACTATGGTGGCAAGGAAGATCAAAACACAAACTCGGAAGAAGACAACAAAGTCAAAATTCCTGCATCCAAAAGCTCAAAGAAAAATATGAATTGGTCTCAGGCCATAAAAGAGCTCAAAAAGAATTTTTAAAATCAAGTAAGAGAGGTAGAGTAAAAATCGGGAAAAGAAATGAGAATGATGGAAGAAAATCAAGAAAAGAGAGTCAACAGCTTGGTAAAGGAGGTACAAAAAAATACTGAAGAAAATAACACCTTAAAAAACAGAATAGTTCAAATGGTAAAAAGAGGCACAAAAATCCAATGAAGAGAAGAATGCCTTGAAAAGCAGAATTGACTAGATGAAAAAAGATATACAAAAATTCACTGAAGAGAAGACCTCCTTAAAAAGTGGAATTGGCCAAATGGAAAAGGAGGTACAAAAGCTCACTGAAGAAAATAATTCCTTAAAAGTTAGAATTGGGCAAGTGGAAGACTTTATGAGACATCAAGAAACAAACAAAATCAAAAGAATGAAAAAATAGAAGAAAATGTGAAAAATCTCATTGGAAAAACAATTTACCTGGAAAAATATTTCCAGGAGAGATAATTTAAGAATTATGGGTAAAGGACTGTTTAAAATTGTTTTGACCTTATAGTTTCAAAAGGTCAGAGGTCCTTAAGAGACTTTGCCAACAACCAGGCCTAATGAGGTACCAACAACCTCCTTGAAGAATGTCAATCTATGACTAGGGATGTTAGTCCATGCCAGGACTTGCTGGCAGCCAGTCTCATTGAGGAGCTACCTGTCTGACCCAGAGCAGGACTGAACCAATCCAGCAGCCTAGATGCCATTTTTCTTCAATAAAGAGGATGACTTCATCCATCAGCTTAAAGTAAACTTTGTGAGGTGAATGCTTTTGTTGCAACTGGTTTAAATTTGAACTCATTCTCCTCAGTGCCAAGGTGATATACAAGAGAGTGTGTCTTCCCTGCCCAGATATGCAAGATGTTTTTGTAGTTATAGTCCTGCTAACATCCCTTTGTAAAAGCTGATTGATGTTAATTGGTTAAATGATACCAGGGTACCAATCACTAAAATCAATGATACAAAGTAACTATACTAACTATACTTGGAGATAGAGATTAGGGAGAACCCACCAGAATGAGGTCTCAAGCATGTAGCATTGGAAAGAGGTCCCCAGTCCCTCCAAGGTGCCCCCTGAAAGTTAATGATGAAATTTAGCCAGTCTTATTATGGGGACCTGATTCAGCAGTGCAAATGAGAGTTGGGTAAGAATCCCCTGAATCTATAAGGGCTACATTTGGAAGACAGGTAAAGCCTTGTCTTAGGAGATTTTCTTAATGAGGGGAGGTAGGGTAGCTTCTTTGAAAGACAACTGGAATGATATTACATGAGTGTATATAAGATTGCAAAGTCTCAGGATCTTGGCTCCCTGTAACTTTAGCTAAATAAAAAGAGGAAGACCTATGCTGGTGGCCACAGCTCAAGAGATCAAGCAGCAGATGTCAAATTTATGATTGATGTGTTGTTCACCATCTCCCTCCCCAACCTGGGAACTCAGGGTCTGATCAAGCCCAAAGCTTTGAAACTTGACTATAATACCACCTTTATCCTACAATAGCAATCCTTTCTAAAAATGGCCTTCCGTGTTTGCAGATTAGATAAGATCCAGCAGGAGGCAAGCTCTCTAAGCATCAAAGGCTACAAAGTCAACACTGGCTCTTAAAACAGCCAGTCAGTGGGGTCTGGAGAGGGAAAAAAACTCCAGACTTACTAATAGGGCAAAAGTTCAAGAATGTTGGAGTTCTAACCTCAGCTCTGCAGCTGAGCATGCTGTGTTGTGCTTAGCACTGAGTTTTTTCCTTCTTTTACATCAGTTGAAAAATGTGGAGAGTAATTTTATTACTGGGAATACTGCAAGAACTTATCAAAGATACTAGAATCAGTCCTAGTGGGAAAGAACCCTAGAGCAGGACCCTAGGAAATCTGGTTTCTGTCCATCCTCTACCACATGATAACTAGGTGACAATGGACAAGTTGCTTCATTTCTTCACCTGTAAAATGGGGTCAGGTGGCAGGATTAGATGGCAGCTAGATGGAGGCAGGTAGGTGGATTAGTAGATAGAGCACTGGGCCTGGAGTCAGGTAGACCTGAGTTCAAATCCATCCTCAGACATTTCACTAGCTATGTGACTTTGGGCAAGTCACTTAACCTCTGTTTGCCTTAATCCACTGGAGAAGAAAATGGCAAACCACTCCAGTATCTTTTCCAAGAAATTCCCATGGACAGTATTGTCCACGGAGTCATGAAGAGTCAGACACAACTGAACAGCAATGCAGCAAGCATTAGATGATCTCTCAAGTGCTATCTAGTCTGACATGTTATAATCCTGTAAACATTCTGAAACTTTCTAAAGTTTTTAGGCCTCCATCTGCTTTCCAGTGGTTTGTTTTTAAAGAAGAAGTTGTAAAACAACAAATACACTGAAATAGTTGTGAAAAGCTTATCAAAGGAGAGGATACTAAATTATTATTATGCACGAAATAAGTAGGTTAATTAAAATTATGCTGAAGTGAAGACATCTAAAGAACAATTTAGTGGTTTGGGTGGCTGAATAACAGTACAGAAGAAAGAATTCAGAATTTGAAGTCAAAGGACTTGGATTTTAACCCTGGCTCTGCCACTTAATTGTTTGACCTTGAGCAAGTCATTTCTCTGGGGTTTGGTCTCCTATAAAATGAGGGATTAGATTGTAATACCTATACCCTTTCAGTTTTAGAGCTATGATCCTACAGAGAAAAAAAGGGGGGAGGATGCTTTTTGTTTTTTAATAATAGTAAAATCAATTTCTGAATGAAAATTTTTTTTTAATTTTTTAAGATTCTGTTTCTGATGTTGCTCCTAGAACCCTACTATTAGGAACATGCTACTGTTGTAGATGGAAACTGCTTTTCTGGTTACTATTGGTTCATTGCTGTTGTAGCTGTTCAGTCGTGTCCTACTCTTTGTGACCCTATGAACCACGCTGTCCATACTCTTTTTTTTTTTTTTTGCAAAGATACTGGAGTGGTTTGCAATTACCTTCTCCAATAGATAGGCCAACAGAGGTTAAGTGACTTGCCCAGGGTCACACAGTTAGTAAAAGTGTCTGAGGCTGGATTTGAACTCAGGTCTTCCTGACTCCAGCCCAGAGCTCTATCCACTGAGCCACCTCATTGCCTCTATTGGTCCGTTGGCCTCCAAGTAATTAAATAACTAATTAAATGAATAAAGTTGGATCTTGCCTGGCCCCACAAAGAACATTTGCCTGTTAATATGTGAGCTTCTTAGGTCCTTTGCAACTATTTGCTAGCAAGAAAGAGGAAACCAGTCATCTTCTCATGTTCCCTTCAAAATAAATGAATATTCCTTTGCCTGCCAGACTGCAATGATAGGGGTCCTATTATCTTTTCATTCCTAAAAGCTCCTTTATTCTTGATGCTAAAATTACGTGATTGTATTGTCTTTTCAGTTATCTAATGCAATATTCTTCTTCCAAAATCCTACCTGGAAATTCTGAGTTCTGAAAATTTAGGTATTTTTTCTGCCTTTCAGAGAACATCTTGGACATTATGACCATGATAATAGACACTAGAGTGGACATAGTTTAACTCAGATACCAGCCTCATGGTCCTAGCTAGAGCTTGACTCTGGTGTCCCTTCCAGGATGTGTAATGTCAAAGAAAGACTTGAATTCAGAAGGGCAGCTCTCTAAGCATTATATCACACTGCCTGGCAAAAGTGTAATTCATGCTTCAAAACTACTATCCTAAACCCATATTCCCACTGAGAGAAATTATTATTTTCTACTATATTAATAACCCATTATTAAATTAGGATCCAGGCTTCTTATTTCCTCATTTAGGGCCCAGTCCCTGTAGAAGATCGGTCTCTGAAGGCCATTGGTGAGATTACCCCCAAAATCTTGGGGAACATTCTCCTTGACCTTGGGTTGAACCCTGCTTAACTAGGAGACCTTACTTCTGTTTAGAGTGTAATCCAGTCTAGGTGAGTTCTTGTCCTAAAATGAGTCCCTGTCCTTGTAACCCCCCATTAGAATTTAAGGTGACCCAGCTCATGAAGAAAAAAAACCAACCAGAGTGGTCTGGATAGAGATGGATTCTTGAAATGGAGATTGCTAGAAATGGCTGAGTTTCATGATCAAACCACTTTCTCAGCAGGAGGGGCTAAAGACTTTTAGCCCACTTCTTCATTAAATGTACACCAATCAGGGTTGATTTTCACTTGTCAGGGGCACCCCCTTTTCCAAAAGTATATTAAGGCTTTCACCCTCTTTATGGTTTTGTCTTTGGTTTTCCAAAAGAAACCACTGATCATCAATTTATTATAAGCTAGCCTGATTAATAAATTTATTATTAATTGCCCAGAATTCTGTTTCTTGGGGTTTTTCATTCATCACAACACCGGCAGGTCAGATCCCCAGAGGGCAGCAACTACGGCTCTCCTCAGAGATCTAGGAGGCACTGGGTAATTGAGAATGGTGGAGCACTGGACTGGGGAGACAGGTGGCCTCAATTCTAACCCCATCTGCTGCTATTACCTATGTGACTTCAAGTATATCATTGTTCCTCACTGCACCTGTGTCTCCACAGGCATAAATGTCATATAGGAATGGATTACAACTGATACCTTTCCGAGGCCACTGTGGCTTTCCTAGATAGGAGAGCACATGAACTTCTCAGCTTCTAAGAGAGAGGAAGAGGAAAGGAGAGGAGAGGAAGAAGATGCTACAAAGCTAAGACTCTGCTATTTGGCTCAAATTCAGGGCAGAGCAGATCCAAGACAACAAGCAAGACCTGGAAAATTGGAGACCCAGAGTTCTCCTGGGCCACTGAAAAGGAAGAAATAATCTAGAGTCCAGTCAAAGGCTGTCAATCATATTCTCAGCCAAAAGGGAAGAAAGATATCTCCTATTCCCTTGGTAGCCTCAAGTCAAGAAAGAGACAAAGAAGCATGGCCAAGGGCCAAACTCAAGAAGTTCTGCCTGCTATTTCTAGTCAAATTATGTTACATGTTCTCAATAATGTGTCTCCCGTAGTCCTCAGTTTCACTTCCAAGGATTATTTTGCCAATCCTCTCTAGAAAATCTACCAGGAGGACCTAATTTGGAAAAAGGGGAGTCTGACCCCTTTTTTTTGGTCCAAATTGTGTTTTCATTGGTGTTGGGAACTTGTGGTAAAAACTGCCTCTACTAATGCTGATTAGCAACTTTTCTACAATTTGTACTGTTAGAGAATTGTCTGGGAGTATTGAGAGGTTAAATTACTTGCCCAGGGTCACACAGCCCATATGTGTCAAAGGCAAGACTTTAATCCAGGACTCAATATCTCTAAGGAGAGCTCTCTCTCCACTACATCACACTGCCAATCATGATGTGAATCAAAAGTGTAATTCATGTTCTAGAACTACTGTCCTAAACCTCTATTCACATTGGCAGGTCAGATCCCCAGAGGGCAGCTGTGGCTCTCCTCAGAGATCTAGGGGGCACCAGAAATGGTCATTTTCTAATGATGTAGCAAATGACCCACAACCAGCATGCTTCCCCACCTTGATTATCATTTGATATCTGTTACAAGATTGGGCCTGGTGGTCTGGAGACCATCATGGTAGTTTCCCCTTAAGGGAGGCTATAGCTCATAGACTCTAAGCATGGAAGACATTGGCATCATGATAGCCTTCCCTTAAGAGAGACTGTGAGCTTATAGAATATACTGTTACAATTTAAATCAAGGTAAACTGAAGCACAAAGTTCTGAGAATGATCAATTTATTGACAAAATGAAAATTTGCCAACAGGCAGGGTCTCGCCTCCTCAGAAAAATAAAGAGCCCAAATGAGGGGAAAGCTTTCTTTTATGGATAAAAGGAAGAGTATTCAGAATAGAAGGCAACATCACAGATGGGGAAAATAATATAATATAGTTGAGGAATAACAATATACAAAATATACAGTATCATAGGGATAAGGAACAATATAATTGACTGGAAATTGAGAATGAGAGTCTAGCCCCTCCTTCCATCCTGTCACTAAAAAATGCTCATTGTTTGAGTCTATCTGACTACCTTGGATAACAGACCAGACCAGACCAGATTCCCTGGTGTCCATTCACATCTCTCAAGAATAACAGATTTCTTCCCCAATTGATAAATGGTCAAAGGATATGAACAGACAGTTCTCAGACAAAGAAATTAAAGCCATCTATAGTCATATGAAAAAATGCTCTAAATCACTATTGATTAGAGAAATGCAAATCAAAACAACTCTGAGGTACCACATCACACCTATCAGATTGGCCAACATGACAAAACAGGAAAATGATAAATGTTGGAGAAGATGTGGGAAAATTGGAACACTAATGCATTGTTGGTGGAGTTGTGAAATGATCCAACCATTTTGGAGAGCAATTTGGAACTATGCCCAAAGGGCTATAAAAATGTGCATGCTCTTTGACCCAGCAATAGCACTTCTAGGGCTATATCCCAAAGAGATCATACCAATGGAAAAAGGATCGACATGTACAAAAATATTTATAGCAGCTCTTTTTGTGGTGACAAAGAATTGGAAATTGAGAGGATGCCCATCAATTGGGGAATGGCTGAGCAAGTTGTGGTATATGAATGTAATGGAATACTATTGTGCTATAAGAAATGATGAACAGGCTGACTTCAGAAAAACCTGGAAAGACTTGTATGGTCTGATGCTGAGTGAAGTGAGCAGAACCAAGAGTATATTGTACACAATAACAACCACGTTGTGTGATGACTAACATTGATAAACTTAACCCTTCGCGTCAATACAAGGATCTAAGACATCTCCAGAGGCCTTGTGATAGAAAATGCTATCCACATCCAAAGAAAGAACTATGGAAGTTGAATTTCTATTTTTTTTCTCTTCTGTTGAGTTTTGTTTCCTCTTTCTGATGGTTCCTCCTATTGGTTTTAATTTACTTACAACATCACTAATGTGAAAAATATTTAATATGAATGTAAATGTATAGCCTATATCAGATTGTGCACCGTCTTGGGGAGGGTGGTGGGGAGGAAAGGGGAGAAAAATTTTAAACTCAAAAGCATGTGGAAGTGATAATTGATAAATCAAAATAAATTAATATAAAAAAGAATAACAGATTTCCTCGAGGAAAGAATAGAACAGTGATTAGCAGAACTGAACTTCTATACTTAAATTAGAGACAATGAGTGATTTACAGGAAAAGTTCGATTTCCAAACTTAACTCTGAGACAAATGAAACATGGTCTTGGTAGTTATCAAAATGATACAGTGATGATACAGTATGGAATCAATAATAAAATAGATTCAATTTGATTTTCCCAATTTTCAATACTTATTGAAAAATACTAACAATAGCATTTTTCAAAGGTTATACAGCTATGCCCCCAAATAATATTTTGTCTACCACTAACTTGTTTTTCTCCATAATATGCAAAAAACCCATAATAATATTTTGCCTAATTTATCAGGGAACTTATTTTGCTCCTTGATAACAAACCCCCCAAAATATTTTGTCCTGACATCTGATGTGCAAATTATCAATTTCTGGGAGAGTCACCCAAAATTATAAGAACCCTACCCTTCACTTCAAAGCATACCTTCCCCTCCAGCCAGAGCATACTTTCCTGATGGAACATCCCCCTCCTGCTGAATAGACCTGTATCTTTATGTTTCTCAACAAAGTTCTGCCCTTATATAAGTTATAATCTAAGTTAGTATGTATGTCTGAGTTCTCTCCCTTTTCCCTTCTTCCCAATTGCTGGCAATAAAGCTTTGCATTAAACTGATTCCCACTATTTTACGTTACTTTAGCATCCAGACTCATAAGGGGTCATTTGCCCCTACATTTCTTTATGGCCCATGAGCCTCTCCTTAAATATAAACTGGGAATCCAGACAAGGATTTAACCTATTGACAGTCACATCTACACTGGGGAAGTGTAGCACTGTTAGCCCAATTGTAGAAAGCAAGGGTCAATATCTTCCCAACAGGGACTCCCTTATACCAAAAGACTGTCACAAAACACTATCAATTAGTTAGCCAGACCTAGTTAGCTTTTAGAAAGGGATATTTTACTGAGGTGGAAAGAAACTTGGTACAAAATATCCCCCCAAAGTCTGAGACATACTCTTTCACTAGTACATATAGATACCAGGGGAAAGTGAGCTCAATCTCAAAGCGGACAAGTGGCAGTGTAGCAAAGGGGTAAATGACAGCTACTAGAAATTTCTTTTACTGAATTCCTCAAGATATTCCCCTTAGGTATGACACAGTTTTTCTGCTGGGCTCCTGAAACATCCTTGAAGCTGCCTCTTTTTTTTTTCATCAAATTCAGTCTGTCCTTGCCTTCCAATGCAGATGTTGCTGTCTCAGACATTTCTAGTACACTGTTGAAAAATTTCAGCCCCTCTGGTGCTCTGGAGTTCACAAGGTTCTCTTTTAGTCAAGGGAGAAAGCAGGGAGAAAGAGAATGAGGTCAAGACCAAGGTGGTCTCCTCCCACCCAAGAAATTCCTTCTTAGGAGCTTGGCTGGAGGCTTCCACCACTAAGGGTGCTGTTGTTCATCCTTAACATCATGGGTGATATCATGACTTGTGCAAGAATTAGATTTAAGTGAGGTATAATTGCATAAAGTCATCAGCCTCACTCTCGCTCTGCAATGGCAAGACAAAAGTCAAGATGATTGATGGTGGTCCAGGATGCAATGGATGGCCTTGGCATCTTTAATGCCTGACTAAGCTCTAAGACAGGGGTGGGGAACTTGCAGCCTCAAGGCCACATGTGACCTTCTCTGTCCTTGGGTGCAGCCTTTTTACTAAGTCCAAATTTTATAGAACAAATATTAAGGGGATTTATTCTGTGAAGTTTGGATTCAGTCAAAGGGCCCGACTTGAGGACCTACAGGGCCACATGTGGCCTTGAGTCCACAGGTTCCCCACAACTGCTAAACTTTCCACAATGCCTGCTTCAGCTATCTTTGTGACCATTGGAACAAATTGCTCTCATATGCCCATTCCACCAGGAGAAATCTTCGCATGCTTGGGGTAGATATCCCTCTAACTCACCAACAACTTTGAGGCCCATCAGTTACCCTCAGCCTGGTTCAGCCCATCTGCCAAGATGGTTTTACAGGGTGTGGCCACTGTCCATGCTACAGCTTTTTGAAGATACAGGTAAGATTTGAGTGTCATGTGGACAACAAAGGTGGATGAGCATCCCCGAAAAGAGCTGGGCAAGCCCTCCTACCAGAGGTGCTAGTCCTCCCTGAACACTCTATACACCTACCACTAAGGTACCAGAAGCTCAAATTCCTGGATTCCAAACTGAATCACTATTTTTGAGAAAACCCACAGAACATGACCAAGTTTCCTCAACTAATCCAAACCTAGTTCCCAAGAAAAATCAGTTCAGTTCATGAGACTTCCAAATATAATTAAATTAATAAAAAAAAAAACTTTCTCCTTGGTCTAAAGCTCCTGATTGATTGATTGATTGATTGATTGACTGACTGACTGACTGACTGACTGACGACAAGGCCTTGTTCACACCTAATTCAGATCTTTGATTGATTGATTTCATCTGACAAAGTTATCAGGGCATAGAATCTTATAGTTTACTTTAAATAGGGTGGACTAATTGATTGACCCAATCAAGTCCCAGGGCGTTTACAAAATCATTTCCTTGGTCCATTGGTGTTCAGTTATTTCAGTGGTATCCAACTCTTCTTGATCCTATTTGGAGTTTTCTTGGCAAAAATATTGAAGTAGTTTGCCATTTCCTCTTCCAGTTCATTTTACAAATGAAGAAACTGAAGTAAACAGGGTTCATTGACTTGCCCAAGGTCACACAGCTAATGACTGTCTGAAGATACATTTGAACTCACAAAGTTGAGTCTTCCTAATTCCGTGCCCAGCACTCTATGCACTGTGCCACTTAACTGCCCTTTTCCTTAGTTCAGTCCAGACCAAAAAGGCAATCCCAATGGGTCTTAATCCCAAGACCCATTTAGAGAATATTCCCATTGACTAGAACAAGAGGAGGATTTTTTTTTTTTTACAACCTCCATCCTCTTCAAAAAGCCAGCAAATGTCAGGTATAAATTGCAAAAATGTGGGGGATAGTGAAGCCAGAGTCATAGAATTAAGGTGTCAGTCATTAATTATGATAATACTAGTGGAATCAGAACTGAAGATATACTATAACAGACATGGAAGTAGTTTTGATCAAGTCCAAGTTTTACAGAATAAATCCTTTCATTAAGGTGATTTGTTCTGTGAAGTTTGGATTCAGTCAAAGGGCCATACCTGAGTACCTAGAGAGTCACCTTGAGGCCACAGGCCTGGATCAGACTCACAGATTATAGAAGGGCAATGAACTTCATAGTTTTGAGATTATCTTTTGAGGCATATTCTATCAATCAGATTGAATGATGACCTATCTACTCTTCCCCATACTAATCTCACTTATATTCAGTTTACATTAGGATACCTGAAGAAGTAAACTGTTAATTTCATTTTTTTAAATTTTGTTCACTTGAAATCAGAAAAAAAATCCTGATTCTTTTAGTTTCAGAATTTAGCAAATCTTCAGAGGTTCATAATTTTTAGCAATTTTGTTCTCTAAAGTACAAAAAAGATCTTAAGAGTTTTCCCAGTTATTTTGAGAAATTATCTACATACTCCAATTTGTATATATTTACTTCATTGACAAATAATACTTATTTTAATACTTAATTATCTATATGCTCCAATTTGTGTACAATTACTGGTTAGTAAATAATAAGAAGAATGAAAACAAAAATGAAAAATATTGGTAAATAATAATAACAATGGTTAAAATATTATTATTATTTAGATATGCTCCATATGTATAAAATTTCTTGATTAGTAAATAATAATATTTCTTTGGAAACTTAATTGTTTATATACTCCAATTTGTATACAATTGCTTGGATGGGAAATAATAATGCTTATTTGGATGCTTTAAACAATCTATATACCTGCAGAATCTTTGGCATGGGTATTCCCTCCACTAATACAAGTTGGAATCCATTCATATATTATCCTATGTGATTCTAGGTCTTGACTCTCCATATGTTCTCCACAGAAGATCCACCCAAAATACTAAAGGACTTTTTCTGACCACTTGTCATAGTAGAAATAGAGGTAGACACCCTCCTTAATATCTACTGTGTACCCCTTCCTTTTCCTAAACAACCTATCTCACAGGAAGGTTACGAGGATCAAATGAGATAATGTCCATAAGGCACTATATAAATGACAGCCATTATCATTCTTCTAATGTTTTATGGATACTAGAATAGCACAGAAGCTGGACATCTGTTGTCCTTCATTCTCACTCTGTGACCAGCCCACCTCTTTTTCCAGACAAATATGAATAGTTCATATTTATAGAGCACTTTCCTCACCCCAACTCTGCAAGTATTATTTTTCCATTTTATAGTTACCTCTTAACCATTAGTAACAAATATTGTACTGTGTTGTTTAATGACAGCCTAAACTTAAAGCAATGAAGAAATTTATAAATTATTATGGAGAACAAGAGGAAACGGGGAGCCAGAGAGATTAAATAGCATGCCGATGGTTATGCCCTTTCATCCCCACTGTCTAGCACACTGCCTAACACATAGCAAGTACTTAATGAATGTTAGTTGATTGATAGTAAGCGGCAAAACGAAGACTCAAACTCAAGTCTTCTGACTCTTAAAACAAATTCTCTTTCCACTATAACACCCTGTCTCCAGAGGTAGAGGATCAGGAATCAGAGATCAGGGATTTAGAGTTAGAAGGGATCTTAGAGGTCAAATTGTCCAGTGATGTCAAACTCAAATAGAAACAGGGAGCCATAAAACTATACATCCCTTTGGACTACATATTGATTTAGAAAATCACACATCAGCATGTTCACTTATTTCAGTCATGTCCCCATTTGGGGTTTTCTTGGTAAAGATACTGGAATGGTTTGCCATGTCCTTCTCCTGCTCATTTTACAGAAGAGGAAACTGGGGCAGACAGGTTTAAGTGACTTGCCCAGGGTCACACAGCTAGTAAGTGGCTGAGGTCAGAATTCAAGAAGATAAGTCTTCCTGTCTCCAGGCCCAGAGTTCTATCCACTGTACCACCTAGCAGTCCCATTATCTATGCTTTGTTATATTTTAATTTTTATTAAATATTTCACAATTATATTTTAATCTGGTTCTGACAGGGACTCAGGAGTGTTATGGGTCTTGTGCTTCTGAGGACCACATGTTAGACACCTCTGATCTAGTCTAATTCCTTCATTTTACAGGTGAGGAAACTAACATGCAGAATAATAGAGCAACCTGTTCAGATAATCTGGTTCCAAATATAGAGCTTGTCCCCTTGTTCCACTCTGCTTTTCTGAAGGAATGAACCACATGCACATGTTTTGGGGAGACAAAGGATTTCCCCTACCCATGACATAGCCACCTGAAGATCTTCTGTGCCAAGATTTCTTAAGGGTGGTGGTCAAGGCCAGATCTCTTGAGACCATTCTGTATCTGAGTAACTTTTCTGGGCCCAACCAATAAATATCCCAGCTGGAACAAGGGTGCAGTCAGAACAAATGCTGCTACCATGAATGTGCTAGTGTAGGATGGCACAGTATTACTGAAGCCAAATACCATTCTGAAGCCCCCAAGTCTCCTTTCAAACACACACCCAGTGTGTAAGGAGAAAACGCAGATCAGTGATTTAGTGACGCAGATCATTAGTGCCTTATTATTGTGTCTGGAAATTAGGTGGGAAGTGGCAGTAATAACTGGCTAATAAGGGCAAAAAAAGAAAAAAAAAAACATTGAGCCTTTCCTGGGACCATTTGAATGCAGGTTCAAATGAACAAACCCTGACAGTAACTTAAAATTGGGCCAGCCTCCTAGGGAGAAAAACCATCATTTGTTCCTCTGGGAGGCAACAAATATTACTTGAATGATGCTATAAACATCACTCCTGAGGCCTAAATGTAATTAAACTGTCTTAAAATAACTAATTACGAATCACGTTAAGCACTTCTGCTCATATTACTAAATCAGTCAAGACAAATCAATCAACAATTAACACACTTTTTTTTTTGGTTGCTGGAGACTGGGTCCGCACATGTGATCTCATTGACTTAGAAGATTCCCAATGAACAAACTGCCTTTACCAGTTCAGATCTGAAAGTGTTTTACAATTTGTAGTCTTGGTGTAGAGCAGCCAGGATACTGAGTATTGAAGTCCCTTGTCTGAGGTCACATAGCTAATATGTTTCAGAGGCAGAGCTTGGACTCAAGTCTTTCTAACTCTGCCAGTCTCTGTACTCCACAGTGTCTCTCAAACACAAATATAAGCCACACAATTTTTTCCCCAAATCTGATTTTCACAAAATCTTGGTGAAACCTAGTCACACTCTTAGTAAAAAAAAAAAATAGCAGTGAAACTTATGAAGGCAGAGAGCAGTAATGCTTTAAAAAAAATTGAATTAAAAAATGTGAAAAAATTTAGTCAATATTTTAGTCAATGTAATTTCTGTAATTTCCAAACATAGCTATGATTTTCCTGCCAAAGGGGCCATAATTCATGTAATAGCCTTTATCCTGAACAATATGGTATTTATGGAACATCTATTGCTTGTTCCAGATCATCCTTACATGTGCCCTTTGAGGTGTGCTACAACCTAACACTTCCCCCCACACACATACTAACAAAAAAGGGTATGAGATGAGTCATGTTTTCAAGCATCTCATACAATAACAATAATAACAAATGACATCACATAGCACTTTTAAAGTTTTCAAAACTCTTCATAATTATTATCTCATTTGAACCTCACAACCCTGTGTGGTAGGTGCCAAGGTACCCTTAAGAAAGATATACCTGGTAAGTCTCTTTAAAAAATGCTAATATTACTAGGGAGTAATGTTGTTATTGCCATTCACTAAACAAAATTTCTCAAGCACCCATTTTATGTAGTGTTATTCTAGGCATTATTGGAAGTAAAGAGGCAATAGGATGAAATCTAATGCCTTCAGAAAGCTTAAGAATAAGAATAATGTAAACACATGCAAATAAAAACATAGATTTGACATGGACAAAGAATTCATCACCACATGGCTCAACTTCTGGTTATCATTTTCTTTGTGTGTAACTATGGACTGGTCATTGGTAGCCACCTGTACAGGGGTATGTTGATAAATGTTTAACATTCATCTCTGAGGGGAAAGGTATAAGTGTAACGCTTGACTCAAAGGGCCAATTTTACAGGACTCTGTCCTTATTTGGTGGACATTGGTACAAGAGAGAAAGAGAGAGAAATGGGTTCTTCTATCTTCCAGCTTCAAGAGAGAATGCACATTTCCAAACTTTCTTTAGGTCATTAAAGGGAGAGAAATGTTCTGGAAAGCAGGTGACAGGAAAGGAGCTGGAAGTAGAAGTTGCTCATGTGCCTATCCCCAGCTTACCACATTAGAGACTTTGGGTAATTTCCACTTGAGTGAGATTTGGAACTTTCTCTGTCTCTGATCTATCTATCTATCTGTCTGTCTGTCTGTCTCTCTCTATCTATCTTTGTCTTTGTGTCTGTCTCTGTTTCTCTCTCATATGTTCTCTCTCTCTCTCTCTCTCTCTCTCTCTCTCCCACCCCCTCTCCATTGCATATATTCTCCCATGTATATCTTCTCTAATTTCTGTTTTACTATTGACTCGGATAGATGCGTGTGCTTGCTATTTGCTATGTGTGTTCATTGTGGAATTGACATCTGGTAGGAAGAAGGGCAAGCTTTAGAGGTTAAGCTTGAGACACTCCTTCCCCATTTCCCATTAATGAATAATGATCAGGAACTTAACTTGAATCTAAAAATTATATTCTGCAGGCTAATATTTAAGGGAGGAGATAGATATAATTCTAGCCCAGTAGCCCCTCTCTTAGGAAAGCAGAGTGGCCCTAACCTCCTACTTCCTCTCCTGGAAGGAGTCAAACTCTTCCTTGGAGAAGAGTTAGGGTAGAAGACTCTGGAGACATTTATTTTTGCCTTCTTTTGTACCATTTCTAGACAGATTCATGTGGACATGCATAGTCTACACGGAAAAAAACAAAACAGCATCCACACATCACATCCCTTTACACTCAAAACACACTTTAAAAATTAATCTGCGTTATTGACACTTTCTTACATCTTGACCATCAACAAAATGATAAATAAAATGCTGATTTGTAGTTTGCTGATTGACATGCTCACATTGAAAATTGAACAATAGACTCTCCTTAACTGGTTCTAACTGATTTCAGTACACACCTATACTTGGCCCAAACTCAAAGTCTTTTCAAAATGATAGAACTTGCCAGAGCTTGTGCTTCAATGGCACAGTCTTCAAGACCAGGGGAGAAATTGGGGTGGGGGTGGGGGGAAAGAATACACTATTACAATTGCACCAAGTGAAATGTTTTGGTTTCACAGGAGGAAATGTGCTCATTTGCAATGACTATGCTAGATACTCCCTGACAAAATTCAGAGGACCATTTAATGCTTTTTGAGAACATTAGGACTATTAGCTCAGTCTGAAATAAACTCCTAAGTGAGAAACCATCTTTCTCTGCCTTTCAAAAAGAGCAGAGCAGACTTATGAAAGCCTTCTGAGGTTTTCTTTTATAAATGTCCTCTAAGGTTCATCATTTTGTTTCTTCTGACTTAGTGCCAGGCAGAAGGAACATTTGCATTTCAAAATGTGTTGACACTTTAGTTGGTATTGAGTAGTCCTAAATGGGGCTGTCTGCAAATGGGCAGTTTTCCAATATGCAACATACACAAATGCTGAGTAATCAGGGACCGAGGGAAGCTAAGGAGAGTCCAAATGGAGGTAATCTAGAAAGAAATCAAGGGGTAAACATCTAAAGTCTTTTTTTTTTAATATGAAGAATAAAGCCTAACAATTACTTCAAGGTTCCAGTCAGCTTGCCCATCCTATTTACACTGGGGAAGGACAGGCAAGGCAGGAACAAAAAGCCGTTTTCGTTCATCACCCTCATGAAAAGAGCAACATGCTTCACAAGCTGTCGGGTTACTTCTTTGCTATGGTTGCCCTCGTGTTATCTTTCCAAGAACTTTCCCTAGACCTCTAGTTTGACTCTTTGATAACTTCATTTGGTGTGACTCTAGGCCTTTCCTCTGAAGGCCTCCAGGCATCAGAATGGATAGATTGCTTTACTGAGAGTCAAGAAGGTTTGTGTTCAAATCCTGCCCCAGACCCTTGGACAAGTCACTTAACTTCTCTTTCTCTCGATCAGTTTCATTTGGAAGATAGGGATAAAGCTAGCACCTACCTCATAGAGTTTTTAGGGAGATCAAATGAGATAGCATATGTAAAGTGCTTTGTAAATTTTAAAGTGTGGTGAGTATTGTGACAATGAGAATGACTCCCCTTTGTATTCCATCCTGTTTCCTTCCTATTCTGCGTATTGACCTTCCAGCAGCTCAGACTTTGACATTTCAGGGCCCTCCTATACTTAAAAGATGATTCCAGCCTCAGCTTCCATACTGTTACTCAGGAGCCCCTGTATAGGGAACTCCAGTGAGTCATCATCTTTGCACCACCTGCTTTAATCTACAGACTGCATTTCTCTGGAAACTCCTAGCAAGGTTCTAACTACTAACATACTGCTGAGGGCATCCTTTAGTAAGTAGGAATGATATTCCTGCCATGATCTCATCTGGAAACACAATATTATACTTACAGGAAACGCAATGCAGCATGCAGAAGGAGATTGAACCCTAGTGTACTCCACAAAAACTGCCAGTTTAAAAGAGTTCCTAAAACATGTTTTATTGAAAATTTAAATGATCCAACCATGCTCCTAGAAATGCAAAGTTTTCCAAGGGAATCATCCCTGTTTTTTTTAAAATTTCACTGAGCATTTGCAGTTAGTTCATACCAAAATGCAACTCTGGTATCATATTGAAGATCCAGATTAAATAGGATCCAGTACAATATGGATATATGGAAATTCCAATAGTCCAAAGATAGAAGAGGTCAGCCTTAGGGAAAAGTATCCTATCACCGGGAAATGTATTCCACATACTTGGACCTCTTTAGCATGCATACCATCTGAAGGTGATAAAATCAACAAATATTTATTGAACTTCTACCATATGCAAAAGCATTGTGCTAGGTACTGACAATACCCAAAACATTTGTCCATGCCCTCTCAGAATTTATAATCTAGTTGGGAAGGTGGCAATACACATTTTAAAAGGTAATTAATAATACCCAGTAGCATATAAGATATGGGTTAACTTAGTAGGGCCAATAACAATAAGCACTTTGTCCTTATGAAGGGGTTGGAGAAATATGCTGGGTAAAAACTGTCCAGATTAAGGGTTCTTAAACTTTATTTGTATCCTGGACTCCTTTGGTCATCCAGTGAAACCTATGCACCTCTTCTCAGAATGTCATTCTTAAATTCATAAAATAAAATTCATGTGATTATAAAGGAAAACAATCATATTGAAATACAGTTATCAAAGAAATTTTCTTTTGGTGAGGCGATCAAGGTTAAGTGACTTGCCCAGGGTCACACAGCTAGTAAGTATCAAGAGTCTGAGACTGGATTTGAACTAGGTCCTCCTGACTCCAAGGCCACAGCTCTATCCACTGCGCCACCTAGCTGCCCCAAAATATTTTTTAAAACAAGTTCACAGACTACAATTTAAGAACTCCTTGTCTAGATTTACAAAAGAAGGGCCTATGTAAAAGAGATTGTATTGTATATCCAGGAAGGAAGGGACTAGCTAAATTTTTATAAAATGTTAGCTACCTCCTTGAAATTACTTAGTATTAATAATAGCTAATAATAGCAAACATTTATATAGCACCTACTATGTGCCAGGTACTGTGCTTAGCATTTTGTAATTATCATTTCATTTGAGCCTCACAACAACCCTGGGACATGGATGATATTATTATCTACATCTTAAAAATTAGGAAACTGAGGAAAACAGAGGTTAAGTCACTTGCCCCAAATCACACAGCTAGTGTTTGAGGCCAGTCTTTGTGACTCCAGGCATGGTGCACCATCCACTTTGTGCCACCTATCTGCCTAAAGATGAGGCAACTACAGCCCAGAGAGGTTAATTGATTTGCCCAAGGTCATCCAGCAAGTAGAATAGCCTTAAATTAACTGGGAGCTATTCATTTGAGAAAAATAGAACTTTTGGGGGGTTCTTTCATCTTTTCCTTTGAGGTCCTGTAAATTTAATGTACCACATATGCCCATAGGACAAACAATCTGTTTATCATGTTGAAAAATTGATCCAACTGAAATTAAATTAGAAACTAAGTTATTCCAGGCTCTTGCAGTTCAGCTATGAAGAAATCAACCTGCTTCATGTGACCCAAAACACCTTCCAAATAGGTAGTGGTATGATGGAAAAAGTGATGCATCAGACTCAGTGTCTAGTGAGCTCTTAGTTACTGATGTACATTGTAATTAGAGAGAGTTCACCTTGATGAGGAAGATTTTTTTCCCCGCATGACTTCCAAGAAAGGCAGCATGGCAAAAGGGACAAAAAGTTAGCCTTGGAGTCTGCAAGAACTGCATTCTAATACTGATCTCTGACACAGGGATGGTGTAACCACAGGTAAGACACTTAGCATCTCAGTGGTCCCTAGGCAATTCTCCTAGACTGCAAGCTATAAAGGAGGTAGAGATCTGCATTAGTGGGAAGAAGTTACCAAACAAAGGATTCCCCAATACCAATAAAATCACAGACCAGGACCAAAAATGGGTCTCAGATGTTTCTTCCAATAGATTGTCCTATCAGGTAAAGAGTAGCAGAAAATGTGACAAATTATCAAACTCAATAAGTTCACAATGAATACATGTACTTTTTAACTGAAGCCAAAAACAGTTGGTGCTCAAATATTTATTTAGTGCTCACTATGTGTCAGGCCCAGTGCTAAGCTTTGGAGAAACAAAGAAAGGCAAATTTTATGGCCCCTAATTCTCAAGGAGTTCACGTTTTCGTGGGGGAGCTAGCATGCAAATGAATGTATACATACAAGATATATATTTATATTGAGCTTACTAAGTGTCAGACACTATGCTAAGTACCTTACTATTATCCCATTCGATCCTCACAACCACCCTGGGAGGTAGGTACTATTGTTATCCTCATTTTGCAGATGAGGAAACTGAGGCAAACAGAAGGTATTTGCCCAGGGTCACACAACTAGTAAGTGTCTGAGGATGAATTTGAACTCAGGTCTTCCTGACTCCAGTCCTAGAGCTTTATCCACTATACCCCCTAGCTGTTAGATACAGAATAGAAGAAGGTAATCTCAAAAGGGAAGCGGCTATAAATATAACAAAAATATTTTAATTATAAAACATACTGTTGTTTTATTAAAAAAGATTCTATTGTTGTGGGGGTGAGATGTCATTAGGAAATTTTCATGATATAAGGAAGTAAAAATGTCTCAATACAATTTTTAAGAATTTTTTAAAGAATATGATATGAAAAAATTAGGAGAGAATTTTTAAAAGGAAATTTATAAGCTGAATAGATGTGGATTTTGAGAATAAATAACTTTTTCACCTTTGCAGTGCTTTCCCTTGTCAGTGCAACATCTGAAAGGAAAAAAACTGGTACCAAATGGCCACAGATAGCAATCTATGATGTAAAGAACATGGAAGCATTATCAGAACCCAGAAAAGAGAGCTATCTGATTATTCTTCACTGCCACTAGAAATTATCCAAACATTGCATTCCTAAGAGGATATGCAATATCACTTTCATTTCATCTAGGTAATTGCATTCCTCTCCTGGTCTTAGATGAACTCTGTGGCGTAATCTTAAGCTTTAGTTACTTGAGGTAAACCAACTCTGTGGTCATGCCTACCTCAGCTGAAGCTAATGTCAATATGGAAGGGCATAGAGTAGAATACTAAATCCCTGAAAACACAGATTATCTTCAGAAAACGTAATGAGTCAGTTCCTACCCTTATTTATGTCAGATTTTAATAGGGAACATTACATCATATTGAGTCTGAAAAAAATGGAAGCCAGAAAAAACATAACTGGGCATCAAAAAGTCTTATGTCTCATAGCAGACATAGCTTAACCAATGTAGTCAACTCTTTTTCACACAGACAGTCTATGGCTAGGAAACAAAAATATGTGCCATTGGAAATTACTTATCTAGACTGAGTACTAGCTATAAACAATTTAATACTGTATCTATGCCTCAAAATGACACTCTGTCTCTCAGCTCTGGGGAATTGTCTGGCTGTCCCCTAAGTCTGGAATGCTATCCCTCCTCTTCCTCTCCAACTACTGACCTCCCTGGCTCCCTTTAAGTCCCAACTAATATACCACCTTCTACAGGAAGTCTTCCCCAAGCCCTCTCAATTACACTGCCTTCCCTCTGTTAATAATTTCCTATTTTCTCTATATATAGTTTGAGATATGTATGTGAGTATTTGTTTGCATGTTGTCTCCTCTATTGGATTGTAAGCTGAGAGCAGGGACTGGATTGTTTTGTTTTTGTTATTGTTGTTGTTTGTTTGTTTAGATTTTTTTCCTCTTTTTGTATCCACAGAACTTATTAGCACAGTGCCTAGTACATAGTAGGTACTGAGTAAATGTTTATTGATTGATTAATTGGCAGCCTATATTCAGAAATAAAGTATGCCTTATTGAGCAAAAGAAAAATCAAAACATCCTAAAAGCATCATTAAAACCATAAAGTGTGGAAAGTTGTAGCTTTAAAAATTAATGAATTGCCTTTCTCTTCTTCCTGCATTGATTTTCTTTATTTGTGTGAAATCTAAGAACACGTTTAAAAAAAATATTAAAATATTTTAGTATTTCATGCCACCTCCTTGGGCCTCTGTTTTTTCCTCCGTAAAGTAAGGGATTTGGACTGGTCCATTACAACTTGAAAATCCCGTGATTAATATCTCAATTTTAACTGTTATCATTCAAAATTTTCTTCCAATTCTAACATTTTATACTTCCAAAATATATTGCTTTGTTGATATTTTTGTATAAATGTTTTTGATAGTTAACTAATATCTATTTTTTCCTTCTTCAGTTGTTAAAATTTAAGCAACTTGTATTTTGAATCCTGGCTCTGCAACTTGCTACTATAACCTTAGGTAAGTCAATTAACCCCTCTGAGACAAAAATTTCTTATCTGGAAAATGATGGAGCTTGCCAAAAGATATTTAAAATCACTTCCAACCCCAAATCATAAAACAATGATCTTATTATGACAAAATTATAAATCACAAGTTCCATTCATAATTTACTCAAGTCAAATGGTTTAGAAAACACCATTTTTGGAGTCAATAAAAATCCCTCTTTTTAGTGATTGCATTTAGTATAGTTGTTTCTTGTTC
This sequence comes from Vombatus ursinus, assembly GCF_900497805.2. Lineage (NCBI taxonomy): Eukaryota > Metazoa > Chordata > Mammalia > Diprotodontia > Vombatidae > Vombatus > Vombatus ursinus. Next base: position 24,667,030 of record NW_020949613.1, read on the forward strand.
TGACAATGAAAAGCATTCATTAGAGAGCTCAAAGAGTTTTCACTGGCTATGTTCATAGGAATTTCATATTTTCCTTCATATAGTACAATATTTTAAAAATAAAAAAATTACTCTGTGGATAAAAACCCAGCATTTACATCATTTTCCATTGTTTTTCTGGAAGGTTTGCACTCTGTGTTGGCTTGGTCCACAGGATAAGGGAGAAGTAAGCCCAGTGTTTGCCCAAAGTAGAAGAGCCTTTCTAAGAGCTGGTACCGTTTCAGTGATATTCTGGGCCCTCTTGATGAAGAACATTTTTCTGACATAACCTTTTTTTGTTGTTCCTTTCTCTTCTATTTCTTCCCAAACTATTAGCTGTGCCTAGGTAAATGTATGTTTGCCAGAGCCTGATTCACAACATTTGAGACATAGACTAAAGCACAAAGTATGATCTTTTCTTTTAGTGTGTGTCAGAATGACAAAGGGCATATACAATTAGAGGCAGGTAGTTGGCATAGTGTAAAGAATGTTGGACATAGAGACAGGAAGATCTGAGTGCAAATCTTCCCTCAGACAGTTACTAGCCATGTGACTGGGCAAAGCACTTAATACCTCTCAGACTCAGTTGTAAAATGAGGATAATAATAGCACCTACCTCCCAGTGTTATTGTTAAGATAAACTCAGATAATATTTGTCAAGTACTTCACAAACCTTAAAATGCTACATAAATGCCAGCCATTATTTTTGAACCTGCTACTTAATTACAAACCGTAAAGATACATTGCATCATTTTAAACAGTCCTGACATATGGGAACATTCCAAGGATTATGGGAGAATCAAGTATTCTTCATCTGTAAATTGGAATAATAATTTCACGTAATTCACAGGGACATTGTGAGAAATAAATGAGGTAACATGTAAAGTACATCAGCTATTATATACAATGCAGATATGTAATAGGATTTATCCATCCCAGTCGGATTTTGAGTAATAAAATGTCTCCTTCTTAGGGCAAATGTTCAACTTGCATATGAAAATCACTACCATTTCACGACGGATGCACTCTGAAAAACTGGTCACCAGAATAAGGTAATTGGAATGCAAATGCCTTTGTGATAAATTAATGAGAGTAGAGCACCACCTGCTGGCTCTCTTTGAATAAAGTTTAAACTAAAGAAAGGGTGAGACTGGGATTTAACCCTAATCCTCCTGGCATGAGGAACCTCTAGCACAAGTCTGTCACCCCAAGTGCCACACTAAAATAAGACGTTATATTCTAGACAGACCACCTGTTCTGAGATTGTTGAATCTTCATTCTGAACCTTATGTGAAACTAAATGACATACAATGAACATAAAGTTATATACTCCTATTCTACAAAAAGAAAAAGACCAATAATAAAATTTAAAGCAAACTATGGCAAGCATAACTAATAGCTTTTTACTTTAAAATTATTATGTTTATTGCATCTCAATTAGATAGGTGAGTCTCTTCCATATGTTCCTTTTTCTTTCTTTCTTTTTTTTTTTTTTTAGACTGGACCTGATATTTTATTGGTATAGAGAACTACTGTACTATGCCAAAAACAAAAACAAAACAACCTATTATCCAAGAAAACAGGGATCATATAGGTTTAACTTAGTCTGTTCAGTACCTGGGAAAGTACCACACACAAGCACCTTATCTCATAATTTATTGGTGTGATTTGCCTGCCTTAGCATATTTAAAACCCAAATTAGAATTTAGTTTCTAATTCCCAATTCTTTTCATCAAAACCATCAGGATTACTTAAACTCTATCATCAAAAGTTTACATACATATGGAGGCACTTGTATTATTATTAAGAGTAATAATGTAACAGAGAAACAGCGTGGTTTTAAATAGAGATATGACCTTAAAGCCAAGAAGAAGAGGAGGAGGGCTCAAGACCATCTTCTGACATATATTGATTGTGTGACTGATTAAGTCAATTATTACTCTAGACTTTTGTACCTCGTCACCAGAATTCCCACTCTTGAGAGAATTCTACCCTAAAGACCACTTTCCAAGTATGACTCCCTAGTCCAGACAAGCATTTCAAGAAAGGTTCCAACCATGGATGCTTCATCCCCTATCTTACTCACTCTCCAGACTTCTCCACCTTGCCCTTGCTCAGGACCCTTCCCTACCACACACTCACCCCTTTCCAACTCCTCTTTATGTGTTGTCTTCCTTAATGAAATGTAAGCTCTTTCAGGGTAGGGATTGCCTTGTTTAATTGTATTTTTATCCCTAGCATGGTACCTCGCACAAAGTAAGCATTTAATAAAAGCTTTATCTATCTAATCATCCACCTATCTATCTCTCGTGCTCTTGGCAACTTTTCTTTTTGTAGAATAGGAGTCTATAACTACAAACTTCAGAAATAGTAGAAAGAATTTCCTCATCTGAGAATTCCCTATACCAACAAAAAAATCCTATCTCCAAAAATACCTAGTTCCTATGACTAGTCTATGAATAACCTGGTCATGTAGTTAAATGAGTTCTCCCCTAAATGTAACAAAATGTGGACCTCATGCTAAGAAATGCAATGAAATCTACTTCCTTAATAAAAAAAAGTTAATATCTGGAATCTAGAATCACTGTCTCTTCAAACTGAAAATGTGATCAGATTGAACACAACATTCAAATATTCAACATTTAGTTTTGAATTGATTTATGCACATTCACCCATGTCTCAAATTTAAAACCTCTGAAACCTGCATTCGTTTTTCCTTTTTTCCCCCTCTCTTATATATAAAGCTATTAAGAAGTAATGCAAGACACATAGCATTGCATAATGAATAGATAGCTGCCCTAGGAGTCAGGACTTTCTGAGTTCAAATATAGCCTCTGATACTTGCTGGCTGGGTGATCCCTATACAAGTCTCTTAACCTATCAGAACCCCCAGAAAATTCCTGAAGACTCTAAGTTTTAAAGCAAGCATTCACTTGCATTGATAAAAGGAGTGTCTCACCAAGAGTTTCCTGTGACAATTCAATTATGCAAGGTAAAAATTAAAAAGTTAAATTTTAAATTAAAAAAGAATTCCCGAAAACGAGGTGTTTATATAGATCTGAAAAAGACAGTGGCAAAAATGCAGGTCCTGTCAAAAAGAACAAAGACTTAAAATTTATGTTTAAAAAAAGGTAATTCAAAAATGAGGTTTTTACATAGATCTGGAAAAAAAAAAGGAGTGAAAATTGGAGACCTAGTATCCTATCCTTCTCCCTGGGCAAATTATTTGACCCTCTTGACCCTTATTTTCTTCTATTGTTAAAATGAAGAACAAGTTGAACTAAACTATCTCTAATATCTCTTTTAACTCTGACATTCTCCTATACTATACCCTTTTTAATCTTCTAGTAACCCCATGTCACATTCAATATATGCTGTGAGTACAGGAAAGGGATGATCCAAATTAAAGAGATCATGGGCTTAGGGGTTCTGCAGATAGTATGGCAAAAGTAGGATTCAAACCTAGGCATTTGACTACATTCAAGTTACTCTTCTCCATTAAAGCAACAGAGGCAAAGTGGAATAGGAGATAGACATCTGACCTCAGAGTTGGGAAAAACCACGTTCAGATAATACTTCTGACACACACTAACCTTCAAAGTCACTGAATTGCTCAATGCCCCAGGTAACCTTCTAAAACGAAGTTTCCCAGAGTGATGATCATCTGCATTGGTAGAAGGCATTTCCTTGGGGCAGCTAGGTGGTGCAGTGGATAGAGCACTGTCCCTGGAGTCAGGACGACCTGAGTTCAGATCTAGGTTCAGACACATAACACTTACTGTGTGACTCTGGGCAAGTCACTTAACCCCAATTGCCTCACCAAAAAAAAAAAAAAGAAGGCATTTCCTCATACCAAGGTTCTTGTATCAGTTAAGTCACAAATCTGATTCAAAATTCAAAACTACCAGATCTACCTTAATCCATTTCAACAAGCATGTTTTAAATATCTTTTAGGTATAAGAGCTTATGCTAAGCATTAAAAAAATAAAAAAATAATCCTTAGTTGCTAGAACTTAAATACTTCTGGGAAGTAGAGAGGGATGGAGATGATGGCACAGTGGTTACATCTATATAAATAATGCCAAAGTTAATTTAAAATCATTGCAGAAGTTAGGCAGAGCTCTGGCAACTGGGAGAATTGGGAATGACCTCCTTGTCGATGGTGGCACCTAAACTGATGGAGATTTGCAAAGCATTCCAGGAAGGAACAAAAGCTTGTGAAAAAGCATGGACATTCAACATGGAATACCATGTACAGGGAATTGGTGGGTTAGAATGGCAGGAACACTGAGTGCATGAGGTAGAATTATGTGAAATAAGTCAGGAAAGATAAGAAGAAGCCAGACTGTGAAAGGCTTTAAGTGCCAAAAGAGTTGTACTTTGTCTTAGAGGCAATAGGGAAGCCACCCAAGCTTCTTGGCTAGGGGAATGACATGGTCAGCCATATGCTGACTATCAACATAGTTGATTTGGCAGCTATGAGGCAGACAGATGTGGAGGAAAAGAATTGAACATGGAACTGAACCCTGTTCTTCAGATGTAATCTAATGATAATGGAGTACAATAGGACTGTCACCTCCTTCCTTCTAGATATTACAATGTTGGGTGAAAGTTGCTTTAAAATCCCTTTTTTGGGTAGCTTTTAATTCATATTGAACTTGCAAGCCAAAAACAGTGCCAGGTCTTTTTTTTTTCATGAACTATAGTGGTATAGTCTCCTATGCTGTACCTATGCAGTTGATTTGAGATGAAGACCAATAGAAGTCTATAGCCATAGTCCAGGTGAGAGATGATGAGAACCTGAGTTAAGGTCTTATCCATGTGAGTGGAAAGATGTCGTGGAGGTAAAATTAACAATACTTGGCTAATGATTACAAATAGACCAGGGGAGGTGCTGTTAGGAGAGGGACAAGTCAAAGATGACTACAAGGTTGAAACTAGGTGACGAGAAAGAAGGTTGTGGCTTCAATCAAAATAGGATAGTTAGGAGGAATGTCAGCTGGAGATACGAGTTCTGTTTCAAACATAATGAGTTTAAGCTATTCAGGGGACATCCAGTTGGAGATATTCAGTAGACAGGGTGATGTCTTGACTCATGCATGAATTAGATTTAAGTGAAGCAGAGTTGCAAAAGTCATCAGACTCACTCTCTCTTCCGGAGTCATTGAAGTCCAGTGGCAAGACAAAAGTCAGGACAACTGGTGATGGCCCAGCATGCAGTGGATGACCTTGCCATCTTCAAGGCTTGCCTGAGCTCTAAGCACTCCATAGTGCCTGCTTCAGTCATCTTCATGGGTGTTGGAACAAATTGTTCTCATCTACCCATTCCACCAGAAGAAGTCTTAGAATTCTTGGGGTAGATATTCTCCTAACTTACCAGCAAGTTTAAGGCCCATCAGTTACCCTCAACCTGGTTCCGCCTGTTTTCCAAGATAGTTCTATCATTTCTGCATTCAAGTTGTACATTTATTCCATAAAAATATTCTCTGCTTGACCTTATACTTAATTTCATAAGTGAATCATATAGCCAGTTCACACTGACACAGGGTATGACTGCTGTGCATGCTACAGCTTCTTGGAGACACAGGTGAGAGTTGAGTGCCCGGTAGACCCCAATGGATGGATAGATGAACAGCCCCAACAAGGGTTCAATGAGCCCTTACACCAAACACCTTACACCAGAGAGATAATATAGAACTGGAGCTCAGGAGAGGCTATATAGATCTGGGAGTTATCTACATGCAGAAGATAATTGAGACTGAACAATAAAGAGAGAAGACAGAGGACCTGGGCTATTCCCATGCCCCAGTTCCAGTTACTATACCATATGATGTTCTTAAGACCCCAGTTTGTTTAATTACACAGTAATTATTAATCCCATGTCTCCTCATATGTAATGGCCTCATCATTACATGACATCAGAAACATGCTACCCAGTTTTCCCTTTTAGTCTCTATGAGACAGAACAAGGATTCCTGTAGAGCTAAAGAAAAGAAATCCTTTCATCCTTCCTTCTATTATTTCTGCATTCAAGTTGTACATTTATTCCATGAAAATATTCTCTGCTTGACCTTACACCTAATTTCATAAATGAGTCATATAACCTGTTCACACTGACACAGTTCAAACAATTCTGTACAGGTCCTCCACTTATGTCATGAAATCATGGAATTACTCAACAAACCTTTTCAATTCAAATATTTTCATTTGCTGAGCACTTACTGTATGCAAGAGCACTGTACTAGACAATGGGTAAAAGGTAAGATTCGGGCATAGTGCAGATAACATAGGACATTTTGTCTCCATGGAGACTCTATTCTCATAGGGGACTATGACACATACACAGATAATTGTGGAACAACCAATACTGACAAGCGCATATTAAGTGAGATACAAGTTTGTGTGGTTAAAAATCATCTGCTGCAACAACGTGACTTATCCAAGGTCTGACAAAGTGGAGTAATCCTTACCAAGCCCAACCTCTCCACGTACGCTCTTGACATTATTCCTTCCTCTCTCCTCTGGGAAATTACCCCTGTAATCACTTCTTCTCTGTCTCATCTTCAATCTCTCTTCAAATATGCCTAGGTTGGTCCCATTCATGAAAAACCTTTATTTGCCCCTGTCAAACTCTCAAGTTATCATCACGTAGTTGCTTTATCTTTCATAGTCAAACTCCTAGAAAAGGTTATCTCCATTCATTACCTCCATCACCTCTTTTTATACCCTACCATACATATGGAAATGCTCATTTTATTTGGTGATAAGAATTTTATTAAAGTGGACCTCACTTCATTCCCCTAAAAAGTCACCCCTCCTCCAAAATTCTCTAGTCGCATTGAAGACACCACCACATTCTCAGTCACACTTATACAACCTTATAGTCAGACTCTCTCTCTCTCTCCCTCTTTCTCTCTCT